>NC_133332.1:208072608-208672608 GCF_042186555.1 Aquarana catesbeiana | reverse complement strand
TTAATCAGGTTACAGCGCCCGGCGACCGAGAGGGGCAGGCGTCTCCACATTTGACACTTCTGCTTCAGCTTTTTCATCAATGGGACTAGATTTCCAGATATGTACTGGCCTGGATCTCTAGTTATATTAATCCCCAAGTATTTCATTTGCCTGACCACTTGAACTTGGGATGCCTGGTGGGGGAGAGGCCCACTCAGGGCGTCTACGGGCAGGATCACTGATTTCTCCCAGTTAACCAGTAACCCAGAGAAAGCACCAAACTCTTTTACAATCCCCATAGCTGTTTCCAGTGAATCCTGCGTATCCGCCAAAAACAGCAAGATGTCATCGGCATACAAGGCCACTTTGTCCACCCCTCTCTTTCTCCTAAACCCCTGTACGCCCTGTGCCGTCCTCAGAGCAACCGCTAGGGGCTCAATTGCCAGGGCAAAGAGCAGGGGGGACAAAGGGCACCCCTGTCTCGTGCCCCTATTCAACTGAAACCACTCCGAACACTTCCCGTTGATTTTCACCTTGGCCCTCGGTTTGTTATATAACAATCTTAGCCACTGAACAAATCCAGGGCCAAACTGATATTTTGCCAACACCTTCCATAAATAATGCCATTCGAAAGAATCAAAGGCCTTGGCTGCGTCTAGTGAAAGAATTGCTCTCCTACCGCTGTTTTCTATAGCGATTTGCATATTGAGGTATACCCGTCTTATGTTCGTGCTTGTAGATCTGTTCGGGATGAACCCGATCTGGTCTGTGTGTATTAGTTTGGAGATTATCTTATTCAGCCTTGCGGCTAGTACTTTGGCCAGGATCTTCACGTCCGAGCACAAGAGCGAGATGGGCCTATATGAAGACATATCTGTTGGATTCTTCCCTTCTTTTAGCAGAATTATTACTATGGCTTCTGACATAGAGCCCCTTCCTCCCTAGCTCCGTTGAATACCTCCAGTAATAAGGGTAGCAATACCTCCCCATACTTTTTAAATAATTCTATGGGCAGGCCATCTGGGCCTGGGGACTTTTGAGCCGCCATATCTCCAACAGCCCTTTGTAATTCTTTGAGAGTCAGTGGGGCATCTAACATTTCCCGGTCCTCATTTGATACCGGAATTATCCCCAGCCCCTCAAAGAAGCCCTGCATTTCCCCCTCTACGTTTCCCCTGGAGGAGCTATATAGCTTCTCAAAGTATGTCCTGAACTCGTCTATTATTTCTGGGGTGCTTTTTCTTATTACTCCTTCCTTCCCCTCAATCGCTGGCACCGTACTCGGGGGGCCATTTGCCTTAATTGTCAGAGACAGAGCTTTCCCAATTCGTTCTCCCTCTCCAAAAAAGCTCCGCCTCTGAAAAGATCTAATCTTCTCCATCTTCTCTCGGAGTAACCTGCTATACTCTTCCTGTCTCCTCACCCAACACTCATAACTAGCTTGGGATGATGTTGCCACGAAATGCGCCTCTGCCCCTCTTGCATTTTCTTTGGCTCCCAGTTCCTCGGCTTGTGACTGTTTTATAACATAGGCGATTCTCTGAATTAAAACTCCTCAAAGGTATGCCTTCAGGGAATCCCAAACCACCCCCAGTGGGGCCGAACCTAGATTTATATTAATAAACTCTAACAGCCCCTCCATCATTTTTTCCTCCTCTCCTATAAGTTCAAGCCAAAAGGGGTTAATCTTCCAGCTCCCTCTGTTATATTGCCCCCTACCTTCATGGAGGCAATAACTGGCGTATGGTCCGAGACGCCTCTTGGCTCATAGGTTATTTCCTCCACTACATTTAGTGCCTCCTCGTTACCCAGTACAAGGTCAATTCTAGATAAGGTGGCATGAGTCCTAGAGTGGCATGAATACTGCCTCTCTCCAGGATGCCTCCTCCTCCAGATATCCACCAGCCCTATTTCATCACAGTATTGCGAAAGGGGGCTCCTATTGACCACTCCAGCTCCATGCCTTAGCGAAAACCTATCTATGCTCCTGTTCATCGTCATGTTGAAATCTCCCAATGCTATTACCGGGGTCCCGGGGAAATCTGCTATGAACCTGGCTAGGTCTTCCATTACTTCCATGCTAAATGGGGGGGGGATATACACATTGGCCAGTATGTATCTTTTATTTTCTATTAGGCAAGAGAGAAAAATATACCTTCCATTTTCATCCAGTCTGCTCTGCCCACAGGAGAAAGCCAAATCTGTGCTTATCAGTACACTCACCCCTCTTGAGTATGATGAGTGAGTGGAGTGAAACTGTATGCGAAACTGCTTATTTCCTAATGTTTCAGTTGTATCTTTTACCAAATGGGTCTCCTGGAGGCAGAGTATCTTGATGTTCTCCTTTTTGGCTGTTGAAAAAATTACTTGTTTTTTAAGTTTATCCTTTATCCCCCTAACGTTCCATGAGCATATATTAATCCTTTTTCCTGTATCCGGGATTCTACCACTCCTTCTTACAATGCTCATGGGCCGTTGGGTCTAATGCCTTTGCAATATTTTAGTCTCTTATCAAACCCTCCCCCGTTGTGTGTACAATAGGGGAATATACAGAATACCGCCCTATTTTTTTCCCGCCCCTTTAATCTGGCAACCTGGATCCACTCACATCCTCTCACAACAACACTCCCTACCTTCCATCTCTGATTTTGTTCGTGCATCTTCCCTCCCACCCCCCACCCCCCGTACCCCCTCAACCTCCCAACAGCCCTCCCTTTCTCCCCCCCAATTTTAACTTTAAATGGATGTAAAGAATTAAAATTCACAATATAGCAAGTTTAACACCTTCCTGGCCTATAGCAGATTGACAGCTGGGTGGGACTTTCCTCCTCCTTTTGAGTGGACGTTATATGACATCCTCTCAGAAGGGGCCACGCAGCTGTAAGATCTGTCACAGCCAATGACTGATCACTATACTGGCCCGCTGCCAGTGTCATGTGATCGCTGTGACCAATCACAGGAGATCACATGACAGTTGTAAACAATGGATGGTTTCCTTTCATGCCATCCATTGAATACAATTGTGTTGTTAGCAGTGATCACATGGTACAAACATGAACAGTCACAGCTCATCTGTAACATGTGATTAGCTTTGGCTAATTACAGCTAATCACAACATAAGACACTGAATGAATCAGTTTCATTCAGTAAAAAAGGTTGCCTATACCAATTAAATTAATTGGTATAAGGCTATAAGCGATCATAATGTGTAAAATAAAAATAAAAAATCCTGATAACTTCCTCAGAGTAGTATAGTGTTACTATGGTAACACTGTATTGCTCTGCTCACAGTGTGTTAAAAAAAAAAAAGAAAAACATTAGAAAAAATTGTTTTATTTTATTTTTTACATACTGTTACCAGTCAGAGTTCCCTGATTACAGCCACACCAGTTATATGTTAACACTGTACTGCACTGGTGACAGTATGTAAAAAAACAAATGTGAAAAAAACTTTTTTTTTTTCATTTCTTCATTTTCCAAAAAATTGTGACAAAAAATTACAACTTCAAAAAACTTGCCATGCCTTTTACTAAATACCTTGGACTGCCTGCTTTCCAAAAATGGGGTCATTTGGGGGACATTTGTACTGTTCTGGCATTTTCGGGCCACCAAAATTGGACAATAGAAGATCGGGAAAACTTTGCCTGGTCTGATGAGTCTCGATTTCAGCTGCAACATTCAGATGGTAGGGTCAGAATTTGGTGTAAACAACATGAAAGCATGGATCCATCCTGCCTTGTATCAATGTTTCAGGCTGGTGGTGGAGGTGTAATGGTGTGGGGCATATTTTCTTGGCACACTTTGGGCCTTTTAGTACCAACTGAGCCTTGTTTAAATGCCGCTGTCTACCTGAGTTTTGTTGGTATTGTTGCTGACCATGGGCATCCCTTTATGACTACAGTGTACCCATCTCCATCTTACTTCCAGCAGGAGAATGCACCATGTCACAAAGATCAAATAATGTCAGACTGGTTACTTGAACATGATAATGAGGTCACTGTACTCCAATGGCCTCCACAGTCACCAGATCTCAATCCAATAGTCACCAGATCTTATTCCACTGCATTCTTTGGAATGTGGTGGAAAGGGAGACTTGCATTATGGATGTGCAGCCGACAAATCTAATCTGCAACAACTGCGTTTTGCTATCATGTAGGGGGTCCAACCCGACACTAGAAAGGTGCACCTAGTAAAGTGACTGGTGAGAGTATATACCATACTTTGTGGACTCTTTAACTTTCCTACAGACTAAATAATATACACTGATTTGGGTTATTTTCACCAAGGAAATGTAGCAGAATATATTTTGACCTAAATTTATGAAGAAAAATGATTTTTTGCAAAATTTGCAAAACAGAAACAAAGAAAAACACATTTTTTTTCTCAAAATTTTCGGTGTTGCATGACCATGTAATTATCATTGAGTGAGCGACAGCTCTGAAAGGTGAAAATTGGCTTGGGCAGGAAGGGGGTAAAAGTATCCGGTATTGAAGTGGTTACAGTGTCTCTATTATATCATTTTTATTCAACACTGTCCACATTTCTTTTCCCCCTTGTAGCAATGTGATATCATCCTAGGACATTAGACCTGACCTCATTCCTGGTAGGAATAAGGAGGCTGATTATAAAGTATAGTTTATTTAATAGAGAGCCTGAACACTTGACAGCAGACACGATCCATTTGCCCTTCTTATGAGTCATTAGAAGCGTCTTTTGGCTTTTAAGGCCGCAGTAATTTCATTTCTTCCTCAGAGTCATTTCAGGGTAATCTTACATTAGAAAACTCTGTTAAATTAACCCATTATCAGAGTAAGAGCAGCCGGTACAGGAGTTCCAGCAGAGATTTTATGGACAAATTTACTGACATTGACTTTTACTGTTTACTTTGAAGAAGCTGCATGAAGCTAGAAGGGTGCATCAAACACCGTACTCTGCCAGGCTTAATCCAGTCTCATTTTCTAATCTCTGTTTATATTATCAACTGCCTAGAGGAAGGAGCAACCAAACCGAATAGTTCAATTAATGATAAATTTCACTATTGTGGAAGGGGCAGAGTGACAAACTACTACAAGGAAATCTCACCTTGTGGGAGAGACGGAGCCAACCAACAGGATATATTTCTGATTTAGTGACTAACACTTATTTTGAGTAAAAAAGACTTTCTTCTTGCCACAAGTAACAAAATGCTTACCTTGAACTCTCTTGTGGGCCTTTAAAACATCACATAATCTGTGATTATTAGGAGCATAGCATTGTAGATATTTTATGTCATTAAAGCGGAGTTTCACTAAAAAAAAAAAAATTTAGATGTCAGCAGCTGCAAATACTGCAGCTGCTGACTTTTAAAATAAGGACACTTACCTGTCCCAGGGTCCAGCGATGTCGGCACCCGAGACCGAGCCGTCCCTCGATCCTCGGGTGCTGCCGCCGCCATTCTCACTGAGGGAATCGGGAAGTGAAGCGTTGCGGCTTCACTGCCCAGTTCCCTACTGCGCATGCGCGAGTCGCGCTGCGCGTCTACACTGGTCCCCGTTGTGTTGTGGGAACTCTGTATTTCCCACAACACAACGGGGGTGGGCGGGGAGTCTGCGGCTAGCTGCGGCTAGCTATACCCGGAAGTGGGTGCAGATACCTGTATTATACAGGTATCTGCACCCCCCTCCCCCCTGAAAGGTGCCAATTGTGACACCGGAGGGGGGGAGGAATCCGATGAGCGGAAGTTCCACTTTAGGGTGGAACTCCGCTTTAAAGACTTCCAAGAGTCCATTGTTTTCCATCAGACATTTTCTGGTGGACCTGCATTGAGATAAGCAAGGCACAAGCACTGTGTTATCACTACTGTAGCGCTATTCCTGTAGGAGTAGCAGGAATTTTACTCAGTTCTTCCCAACTTCAGCCCCGCAGCCAGGGATACATTAGTTTCACAGCCAAGTGCACACAACGCTTTCGCTAGTTTCTTCAATGACCAGTCTAGGGAATGTTTGTGGTGTTTTTATTTTTTAAGAACGTGGATAGGGATGAGGTGGGATACTCCAGAAAGAGGAACTATGTACACTGAGGACTTAATCTTCCTTCCTGCTTTAAGTAGTTGTGAAACAAGTAGAGCAAAGTCCCTTATCCTTAGTGGACAGTTTCTGGACAGAGCTCTTCAGGACCACCAGCTAGTGTCCCCTTTAAAAAGACCTACAGCTGACTATACTAGGCACCGGAGAGGTAACTAGAGCACAAAGACCCCAGGATCCAGCAATTTCTGTACTCATAAGACCCAAGGACAAATAGATGCCACCTTCCAATCTTCCAAGCGATACCCTTCAATGATAACAGGCAGCAGACAGCTGCCCTCAGTCAGCTTCTTCTAAGCACCTGTGTCTCTGCATTTCTCCCCTCAGGTCACCCACCTGAGGCCTCTTTCAGCAGCTTGTGCCTGGGGAGGCAGCCTGCCCCCCCCCCCCACAAAGCCTGGACTCCTCCACTCTTTGATAAGACCCCAAACTCAGTGTTCTCCAAGAATAAATGCAGTTACCAAGCCCTCCTTCAGAGCCTGCCTCTCTGGGATAGGCCAGGGCTGCATCAATATTCATGCCACCATCTGCATAGCTTCAACCCTACTATCCAGAAACTTCTCCAGTCTCCTGGATACAGAGAAAGCTTATGCAAACTAGATGCAGCAGAGCACACAGATCAGACATCACTAGCAGATTGTGGCTGTACTGATTGCAGTGAGCCAAAATAGCTTTTGCCTAACCAAATTATCCACACTGCCTACAGTGTGGCAACTAGATTTACCTATCAAAACTAAGCTAAAGCTAACCTATCTAATACTTAGCACCTATCTAGGAGAGTGCTACACTACTATACAGAACAGTGGTGGCTGGTGCTCAATTTTCTTGGGGGGGGGCTGGTGCTCAATTTTCTTGGGGGGGTGGCCCGCGACTTTCCCAGCCAGCCAGCCACCCAACCCCCCCCCCAAGCAACCCCCCTGGCACTCGCCGCATTGCTCGCCTATCACCCTCCAGGCACCCCATCAGCCCCTGCACTTACCCCATCCAGGTCGCAGCTACCCCTCTGCGTCTCCTCTCGAGTCCCAGCGGTTGCTTCTCCTCCCGGGGAAATTAGATCTTAGAACCCGCAGCCGATCCGGTCTCTTGACCCGCTTCCTGATTGTCCGGGAGGAGAAACAGGAAGATTTTTGCAAATATTAATTTGCAAATGTCACACAACTGGGTGGGCTCCGGGCGCAATGCTCTGCGCCCAAAGCTCACCCTTTTTGAAGCCAATTAGAGCCTCTGACTCTAATCATGTGCTTCTAAAAAAAAAAAAAAAAAACCCCATCGGAATCCATGTGTCCGGCGCCCTGCATGTAGATTACGAGCCGGACGCATGGACTAGAGGGGCTGCTCCCCTGCCCCCTGTGTGAGCGGCCGCCACTGATGCAGAGCCTGCATATGTAGTAAGCAAATATGGCTGCCCCAGTGGATATACAGTATATCATAATAAACTATCTGGAGAAACAATCATAAAACCCAAATGCACATATCTATATTACTATAGTCCAGAATGTTATAGCGTATCACCATTACCACTATACTAATACATTTCACCTGTAATGACTTTATAGAGAGAGTATATGAGTTCATATAAAATACATCTGATGCTGGGTGTGTCTTTTATCTCAGCATCCTCTGCAGTGCCTTAGGGTGACGGTATTGTAGAAGTGAACTGTATTCAGAGTTTGCCCTCTGATCAGAGGTCAGTCTGATATCGGGTATTGTTAATTCCATCTTCACACTTCACATATGTTTATAGTAATCCTTCTGGGCACCTCTGGACTCACCTTTCACACAGTTCCAGCTTGGCAGGCACAGTACGATGATCACAGCACATACCGCCAGGAAACATTCTTTGTGTATGGAAGTAACCTGCCCCAAGCACATTACAGGCCAAGTTTGTAGAGGAAAGATCCTCTGCTTGGATTTGGCTTAAAGGAGAAGTCCAGCCTGAGCTTTTTAGGCTGGGCTTCTCCTCTGGGTCACAGGAGTGAAATCTGTTTTGCACTCCTGTGACCCGTTTTCAGTGAAGAGTGGTCTGAAGTCCGCTCTCCGCTGACGTCACTGCCATCAGTCAAGGCAGTGTGTCATCCTGACTTCCAAGTTTGGATTCACCAGATGCCTTGATTGATTGATTGATGGCAGTCTCAGAGAGCCGCTGAGACGGCCACTCCCCGCCCCTCCACAGCTCAGCGCTCCAATGAGCGTGGAGAAGTAGAGAGGAGAGAAGCTAACTTACAGCCAGCTCTCCTCTCGGGGATCTGTGAGAACTGAGCCAACAGTTATGTTTGATCGCTTGGTTCTCGGTGCAGAGATGGCTGTGGACAGATGCAGCATCGCTCTGATACTACATCCACATAAGTAAGTATGAATCTAAAATTAAAAAAAAAACTTCTCTTTTAATTTATTGTCAGTTGCCTCTGTCATTCGCTGTGTTTTTTTTTTTTTTTTTGTGTGATTCCGCAGTGGTGCGCAAAAATAAAACACTTAAGTGTACAAAAAAGTGCATGTGAACAACACACACAAAAAGTGCACTTAAGGGTGTGTCTCTTGTCCACCCCCGAAGAAGTAGGACCTTACTCTAACCTCCCCCCTCAGGGCACAAGGCTCCTGACAGGGGCAAGGCTCAACTTGGTTCACTTTTCCAAAAGGCCTGGTGGACCCTGCTCCTCATGGCCAGCCAACCAACGAGTGCTAGGTGAGGAGGCTCCACTGAAGAGAAATCTCCCTCCCCAGTTCCAGAAAGGAATCTGATGGCCACACATCCTCCCCCTAGACCACAGGGTAGGCCCGAGGACCCACACCCTCCATCTTAGTGAGAAAAGAAACGTAGATAAAAGTGACAAAACACGAGGAGAAAGGTAAATGAAATAGTGCCCATGGACTGGCTAGGTCCTGAGGCTTGTTAACAAAAATTACCCCAGACTTAGCCAAAGGGCCGAGCCCCAGAGGTGCAGCGTACAAAAAGCTTTAATGTCGTGGCCATGTCCTTTATAAATACAGAAAGTCTTCTGACAGGTGTTGGGTGGTGAAGAGGTGGTCAGTGGTCTGCATACTGATCATTCACTGCTTTATAGCTATATGCCTAAGAACTGAATCCCTTTTGAAAAATCCCCATTATCTGAAACATGCAACTAGGGACAGAGCTTCCCAGAGCTGTGATTTTTTGCCCAAGTTTAGCATCTGTTTACCATGAAAAACAAAGAAATACTGCGCTACCTATAAAAACTAACCCCCCAAGAAGCAGCAGTTAAACAGTGAGATGTGCACCAAAATAACTATTAAAAAAGAAATAAACCGCGCTAAATACAAAATGAAACACGTGAAACAATCACAAAAGCTTCCGTTAGGAAGTACATATAAAAATGCAAAAATGTTCATGAATATGAAAATTGTGAAAAATACATGGGTCTACGCATGTGCGCATGAATCAAACATAAGTATCAATATATAATATCTGCGAATCAAAATAAGTGTCCATATATAGTAACAGAAAATAAAATGTGAGGTATTGATCTGAAATCAGTCCAAAAGAGACCCCTTGGGTGAATCCAACCAGATTCAATGGTGTAAAAATGTGAGTGACACCCCATACAGTATCCGCAAATACCCAATAATTGCTCTTACCGCAAGGCAAGCAAATACCAGCCTGTATCACGTCTTGGTATAGAGAATCCAAATGGTGCTCTTAAACTGTGTTCATCATGGCTGAAGGAATGTAATGAGGACACCAGACTTCCATCTCATAGACATGTAAATAAAAAGAAACTGGCCATAGTGTAATACTGCCAAACTAATTGAAGTTAAGGAAGGTAGAAAACTTACACTAGTGCATAAAGGCACAGCAGGAAAAGAAAACCCGGAGTAAACATTAACAAGCTCCGTAGTGAAGATGAACCCCACACTCCGTTGATTGGGTGAGGTGCTCGCTGTTTCCGGAGCCGCTGTCTGTGCAGTCCGTTCTCTGCTCCAGGGGCTTGTCTGCTTCCAGCTGCCGGTGTCATCCCGACTGTGATTCTGTGCTGTCCCAGGAGGCTTGTGAGATGTCATTTTGGAGTCCCTGCTGTATCCTCCGGTTCCTGCCGCAAGCAGTCTAGAACGCCAGTGGATCTCCCATACTGCCATTGAATACAAGCTGTTGTTGGCTTGCCTTGCGGTAAGCGCATTATTTGCCTGGTGGTGGATCACATAGTGTGGTGTGGTGGACTGATACTGAACACAAGCTGTTGTTAGCTTGCCTTGGGGTAAGCGCATTATTTGCACGGAGTGTGGGGTTCATCTTCGCTACGGAGCTTGTTAATGTTTACTCCGGGTTTTCTTTTCCTGCTGTACCTTTATGCACTAGTGTAAGTTTTCTACCTTCCTTAACTTCAATTAGTTTGGCAGTATTACACTATGGCCAGTTTCTTTTTATTTACATGTCTATGAGATGGAAGTCTGGTGTCCTCATTACATTCCTTCAGCCATGATGAACACAGTTTAAGAGCACCATTTGGATTCTCTATACCAAGACGTGATACAGGCTGGTATTTGCTTGCCTTGCGATAAGCGCAATTATTGGGTATTTGCGGATACTGTATGGGGTGTCACTCACATTTTTACACCATTGACTCTGGTTGGATTCACCCAAGGGGTCTCTTTTGGACTGATTTCAGATCAATACCTCACATTTTATTTTCTGTTACTATATATGGACACTTATTTTGATTCGCAGATATTATATATTGATACTTATGTTTGATTCATGCGCACATGCGTAGACCCATGTATTTTTCACAATTTTCATATTCCTCAACGTTTTTGCATTTTTATATGTACTTCCTAACGGAAGCTTTTGTGATTGTTTCACGTGTTTCATTTTGTATTTAGCGCGGTTATTTCTTTTTTAATATCTGTTTACCATGGCGGCTAGCTGTCTCTGAAAGGCCAGGAGAAGAGGCAACAGTACAGCAAGGGGAGCCATGTTGGATTTCATTAGCCTAGGAATGTCTCGCCCTTAGGACCTGTGTTGATGGACTTTTGTTCATAGGTTTAGCAATCACATACAAGTCTATAAGAATTCAATCCCACTTGAAGCAGCTCAAATGCAGGTCAGAAGGAGGTCAAATTCAGGTCAAACACACCTGTTAATGGATTTTGAAGGATCTCAGAAGCAACTCAAACTAATGTCACATTGATTCCATCAACAAGCCTTGTAGCCTGGTAGGAGGTCAAGATGACACAAAGATTTTCCTTTACACCTTCTGCCCAATAGCCCCTGGAGTTAGTAATGGTACGTAGCAAGACAAGAGGGGGCAGAGGTGCCTGTGCTGGGTCCAGACGCAGCAGATTATCTGAAGATAGCCTGGATATTGCTGTGGATGCTCAGACCAGATCCTATCAGTAGTGATAAAATTTGCTTTATGTGAGCAGTAATAAGTGTTGCGCAAACAATTTCAACAATGACATGATTTATCTGCTAATAATACTAAAACAGTTATAAGCACAATAAAATGGATGTTAAGCCGATGCCACCCAACATTCAGCCCATGTGTTCTAGGCTTTAGTTCCCCCTAGCTTCCTGTGAAACTGCCCTGCAATAACCCATTAGGTGAGTGAAAGAAAACAACTTCAAACACAACAGCATTGGCATTGCATGCTATTATTGAGCTTATGATCTACCAAAACCCCCAGATCCTTCTCCACCACGGATTCCCCCAGTTGTACTCCCCCTAGCATATATGATGCATGCATATTCTTAGTCCCCAAGTGCATAACTTTACATTTATCAACATTAAACCTCATCTGCCACATAGTCGCCCAATTAGTCAGTGCATTGAGGTTGGCTTGTAAATTGGAGACATCCTGTAAGGACGTTATTCCACTGCATAGTTTGGTGTCATCTGCAAAGACAGACATGTTACTTTTAATCCCAGACCCAATATCATTTATAAAGGTATTAAAAAAGTAAGGGTCCCAACACTGAACCTTGGGGTACACCACTGATAACCTTAGACCATTCAGAGTAAGAATCATTAACCACTACTCTCTGAATTCTGTCTTTTAGCCAATTTTCTATCCATTTACAAACTGATATTTCCAAGCCTGTAGACTTTACCTTACACATGAGCTGTGTGTGGGGAACTGTGTCAAACGCTTTTGCAAAATCCAAGTATATCACGTCCACATCCACCCCTCTGTCCAAGGTTTTACTTACCTCTTCATAAAAAGAAATCAGGTTTGTTTGACAACTTCTGTCTTTCATGAATCCATGCTGTCTGTTGCTTAAAATATTTTTTTCCAGCAATAACTTAGGTATGTGGTCTTTTATTAAACTCTCCAGTATCTTCCCGACTATAGAAGTTAAACTAACAGGTCTATAGTTACTTGGTAAAGACTTTGTTACCTTTTTAAATATAGGCACCACATTAGCCGTACCCCAATCCAGTGGTACTATTCCCATCATTAACCTGTTCCTGACCAGCCACCGCAGTTTTACTGCGGCAGATTGGCACGGGCAGGCGAATCGACGTTATGTTACGTTGCTTCCTTAGGCGGCCACTAGGGGCGCGCGCGCATGCGCTTCTCGCCCCCAGAGCCGATGCGAGTGCCCGGCGGTCTCGATGACCGCCGTGCTCCTGCAATCGCTCGGGACACGGCGAGAACTGGGATCTCTGTGTGTAAACACAGAGATCCCGGTTCTCTGAGGGGAGAAGTGACAGATCGTCTGTTCATACAAAGTATGAACCGCAATCTGTCATCTCCCCTAGTCAGTCCCCTCCCCTCTTCAGTTAGAAGACACTTGAGGCAACACAGTTAACCTCTTGATCGCCCCCTAGTGTAAACCCCTTCACTGCCAGTGACATTTTTACAGTAATCAATGCATTTTTAAAGCACTGATCACTGTATTAATGCCAATGGTCCCAAAAATGTGTCAAAATTGTCCGATGTGTCCGCCATAATGTCGCAGTCACGATAAAAATCGCAGATCATCACCATTACGAGTAAAAACAAATAATAATAATAAAAATGCTATAAATCTATCCCCTATTTTGAAGACCCTATAAATTTTGCGCAAACCAATCAATATACGCTTATTGCGATTTTTATTACCAAAAATATGTAGAAGAATACATATCGGCCTAAACTGAGAAAAATTAGCTTTTTTTAAAAAAAATGGGGATATTTATTATAGCAAAAAGTACAAAATATTGTGTTTTTTTTTTTTCAAAATTGTCGCTCTCTTTTTGTTTATAGCGCAAAAATAAAAACCGCAGAGGCGATCAAATACCACCAAAAGAAAGCTCTATTTGTGGGAAAAAAGGACGTCAATTTTGTTTTGGTACAACGTCGCTCGACTGCGCAATTGTCAGTTAAAGCAACGCAGTGCCGAATCACAAAAAAGTGCTCTGGTCAGGAAGGGGGTAAAATCTTCAGGGCTGAAGTGGTTAATGAGTCCCTAAAAATTAGATACAATGGCTTTGAAATTACAGAGCTCAATTCTTTTAGGATCCGTGGGTGGATGCCATCTGGTCCAGGTGCTTTATCCACCTTTATTCTGTCTAAATATTTCTGGACCATATCACTTTTGAGCCATTGTGGATTATTTGGGGCTGTGTCACTACCACCCCCATTATGGACATGAGCTCCCCCATGCACCTTTGTATACACAGAGCTGAAGAAAGTATTTAACACATTTGCCTTCTCTTTGTCCCCAGGCACCCACTCTAGATTATTTTGTACATACTCAGACCTGACCTTTTTACTATTAATATATTTGAAGAATTTTTTGGGGTTTGTCCTACTATCTTTTGCAATCTGTCGTTCGTTCTGAGTTTTTGCGTCCTTGATTTGCTTTCTACATATTCTGTTATATTCTTTGTAACATTTAAACGACACTAATGTTCCTTCATTATTTATATTTTTTAAAAGCTCTTTTCTGATTGTTTATAGCTTTTTTAACTTGCAGTGCACTTGTAGTGCAAAGTGGATTTTCCTTTCGTAAATAACCCCCATTGCAATGTTGTTCTGCACATTGTCTAACTTTCCTTTCCTCAACAGGGCTTTACGCATTTAACAAACCTCATTTCCAGGTGTGTCAATGTCTCTTGGGTCCAGGTACAGAGCGGATCATCACTGGCGTAGGGCAGAGGGATCCAAGCAGTCCAGCAGTTCCTCCGAAGGTTGCGCTGCAAAAGGTCTAGCATTAATATTGCTAGTGTGCAAGGCTCATAAAAATATTGTTTTTTACATAAAAGGTGTGGTTATCTTTTAACAGGAATGCGATCTCTGAAGAGTCATTCCCCGAAAACCTCAACCCAAGTCGGCAGAAAGGTGATTGGTTGCTGAGGGCAAGGCAAAATGTTCTTGTGTTTCTTTTAGAAGATCCTAACTGTGTATCCACTCCGTCTAAACGAAAGGTGTCAATTTTTTCAACATTAAAACCTAAACTTACTCTTTTGTGGGTCAATGTAGCACTATGCATAGTTACTGAGATGCAGAACTCTATTTGCCCACAAGATGGTGGCAATCAGTACTTTCAATACAGCAAGCTGAAATCACAAACTACAAAGCCCACAAGCTCCAGCCAAAGGGACTTGATGAAAAGGAAAAGCCTGGGAAGGATCCTGGCTGTTGGGAAGAGATGTGCCAGCAGGAAGGAGTGTGAATGAGACTGTTCTGGGCAGTGCAGTCTAGACCAGGTCGGATCGAGCTGTTATCCCACAGAGCTGACTGCTGTTCAGAGCACTGAGTGGAGGAGATCATTCAGAGGAGACACCTGCAGCATCCAGAAATGCTGTGAGAAATTTATGCAACAAGGCCGCCAAAAACACATTGGCTATTAAGGGAGCCCCCCACCGTATGATAGACTGCCATCTTGCTGGACTGCCACAGAGGACTTAGCTTTTGCTGCCCCACAGGGCTGCCTGGGCCACAGTCTCAATAGGACACTGTCTGTGATTTGAGCTAAATATATCTCTGTCATCTATTGCTGGAAGCTGCCGCCCTTTTCTACACTAGAACTGCCTTTGAGCCCAGATTGCTGAACTGGATTAACATTCCACCTCCTGTGTAACTAGCCCTTGGCTTCAAAAGAATTTACTTTTGCTTAGCCAACTTAAAGGAGCACCACTACCGACTAAGTTTAACTCTTCTTTATTGAGCTTTCTTGTTAACATTACATCTTAAAGTAAACTTCCCTGCTGACCTCCCATCTTAAAGTGGAGTTCCCCTTTGAATCCATACTTTAAAGTAACATCATCCTGTTTTGTGCACCAACATAAAGGGCCCCAACTTAGCTGGCATTATATGTATCCAAGAACTATTTAGACCCAAAGGGTTTATCTTGGAGCAGCAATGGTGTTCAGGGTGATTCTCCAGACTTCAAAGCCTAAGCTGGGACTTTTCCAATAGAGAGCTTCTAAGTGAACTAGCCTTTGTCTGTTCGGTAGTGATTTAAGTCACTTGTAGCATTATCTCTCAGTTAGAGAGCTATTGTTATTTCTTTGACTTTTTATGTGTTAACTTTGACTCCTTGAATTGTTGCATTGGCTACCATCCTAAATTTGCCAATACAAATTTACCATAATCAGTGTGCCCTTCTCGTGTAACCGCTGAGAGACCCCGGTAAGGGTATTCTGGTGGTGTCAGCAGGAGTGAGGTTCCACCTAGGGCTGAGGGAGAGAGCAGAGGACCCACTACAACAAGCAGCTCCTGCAGGAGTAGCACTACACACAAAATGCAGGCATAGGAGTGCGTAATACACAGTGTACAGGGCATGGGAGTGCGTAACACACTTGGTGAATCAAAATTCCCCCCTTCTCCCAATACCATCCCCTCAACTCCAATGACAAAACCATCTCTGGCACAAATTCCTCCCTCCCTGAATAATACCAAATTATTTTTTTCATCTGTCACTTATGCTGCAACAAGTGGGTAATTGTGACAATGCACTATCATACAGGAGAGATTGAGGGTTGTGTGGTGACATGCTGTGGCCTCCTAGGGACTCACCGGACAGGTATGTGCAGGGTTCAATATATGTAATGCAGAGTAACAGGATTAATAGTAAGTAATGCAAAGTTCTTGGATCAGTAATAAATAACGCAGAGTGCAGGGGCCAGTAGTAATGCAATATTCAGGGATCCTTAGTAAATCGGTGAGAGTTTAGGGATCAGTAGTAGAGCAAAGTGCAGAGGTCAGCAGTAAATAAGGCAGCGTGCAAGGGTCATTAGCAAGTAATGCAGAGCGCAGAGATCAGAAGTAGGTAAGGCAGAGTGCAGAAGTCAGTAGTAACGCACCAGGCAGAGGTCTGTAGTGGGTGTGGCAGAGGGAGGAGGTCAGTAATAAGTAAGGCAGAGTGCAGAACTCATTAGGAACCTAGATTAAGATAGCAGAGGTCTGCTGTAAGTAAGCCCCCTGCCCCCTTACTTATTGGCATACAGACAAACAAGGAGGTCAACTGCTCAGCTCGCGGTCATCTCGTCTGTACAAGCTGGGAGACTGCACCATTTACAAGTGACATCTTGAAGGTGGGGAGCCAATGCATGCTTCCTTCCCTCCTCCAGGCAGCCAGTGTAAACAAAGCCAGCTGATCACTTGGCTGTGCTCTTGAACTGGGGACATCATGAACAGGGATGCCATATTTAAAGTGGAGTCTGACTAAGGTGTTCTTCAAAGGCAGGGAAAGTCTCCTCAAATCGAGGACTTTTGGTCACCCTGTTCTAAAGTGCAGTGTCAAGTGAAATCCTTCATCCTGCTTTTAGCCTCTCTGACCACTTTCTGAGCCCGTGTGAGAGTCGTATTCTGCCGAATTACAGTCACATGACTATCCCGAAAAAGGGTAAAGCCACTGAGCTATTATAACTACCACCTTTGTACTCTTTCCCGTAATCCATCAGTAGTGGAAATGATGCTCTGCTTTCAGACCCCTATTCTTTATCTCATTTAAAATTTGCTGTTTAAAATATAATTTTCTTTTCTGCTTTTGCTGCTGTATTTACACATTTTTATTTTTTTTTGACAGATTAGCACGTCCTTGTTGTGAATAACATAGATCAGAGATTCTAAGCTTTCCTTCAAAGCCAGCAGCTCACTAATATTGTCTTGTTATTTGCTGACCCATGAAAATCGATTGGTAAGAGATACAAGGGCTCTCTACGGCAACAAAGGAAAACTCACCTTGTAATATTTCCGTGCGGCGGTGTAATCTCCTTCAAAGTTCAAAGGCTTCACTCCTGCTAAATCTGTGCTCACAACGGGTGACTTATTAATCTCAGATAATGCAAATTAAGGCTACAGCAGAGATTTAATATGCTGTCCCGGGGGAGCTATTGCCAGCTATTGTGTCCACAGATAAAAAAAAGCCAGCAAATGGGGCATTTTACTGCAATTTTATATACAATTTCTTGTGTGAGTGTGGAAGAAGAGCTACACAGGACTTCATAAACTGTGGGTGAGCTGAAAGAGCTATTAGCGCTTTGACAGCAACAGAACAGCGCCATCCAGTGGAGAGAAGACAGTGAAACTAAATGATAAACTACTGGGGGATACATGTACAGATCCTATGTCTTATGTTTTTTTTAGCATATACAGCAGACTTTGCAGCCTGAAAAAAAAAGAGAAAAGTAAGTGTTGCAGATGAAAGATGAGATCTAAAAGTAAAGACGATCCCCTCCCACCCCAACCTTCCACCCGCTGAGCGATACCCAGAAAGCAGACTGAAGACTGATCTGTTTTGCTTTTGGAAATTACATTTGGAATAATGGGAAAACGGCAAAGCGGCTTCCAGCCATAAATTAGCCAGCACAGTCGCCCGAGTACAAATTAAAATGAGACATTGATTAATTAATTGAATTAACCTAGTTTAATCCAGCCTTTGGGCGGCATTGTACTTTGTAAGCACAGGTTGCTCTGTCTGAGCTCTTAGATTGGCAACAATTCATTAGGATGAAGATGAAGCTCTAGAAATGTGCGTCCGCAGGATAGAATTATTTAAATCACAGCTTCATCTTAAAGGGATATTAAATTGAAAAGTGCAATTCTACAACATGAACTGTGAGGGGTAACTGCTTGACACATTATACCTCTGTTACAAAATAAAGTTTAATTATGACTTCTTCATGGCAGTGCAGACAGTTTAAGCTTCTCCTACATTTCTAACACGTATTGGTCAATCTGATGAAGGTAAAAAAACAGATGAGAATGGACTACAATGCCTTGCTGTGATATCATCTGCCTGTATTTTGGTTTAAACCAACTTATCTGTGCAGAATTGCTGGCTGTCAGTCTCTGCCCCTGAAAATAGTAGATACTATAAGTGGTGTCACTGAACAGAAGCCAGGGGTAATTTTCCCAGCAGGGACACAAACAGCGATTACAATGTGAGTGGGATTCTAATGCTTCCCTACTCCTGAATGAAATGGGGCTTTAAATTCTGTGCCACATCAACAGAGTGACAGCAGTGCCATATGACCAGAGCCGCAGCGGTGCCAAGCTGACAACAATGATAACTGTATACCGCGATCGGCCAAAAGGGAACAAGGGCCCCCTTGCAGCCAGTGCCAGGACAAAGTCAGCCGGTGCCCAGGTAAAAAGATGTCAAAATGCCCCCCCCCCCGGGAAGTAGTAGGCGGGGCTAATAAAAGTGCATGCAATGCCAAGCTGCAACATATGGGATGGTTATTGCATGTCCCCCCCCACACACACACCCATCCGGGAATACAGGAACCCCCTTCCAGTTATAGGAGTCCTTTGACCAGGAGGACTGCAGGGTGGTGATGAGATGGGTTCCCCATTTGGGAATACAGGAACCCCCTCCCTCGAGGTAAAGGAGACCCCTGGATAATATGACTGCAGGGAAGTAATCAGAAGGGAAACCCCCACCACCCAAGAATACATAAACTCAATTCCCTCTCCCCAGTTAAAGAAGAGCTTCAGCTAGGAGGACTGCAGGGGGGTGATAAGAGGGTATCCATATAAAGGAACATAGGAACTTCCCTCTAGTTCAGTGGTTCTCAACCTGGGGGTCGACTGACGATTTGCCAGGGGTCACCAAATCCTGGGCTATTCCTGAAGCTTGCACCGCTCTCCCAGCCTTTTCGCAACTGCCCATTCAGTTCACGGCATGGCTGTTGGGCAGAGACTAGAGGTCAGCTGACTGGTGAGGAATGTGAAGTGGGAGGGGCTGGAGGAGACCCTATCTCCTCATTTCGGCATAGGTGTCACTGCTACAAGACACCACAAAGTCGGAGACACAGTGAGTAACACTACCTGTGATTATAGTTGTCATTAAAAGTCTGCACTATATTTCTCAGATCAGCAGATGACCTTGATCACGAGCACCTAAGTTGGCTGATCAGAACTCCCACCAGCACTGCCACTGATCCCATCCCCCACCAGCACTGCCACTCATCCCATTACCCCCACCAAGAAGTAAGAGGAGGAATAAATATAGAGAATACATGGAGGGGAGAAGAAAAGATGGGGAGGAACAAAGAAAAAGGGAGAGAAAGAATAAGAGAAAGGACAAGAAAGACGGCTAGAGAGAGGGATGGGGGGAAGAAAAAAACAGGAAATTACGATAGAGAGAGATAAAAGGCAAAGAAAGGAGAACAAAGAGAAAGAGTGGTACATCCTAAAATGTAGACATGAGAGGTTTTAATACTGTAGGAGTGGAAGGGACTTTGGGATCTCTAAATGTCCGTGGGTTAGGGTTGCAAATTACTTGTCTTGCCTTGGGTGCTGACAACCCACGCTACGAAAATAATTTTTCTGTTAGGGGTCCCCACAACTTGGGAAATGTTATCAAGGGGTCACAGTACTGGTGAGGTTGAGAACCACTGCTCTAGTTAAAGAGGAGTTCCACCCAGGGGGGCTGTCAAAAAAAAAAAAAAAATTAAAAGTCAGCAGCTACAAATACTGCAGCTGCTGACTTTTAATTGGACACTTACCTGTCCCAGGGTTCCCCCCTCTGCTCGTCGGTGCCGGCATTTCAACTGTGGGTGCCGGGCTGTGGCTTCACAGCCTGGCACCCACTGCGCATGCGCGAGCGGCGCCGAGCGCCGTGATTGGCCGTTCAATCACCTGGGACCTGTAATGGGTCCTAGATGATTGACGGGAGGGAGGGAGCAGAGCGGAGCCCTTCCTGTGCCAAGGGGGAAGTGATGTCACCAGCCCAGGCAAAGGAAGAGGCAGACTACGAGGGACCACCTAGCAACAGGCATTTAGAGGTAAGTGGAAAAAAAAATATCCACATTTTTTTTGTTTTTTTTTTTTTTAGAATTTTTGAGGTATTTTTGTTTTTTTGGGTGGAACCCCACTTTAAAGAAGACCCCCAGCTAGGAGGGGAGGGGGGGTGGTTATATGAAGGGACCTCAATACAGGAATTCCCCTCTCTTCCCCCTCCAGTTATAGAAGACCCTCAGCTGGGGGGTTTATAAGAAGGGACCCCAATACAGGAATTCCCCCTCCAGTTATAGAAGACCACCAGCTAAGAGGGGGGGGTTATAAGACGGGACCCCAATATAGGAATTCCCCCTCCAGTTATAGAAGACCCCCAGCTAGGAGGGGGGTATAAGAAGGGACCCCAATACAGGAATTCCCCCTTCAGTTATAGAAGACCCTCAGATAGGAGGATTGCAGGAGGTGATATTAGGGGACCCCCATCCAGGAAGATAAGAACTCCCTTCCCTCCCCTGTTAAAAAGACCCCAAGCTGAGAGGACTGCAGAGGGGTGGTGGGGGGCTTGCTCACCCCCCTCTAGTAGAAAAAGAGCACTGGCCAGGAAGACTGCAAGCAGCTGCCCCCTCCTCCCTCTGGAGAAGGTGAATGGTGTGTGGTTAGTAGTAGTGAGTGTGAACACATCCAGAGCCATACACACATAGAAGCCCCGGAGGGGGGAGGGGGGACTCTGCACAGCTCTGATGTCTAC
The DNA here is from genome assembly GCF_042186555.1 of Aquarana catesbeiana. Lineage (NCBI taxonomy): Eukaryota > Metazoa > Chordata > Amphibia > Anura > Ranidae > Aquarana > Aquarana catesbeiana. Next base: position 208,651,671 of record NC_133332.1, on the reverse strand, counting down.
AATGGAGCTCTGGGCAGACTGTCACTGCTACTTTGCTTATGTGTTCTCCACGCTGCTGAAAACATACTCACTGTTAACAATAGCAAACAGTACAGCGCTGGTAAAGTAATCTAAAAACTACAAATATAAATGTCCATATAAAGTTCTAAGAAGAAAGTAGACGTAGATGTAATAAGAAGGCAAAAACATCTGCGGTGGTAAAGGGTGCTTCATGCAAACTCTGAAGTGCTCCTTAATCCGTGCTCACACCACCTGCTAGCCAAACCGCTCACCTTATGAAATGGACCCCTAAGCTAACAGATGGGTCACACAGGCATTCACCACAAATGGTGGTTAGGGTTAGGATCTTGAATGGAAAGCCGGGCACCTCTTTATGACAATCAGCACTCAGTAACTTTGAATGTTTTCGTCCGTAGTAACATGCAATATGAAAGATAATATAGCGCACTCTGTATGGCTAAAAACGTATTCCTTTATTTTAACAGACAGGTACTCACATAAGAGGCACTGTAACCTAGTGCTAGGATATTAAGTGTATGAACATCAATGGTAACAGAAGTTGATAAGGTGGCTGCAGTGACGTCTGGGGATGCTCCCGCACGCGTATCGTCCAACGGGACTTCCTCAGCGGTAACGGAGTCCCATACGTCCGGTAATATTTATAAGGGGCCCCTTATCGCTATCACCTGTTTACTAAAAAAAACGAGTGGCGAACGTCCAATCAGAACGTGCCGCTCGGAAGTGGGAGGCAAAAAAAAACCTTGTATATTCCCAGATGTATCTTGTTTAACCTTAGGACCATTAGACACAAGTGTCGTTCTATCCAGTGCTCGAACAGTCTCAATATGTTTGTTAATATCGGATTTGTCAAACCGTTTTTGTAATAACCGGGCGGACAAAACCTCGGATTGTGCGAGATAATCACATTCATGTGTACAGTTCTGCCTGATGCGTGTGGCAACTTCCTAGGGGAATGTACACATTGCGGTCAGTAGGTTTAAAATGATTCTTCAACTCAAGCTGGTTGCCATTCATGGAGATATCTAGATCCAAAAAGGTAATATGATCTTTACTCACATTCCAGGAAAGAACAATATTTCTATTGTTACCATCTAGTTTCTGCATAAATGAATCGAGATTAGACCTGTCACCTTTCCAAATCATGATAATATTGTCTATATACCGTTGGTAACAGCAAGTTCCGGGGGTTTGTTTTTATAGATAACCTCTTCCTCCCAGTGTGCCATAAACAAATTGGCAACACTGGGAGCAAAACGGGCCCCCATTACTACACCCCTAGTTTGGAGGAAAAACTGTCTGTTATACCAAAAGTATTTTTTGGATAGGCAGAACTTCAAACAGTGCAGAATATAACTCTTATGTGTTCTAGTCAAGTTTGATGATCCAAATGCCCACTGGACAGAGGTCAAAGCGTCTTCGTGGCTAATGATCGTGTATAAAGAACTTACGTCCGCCGTTATCAGCAAACATGAAGATGAAAGGGGAAGAGATTCAAGAATCTGAATAATGTGTTTAGTGTCCTTTAAAAAGGAACGAGTTCTCATGACCATAGGTTGAAGAAAAAAGTAAATGTATTGGCCCAGTCTTGATGAGACTGAGTCAATCCCATTGACTATTGGGCGGCCAGGTGGATTGGTGCTATTTTTGTGGATTTTGGGCAAAAAATATATAATTGGAGTGCGGCTTCGTATTTAGGTCCATTTTTTTGCTGCACTCGAATTATATATTTTTTGCCCAAAATCCACAAAAATAGCACCAATCCACCTGGCCGCCCAATAGTCAATGGGACTGACTCAGTCTCATCAAGACTGGGCAAATACAACAATCCGAGGTTTTGTCCACCAGGTTTTTACAAAAAGGGTATGACAAATCCGATATTAACAAACATATTGAGACTGTTCGAGCACTGGATAGAACGACACTTGTGTCTAATGGTCCTAAAGTAAACAAGATACATCTGGGAATATTAGAATTATCTTGGACTATAATGTCCAAAATAAAAAATTTTAAAGGATCATTTGCAATTATTGGCCCATTCTTAAACAGGATAAAACACTTGGCCCTGTGCTCTCTGAACATCCCCAGTTTGTTTATAAGAAGGCGCCTTCTTTAAGAGACAAGCTGGCCCCTGGGGTCATCGACCCACCAGTGTCGTTTGAAAACAGGATATCTAATATTCTGACAGGTTTTTACGCTTGTGTGGACGTTGCCCACCATGCAAACAAGCTAAGGGCAATACCAAAAACGCAAAGAGTTCATAGCCACAGCCACGAAGAAGGTTTATCAAATCAAAGATTTAATTACATGTTCTACATGGGGGGTGGTGTACATTATGGAATGCGAATGTGGCCTTCAATATGTGGGGAGAACATCTAGACCCCTACATATCCTAATCGGAGAACACATTACGAATATCAAGAAAGGTCTCGACTCACATAATGTCTCTAAACATTTTAAATTATTCCATTGTCGTAGCCCTGCCAAATTAAAGTTTTGGGGAGTCGAGAAAGTAACTCCTCATTGGAGGGGAGGAAACTTCATACGACAATTGAGCCGACGTGAGTCTTTCCGGGTGTACGAAACTCATGTGGGAGTACCCATGGGGCTCAATGTCGAGTTCGACTTGAACTGTTTTATTTCAGATCGGTAATAGCAGTTCCCTTTATGGCTATTTTATAATGAACCCATTTTGTATGATATAACATTAAAATATTTGAGTTTTTTTATTATGTAATAATTGGTGATTATATATCTCTGGTATTGTGAAAGGTGGCTGCAGTGATTCTGTTTTTTACTTCTAATTTATTTTTGACATTTGTTGACGTTTTTGATATATATTATATTATATTTAATTATTGGCCATTACTTTCTTATGGCTGTTTTTATTACCACTTGGTGACCTCTCCTTTTTTGGGGTACACTCCTGAATGGTGATGTACTGCACCTGTGTGGTGTGTTTTAAGTGACGCTCGTTTTTGCCACATTGAGTGGGTCATTTGCATCTTTTTGCTAAGGCTAATATACTCCTTACAAATGGCTTGTTTACGAGCGGGTTGCTTATCAGCACCCCGTCTCCTAGCAACCGCTCCATAACGAGGGTTGGTTGTGAGGGAAGTTCTCTTTCCTCCCATATGCGTCTCACTAGACAGCTGGGGAGACGTGATCCATGTCATGTGACTGGGCGTCATTTCACGCCAGATGCTGGATCCAGCCTCCTCACTATCTGGGAGGTATCTCCTGATGTGTAGGATCACGTGATCAGGCGTTGCGTCGACATGTTCACTACGCCAACCGTAGTAAACATACAAGGTTTTTTACCTCCCACTTCTGAGTGGTGCGTTCTGATTGGACGTTCGCCGCTCGTTTTTTTTAGTAAACAGGTGATAGCGATAAGGGGCCCCTTATAAATATTACCGGACGTATGGGACTCCGTTACCGCTGAGGAAGTCCCGTTGGACGATACGCGCGCGGGAGCATCCCCAGCTGTCACTGCAGCCACCTTATCGACTTCTGTTACCATTAATGCTCATACACTTAATATCCTAGCACTAGGTTACAGTGCCTCTTATGTGAGTACCTGTCTTTTAAAATAAAGGAATACGTTTTTAGCCATACAGAGTGCGCTATATTATCTTTTATAATGCATGTTACTACGGACGAAAACATTCAAAGTTACTGAGTGCCGATTGTCATAAATAGGTGCCCGGCTTTCCATTCAAGATCCTAACCCTAACCACCATTTGTGGTGAATGCCTGTGTGACCCATCTGTTAGCTTAGGGGTCCATTTCATAAGGTGAGCGGTTTGGCTAGCAGGTGGTGTGAGCACGGATTAAGGAGCACTTCAGAGTTTGCATGAAGCACCCTTTACCACCGCAGATGTTTTTGCCTTCTTATTACATCTACGTCTACTTTCTTCAAAATAGAACTTTATATGGACATTTATATTTGTAGTTTTTAGATTACTTTACCAGTGCTGCACTGTTTGTTATTGTCAATTGTCTCAAAGAGTTTATATATTTGCCTTTAGTGTCCAGAGGCTTTTAGTATTTTAGGAGGTGTTTTTGCGCTGTTTTTTTCGATTGTATACTCACTGTTAAGGATGAGCTCTGGCGTGTTCGCAAGCTGCACGTGCTGAGCCCACCAGGAAGTTGCACTGAGCTGCGCTAATCACAGGCAGTGAGACAATTCCCAATCTCTGCAGCCGCACATCAGGAAATGTCTCACTGCTTGTGATTAGCGCTATGCAGTGCCGACTTCCTGGCGGGCTCGGCACGTGCAGCTTGCGAACACGCCTGAGCTCATCCTTACTCACTGTACTGGGACAGACAATCCGGGCTCTGCACGAGGGTGGAGGATGCACAGTGGAGGCGGGGAGAAGCATGTGCAGGGAGTTAAAGCGCCCTCTTCCCATATTATTAAAAACACAGGAAGCCGACAGTAAGGGAGAGGAGGATTGGTGCTGTGGGGCTGCCACTGAATTGTTCAGGTCTCAAGTGGACAGAAACCTGGGCAGAGGATTCCAAACCCGTACTGCCCGGGTGGATCCCGGATAGGTGGCAACCCTAACGTCAATAGACGCCCTTTCAGTACTGGACGACCACGCTGTAGCCGTCATTCGGCTATAGCGCGGTCGCCAAGTGGTTAAGCAGTTATAGCAACAGTTTTTGGTTTTCCTTTTAGGATAAAATTTTTACATAAATTAATAAAACCTGTCCATTGTAAGCACCGCTGTCAGTGTTAAATGGTTTGTCTCAACCTTCTAACTGCTACTTTTGCTGTTTGGTCTTTTAAAGGAATTTTAAAAAATAACTGACTTACTGACTGGATCACCAGGTGAAAATAAAGGGGGAAAAAAGCCTAAAAAGAAAACAAATGCAGCCACCACATCTAATAATAGTGAAGCTGCAATATAATAAATGTTTGTTGTTGGGTTTATTACCCCTTTAAAGCGGTTGTAAACCGCAGGTGATTAAAAAAAAAAAAAAATAACTGCAATACAATTTCATAATGTGCTAGCACATACTAGCACATTATGATAGACTTACTTGAGAACAAAGCCCTCCAGTGCCACAATGTCACCACTGAGACGGCTGACATCTTCTCCCGGTCTTCCTTCCGGGTTCGCCATTTGAGTGCATGCACATGGGTGCCGCCGTTTCCAGGTTGAGCTCTGGAGGTCTGGCACTGTAAGCCGGACCTTCAGAGCGCATGGGCTGGTGATGTCATTGGCTGCATACACTCTAAATATCTCCTAAATTTAGGAGATATTCACAGTACCTACAGGTAAACCTTATTTTAGGCTTGTCTGTAGGTACAAGTGGTAGTACAGAGTTTACTAGCACTGAATGTTGTTTTTGTAGGGGGATTGAAAGAAGCACCGTACACACCTTATTGCTCGTTTCCCAGCTGTGATTGGTTGGGCAAGGAAAAAGAGTGGCTTCAGGTGATTGGTCTTATAAAGAGAAGGAAGCCTGTGGAAGCAAGGAATAAGGTCAGTATTTCATCATCCCCTGGACAAAATGCACGAAGGTAAAAAAAACTTCTGTGTGCAGCAGCCTCCCAGCCCCCCTAATACTTACCTGAGTTCCATCACAATCCAGCAATGTGCACGGGAGCCTTGGCTCTCTGGGGGCTCTTCCTCCTCATTGGCTGCTGTCAATCACAGCCAGTAAGCCAATGAGAAGAGAGAGGGGCCACGGCTCTATGTGTGAATGGATATGCAGAGCAGTGGCTCAGGAGCGAGCCTACTTGGGTGCCCCCATAGCGAGAGGCTTTTTCTGGGGGACTAGACAGGAAGGAAGAGCCAGGAGCACCGACAAGGGACCCGAGAAGAGGAAGCTTGGGGCTGCTCTGTGCAAAACCACTGCAACAGAGCAGGTAAGTGTGACATGTTTGTTTTTTAAATTGCCTTTTAATAGCTGCTTGATGTTGGGTTTTAGGCCTCATTCATACTGGCAGCTTTTTTAAATGCAGAGGATGTTATCTGTGAAGTTTAGAGAACTTTACCTCTCGATGACTTTTTCCTGAGTTTAGATGTTCCTGTGTTAGTTGTGTTTAGCTGCTTTTAAAGTGTCTTATTGTATCCTGGAGGCACAGAATTCTTTTCTCTAAAAGGAAGCAAAACGGGCCGCACCTAAACGCAGGTAAAAGCTCTGTGTGAAAGGCACTATTGATAAATCAATACATGCATTTACAGTATATGCCTTTTAGAAATGCATATAAACGCAGGCTTAGCACTCAGTGAGCCTTCAATGTGAAGAAATCAGTTGTTAGCTTTCCATAATCCGGTATTTTATTGTCACGGCAATCTGGACGGGAAAATAAAAACATATCTCTAAGACGAAGGGCTAGTCTGGGGCCAGCAGGGAGACAGGAATACACCACAAATAAGATCACTGATATCCTGATCCGTCTTCTGGGATACTTTGTATGTGCTGGCTGACATCACATGGGTTTAAATAAGGACTACCCTTTTTTTTGTACTTTTACCTATAGGTAAGCCTGTACAGTTTAGGAGATATTCACTTTGCATGCAGCCGCTGACGTCAGCGCCGCATGCTCTGTGAAGGTTCGGCAGGCGCTGTCGGACCTGCATACTAGCTCATTATGCCTTTTGCCTTACAGTTTTTTTTTTTTAAATAACAATTTTGTGCAGGTATACAACCACTTTAATAATCAAGGAGGATTAAAAAAAAAAATGTAATATTCAGAGTTTACTGAATTCTCTGAATAACTTTGAGACAGTTTGGTAGTTAAATCAGAGAATACACCTATATACACGGAAATGATTGCATGCACATTAAGCCAAAATGTGATGTCTAAATTTCTATGTTGTTACCAAGCAACCAAAATCCATCTTCTCCAATGGCAGGTACCGCAGAGCAAAGAAAAATTTCAGCTGCCTTTGCCGAGCCTGGATTTCTCATCTATTGTTCTTGTTTTAACCATTTGCCGACCGCCTAACGTACATGTACTGCGGCAGGTCGGCTCTATTTGTGCGAAATCACACACCTGTGCGGCATTTCGTACAATAGCCACTAGGGGGCAAAATTATCGCTCTTTTTTTGTTTATAGAGCAAAAAATAAAAACCGCGGAGGTGATCAAATACCACCAGAAGAAAGCTCTGTTTGTGGGGAAAAAAAGGAGATCAATTTTATTTGGGTACAGTGTCGTATGACCACGCAATTGTCAGATAAAGTAACGCAGTGCCGTATCGCAAAAATGGCCTGGTCATTAAGGGGGTAAAACCTTTCAGGGCTAAAGTGGTTAAAGGGGCCTGGTATAGATGGAAGACAAGGGAAAGGGGGGGGTGCCATTTCTCACTACAGCCTATGAGTCTTCTAACATACGGCTCATCATTCAGACATGTGGCCAGGGGGTGATGAGAGCCAGCGTTTTACTGCCCCCCCAACCATCCACCTGAACAAGGGCTGAACACATGGCGCGGTTGAGATGCCTTGTTTCGAGGCTGCAGCAGAAATTTTACGGAATGCTGCATTTGGCAGGTGGTACTGCCACCGAATGTTAATCATTCCAGTGAATAGGCAAAGCACGTTGTTTCCTGGTGGTGGATCAGCATTTTCAGGGTTAAAACAGAATGGGGAGGAGGCAATATAGCGCCTGCTTATCACCTGTCAAATGCCTCTGAGAGGTTGCAAGGGCTACCGCATGTATGAATAAGCTCTCTTATAGTGGAATTGTGGGAAATATTTTAAAAAATTACATATGTGATGCAGTCTATCAATAGCATTAAGCATTATTTTTTTTTGGATTCATACTTACCTAAGTGGATGCAGCATTGATCTGATGCTGCATCTGTCCCCCGGTGCCTCTGCACTGAGAACTGAGCGATCAAACATCGCTGATCGCTCAGTTCTCACAGCTCCCTGAGCAGAGAGCTGCAGACTGTCAGTCACAGCTCTCTGCTCTGCTCCCTCCTCGGTCACTGGAGTGCTGAGCTGTGGAGGGGGTAGGGGCAGCCGGCTCAGCACAGCTAGGGAACTAACCAGGGTGAGCTCTCCTGCTTAGTGTGGTCAGCTTTTAATAGGAAAGCAGAGGGACAGACAGCTGCAGGGATTTGACACAAAGGAAGCAAAAAAAAAAAAAAGAACAGGACACTTTTCATACAAGTACTTGGTACAGCAGGTACATATCAGGAATTTAAAATGCTGGGGTAACAAACACTTTAATGCACTGGACTGAGACAAATACACACTATAAAGGGATATGCTTTGTTCATATTTCATATCTGAGGATTACAATCCCTTTAAAGGCTAAGTTGACATTTTACATAAACTGGCCAATACAAGGGGCTCCAGTAGTTTAAAGTTAAATGTACAGTTTGCAAAAATATTGTTTAAAGTGATTGTAAAGGAATAAAAAAATAACAAACACCTCTATACCTGCCTGCTCTGTGCAATTGAATTGGGGGGACACTCGTGTGTGTTCTCACTCCCGAGCCCCACTGTTGCGTCCATTGACATAGGCTGCAGGACTGGGTCCTGCACCCCCGCCCCCCCCCCCCGATCCCTCGTCACACCCCTTTCCTGCCCAGGCCAATTTTCATCTTCCAGAACTGTTGCACGTTCAATGACAATTGCACGGTCATGCAACATTGAACCAAACAAAATATGTATAATTTTTTGAGACAGATAGAGCTTTCTTGAGTTGGTATTTAATCAATGCTGGGTTTTTTATTTTTTGCTAAACAAATGAAAAAAAGACCGAAAACTTTGGGAAAAAAAAGTGCGCTGATGAGGCTGCACTGATGGGCACTGATGAGGTGACACTGATGGGGAGGCACTAATATGCAGTACTCATGTACACTGATAGGCTGCACTGATGGGCACTGATGAGGTGACACTGATAGGGAGGCACTAATATGCAGTACTCATGTACACTGATAGGCTGCACTGATGGGCACTGATGAGGTGACACTGATAGGGAGGCACTAATATGCAGTACTCATGTACACTGATAGGCTGCACTGATGGGCACTGATGAGGTGACACTGATAGGGAGGCACTAATATGCAGTACTCATGTACACTGATAGGCTGCACTGATGGGCACTGATGAGGTGACACTGATGGGGAGGCACTAATATGCAGTACTCATGTACACTGATAGGCTGCACTGATGGGCACTGATGAGGTGACACTGATAGGGAGGCACTAATATGCAGTACTCATGTACACTGATAGGCTGCACTGATGGGCACTGATGAGGTGACACTGATGGGGAGGCACTAATATGCAGTACTCATGTACACTGATAGGCTGCACTGATGGGCACTGATGAGGTGACACTGATGGGGAGGCACTAATATGCAGTACTCATGTACACTGATAGGCTGCACTGATGGGCACTGATGAGGTGACACTGATAGGGAGGCACTAATATGCAGTACTCATGGGCACTGATAAGCGGAACTGATTGGCATCACTGGTGGGCATTACTAGTGGGCACTGACAGAAATTATCGATGGGGAAGAACTCTCCTGTGAGGAAAGACACTTATTGGCTCTCCTCTTGTCATGTGCTGTCAGTGTGAGCAGAGGAAAGCTGATAACCAGCAATTCCTATTTACACTGTGATCAGCTGTGATTGGACAGCCGATCGGACTGATTGGACTGATCGCATGGTAAAGAGCTTACGTCATAGCTCTTTACCGAGATCAGTGATGCTGTTGGAGGGACACATCGCCCCACAGATCACCACGCTGCGCCCCCCAGTGGCGTGCACGAGCACCCCGTTCAGAAGGATGTCATATGACGTCCAGTCAGAACAATAAAGCCCCTGCCTGGCCATCATTCTGCTAAAGGTCGGGAGAGGTGTTAATGTAAATGCCATTCCTGTAGGCCTTTTCTGCCAGTCATGAAGTCTGGCTGAAATATCCCCAGTATTTATATTCCTAAATCCTGGCTTATTTCCGTTCATACTTTGGATCACGACTAGGCCTCACTTAGCGATGTCCTAGGAACGTCCTGGGAGTATTTCAGTCAGGCTTCAGGAGGTATGTAAATAGTCTACAACTACAGCAAGGGCATTATTCAACTTTATTAAGAGCTGCACAGTGTGTTTCTATCTACAAACACCCCCTACCTGTATGGGCAGTTTTTGTTGTAAGGTGATCTAACCAGGGCTTTTTTTCTCAAACAATAGGTGCTGGAACTTAACCACGGCCCACAAAATCCCTCCCCCTACACACACCCTCCAAATCACATCAAATAATGGGTGTGTTCAGTCAAATTTCATGAAAACAGTAAGAGGGTCTTAATGGGGCATTAAATACCAGGATTGCATTACATACAGAGTGCAGAACTGTCACTTGTAAACACAGAAACCAGACTTCTGTGTTTACAAGTGATTGTCGTGAGCAGGCACCAAGGGGTCTAAGCCAGAGTTGGTGGAACTGAGTTCCACCAAGTTCCCCCTGAAAAAAAGCCCTGGATCTAACCCTTTAACCACTTCCTTCCCTGCCCATAGTCAAATGACGTCCGCAGGAGGAATCTCCCATCCTGGGCGGGCGTCATATGACGTCCTGGGCTTCCCGGCCATATAGGCGGCGCGCGCGCACCGCGCCACTCGGGAGCTGACGCAGGACAGAGCAGGGACATGGATCCATGTCCTGTCAGGGGAGAGGAGACAGATCTTGTGTTCCCAGTACAGAGGAACACCAATCGGTCTTCTCCCACTGTGAGTCCCTTCCCCCTACAGTTAGAATCACTTCCTAGGTAACACATTTAACCCCTTGATCGCCCCTAGTGGTAACCCCTTCCCTGCCAGTGACATTTATACACTAATCAGTGCATTTTTATAGCTGTATAAATGTGAATGGTCCCAAAATAGTGTCAAAAGTGTCCGATATGTCCGCCACAATGTCACAGTCACGATAAAATTCGCAGATCGCCGCTATTACTAGTAAAAATTTTTTTTTTTTAACTAAAAATATGTAGAAGAATAAATATCGGCCTAAACTGAGGAAAAAATGTGTTTGTTGTTTTTTTAATTGGGATATTTATTATAGCAAAAATAAAAAATATTGTGCTTTTTTCAAATTTGTCACTCTTCTTTTGTTTATAGCGCAAGAAATAAAAACCGCAGAGGTGATGTGGTTAATCTGTGCACCATGCAGGGCCATGTTTACCAGCACGGGGATGCACAACTGTTGTGTGTATCCCTGACCCAACAGTTCCAAAGCTTTCAATTAGGAAGCAGCGGCTGCACAAACACAGCTGTTGCTCCCAATGTGACATTTACAGTATGCACCTGCACCCACACAGACGCCATATTGGAAACAGAGACTGTGTCCATGCAGCCACTGCCTCCCAATAGACAGCAATGGAACTGGACAGCAATGGAACTGCTGGAACACAGCCCTGCATGTGAATGAGGCCTTAGCCTTTAAAACAGCAGTTTTTGTTTTCTTTGCCTGGGAGAGACCTGGCAGTATACCTACCTTGTGTCTTGTTGCTGTGCTCAGTCTTGCCATGGTGTATGACCTGTGACATGAAACAGTCTCCCACAACCTCACCTTAGTAGCAGAGTTTGGCTGTTCCTCACCTAGTTTTAAGCCCACTACACAGCTGATTCTGTTTCAGTTAATGACTTTATTTCAACCTATATATGAAATTGATGATCACTAGCACCTGCTTAGTATAATTGAATAATCACACACCTGACTCTAATCCTATGCAGCGGCACTGCTGTAGGGGCTGCTGAAAGTTTGGATTGTCTGTCACCCTGCCCAGCTTGGAATTAAATTCTCAAACACTCAGAGACATAGAACAATCCACATGCTTTGTTTTTTTTTTGTTTTATTGAGGGGATTGAACTTGGATGGGGTAAGGGAAATATGGGATGCCCCGTAAAATTAGTAGAACTTGCTTAGGACAACTATATGCAGTCCAGTATATACTCTCCATTTCTCCTTCTGCACATCACTGCCTCGCTAATCTTCAGGTCTTTCTCCTCCAACACATCGCTTTCTCTCTAATCAGGCATAGCAAGCACAAAGTGGTTAAGCCTGACACTGACTCAGCCAGGCCTTTATAAATTGCCCTTTGCAGGCAGGGACTGCGGGCCACTATAGTGTAGCAAAATATAAAGTCTCTGGTGCTAGCTGTCCTACACGCAGCTACTGAGCCCAGTAAGCCATCTTCAGGCCCTGCCAGTCCTCCTGGCTGCAGCTGCCTCTCTCCACTGCCCCTTTCACCACAGTCCACTCTTCTGGTTCTGCACCCATCTCAGACTGCATGCTCCCAGTCCTCTCAGGCGTGCCTCCCCAGTCTTCCTAACTGTGCCTCACTTACCAGCCCTCTTGGCTGCGACCAGTTGTCCTCCCTGGAGTCTCTTAGTAGTGCTCTCTCCCGCTGTCCTCTCTTTGCTCTCTTTTGTGCCTCCGGTCCAGGACCTCTTCATGCCTTCCTAAAGATGGTCCTGACTGCACCCGAGCCCAGGCCCAAGGTCACCCCCCCAGACTGGGGAGCTCCCTCAAAGGCCCCGACAGCCTCCACACTCTCTCACTCCAGCTATTCTTCTCGACAACTCCTCCCCAGCTGGGCTGACCCTAGATATTTAAGGAGGCCTGCCCCCTGCTAATCCAGGTTGTGGATTGGTCAGGGCTCCCTAAAAGACCCCAGGCAGCTCCACCTCTTCTCTCCTCCTCTCTTTACAGAACTTTCCAACAAAGTCTGGAAAGAAGAGGGGGGTCTCGGTGATGCTGCCTGTGAGTCACTGCTACCCTGAGCCACTCCCAGCCCAGAATGAAAACAAACAGGCCTAGCAACCAGCCAGGCCTGCTTAAATTTACTTATCCTAACAAAGAATCCTACCTCTAGTACCTACCTACCTAGAGGGTGCTACACCTACAAAATCCCTCACTTTGTGCAAGTGTACAAAGTGTGCAAGTGTAAGAACCGATGCTGGTTTGAAGGCAAAGGGTAGTCACACCAAATATTGATTTTGATTTTTCTTCTGTTCACTCATTTTGCATTTTGTAAATTGATAAAAACAAACTATTAAAATATATACATTTGAAAGCATTCCTATTTTAAAGCCAGACCCCAGCTAACACCTTCTAAGTAGTTACAACAACAGGTGAACACATTTGCAATAATAAGCTCTCATGTCTCCGGTGGGTCCAGGCTTTGTAGCTCTACACTAATAATAATTATAATCCCTGTATTCTCTTGAGTTATCTCAAATGTATTTTGCAATAAAAGACCCCAGTGCTGCTTTCCAGAAAAATCTAATTTTAATATATTGCAGCTTACCAGTTCTTAGAAGGGGTTGCTGTATTGATGGTTTTTTAGGCTTTTTCACGTTATTTTCACCTAGTGATCCTGCCAGTAACACAATCCCTGTGTTATGGTGACTGACAACGCTCGAGCACTGTATTGTATCTATGGAGTAGCAGATTTATCATCCTAGGGCAGGAAGTGATTTAGGACTACAAAATGATCCCCCCCATCTCCATAATATGGGGGGGGGGGGGGTGGTTGATCTGTAGTCCACTAGTGCACAGAAAATTAGGAGCTTGCTGTATTTCCGGCAGGATCAACATGTATTCTTCTGTAAGGGACAAAGCATGGGGAAATTTGCAAAATGCTAAATTGCAAAAGCAGCTTCGTTTCAATGTCGCTTTATGCATTGGTATACCTCCTTAGATCTAGTCTGTCCCGACAGTATGGTCACCTGCTGATTTGGCACCCTGCACAGGCAGCTTTACTCTTCAATAAGACAGAGACTGAATCCAACATAATTTTACTAAAGTATATTGCAGTACAGGGGATGTTTTTTTCAGTCCGATGACCTTCCTATGCCCTGTCCCTGCGATGAGCTAACACTTACCAAGGGGAACAAAATAAATGGGGGGGGGGGGTTAGCTAAGACTGAACTAACAATAAACAGGAGGGGAGGACAGAGGAAGAAACAAAAAATCATATAGTAAATAATTTGTAGTGGCCCCAAATCTCCAGTAGATGCCATTAAAATACTAAACAATAACACAATGATGCAGTTCAATACAACACAGAAACATGACAAAAAATGGGGTAGAACACGTGTATTATAGAGATGTACTATTTTTTGTTGCTTAGATACACACTTTAAACTGAATTCTTCTATTTATTTGTTGTTTATAGCTGATAACGTATGCCCAAAATTGGCACAAATGATCTTATTATCCAGCTGGGGATGAGAGGATTTTGCAGCCCATATACCTAATTCAGAAATACTTCATTTTACAGAAACCTACTGTAAGTGCTATTTGGATGAGCTTTGTGAAAGCTAATGATAATTTGAAGTGTATTAAGAAATGATTTTATTGTGTCACACTACTTTAGCTGTAACAGGATATTATGTCACCTCCTTTATTATCACGATAGAACAAAAGTGATGAATGGTAAATGTAGCAAAACAGCACAATGGACAAACAGCACAATGGACAAACAGCACAATGGACAAACAGCAGAACTATTTTTATGTAGGAAGAAGAACAGAGAAAGTGACAGGATGTAAAAGCAAATGTCTTCAAAACTGATGAAACATATACCATTGATATGCACCGAGTGGCCATTTTATTAGGTACACCTGCTTATAAACACGATAACCAGAGAGTGAAACATGTTGCTGAAATTCAATACCTAATGTGTGGAACCTTGCTGCAAAAGAACATCACCACAATAAACATTTGAAGAAAATCTACCTGAATCACATGGAGGAGATAAAAGATCACCAAGGTACGGCACCCCTTTTTTTGTAAAATAAATAGATAAAGACTGATGTGAATTAGGGATGAGCCGAACACCCCTCTGTTCGGTTCACACCAGAACATGCGAACAGGCAAAAAATTTGTTCGAACACGCGAACACTGTTAAAGTCTATGGGGACACGAACATGAAAAATCAAAAGTGCTAATTTTAAAGGCTTATATGCATGGTATTGTCTTAAAAAATGTTTGGGGACCCAGGTCCTGCCCCAGGGTACATGTATCAATGCAAAAAAAAAGTTTTAAAAATGGCTGTTTTTTCAAGAGCAGTGATTTTAATAATGCTTAAATTGAAACAATAAAAGTGTAATATTCCTTTAAATTTCATATCTGGGGGGTGTCTATAGTATGCCTCTAAATTGGCGCATGTTTCCCGTGTTTACAACAGTCCAAGAGCAAAATGACATTTCTAAAGGAAAAAAAGTAATTTAAAACTACTCGCGGCTATAATGAATTGTCTGTATCGGCAATACACATAAAAGTTCATTGCTAAAAATGGCAAGGGATTCCCCCACAGGGGAACCCTGAAACAAAATTAAATTAAAAAAATGCGTGGGAGTCCCCCTCAAAATCCATACCAGACCCTTATCAAGCACACAACCTGGCAGGCTGCAGGAAAAGAGGGGGGGCGAGAGAGCACCCCCCCTCCTGAACCATACCAGGTCACATGCCCTCAACATTGGGAGGGTGCTTTGGGGTAGCCCTCCAAAGCACCTTGTTCCCATGTTGATAGGGAGAAGGGCCTCATCCCCACAACCCTTGCCCAGTGGTTGTGGGGGTGTGTGGGCGGGGGCCTTATCGGAATCTGGAAGCCCCCTTTAACAAGGGGACCCCCAGATCCCGGCCCCCCCTGTGTAAAATGGTAACGGTACCATTTCACAAAAAAATGTGTGAAAATGGTAAAAAAAAACACAATACACCTTGGGACAAGTCCTTAATTTAAAAAATTAAAAAATAAAACTGTCCCACGGGTCTTCTTCTTCTCACGCTCCGATGGACCGAAAAAGAACAAAAAAAAGCTTCACGTCACCTACGATCTGCCTCCCGCTGATCTAAGGCAGGCATTTCCAAAGTCCGTCCCGCGGGCCAATTGCAGCCCATGTTCCGGTTTCATACAGCCCCACTGGTAATTTGGATATACAGTATATATCTTTAGCACCCTCTATCATAGGTAGGTGCTAGAGTGAGGATTTTGTGAGGCGCCTCCCCTGCTTCCAGGAAGAATGTTCTAGAAGAGGGGCAGGGCCTAAGACTGGAGTGGCAGGCAGCTCATGTGAGGAGCCCTGACCAATCCCCAACTGGAATTGGCAGGGGGCAGGCCTCCCCTATAAGCTGAGGTAACAGCCCGCTGGAAAGGAGTTGTCGGCCAGGAGAGGTGGAGAATGAAGCACTAGGCAGCAGCAGGGGCCCCATCCCCATCTGGGGGGGGGGGGTGCGAGGCCTAGCGGAGGAGCCCGGGAGAGTGTGGAGGGAGCTTTATCTTTACACGGTCATGGATGAAGTGTTCTGAAACAAAGGGGCTGGAGAAGCTGTCGGAACATACATCCAGCTAAAGTTCTCCATCGTGGACTCGGAGCAGGAGAAGGTCGGTGAGTGGGCTACAGTGGATTTCTGGATGAGGCATGCCAGGGGATCTGGGTGCGAGGCCAGAGGAGAGACTGTGGGGAGAGTGTCAAATCACTGCGGCCTGAAGGCACAGGTTTTGCAGGCCGGACTATCTGGGAACAGTAGTCCACCAACCAGCACATTTTACTAGGCCGCCGGGGAGAGGTTTTGCAGACCTCTGGCCTAGTAACAGTACAACCAAACCTAGCCAACAACTGGGACTGTTCAGAGTGGTCTCTTTTGTCAAAAGAGGATGATGTAACAGGAAAAGTAATGATCTACAGTGGAAGTTTGTGCAGGAGGGTGGAAGTCCTGGGAGCAACAGTCTGCAGGAGATACACAGAGGAGGAGAAATAGTCTGCATGGTGTTATGCAGGGGAAGTGACTGTAGATATTATGTGTACATCAGTACTTCACGGCTCAACCGTTCGTTCTAAGTCTTAAATATGATGGCAAAGCAATCGTACTATGGGCATCCCATATTTCCTTTCCCCCCAACCAAGTTATATCCCCCAATAAACAAAATAAAACAACACAAATGACTGTTCATTGTCTCAAAAGTGATAGATGGAGGTCTGGCAGCAGGGTGACATGGTGGATGTTATTAGTAGCAACCAGTAGCTACATATCTTTTGTGGCCCCCAACTATCCGGCGCTCGGGGATTCGTTGGGGGCCCACCAAAGATATATACCTTATTTATCATTCCTCAGAGGGGACAGGGAGGGGGCGGGATGAGTGCCGTCAGATTATATACAGAAGAATCTGCTGTTTACTCTGCAGGCTCTATAATAGGAAGTCCCGTCTAAGAGTTTAAGAGATATTCACAGTACCTACAGGTAAGCCTTATTATAGTCACATGCATAAAAATTATTGCGGCGCTGAAAAGTTCAAAATGAAATTGAAGAGTGGGAGGAATCCAATCACCAAATATATTGTGCAGATGTAGAAAGAGTCACTCGTCACCACGTGGTAATGTAGTCTGCTTACCAGAAGGTGTTAAGGATTAGGCATAGATGATAAATTCTCAATAGCATCCAGCAAATCCAGCCCACTGGAACCCCTCATCAGACCACAACATCCATGGGATTTCCTTCACATATAAATATCTCCCAATGGTCACTTCAGAATTAGGCATTCAGGCATGTAGTCATCCGAGTTATCCGAGAAAAGAAAATGAAGGACCCATAGTGAAGCCCGTAATGATAGATAAAAAAACTTTTATTGTAGTAACTTACAGCTGAAGCTTAAAACAGCATGCATCAATGATAGGAACAAACGGCTGCAGCAATCAGCGTACGGATGTCAGCCTGCCTGACATGTTTCATCATATGTGAAGGAAATCCCACGGATGTTGTGGTCTGATGAGGGGTTCCAGTGGGCTGGATTTGCTGGATGCTATTGAGAATTTATCATCTATGCCTAATCCTTAACACCTTCTGGTAAGGAGACTACATTACCACGTGGTGACGAGTGACTCTTTCTACATCTGCACAATATATTTGGTGATTGGATTCCTCCCACTCTTCAATTTCATTTTGAACTTTTCAGCGCCGCAATTATTTTTATGCATGTGACTTTTTGTTTGTTATCTACGATCTTTGCTGGCCGCTTGCTTTTTACAGTTCAGCACAAATCTTTACTTGTTTTAAGCCTTATTATAGGCTTACCTGTAGGTACAAGTGGTGTAACAGAGTTTACAACCACTTTAAGTGAAGTGAAGTGCACCCATGGAGTCCACGCTGCGTGCACGGTGGGATCCCCTATGACTACTGGGAGTAAGGTAGCAGTATTACACTGGGCAGGTGGATGTGGACAAGGCTTAACGTGTCTCTCCTAAATTCAAGCTACAGAGAAGGTGTACATTATCATTGTGACCCAAGAGTTAACTGGAGAACAGTTACAGTGCAAGTGTACACTGTATACGTTCATCTCTTAAAGCCAAAGCCTGCATTAAGGTAGAGTATTCCCCCACGGCGGAATAGCCTGGTCCCAGGGCATTGATGGAAATGAGAGTAAAGGTACCCCATGTGTAAAGCAAAGTAAACCTGTTCAAGGTGTCTAGCATAGCCCAGAAGAACCCACCCTGGGGTAGGCCTCCCATGTGACCCTTGCTTGGCACCCAACGAGAATGGAAACATGGAGGATGTGACAACCATTTTGTAACACTGACCTGCCCACAAACTTGTATGATGACAAACTTACCAGACCCAAGGTGCCCTTTTCTGGGTCTCTGGGCACGTGCTTTGATTCAGTGATTCGGGGAGTGCTCTCTAGTACAGATTGACGTAACTAGGCATCCAAATCACATCTCACACTGCGTGAAGAGTAGTCTTTCCCGAATGTGGTCAGCTATAGCACAGCTCCATTCAGCCAGCAGCTCAGTCTCTTTTTCCCCACACTTATTCAAGATAGTCCTCTCTCTCTCAGTAGCCTACAGACCACTCTTCTCCTTGCTCTGTTGCATTAGCAAATCAGTATGCTGCTTCAGGTTCGATCCAGACCCAACCAAAATGACTGTCCCCTGCATTGAAGACACTTCATAGACGAGCATTGCAAAGTGGTCTCCTTCAAGATGGCTGCTGCACTCCTTCATTGATGAATATTCAGTTTAACCCTTTCATGCCTAAGCCTATTTCTGACATTTGTTGCTTAAAATTTAAAATCCATATTTTTTGCAAGAAATTTACACAGAAAAATACAGAGACCCTAGAGAATAAAATGGAGATTGTTACAATATTTTATGTCACACTGTTTTTGCGCAGCGGTCTTTCAAACGCAATTTTTTAGGAAAAAAGACACTTTCATGAATTAAAAAAGAACTAAACAGTAAAGTTAACCCAATTTTTGTGTATAATGTGAAAGATGATGTTACACTAAGATGATATTGCTTTCACTCTGACGATCACGGCGATACCTCACATGTGTGACTTGAACACCATTTACATATGCGGACGTGACTTACGTGTGCATTTTCTTTGCTGTTTAAGCTCGCAGGGACGGAGGCGCTTTAAAAATTTTATTTATTCTTTTCTTATTTATTTTATTTATTTATTTATTTACATTGTCACTTTTGAAAAAAAAATTTAATCACTTTTATTGCTGTTTATTGCTGTAATCGTATCGGGTCTCCCGGTGAGACGGAGCACGGAACAGCGACCGCCCACTCTAAAAAATGGTACCGGGGTGATGCATGCAGCTGCACGCATCATCCCGGTATAACCCCCTAAAGCCGAGGCCGCATATGTGCATACGGTCGGTGCTAAGGGGTTAACCCTGTCCACACTGCAGACGGATAATACATCAGCAATAAAGGAAGAAGTTCCACAGCAATTATCAGCTTTAGTCCAGGGATCAGCAGTAGGTAATGCAGAGGTCAGTAGTCTATAATGCAGATATCAGGGGTGAGTAGTTTGTAGTGCAGAGTTCAGTGGTCAGCAGCACGTAGGGCAGAGCACAGGGGTCAGTAGTATGTAGGTCAAAGTACAGGGGTCAATAGTATGTAGGGCAGTGTATAGGGGGCATTGGTATGTAGAGCAGAGTAAAGCTGAGCATACATTATACAGTTTTTTCTTATTCAATTTCCTTTAGATTTACTTTCAACCATGTAGTGCAACAGCCTGCCTGATTATATACAAATTAAAAGTGTTTAGGTTTGACCTCCTATTATAAAGTTTTGGTAAATCTAAAAGAAAATTGTAAAATGTATGGCTAGCCTTACAACAGGTCAGTAGGTTGTAAGGCAGAATAAAGGGGTTAATAGTATTACAGTATAGTAGTCTAAAAGGGTTGGTATTCTGTATGGCAAAGTATTTGGGTCAGAAATTTTGTAAGGCAACGCACAGGTGTCAGCAGTATGTAGGGTAGTGTACAGGGGTCAGTAGTATGTAGGGCAGTGTACAAGGGTCAGTAATGTGCAGGGCAGAGTACAGGGGCCAGTAATGTGTAGGGAAGAGTACAGGGGCCAGTAATGTGCAGGGCAGAATACAGGGGTCAGTAATGTGCAGGGCATAGTACAGGAGCCAGTAACGTGTAGGGCAGAGTACAGGAGCCAGTAACGTGTAGGGCAGAGTACAGGGGCCGGTATTGTGCAGGGCAGAGTACAGGAGTCAGTAATGTGCAGGGCAGAGTACAGGAGTCAGTAACGTGTAGGGCAGAGTAAAGGGGTCAGTAATGTGCAGGGCAGAGTACAGGGGCCAGTAATGTGTAGGGCAGAGTACAGGGGTCAGTAGTTTTCAGGGCAGAGTACAGGGGTCAGTATTTTTCAGGGCAGAGTACAGGGGCCAGTAGTTTGAAGGGCAGAGTACAGGGGCCAGTAGTTTAAAAGGCAAAGTACAGGGGTCAGTAGTGTGTAAGGCAGATTACAGGGGTCAGTAGGGCAGAGTGCAGGGGCCAGTAGGGCAGATTACAGGGGTCAGTAGTGTGCAGGGCAGATTACTGGGGTCAGTAGTGTGTAAGGCAGATTACAGGGGTCAGTAGGGCAGAGTGCAGGGGCCAGTAGGGCAGAGTGCAGGGGCCAGTAGGTAATAGTAATAGTAATAATAATGGTAGTAAGTATTTTCTATTTATCCACCATTTTTCCTGCATCTGGGACTGACAGCTGTGTGCAGGCACCTGTGTCTGCTGAGCCCCATACACAGCAATGACATGCTCTTTGTGACTGTTTGCAGAGCCAGTGGCGAACGTGACTCAATGCATCTTGTTATTCCCATCTTCAGGAATCAGTAGATTTTTGCCTCTGGGATTCGCAGCACGGCTAAATGCCCTAACAAATGGAGCCTAATACAAAAGCAGTTTGAAGCGGGTTAGAAGACCCTCAAATGGAAGCTGAATGCACCTGAAAGCACCATTCGGAAAGTGGAAACATCTTGAACATGCTTCAGTTGGTTTTGCCACATCTACCTGCAGCTGAAATATATGTGCAAACCTTTCATTTTGGTGCCAAGAAGATGATTTAGTGCCAGGAAGAGACTACAAATTAGTCCTATTACATTGCAGGAGAGGCATTTTATAGTGGAATAAACTTCTTCCATATCACAAATTACAGAGTCTTGTCAGCAATATTCCAGTACTGAGGAGATTAGTTCCTTGTATGCTAATCTGTTCCCTCCTTATACATATAAATCCTCCATATTTATGAATATTTAGGAAGATGGATCACTTTGCTGCAAACTTAAACTGGCGACATGAAAAATATGTTAACACTTTAAATGATGCAGTAAGCACTACTTGTATGTAAAAAGGTCACGTGATGTGTTATCAGTTGAGAAACACAACCCCTACTGTGAGAAAATAAAATCTACATCCCTGTACCTCTGACTGCCAGGTACATGTGCTGAAAGTTAGTGTGGAATTGCATTTTAATATACTTACCACTCCTTTGTTCTAAGGTGGGCAGAGCTGTGAATGCCTGTATAAACACAGACTGCAATGATTTACAGTGGGGGAAATGCTCGGCTGTCAATTAAGATCCCTGGGCTGCCTCATATGTGAAAGAAGGAGTGTTACCTGGGGCAACTCTCCGAGAAAGAACAAGGAAAATCATGGCTTCCTCTGAAAGGTTCCAGAGCATGCGCAGTGCGAGTGGCAACACAAAAGTAGGCAGATCACCTGCCAAAGCATTGCCACACTGAATAAGGAACTGGCAGGATCACCAAGTATTTAAACCACAGCAACACAAAAAAAAAACATAAGCACACATAATTAGATATTATACTGTTACATATTTAGATACAATTGTAAAGGATCACTAAAGATAATTTTTTTTTTAAATAACAAACATGTTATTACCTCCACTGTGCAGCTCGTTTTGCACAGAGTGGCCCCGAACATGGTCTTCTGGGGTCCCTCGGCGGATGTCTCGGCTCCCCCCGCAAGGACTCAACACCTTCATGCGAGCTCCCTCGCATGGTGTTGAGTGCTTGCGGGCGCGCTCCTGTGATACAGCCGGCGGCCGTAGCCGCTTACTGTATCACTCGGCCCCGTCCCCCCGCCGCGCCGCATCATTGGATGTGATTGACAGTAGCGCGAGCCAATGGCTGCGCTGCTTTAAATCCATCCACTGTAACCAATCAATGGCCAGGCTGAGCGGCGAAGAGGATGTCGGGGGCGAGCGCGGGACTTTTAAGGGGTCAGGTAAGTAAAACGGGGGGGCTGGGGGGGCCGGTATTGTTGGATTTTTTTTCACCTTAATGCATAGAATGCATTAAGGTGAAAAAACTTTTACCTTTACAACCCTTTTAAGTTTAGGGTTTAATGTCTCTGTAGAGACCTGTGAAAATTAATAGTGGGGGAGGGGGATTAAAGGTGGGTAGCATTTAGGCTGTGTAATGTGTGTCTAGATGGCACATTTTGTTTGAATGAAGTGCCCTTTAAGGGGCCACACTAGGGAAAATAAGGAACTAAACAGCCACAGTATGGGGGGGCGTGGCCAAGATGGCGCACTGAGTGGATGTCTGAGCTGGAGCTCCACTGCCGAATCAGGCTAATCTCCTGCAATCCGGTCCATACTCCAGCCATCCGACGACGGCTGACATCCACATGCCCCGTAGGTCATCTGGGGTGGCTAAAGGATGGAGTAAGAGGATCCATTTTCCCCCTATACCTGAGGAGATTGTCCCGGCCTCTGCTGACCACGTGGGGACACATGCATGCTCCACAGCCAACATGGCGTCCCAGACCGAGCTGAGCGAACAGACCCCCTCATCCCAGCCGGGGATAGCTGAGGTCCTGGCTGCCATTGCCAACTGCCAGACCTCTATAACCACGCTGACATCTAAAGGTGATGCCGTGCAGCTGGATGTGGGACTGTTCAGACAGGATATGGACAAGGTGAGGTCCCAGCTGTCCTCTCCTGAACAGCGCCTGGGCGATGCGCAAGATACAGTGGCTAAGCACACCAACAGCCTCCGGTCTCTGCAAACTAAAATACGTGCCCTGGAATACAAGGCTGAGGGCGCTGAGAATCGCAATAGGAGAAATAATTTCTGTATAGTGGGCCTTGCAGAGGGGGTGGAGGGTCCCCATCCTACTGAATTTTTGGAACAGCTGCTGCGTACTCTTTTACCTGGAGCTCAATTCACGCCCTTCTACGCTGTGGAAAGGGCCCACTGCATCCCACCCAAACCTAGGCCCATAGGGACACCACCCCGCACTTTTATCCTCAAATTCCTCAACTTCAGGGATAGGAATGAAGTACTTTGTGCTCTACGGCTGCAGAAGGACATTTCCAAAACACTAAGCTCCTTATTTTTCACGATTATTCGGTGGAAACACAAAAGCTGAGGCGATTGTTTGATCACGTCAAGGTGGCTATGCGCACACGAGGAATCCAATATAGTGTCCTAATCCCAGCCCTATTGAGGGTTCAAGATGGAGAGACCACCAGATTTTTCACCTCACCCAGAGATACATCTACCTGGCTGAATTCGCTACCACCGCACCGCTGAGAGATTGGATTAATCACTGATTTACACTTCCCAGCTGTGGGTCGGTGATTCACCTGTGTCTTATCCAAGGGTTTCCCCTGGGTGCTGCCGTGTACATGTCAGTTTTCATCTATTCCCTCTGAGTTTCAGCAAGTTTGTGGCTTTGCACCTGTTGTGCTTACCCTGTTTCTGATATGCAACACACTGAAGATATGTGCCAGTCCAGGTGTTTTCTAAATGTTTTCTTTTTCTATTTTCACTTTTTCTGCCATATTTATTCCACTATGAAGGGCCCCAGTACACAGTCTACTACCAAATCCGGATTCCCTGGTGGGCAATATTGCAGGTTTGTTGTCCTGAATAATGGGGGGGAAGGATGGGGGTTTCACCTTAGTGACTGCAAGCTGCCATTCCCTGTCCTCCCAATGTTGTGGCCACTGGTGGAATCTAGTGGCCCTGCGGGTAACTGCACAAGTTCTGATATCAATGCCCAGGGACATATACTGTTCTCCAATTCAAGGTTGCACTGGCGATGGTTATTGGGGTTGCACACCTGCGTTTTACTGTTTTAAGGGAAACTGTATTCTTATCCAGAACAGGGCTATCGAACGTGTTTTATTGCTCATATCTTGCATTTTAATTTTTTCTTCATGCAGGAAAAGCCTGATTCTCACTTATTCTTATTTGATCCTAGTACAGTGGAGACTCCGCTCTCTCCTTTTTTCCAGCTGGCGGACTAAATCCACTATAGGCTGCACCCACTGGTCCATGCCTCTCTTCATTGGGTGTTATATGGTTATGGGTATAAGCATTCCTTGGTTGGGGTGGGGGATGCGGGGAGGGGGG
Source organism: Aquarana catesbeiana (assembly GCF_042186555.1). Taxonomy (NCBI): domain Eukaryota; kingdom Metazoa; phylum Chordata; class Amphibia; order Anura; family Ranidae; genus Aquarana; species Aquarana catesbeiana. Next base: position 208,627,001 of record NC_133332.1, on the reverse strand, counting down.
TGGGAAGGAATGTTGGTTGGGGTTCTGTATAGGTTTGTGTATTTAAGTTTTCAAGGTGCATTGTTTTGTCTCTATGATTCTTCTCAAGACATTAGATTGGTTAGATACTCTTTCGATATGCTGCTATGCAATGTGCTTGTGTACTGTATACCTGTTTTCACTTCCTTGAGGGCTGGGCTGCTGCCCTTGCGGGCAGGTCTCTCACCCTGTGTTGATGCCTCGCCTTTTCAATGCCTCAGTTCACGGTGATATCCTGGAATGTCAGGGGCCCGAACTCTGCCGTTAAAAGATCCTCGGTGTTCCGTTTCCTCCACAAGTACAACCCACATATTTCTGTTCTGCAGGAGACGCATCTCCAAAGCCCCAAAACTATATGCCTGAGAAAGGCGTGGGTGGGCTTACACTACCACGCCACATTCTCCACATATGCTCACGGGGTCAGCAACCCTACCGTTTCGGCTCATTGAGGTGAAAATGGACTGAGACGATAGATACGTAATAATTTACGCCCATATATATGACAAGACAGTGGTGCTGCTGGGGGTATACGTTCCTCCTCCCGCCTCAGTCCAGGTTATACATCACATCATGCAACTTGTGGTTCAATTTGATAATGACCTGATCTATTTTATGGGTGATTTTAATATGGTCCCGTGCACGGCCCTTGATAGGCTGCATTCCTCGGCTCGTGACCCTCCTGACTTCTGGCAGTGGGCTGACATATATACCCTTACGGATGTCTGGAGATACATGCACCCGAACACGAGAGAATTTACTTGTCACACAACTACGCATAAGACCCTGTCTAGGATTGACCTGGTCTTTGCGTCTAGAACTGCTTTACAGTATGTCCATGGTGTGTCTGTGCTTCCCAGGGGCATCTCTGACCATGCCCCATTGTGCCTCTCTCTTGTTCTGACCGTTCCCTCTGAGTCTAGACCATGGAGACTATCCAGATTCTGGGTAAATGATGAAAGACTGCACTGACGGCCTCTATTTGCAACTACTGGACAGACAACCAAGATACTACCTCCTTACCTGTGCTGTGGGACTCCTTTAAATCATGGGCTAGGGGGGAATACATCTCCAGCATTAAACGCCTCCGGAAGGAGGCTGCCCTGTCCCTGGAGGAGATGAAGGGGAGAGTGGCTAGGTTGGAGGCAGCTTATGTGCAGGCCCTGGATGTTGACCGCTATAAAACACGGCAGCGGGCTCTACGGGAGTTGTCCACTCTTAGAGTAACTCAGACTGACAAGGCCCTCCTATACTCGGCCCAAAAGGTGTTTGAATTTGGGGGGAAGAATGGGAAACTGCTGGCCTGGCTGGCTAAGGGAGACATCCCGTCCACCCCTATTGGCTGTATTAGGGACAAGAATGACTGCATACTAACAGCGCCTGATCGCATTAATGCTCGATTTCTACAATTTTTTCAGGACCTATACTAATCCCGGGCTGACTTCTCGCCTTCTGATCTCTGTTCATTTCTTGTACCTATTTGTTTGCTAACATTAGCTGCAGTGGATAGAGAGAGGCTTGATGCAGACATCACCCTGGAGGAGGTGCTGCAATTGGCCATGGGACGGTTGAAGGGTGGTAAGGCCCCTGGAATGGATGGCTTGCCATCTGAGTTCTATAGCAATTTCATGGAACTTCTTGCTCCCAAATTGACCCCCCTTCTTTCAGACTATGGTTCCCTGGAGGCGCTACCTGACACTATGAACAAAGCCATGATTGTGTTGGTTCCCAAACCCAGCAAGGACCCGCAGGACTGTGCGGTGTATAGACCAATATCCCTACTAAACGTGGACGCCAAGATTTTTGCGAAGGTCCTATCTAACCGGTTGTTCCAGGTGCTTGAGGACCTTGTTGACGTTGACCAGACTGGTTTTATGCCGGTAAAGGGAACTGACATAAACATCAGGCGACTCTATTTAAACTTGTCTGTCCCCCATGACAATCCAGGCTGTAGAATTATTGCCTCCCTAGACACCGAAAAGGCTTTTGACTCCGTAGAATGGTCGTACCTTTGGGAAGTCCTTCAGCAATTTGGGTTTGGCCCCAAATTAATACACGGGATTAAATTACTATATAATGCCCCTAGAGCGAGGGTCCATACAAACAACTGACTTTCCGCCTCCTTTAACCTTTTTTGAGGCACGCGGCTGGGATGTCCGCTCACCCCCAGTCTGTTTGCCCTGGCACTGGAGCCCCTGGCCATCTTGATCAGGTCTGCTGCGGATGTTGTGGGCCTTTGGCTGGGAAAGCTGGAGGAGTGGTTGTCCCTGTATGAGAATGATGCATTGCTGTATCTTAATGACGCTGGCCCCTCATTGTTAGCCGCCCTACATATTTTTGATAATTTTGGTACCTTTTCGGGTATTAAAATAAACTGGTCCAAGTCAGTTCTATTCCCCATAGATGCAGATGCTATTAAGACGGCTGCCTCCTCCCCTCTGCGGTGGGTGGAGGAATTCCGGTTTCCCTATTTAGAGAAATTGAACAATGTGTGGGGTTCTTTCTCTGGCATTGCGGCGTCCCTAGACTGGCACGTTCTACCCTGTGGCTTTCAGCTCACCTGGGAGGATTGGCCTTGCCCAATTTCAGGGTCTACTATTGGGCTGCCATGCTGGTAACAGTTCAGTGGTGGTTCACGGGCTCTAGATCAAATGCTGCCACCTGTCTGGAAGCAGTTAGCTTGGGCTCCCTGGCTGATCTACGGAATTTTGTATATAGAGGCCCAAAGGCATATACGCAGGTTCCTGCCCCAACAAGGGCCACCTGGAGGGTGTGGGTAGCTGCGAGACGTAGGTTTGTGCGTCCCAATCAGTGGTCGCCGGCCCACCCACACTGGGGTAACCGCAGCTTGCAGCAGTTCTGCACCCTGCCTGACACCCAAGTCTGGGCCAAACGCGGTGTTGTCACCCTGGGAGATGTTATGCATCAGGAAGTCTTACTTCCAATGAGTGACCTGCTTCACAAATTTCAGTTACCCCAATGGATGCAGTTTAGATATCTACAGCTGTGACATGCCGCCAGAGCACAGTTTCCCCAACCGCCGCTCCTCCAGGCTGACCCTATTGAAGACCGTGTATCCCCCGGAGACTTAAACAAACCCTTATATGCTGCACTTCTGGGCACTAACTCCCCTAAGATGGACAGGCTGTGGAGGGTGTGGCAGAGTGATATACCATCATTGGACAAGGAGGACTGGGATGACTGTTTGGAACATGGACCTAGGTTGGTATTCTCCTCTAGAGATAAGCTTATCCAGGTAAAGTTCCTACACAGGGTCTACTACACTCCCCAGAAATTACACCGTATATATTCCCAGAACGGGATCCGATATGCCCCAAATGCAGGACACACACGGGGTCTTTCTTTCACATGTTCTGGGAATGCCCGATTATAACATCATTTTGGTCAGAGGTCTTCAGTGAAATTAATCTTAGGCTAGAGTTGTCCCTTCCAGTCACACCCGAGTTGGCACTATTAGGGATTCATGATGATGCGCAGCATTCTCATCATTTAAAACTGCTGATATCTTCTCTCCTGTTTTATGCAAAGAAGGAGATTCTCCTGAAGTGGATTTCCCTCTCCCCCCCTCTCTCTCCTCCTGGAAAGCCTTGATAGACACAGCCCTGCCAATGTACAGACTAACCTACATTAATAGTGGCCGTCAATGGAAATATGACAAAGTATGGGATCCATGGGCCAACACATAGAAGCTTTTGGAGGGAGGGGGATGTGTATTATCCATGAGTTTCTTCCTCTTGTTTAATCCTGCGGCTGTTTCTCGATTGCGATCTTATATTTAATCAACTGCATTGTAAACTACGGTTGTGTCCATCCCTGTTTCCTGTGATATCCAAGCATTTTGTACTGTTTTGTTCTAAGCTAATCTGTATGCTCCGTTTTGCCGTTTTATCAACAATAAAGCACCTTTGTTTTGTAAAAACAGCCACGGCATGTTGTCAATCACAGCCAGTGAGGTTTCTCCCCAGAGATAAAAAGGAATAGGTAAATACCTAGATGAGCAAGTGAATGTATGGGGTGTTGGAAAATAGAATGAAACTACATGTATCTCGTAGTATACATTGGTAATATAATAAATATATTGTGGTAGCAATAGTTGAAATAAAAAATCTAATCCGAGTATAAAAAATAGAGAACCCCTCAATATGATGAGGGTGAGCTATACAATATGTGTCTCACAAATTGATTGCATTATCACACATCACAAGTGTACCAAACAGATAGGTGTGAAAAATAAAAAGCACCTCAATATAATGAAGGTGAGCTTAACAATATGTGTCTAACAAATTGATAGCATTATCACACATCACAAGTGTATCAGACAGATAGGTATGTAGACTAGCAATGTCCGTCACTACACAAAGAGTAGGTCTCGGTGTCTGGGTATCGCTCTAGGTGCTCCCGGTCTTCACGTGTGTTAAAACGAGACAATCAGGAACATCTAAGCGTGTGGGGTAGGCTCTTCTTTCAGCATGACAATATCATCTCAGAAAAATAGACATAAAATGCCCTTACCAGAATTGGTGGCTTGTACCGTATACCGGTGTAGTAGGTCAAACGATCGAGTTATTCGGATTTGGATCCTGCCAGTAGACTTGGCTTGAAGGAGCGAAGGGTGTCACCAACTGGTATATCCCTGAGAGGGTTGGACCAGACCCAGATGTCCTTTTGAACAAGCTTAGATCGACCACCAGACACCACCTCAAAATCGACCATCCACATGAGAGGGCAAGGAATAAAAGAAAAACTTCCACATAGTGTAAATCCGTTTGAAACGTTGAAAAAATTTATTGGTAAAAAAGTTTTTTATATCCAACAAATAATAAAAATTGGGTGGTAAAAACTAGGCTCACAAATGAACTAAATAGCGCAGTAGGTGATGGTTAGGGTAAAACAAACGAACCCGACGCGTTTCATCCTCTAGGACTTCTGCTGGTGTATGAATTTGCCCTCCATCCACTGCGCTTTATATAAAATGAATGTATAATCATAAGGAACAGCTGTTTTTCGGTGGTGTGCGGCGTGACTTCCGGGTTCGCCACCGTCATAGATGGTCTCCGCCCATGTGATATGTGGAAGGCCAATCGTACCTAGCCCTTGCTGATCAGGAGCCAAGCCTCCCTCTGAACCTCCAATTAGCCTTCCTAAGCGTTCCATTAGCTCGATGGTCATGTGATAACCACGTGATCCGTCTCGAACGGAGTGACGTATGGACGCTCTGGAATTGGACATCATAGGAGGCCGGAAATGGGGGCCACCCCGTCCGAGGTTTGGAACGCAAAGAAGCCTCCAGCCACCACATAGTCGGAAGTGAAACCGTATCACCAACTCCACGTCGGCAGGTGACGATAACACAACAGAAGTCAAGCCACACATCCATCTGCAGCAAACTATAACTTATATGGGAACAATAAGTATCAAAAAATAAATATCAAAAAATAAAATACGGCTAATGTGCATTATAAATCCATAACAGTAACATGTCTATGATAGCCTCCTGAATGCCCCACAAATGAACATACCCCGTTAAGGGATAATCCAACAGGGTACTGGAAAAATGCAAAAATAATACACAAAACCAGACCATCTGTCAGATCAAACGATGTCAATGACATAATAGAGTAATACAATAACTCTAACCCTAAAATTTTTACAAATACAGCTGCATCATTCCTCATAGAGTACTACAATGACCTTAACCCTAAAATTTAAAAAATACAACTGCATCATCATCTAGTGAATAAATAAAAGAAATTCAAGGATAAAAAATGAAAAAATTATCACTAAATTCTTCATTATAACGAAAACATCATTAAAAATGGGAATTAGTAAAAAGAATATAAGTGAAACAATAAAAAAATGAGAAATATTAAACAAAAATAGGAATAGAAATCCCATAACCTCAATCCACTGATAGTAGGGAGGGGAAAGAGAAAAAATCCCATAACCTCAATCCACTGGTAGTAGGGAGGGGAAAGAAAAAGAACAACCTAAACAGAGAATATAACTAGTAAATTCAAGCACTTGGGCTTACGTGATGTTTATTGGATGACCAATATCTCTAAATATAGTGGCCATCCAAAAAATGTTTTCTACCGTATGTCAAAAGACTGGGACCTTGAAAAGGTTTTAGTTTCTAACTGACCATTAGCAGCTGTAATCTCAAGGTCCAGGAAATGTATCGTGGAGGTGCTGGCCTCATATGATAAATGGATGCCAACCTCATCATTCAGATGCAGCATAAATCTATCCAAAGACTCCATACTACCCTTCCACAGGAGGAGGACGTCGTCGATGTACCTGGCCCACAGGGCCAACTGAGGTGGGTCCAGGGCATGGACGACATCCTCCTCCCATTTAGCCATGAAAATGTTGGCTAGACTGGGGTCAAACTTTGCCCCCATAGCTTCCCCCTTAGTTTGCAAATAATATTGATTGTTATACCAGAAATAGTTGGACTTGGTGGCAAACCTTAGTAGATCCATGATAAACCTCTTGTGGGTCCTGGGAATAGTTTTATCTCTTGATAGAAACAACTCGACGGCTTCCAAACCTAACTCATGGGGAATACAGGTATACAGGGATGTAACGTCGGCCGTGACCAATATAAGGTCATCACTATATGTAATCTGTTGTAATTTCGCAATGGTGTCCCTCGTATCTTTCAAAAATGATGGTATGGTTTTGACTATAGGTTTGAGGTAATGGTCAATATATTTCCCTATACGTGATTCCGCTGATGATCGGACGACCAGGAGGTTGTGTGACACTCTTATGTACCTTTGGCAGGTAATGAATTATAGGAATTCGTGGGACAACCGGCACTAAATAACACTTTTCTTTTTTATTCAGGATACCCAACTGGGAACCCGTATCCACTAAATCGACCAGGGTTTTTTTGTAGTCCGAAGTCGGAATTTTTGTGAGAGGTAGGTATGTATCTGTATCACTAAGAATTCTAGTCATTTCAGTGTGATAATCATTGGTATAAATTTTCTTATTGGGTAGTCCTTCCAAATCAGCCAACACTAGATCGCGAAACACTTTAATAGAGGGGGCTATAGGGGCTGGAGGATTAAATAGAAATGGGTTGGCTAACCCTGAGTGAACCGTATGAGATGTAATCAGCAGCTTTGAAGGCCTACTGGGATTGGACGCAATATATTTTTGTACGTTAAGTTTGCCTGCATATTTCTGTATATCTATGAACGTGGAGAATTTGTTTACTTTCTTCGGAGGAACGAACTTAAGTCCTTTTTCAAGAACACTATGTTCTGCTGGAGTGAAATCTACTTTACTTAAATTGAAAATGCCATTATCTTTTAAACCAGTTTTCTTTTGCCTGGAACGCCGCCCCCCCCTTTGGTGCCACGTTTTGTTCTAAGTTTCGTTTGAGAAAGATAATGGCATTTTCAATTTAAGTAAAGTAGATTTTACTCCAGCAGAACATATTGTTCTTGAAAAAGGACTTAAGTTCGTTCCTCCGAAGAAATTAAACAAATTCTCCACGTTCATAGATATACAGAAATATGTGCGCAAACTTAACGTACAAAGATATATTGCGTCCAATCCCAGTAGGCCTTCAAACCTGCTGACTACATCTCATACGGTTCACTCATGGTTAGCCAACCCATCTCTATTTAATCCTCCAGCCCTTATAGCCCCCTCTATTAAAGTGTTTCGCGATCTAGTGTTGGCTGATTTAGAAGGACTACCCAATAAGAAAATTTATACCAATCCCAATATCAAGATCGGACTCAAATGTCTTTGCGAATGAAAAGACCTTGTCATCCGTCCAGCTGACAAGGGGGGTGGGATTGTTGTCCTCGACAGAAGTGATTATCACACTGAAATTACTAGAATTCTTAGTGATACAGATACATACCTACCTCTCACAAAAAATCCGACTTTGAACTACAAAAAAAACCCTGGTCGATTTAGTGGATACGGGTTCCCAGTTGGGTATCCTGAATAAAAAAGAAAAGTGTTATTTAGTGCCGGTTGTCCCACGAATTCCTATAATTTATTACCTGCCAAAGGTACATAAGAGTGTCACACAACCTCCTGGTCATCCGATCATCAGCGGAATCAACTCTGACCTCACGTATAGGGAAATATATTGACCATTACCTCCAACCCATAGTCAAAACCATACCATCATTTTTGAAAGATACGAGGGACACCATTGTGAAATTACAACAGATTACATATAGTGATGACCTTATATTGGTCACGGCCGACGTTACATCCCTGTATACCTGTATTCCCCATGAGTTAGGTTTGGAAGCCGTCGAGTTGTTTCTATCAAGAGATAAAACTATTCCCAGGACCCAAAAGAGGTTTATTATGGATCTACTAAGGTTTGCCACCAAGTCCATCTATTTCTGGTATAACAATCAATATTATTTGCAAACTAAGGGGGTAGCTATAGGGGCAAAGTTTGCCCCCCAGTCTAGCCAACATTTTCATGGCTAAATGGGAGGAGGATGTCGTCCATACCCTGGACCCACCTTAGTTGGCCCTGTGGTCCATGTACATCGATGACGTCCTCCTCCTGTGGAAGGGTAGTATGGAGTCTTTGAATAGATTTATGCTGCATCTGAATGATAATGAGGTTGGCATCCATTTATCATAAGAGGCCAGCACCTCCACGATACATTTTCTGGACCTTGAGATTACAGCTGCTAATGGTCAGTTAGAAACTAAAACCTTTTTCAAGGTGACGGACCGTAACGGATATATTCCGATCGACAGCTGCCACCACACAGCATGGCTTAAATCAGTTCCTCGGAGCCAGTTGATGAGAATCAGACGCAATTGTTCGCGTATATCAGACTACTACTCACAAGCCGAGACCCTTAAGTTAAGGTTCCAAGAGAAGAGATACGACAGAGACCAAATTGACCAGGAAATTCAGAAAGTGGAGCTCATCGAACGTTCATCTCTATTAGATGAACAACCCAAGAGACCTCCAGATAATAGACACAAATGGTCCTTCCTTACCAACTACTCCATCCAGCACAAACAAATCAAAAATATTATATCCAGACACTGGAAAGTGTTAAAAAAACAACTGCGTGTTGGGTCCCTTACTCCCTGAACAAGCTGGAGTGATTTATAAAGGTGCACTAGCAATAAAGGGCCAAATTGCACCAAACGTAATCGATCCCCCAAGAATTCCTTCTTTTTTCCACGACTTAAAAGGCTTTTTTCCCTGTCGGAAATGTACAGTTTGTAGGCATAATTTATGCCAAGCATGGAAAATCGAAACCTTTACGTCATCTACCACCGGTGGGGAATATAGGATGAAACAGTTTGCTACATGCACTACAAAGTTTATTGTATACCTCATTACTTGTCCCTGTGGAAAGCAGTATATAGGGCGAACAATACGGAATTTCGCTATAAGAGTGAATGAACACATCATAGCCATAAAAAAAGGACGTACAAACCACAGTGTTCCTAAACACTATTTACATTGCCACAATCAGAATCCATCAGGAACGAAATTTCAAATTATAGATAAATTTGTGCCCCACTGGAGGGGAGAACCTAACACAAGAGGAGTCCCTGAGTTAGAGACTTTTTGGATACATCAAATTAAGTGTTATGTACCATATGGACTCAATATTGATTGGGACATCAATGCCTTTATTAACCAATCCTAAGCACTGATGTCCCTTTCTCCCCCCCCCTCTATTTTCTGGTTGATCCACATACAGCTTTCACTGATATTTTTTACTACTCCTACCATCTATATTATTGTTTAACCAGATTTTCCTTTCCCAGTCTTTTGACATAAGGTAGAAAACATTTTTTGGATGGCCACTATATTTAGAGATATTGGTCATCCAATAAACATCACGTAAGCCCAAGTGCTTGAATTTACTAGTTATATTCTCTGTTTAGGTTGTTCTTTTTCTTTCCCCTCCCTACTACCAGTGGATTGAGGTTATGGGATTTTTTCTCTTTCCCCTCCCTACTATCAGTGGATTGAGGTTATGGGATTTCTATTCCTATTTTTGTTTAATATTTCTCATTTTTTTATTGTTTCACTTATATTCTTTTTACTAATTCCCATTTTTAATGATGTTTTCGTTATAATGAAGAATTTAGTGATAATATTTTTATTTTTTATCCTTGCATTTCTTTTATTTATTCACTAGATGATGATGCAGTTGTATTTTTTAAATTTTAGGGTTAACGTCATTGTAGTACTCTATGAGGAATGATGCAGCTGTATTTGTAAAAATTTTAGGGTTAGAGTTATTGTATTACTCTATTATGTCATTGACATCGTTTGATCTGACAGATGTTCTGGTTTTGTGTATTATTTTTGCATTTTTCCAGTACCCTGTTGGATTATCCCTTAACGTGGTATGTTCATTTGTGGGGCATTCAGGAGGCTATCATAGACATGTTACTGTTATGGATTTATAATGCACATTAGCCGTATTTTATTTTTTGATATTTATTTTTTGATACTTATTGTTCCCATATAAGTTATAGTTTGCTGCAGATGGATGTGTGGCTTGACTTCTGTTGTGTTATCGTCACCTGCTGACGTGGAGTTGGTGATACGGTTTCACTTCCGACTATGCGGTGGCTGGAGGCTTCTTTGCGTTCCAAACCTCGGACGGGGTGGCCCCCATTTCCGGCCTCCTATGATGTCTAATTCCAGAGCGTCCATACGTCACTCCGTTCGAGACGGATCACGTGGTTATCACGTGACCATCGAGCTAATGGAATGCTTAGGAAGGCTGATTGGAGGTTCAGAGGGAGGCTTGGCTCCTGATCAGCAAGGGCTAGGTACGATTGGCCTTTCACATATCACATGGGCGGAGACCATCTATGATGGTGGCGAACCCGGAAGTCACGCCGCACACCACCGAAAAACAGCTGTTCCTTATGATTATACATTCATTTTATATAAAGCGCAGTGGATGGAGGGCAAATTCATACACCAGCAGAAGTCCTAGAGGACGAAATGCGTTGATCACCACTGGGTTTTTTATTTTTTTCTATATAAACAAAAAAGACTGAAAATGTAGACAAAAACAATATTTTCTACTTTCTGTTGTTTCGATGGAGGACTATAATTCTAATACAGTATGTTTCCTTATCATCCCCTACCTGTAGTTATGTCTCCTAAATGCTGGGTGCCAGTGACTGTCATCATATTGGTGAGCCCAACCCAATGGATTGTGGGATTAGTAGTCTTTCTGATCAGCGATTTTATTGCCTAACCATACACCGGGATTACACATCCCAGGGATCTTTGCTACCAGTCGAGGAGACTTCTGGGAAAGCCTATAAAGGAGACCGGAGATCTACCCCATGCTCTCTTCTTCCTGGGCCTTGCGGAATGAACACCTCTCCGTGACGGGGAGAGAGAGGTTGCAGCCTACCACACTGTGTCCAAGTGATTCAAGCCCAGCCTTGGAAGGTGCACCAACTCAGCAGCTTGACATCACATTCATCCACGCTCCACACCCGTGGGTCATCGCTGGCGGTTTCATTGCCAGACGTCTATTCCCGGGTCGCTGTCTGCAAGGCATCTAGTTCAGTTCGGTCGTTGGTGAAAGGGTAATTGCCCAGCTTCTGCAATCTTTCCCTGGTTACTTTATTTGAACACTGTACAGACACCTTTACCTTGGGAACACTTTACTGCAAATTCTTTTTGAACACTGTACATAGACACCTTTACCTAAAACCATTTCAAGGAGTACCATTAGCCTGTTTAAGCCAGTCTGTTAATGCATCACTGTGCCTTATTGGATATAATCTAATGAGCTCCAACGGCCGCTGAAGACTATCAGGCCTGCGCCTCGGACATTGCTGTTGTTACTATTTAAAGGAACCTACACTATCCTTATTCTATCTGATCTCTCATTAGGATTTAAAGGTTGAATATGCCGGCCCGGGGTTCCTCTTTAGAGTGTAACCAACTGCATTCAACATTTAACCGTTTATTGTCCTGCAGGTCATGCTTCAGGTGGTATTTCATTGTACATACGTGTGCATTATATCCTTCCGTTGTTAAACTGTTCTTAAGGCTGTCTTAGGGAAAATTCCTCTACCGTGTCTGGGCTGTTATTCAGAACTCGGTTGATCTATTGCCCTTACATTTTTGTAAATTCATACTACTTTGCTTACTCCAGTAAAAGCTGAGAGAATACAAATATCTTGACTTGTGTGACGTGTCATTTAAAGGTGCTTGTGGGGCTTGACTTCCGTTGATACAACCAGATGTGAGCAGCGGAAGCTCTGAGTTCAGCCTGAGTCTCCGACAGCATCCTGATTAGTATCCACTACTGAGATCCACTGCCTGGAAAAACAAACAAGTCTGGCGGTGAGATGAGCAGCAAACAGTCAGCGGCAGACCGCCTTAAGGAGTATACAAGGATGGATAAATCGGACAGCGTGTGAAGCCCTCCGCAGACAAGGAGCGGGGACCATCAGCCCTGGATGCCCAGAAAACTAGCACGCCCCAGTCCCAGTCTGAGAAGCCAGAGAAATTAAATAACCTGACACTGGAGCAGATGAGTGGACAACTAATGGCGGCCATTCATGCAAGCAGCGCGGGACTAACAGGTAAAATGAATGAGATAAAAATGGACATAGGAATGATCAGGCAAGATATGCAAAGTATTAGAGACAGGATGGTCGAAGTTGAAAATAGGATATCTCAACTGGAAGATACAGTATTGCATATACCCAAAAAGATAACAACAGTAGAAAAAAAAAACAAACGATTTTGAGAATCGGATGCTCCGCAATAATATAAGAATAATAGGTCTTGTGGAGGGGTTTAACCCGGGGGACTTTATTGAGAAATGCTGAGAAATACATTCCCAGATATGGAGGTATCAACAGCATTCACGGTGGAATGGGCGCACAGGGTCCCCGCAGTAGCACCAAAGCCTGGGTTTCCCCCTAGACCATTGCTGGCACCACTTTTGAATTGCAGAGACAGAGATCCAATTCTGCGGAAAGCAAGACAAAAGGAGAGATTCACTATGAGAATAGTAAAATGTCAATATTTCCGGACTTCTCTCTAGAGCTACAAAAGCAGTCGGCAACCTTTTATGAAGTTAAAAGGAAATTGAGAGAAGCAGGAATAGAGTATTCCATGGCATACCCAGCCCGGCTGAGAGTGGATGAAGGAGGAAAGACTATGTTTTTCAACACACCGGAGCAAGCTAGAGAGTGGATTCGGACAGTTAAACCTGTATCTAAATAATAGGAAATAGAAAGTCGTGAGATATCCTAAGACAAAGACGATGTCGGGACAAAGTATTGGAAAAAAAGAGGGGGAGAACTATATTTGGTTAATAGTGGGGGGGGGGAGGGTAAGCAGGAGTAGGCTCTCCCCTATATCCCCTGCCGGTTATTAATGCAGGGGGATGCGGGAGAACGGACTGAACCCCCTCTCTTCACAGTTGGGGAGTGTGTTGTGCCCCTGATGGGGGATGGATAAGGGGTATGTTTGATATTAGTGTTTTGAGTGGTAAAATGTGGGGTTTTTTTCTTCTTTCTTTTTTTTGTTTTGAAACACGAATCACAATCAAGAGGGGGAGATATTGGGGGTTGACATGACAAACAAGGGAAGTATTCAGGGAGGTTATTAATTAAGTGAGTAAGGAACACAACATATAGGACAGAATTAAGGAAGGGGGGAGGGGCGGGAGTAACAGAGGGAATAATAGAAGAGGGAGTGGGAGTAAAGGTAAAATGGAAAATAGGAACACAAATGGGGAGGATGATGTGTGTCACATACATATATACACAAATATAATTTAAGCACAGGAACACAGTATTTGGGGGAGTGGGGAAGGGAGGGGGGGAAATATTATATAATTTTTTTTTTTTTCTTTCCTTCTCTTTTCCCTCCCCGCCTCTCCTAGTGGTGGGGTGGGGTTTTTTATTTATTTTTGGAGGTGGGGGGTTGAGGAGTAGACAGGCTGAAACAAGATGAATTACCTATATAAGAGCGGATGCGATATGTTGGTAATGCCCTAAAATTAAGGATGTGTAAGAAGTATGAATGGATAAATGGAGGGAAAATGAGAGTATGGTTACTAAGGAAAAAGAGGAGAAATAGAAATCAGGCTTCCTGGTGAAAGAATGGTTAAAAATGGGTAAATATGGCTAGTAATTGCACTTTTTTGTTGTGGAATGTGAGGGGTATGGTCACGCAATTAAAAAGGGCACAGGTATTTACAGAAATTAGAAAAATACAGGCTAAAATAATCTGTATTCAAGAAACACATATGGTTAAGGAGAGACTCGATTACTTGAAAAAACCATGGATACAATGGTCTTATCATTCATGTCATACAACCTTTTCAAGGGGGGTCTCTCTAATGGTGCATCGGACGGTGGCGTGGGAGTGCATCAGGGTAAAGAGGGATCCATATGTTTTTGTCTTTGCCCTGGTACACTCACTGCCAGTTGTCATTATGGGGATATATAATCCCCCTCCAGCCACTTTGGGAGTATTGAAGGAAGCAATGTTATTTATGTCAGAATACCCAGATGCACATATTTTATGTATGGGAGATTTCAATATATGGTTGGACCCAAAGATGTATAGATTTGGGAAAAAAGTCATAAGAGAGGAGAAGGGTCTAAAATACTGGAAAATTTTTTGAAGGAGGTAGGATGGTTTGATCTATGGAGGATCAGAAACCCAGGGGTCAGAGCCTACTCGCGGCATGCACCAGGTAGAGAAAGCATGTCTAGGATAGACCTGGCACTGGGGAATGAGAAAATACTCCCAATGGTGTATTCGGTTACATATATGCTTAAGGGGGTGTCTGACCACTCTGGGCTGACCTTTGAGTTGAAGATAGGTCCCAGAGGAAGGCGGCCGGGATATAGAATACAGCCCTATTGGTTAGCCCAGATTGGGTCAAACGATCGTATATCGGTGCAAATGGTGATGTTTTTGGAGGCTCATGGTGACAGTATAATGGAGGGTACAGCATGGGACACCTTTAAGGCATACTTAAGAGGGATAGTAAGATCCACAATATCATATATTAAATGCTCTAAAGACAGGAAGAAGAGGAAATGGAAGATTTATGTAAGCAGGACGAAGCAGAGTTTATTAAGAACCCCTCAATTACAAACCAGATAAAATGGGCAAGATTGGCGCGTCAATATAAGAATCAATTAATAATCAAAAATAAACGTAAGAGGTTCCAGTTAAAGCAAAAAAACTTTGAGCAAGGATATCAAGCCAATAAGATAGTAAATTACTTGATAAAACAACAAGTATCTACATTAGCCATAGCAGAGGTGAGAAATGAGAAAGGGGAGATGGTTAATACAGTGGAGGATATTGTGGAAACTTTCTATAGATATTATGATAAAATGTATACATCAACACTGACATGTACAAAAGAGGAGATTTGAGTTGGAGTTTTTGAAGTTAATAGAAGAACAAAAAGGGGAATTGGAGAAAGATATTGGAGTAGAGGAGGTAAAAGAAGCTATTAAGTCTATGGGAAAGGGTAAGTAGCCGGGACCAGATGGCATTCCGTTGGAAATGTACCAGCGGTATGTGGAAATTATAGTTCCGATACTGACTAAGATGTATAAGGGGGCATTTGGCCGGGGGGAGATGCCTTCCTCCATGTATGAGGCAACTGTAATACTGATACCAAAACCAGAAAAAGATAGAAATGATTGCGCGTCCTATAGACCAATATCGTTGTTAAATATCGATTATAAAATATTGGCAAAGATATTGGCGAAAAGGCTTAACGGGGTAATTTTATCCATTGTATCAGAAGATCAAACAGGATTTATGCCAGGGAAGTCCACCACAAATAATATTAGGAGAACTCAGTTTATGGTTCAGCTGAAGGAGTACTTCCCGGAGTCGAGTGCCTTGGCATCGTTGGATACGGCCAAGGCATTTGACTCCATAGAATGGGAGTTCCTGCAGGCAGTGTTGAAGAAAAGTGGATTTGGGAAAGGATTTAGAAAATGGGTAAGAATACTGTACAAGCAGTCATGCTCTAATTTATTAATAAATGGAGTATTGTCTCCTACAGTAAAACTGCATAGGGGAACAAGACAGGGGTGCCCGTTGTCCTCCCAATTGTTCTCACTAGCAATAGAAGTATTGGCTAATAGATTTAGACAATCCGAAATATACAAAGGGATAAGGGTGGGGGAAAGGACTGAACATATAGGATTATATGCAGACGACATCATACTATACATAGAGGATGTGCACACTTCATTAGAGGAGGCAATGAAAATAATAGAAGCATTCGGGATACTATCTGGGCTTAAAATAAACTGTCAGAAATCCGCATTGATGTTATTGGGGCCAGGAAAGGAGAGGAAACCTCAGCCCTCATTAAAAATAGTGGAAACATTCAAATATTTAGGAATAAATATTACATTGGAACCAGAAGAAGCTCTTAAAGCAAATACAGACCCCTTGGTAGATTATGTGAAGAATAAATTGGGAAAAAACTACCATTATCAATGGCAGGGAGAATACAGTTGATTAAATCAATCATACTACCGAAGTGTTTGTATGTGATGGCGCATTCGGCGGTAAAAATACCAAAATATGTATTTAAAAAAATTAAACTCCTAGATAACTAGGTTTATCTAGGCATACGGGCGATGTAAATTAAAACTCTCTACACTACAAAGACCTAATACTGCAGTAGGGTTGGCAATACCAGATTTATAGCTATACTATCTGGCGGGGCAATTAAAACATCCAAGAACCTGGGTAATGCAGGAACAAGAAACGAAGGTGGAGAAACATTTGTTAAATAAAATGCAGGTAGGAGGTCTACTGGTAGGATTAGAAATAACAGAATTAAGAAAGGTCGGAGTAAAAATTCCCCTTCTAAAACTGGCCAGGTCAGTTTGGAAGGAGGCAAAAAAACTAATGGGATTCAAAGATACCCCACCAGAAACGGCCCTATGGAATAATCCAACGTTCGAAAAACTAGAAATGTTTGAAGACAGTAATTTTTGGAAACAGAAAGAAGTAATAACTATTGGTCAGATGTATAATAATAATGTAATAGTGTCTTATGAGAACCTGTGTAAACAATATAACCTCCAGAGCAAACAGTTTTATAAGTATCTACAGTTTAGACACTTACTACAGGTACAGTTTGGAAGAAAGGAATTAAAAATGTCTAAATATCCCCTTAGTTTAAGATCCCAGGGACCAAAGGGACTGATATCCAAGTTGTATTCACACCTATTACAGAGTAAAATAAGTGGAGACCCAGTGGGTGTGAGGGAAAGATGGCAGGTCGTCATCCCAGGAATGAGTGATCAAGACTGGGATGAAATCTGTTCCTCACAATTGAAAGTATCCCTAGCAATGAATAACAGGATAACTCAATTAAATATAATACACCAGACATACAGTGGGTCAAAAAAGTATTTAGTCAGCCATCAATTGTGCAAGTTCTCCCACTTAGGAAGATGAGAGAGGCCTGTACTTATCATAGGTATACCTCAACTATGAGAGACAAAATGTGGAAACAAATCCAGACAATCACATTGTCTGATTTTTGAAATAATTTATTTGCAAATTATGGTGGAAAATAAGTATTTGGTTACCTAAAAACAAGCAAGATTTCTGGCTCTCACAGACCTGTATCTTCTTCTTTAAGAGGCTCCACTGTCCTCCACTCATTACCTGTATTAATGGCACCTGTTTGAACTTGTTATCAGTATAAAAGACACCTGTCCACATCCTCAAACAGTCACACTCCAAACTCCACTATGGTGAAGACCAAAGAGCTGTTGAAGGATACCAGAAACAAAATTGTAGACCTGCACCAGGCTGGGAAGACTGAATCTGCAATAGGCAAGCAGCTTGATGTGAAGAAATAAACTGTGGGAGCAATAATTAGAAAATGGAAGACATACAAGACCACTGATAATCTCCCTCGATCTGGGGCTCCACGCAAGATCTCACCCCGTGGGGTCAAAATGATCACAAGAACGGTGAGCAAAAATCCCAGAACCACACGGGGGGACCTAGTGAATGACCTGCAGGGAGATGGGACCAACGTAATAAAGGCTACCATCAGTAACACACTACGCCGCCAGGGACTCAGATCCTGCAGTGCCAGACGTGTCCCCCCGCTTAAGCCAGTACATGTCCAGGCCTGTCTGAGGGTTGCTAGAGAGCATTTGGATGATCCAGAAGAGGATTGGGAGAATGTCATATGGTCAGATGAAACCAAAGTAGAACTGTTTGGTAGAAACACAACTCATCGTGTTTGGAGGAGAGAGAATGCTGAGTTGCAACCAAAGAACACCATACCTACTATGAAGCATGGGGGTGGCAACATCATGCTTTGGGGCTGTTTCTCTGTAAAGGGAACAGGACGACTGATCCCTGTACATGAAAGAATGAATGGGGCCATGTATTGTGAGATTTTGAGTTCAAACCTCCTCCCATCAGCAAGGGCATTGGAGATGAAACGTGGCTGGGTCTTTCAGCATGACAATGATCCCAAACACACCAACCGGGCAACGAAGGAGTGGCTTTGTAAGAAGCATTTCAAGGTCCTGGAGTGGCCTAGCCAGTCTCCAGATCTCAACCTCCTAGAAAACCTTTGGAGGGAGTTGAAAGTACGTGTTGCCCAGTGACAGCTCCAAAACATCATTGCTCTAGAGGAGATCTGCATGGAGGAATGGGCCAACATACCAGCAACAGTGTGTGACAACCTTGTGAAGACTTACAGAAAACGTTTGACCTCTGTCATTGCCAAAAAAGGATATATAACAAAGTATTGAGATGAACTTTTGATATTGACCAAAAACGTATTTTCCGCCATAATTTGCAAATAAATTATTTCAAAAATCAGACAATGTGATTGTCTGGATTTGTTCCCACATTTTGTCTCTCATAGTTGAGGTATACCTATGATGACAATTACAGGCCTCTCTCATCTTTTTAAGTGGGAGAACTTTCACAATTGGTGGCTGAATAAATACTTTTTTGCCCCACTGTACTTGGCACCGAACAGACTGTACAGGATGGGGAGGATGCAGGCGCCAAACTGCACAAGATGTGGGGAGGGGGGGAGGACTTCCTCCATTTGATGTGGCAGTGTGGAAGTATAGAGAGGTACTGGCAACAGGTAGTCAAAAAATTAGGAAAAGTCATAAATAAATCTATTATGGCCACTGTGGAATTATGTGTGCTGGGGGTAGTTAAAGAAAAAGGGTGTGGATATACTAGGATATTTTTGCAAGAAGTATTATTTCTGGCATGAAAGCAAATAGTGGAAAAATGGATCCAGCCAAATCCACCTACAATAAATCAATGGGTGAAAGCAGTAAACCAAGTTGTACCACATGAGAGAATAATGTATGAACAAAGAGGAAATGTGCAGAAATATGAAAAGATTTGGACAAAGTGGAATAGATCACACTTAACGGCAGATGCAGGAAGACCTGAAAATATAGTATAAAGTGAATAAGAGGGAGAAGGAATTAGTAACCAAAGGATGGATGAGAGGGAAGGAATGAGTTGAAAGAATGAATGGGTATGAAAATAGATATACATGTTAATATTTTGGAAGGATAAAAAAATAATGTAAATCATGTCAAATAACTTGTAAGTAAAAATTTTGTGATAAAGAGTTTAAAAAAAAAAAAAAGGTGCTTGTGAAAGATGTCTGAACCCAGAGTGTCAGGTGGGTTGGAAGGTTCACAGGGTCATGGCGATGCAGATGAGCAGGTAAATCCAAGCAGTCCTCAAGCGGACTATGCTACACTGTTATAAAACAGATTCAATCAAATCAAATTTCTTTATAAATTTAGGGCAAAATGTATTCTGCTACGCATCTTTGGTAAAGCAAATCCCAATAAGTTTATATTGATTGGTTTGTGTGAAAGTAAGGGCTAGTCTACACTTGCTTCAAAACATGGCTTTGGACACACTTTCTTAAAGCTCTCTGAACGCCAGTCAAAGCCCCTGTCACTAAACAAAATGGTTACCTTACAGTTCTGTTTACATCTTGCTTTTGCTTGGTGCTTAGATGAGGCTTCAGTGGGGCTTCGATGAGCCTTTGGTGGGGCTTCGGTGAGGCTTCAAGCGAGCTTTGCCATAGACTTCTATGGAGGCTTTGAAGACGCATTGAAGCACCACTAAAGCTAGATGGGGTATAATTTTTGAAGCGAAGCCAAAGCGAAGCAAAGCAAAAGCAAGGTGTAAACAGAACTGTAAGCTAATCATTTTATTTAGTGACAGGAGCTTTGACTGGCGTTCAGAGAGCTTCAACAAAGCCTGTGCGAAGCCTTGTTTTGAAGCAAATGTAAACTAGCTGTTAATGTGTGTTGAACTTGAAGCAAGTGTAAACGAGCCCTTAGGGCTCGTTTACACTTGCTTTAAAACAAGGCTTCGGACAGGCTTTGTTAAAGCTCTCTGAACGCCAGTCAAAGCCCCTGTCACTAAATAAAACAGTCAGCTTACAGTCATGTTTACACCTTGCGTTTACATTGCTTTGCTTCAGCTTTGCTTCAAAAATTATACCCCATGTAGCTTTAGTGGTGCTTCAAAGCGTTTTCAGAGCCTCTACAGAACTCTATGACAAAGCTTGCCTGAAGCACCTGCAGCTTTTGAGAGGTTTTATTTCAGCTTTAGCTTCGCTTTGTTTTGGAGAAATTGAAGGTGTGAGATATCAACACACACAGGGCATCTGTCAAGCTTCAACAAAGCTTCAAAAGAGCATCACCGAAGCATTACCGACGCTTCATCTATGCACCACCGATGTTTAAGCAGTAGGCGCTTTAATGTGTGTTGAAGCCAAAGCAAGTGTAAATGAGCCCTTATAGTGTCTACAAACGATGCAATATTTATTTGAAAATTGATTAATCCTCATGTACTGACAGCCTGATTTTTTGAGGCCCTTAAAATGCCAGGACAGTACAAATACTCTCCGAATTCCCCCTTTTTGAAAAGTAGACAGTCCAAGGTATTTAGTAAGAGGCATGGCAGTTTTTTGAAGTTGTAATTTTATCACAATTTGTTGGATAATTAAGAAATTAAATTAAAAAAATGTTTAACAATTTTTTTTTACATACTGTCACCAGTGCAGTACAGTGACATCATATGACTGGTGTGAAAAGAAAGAATGTGTCGAAAACTCCTGCACTGTCAAAGGGATCCTATACTAAGGGGACACTGCTGCAACACACAAGACTGCTCCAAAACAGACAAAAACAACAATAGACTAAAAGGGTGGTGGCTGCGCTGTGATGGAAAGGAGGGGGGGGGGGGGTGGGAGGGCTAAACTAAATCGATAAATATCAAATAGCCTAAAAATGTGAATAAATCATGTAAAAGCGTACTTACAAATGCAAATAGATAAATAAATAAATAAAGTGTACGCACAAACAAATGTCACTAAATGATATATAAAGAATTGACCGTGATCAAACGAAAATTGAAAATTAAATGAAATAAAAATGAGAAGGCTGGAAATGTATACCAACAAAAAATGTGCAAGGGTATGTGAATCTGCTAACAAAGGAGCATATATCCAAAAAATATCATAATATCATAAAAGGTACTCCAATAAAGTAAATATAACCATGTGTATATAAATAAAATAATCAACTGATGATATAAGTACACACGTGAATAATCATTAACAATGTGAATAAAGAATAAGTATAAGTGTCCATAGAAATAGTCCCAGTGGTTGGTGTTGGTGACCCGGCAACACTTGGCGAAAATTACAATAGAAAAAATAAAAATAAAAAACACAAGATGACGACAGTCCCACCACCAAATGTGACAATCCTGGATATAAATAAGATGATGATGAACCAGGAAAAAACCATGTGCTGACAGGTGGGGGCACCTTCGTGTTCCCAGGCCCCTTACCTTACAGCTGTAAGGTATACAGCATATGCAGAGGAGACCCCGCAGGTAGGGAAGTCCAACGATACAGCAGGTGGCGTTGATTGGTGATGCCGTATATCATATGTAGAAAACAAAAAACGAGTGGTATATAGTGTGATACCGTTGCATGTAAAAATACCGGTGGGGAAGGGGGGGGGGGGTTGCACTCACTTTTAGACAATGAGCGCACGCCTCAACCCACGAGCGTCGAGCTCGTATAATCCCAGACTCTGGATCTTCTGAGAGATTCTCCCCGCTTCCAGTTTCACCACCCGTTATGCAGAGTTGTTTAGTGCGGTATATAAAAAATAGAAACCGCACATAGCATAATCCCGTATATCATGTAATTTTATTGAAAACTCATAAAAGTTCATGCACTTACATTTAAAAGCAGCTGGGGGGTAAAACATCTACGAGCACCGAGCTCGTCACATCCAGCTAGTGTATGGCAGCGTCCCGTGCTCCTGACGCGTATCGTCACGTCACGTGACTTCTTCAGATCCTCTGTTTTACCCCCCAGCTGCTTTTAAATGTAAGTGCATGAACTTTTATGAGTTTTCAATAAAATTACATGATATACGGGATTATGCTACGTGCGGTTTCTATTTTTTATATACCGCACTAAACAACTCTGCATAACGGGTGGTGAAACTGGAAGCGGGGAGAATCTCTCAGAAGATCCAGAGTCTGGGATTATACGAGCTCGAGGCTCGTGGGTTGAGGCGTGCGCTCATTGTCTAAAAGTGAGTGCAACCCCCCCCTCCCCCTCCTTCCCCACCGGTATTTTTACATCCAACGGTATCACACAATATACCACTCGTTTTTTGTTTTCTACATATGATATACGGCATCACCAATCAACGCCACCTGCTGTATCGTTGGACTTCCCTACCTACGGGGTCTCCTCTGCATATGCTGTATACCTTACAGCTGTAAGGTAAGGGGCCTGAGAACACGAAGGTGCCCCCACCTGTCAGCACATGGTTTTTTCCTGGTTCATCATCATCTTATTTATATCCAGGATTGTCACATTTGGTGGTGGGACTGTCGTCATCTTGTGTTTTTTATTTTTATTTTTTCTATTGTAATTTTCGCCAAGTGTTGCCGGGTCACCAACACCAACCACTGGGACTATTTCTATGGACACTTATACTTATTCTTTATTCACATTGTTAATGATTATTCACGTGTGTACTTATATCATCAGTTGATTATTTTATTTATATACACATGGTTATATTTACTTTATTGGAGTACCTTTTATGATATTATGATATTTTTTGGATATATGCTCCTTTGTTAGCAGATTCACATACCCTTGCACATTTTTTGTTGGTATACATTTCCAGCCTTCTCATTTTTATTTCATTTAATTTTCAATTTTCGTTTGATCACGGTCAATTCTTTATATATCATTTAGTGACATTTGTTTGTGCGTACACTTTATTTATTTATTTATCTATTTGCATTTGTAAGTACGCTTTTACATGATTTATTCACATTTTTAGGCTATTTGATATTTATTGATTTAGTTTAGCACTCCCACCCCACCCCACCCCCCCCTCCTTTCCATCACAGCGCAGCCACCACCCTTTTAGTCTATATGACTGGTGTGGTGGTGATCAGGGATACAGACAGGTGACAGTATGTAACGAAAAAATAAATAAATGCATTTTTATACATTTTTTTTCTTTTTTAACATTTTTTTACATACTTTCTTTAGAGTAGCTCAGTGTCACCATAGTGACATTACTACTCTAGTGGGGGTGGATCATAACCATGAGCAAGCTGTTCATGAATGGAAATTCGTTTGTGATAGTTTGTTTACATTGTTATCATGTGATTGCTATGATTGGTCATAGCGATTTACATGATTTCGAGCACTGTGATCCGCTGTGTCCGACAGACACAGAGGTCACAGGAGTGTGTGGCTGCGCACCCAGAGGGCGCACTAGTGTGCATGTGCAGCTCCCAACGTACAGGAGCGTGATTTTGCCTGTATGCGTCGCCGGCCCACCCACAGTAAAATTATTATGGACGGGTCAACAAGTGGTTAAGAAACTATCTTACCTGCAAAACTTTACTTCTCAAAGTAATTCACAAACATCTGTGATTCTCCTACTAATGGTGTATGAAACAGAAAAGCTGTATTATATAGCTTCAAAGCACAAAGAGGTGACAGCACCATTTAAGAGCCACAGTTCTGTCATGACCTTGCCTTCTCTTTTTGGACTATCAGTGAACATCGCCACACTGCAAGGTCCACCTTACACCACTCTTGTGTGGCTACCTAAGTACTTCCCACCCAGAAACTCCAATCGCAAACCTGCTAAATATAAAGACAGGCCTTGAGTGAATATACTGGCGGAACTGAAATATGATTTAAGGGCTTAAAAATGAATACATAATTGAACTAATAGCTTCCTACATTTGCCTGAAATGTTCCCACACACTGCTGTATTTTGCTGTGAAACCCAGAGATGCAGCTTGAGGTGAAGGGCACTATACTGGTACACACTGCTGACAGCGAGGAGTATGAGCGAAGATTGGCGTGTACTGTGGAAGTGAAGTCAGGTCGGTGTTCTGTTACTGGGCCGCTGCGCTCTTCGATGCTAGGATTATGATTTAATTAAAGTTTAATGATAACCCCAGGACACTGTGTCTTGTCCTGTACGTTCAGCATAGAGAGGATTTAATGACCTACAGGCCTTCAGTGCTGCGCAATGTTTCCATCAGAGGATTGGCTCCCAGCTACCTTAGCACAAGCCACATTTTCCTTCTATGATTTATCTGGAACTAAGGCATTTGGGGAAAATACCGTCACAGAGTCTCAATGATTAGCTTTGTGTGGCCCTGTGGCACATTTATCTTGCATTCAACAGCCAACATGCCTCTGTGAGCATGGAGCTTGCATGTTCTCCCTGTGTCCTTGGCTAAAGAACACCAGCAAAATCTAAAGTGGAACTAAACTCAGTGATACTCACCTGTCGCTTCAATGGTCTGTCACCCCCGAGGATCTTCACTGGGCTTCTTTCAGTTGGCAATTTTTGACCATCTTAATTGGCCAGAATGGTGTGACGTCACTCTGGCGTATGCGCGCGAGTGCAGTCTTGCTGGTACATTCTACTGTGAGCAGACATGTAGGTTTATTTTAATGCAGAAAAGATATTGCATGTCTCTTCTGCAATAAAGCACTGCCTGATCACAGTTTTTAAATATTAGATTTTTAGTTCCACTTTAAAGGGGTTGTAAAGGTTTGTGTTTTTTCACCCTAATGCATCCTATGCATTAAGATGAAAAAACACCTGTTACCTGAGCCCTCGAACTTGACCCACAGGGATGCGCTGTCTCTCTGCCCGGGGTTCTTGGCAATTGTTGATTGGATAGATTGATAGTAGCGCAGCCATTGGTTCCCGATGCTGTCAATCAAATCCAATGACGCGAGCGCTGGGGGGCGGGGTCGAACCCTGCATTCGACCTCTATGGACGCTGAATACTGGAAGGTAACCCCCCCGGGACAGCACTCCTCCCAGGGGGTTATCTGATGTGGGGAGGAGCCGCGAGAGCTGCCGGGGGACCCCAGAAGACCAGGTTCGGGTCACTCTGTGCAAAACGAGCTGCACAGTGGAGGTAAGTATGATATGTTTGTTATTTAAAAAAAAAAAAATGAACGTTTAGTGTCACTTTAAATCAGTCCACCTGCATGATGCTTTTCCTTATGTCAGGCACGGGGGACGGTGTTTATGGAGATACATGTCAGGAAGCAGGGAACAGACATAAGACAAAGTTACAAAAATAACCATGGTTGCACACTGTACAGTAAAGTGGAAGCCATGCAAAAAAATTGCAGGCAAAGCAGTGCTTAAGAGTAAATAAATGAATAAATGAATAAAATAGCAGATAAAAAGCACACTTGTCAAAATTGGCTGTGAGCACAGGAACCTCTCTTTATATTGATCTTTCATAGTAAAGTGACCATTAAATAGAGCATAGCTGGCATTTATAGAGTTGAAGACATGCTGCACAGAGATAGAAACTTTTCATAGACAGGCAGTAACCGCATTCTATGTATAGAAAATGTCACATTATGCATATTGTGAAAGTCCTATACTGGGCCTGACACTGTAATCTCGCTGCATACATCATTTACATTACAATTCCCCTCGAAGTGGCAGCATATTACCTGCTCATTCGTTCTCCCGCACAGAGGTAATGCTCTGTTCTAGGGAGATATTACTATTGTAGATCAAGTCCAGCTCATCTTAATAATAGATTAGCAGGATTCCGCTCCTCGTTTGCTGCTCGGTGTAGAAAAGCGTTTATCCAGACAAAATCAATTTGCAGCCAAAGCAAATGGTTGTCTTGGGCTCTGTTTTATTTGTTTTTCCAGCAGTTTCATTAACACAGACCTGTCATTAAAATTCATACTTCGCATAAATCTGTAGGGTGACATTGTCAGCATTACCAAATCACATTATCATTTTAAGTAAAAAAGTACCTCTGCTTTGGCATGAATAAAAAAAATATGCTGCTGGGATGGCAGGCAGAATCTGACGATTACATTCTCAATTTGCAGATCGTCAGATAATGCCTCTGACGATCTGCGCATTCGCTGAAGTGCCATTGCGTCCTGCGCTTGCGTAGATCATCTGAGGCATTGTCCAACGGGGATACGTTATTCGATAGAGCAGGTTAATGCCTAGCCAGAGATCACATGGTCCCTGGCTACCTAAAGCATTGTGGTTGTTTAAAGTCATTAGAGAAATTCAGGCAGACCCTGTCTGGTAGGTTTGCATTAAAATGAAAGGAACAGCAAGGAACAAGCTTGAAGTGGATCAGCAAATATAGCAATGAGTCATTCCAGATTTAAACATAGAAAAATTATTTTAACACCAGTTTATTACATGTATACAATGTTATTATGTTTTCTCTTTTAATTATAAAAAAAAATACAAAAACTATTAAAAAAAGACTACAGTTCTCTTTAAAGCATATCCAAACCCATAGGCTTAGTTTACAATTGCGATTAGGAGGTGGTAAAGCACGCGACTGAGCCCCTTAAAGCCTAACTCTTATCTATCTTTTCACTTTAAATAGTTACCTTGGGCCAAGGTGACCTAAACAAACTCATTCCTTCACTAATTGCTGCTGCCGCTGTCAGCGCTGTATATACTGTAGATAGCATTTGCTAGGTACAGTATACAGCGCTGTGTTTAGCCAACCACTAAGTAAACAGAAAAATGCAAGCAAGTGTTGTGTGCCCACTCACAGACCAGTAACTAAATGGAATTGACCTTCCTAGATTATGAATATCTTAAAGCGGGAGTCCGGCGACCAATCTTTTTTTTTTTTTTTTTTTTTTTTTAGGTCATTGAGACACTTTGCTAACCCCAAAATAATACTCACAGTTTGGGTGTAATATTTCCGCCTCTGTCTGTTTTCGTACTGAAGAATAACTTAAAAAATGTGATGCTGGCTGTTTCCATCTTGCTTGTGGGCATGTGAAGCCCACAAGCATTGATTTCCTGAATGCGGTGAATACTGTTCATTCACAGCTTGTTCACACGCATGATCATTGTTCCCGCACTGAATCTTGGGAAGCCTGACACTAAGCTCCCAGGAGACTGTGCGGCGCCGGGGAAAGGCAATAAACACGCCTACTCCCACGGGAGGAGAGACAGGAAATGCCACAATAAAGTACAATATAAAGGTAATTACAGCAATAAAAAAAAAATTTGTGCGGCATTTGAACATCTATGCAATTAACTGAAGGGGGTAAGATTAAGTTAAAAATTTGAGTGGAACCCCGCTTTAAGCTGCGTACACAGTTTCTTTTCTTTTCAACCAGTGGGCTGGATTCCTGCATTCACATGTAGCGCTACTATCGCTGAAGCCGCTGGTAAAGACGGGTCCTCTGTTCTTTGCCTTGATCTTCTCAGAGGCCTCAGCCCCCCTGACACGCCAGGTTGAGTGTAAACAGCAATCAAACACAATGAAACACTGAAAGTAATTCCTAATAAGCAATAGTAGTGCTATGTCAAAGAGCAGACACTAGACATGTGTATAACAGCAAAATTTGTTACCAATTTTGTTTAGTTTCAGAATTCGTTTAGTGTGGTTTAGGAATTCGTTAAATTTTGTTTAATTTATTAATTCTCTAATGGATTCAAATTTTTAGAACGGTTTAAATTCGAACTGGTCGAAAAATAGAACAACCGATTTGAATTCAGTATTAATAGCCGCCGCGTCATTAACAACCGATGAGTCATCAGCTGTCAGCTGGTTTCCCCACTGACAGCTGAAATATAAACAAAACAATGCCAGCAATAGAAAATTCAAAAAAAAAAAGCAGCATGAGGTCCCCCCCAATTAATACCAGGCCCTTTGGGTCTGGTATGGATTCTAAGGGGAACCCCATGCCAAAATTATATTAAAAAAAGGTCCCTCCCAAATTCCATACCAGACCCTTATCCGAGCATGCAGCCCAGCAGGCCAGGAAAGGGAGGGGGATGAGCGAGCACCTGAGCCATACCAGGCCACATGCCCTCAACATGGAGGGGTGGGTGCTTTGGAGCAGGTGGGGCTGAGAGGAACAAGGGCCTCTTCCCGACAACCCTGAGCAGTGGTTGTGGGGGTCTGCGGGCAAGGGGCTTATCAGAATCTGAAAGCCCCCTTTAACAAGGGGGCCCCCAGATCCTGCCCCCCCCTATGTGAATGAGTATGGAGTATATAGTACCCCTACCCATTCACCAAAAATGTGTATAGTGAATAATGACAGTAAGCGAGTTTTTGACAATTAAAAAATAAAATACAACTTCTTCCAATGTAGATCCATCTCACGCTGCCTGCCGCAACGGGGAACACGTAAAAAGGAACAAAAACCCTCCAGCCTCGTTGAATGCTCCCTGCGGACTGCCTGCTCTTCAATCTGAATTTCTTATATAGGTAAGGGGCAGGGCCACCCGGTGACATCACTTAGTGACCCCACCCCTTGTGACATCATCGAGCCAGCATGCCCCCGGTCTGTGACATCACAATGGGATGGGGTTAGCCACTGCCGTCATCTGGTGACTTCGCCCCTTAGCTATTTAAGAAATGTCAGATGGAGGAGCGTGGGATGTCCGTGGGAAGCGTTCGATGAGGTCAGAGGTTTTTATTTTATTTTTTTTCAGATTTTTTTTCAGATTTAGCAGTGTGGCGGGCGGCGTGAGATGGATCTACAATGGGTTCTTCACACAGAATTCACACTATTCACAGCTATTCTTCACACAGAATTCAAATTGGTCGATTATTTTTCGACAAATCCGAATTCTAATCATTCTGAAAATTTGGAATTCATTAGGAAGCGAATAAACAAAACAAATTTTAACGAATTTTAACAAAATTTGTTACTATTCGTTACTATTTCATTCAGGGATTTGGATACATCCGAATCTCCGAATAACCAAAAATCTGTCCAAATTTGTATTCGGACTGAAATGAATTGCACATGTCTAGCAGGCAGCAAACCAATTAGGAATTACTAATGTATTGTCAGTTAGCAAGGTTGATAACTGAACAAATACACAAAAAAATGGCAATTATGGTAACACAGTTCATCATACAAGATAACTAACAATAAGGGCTATAAACAGTAGCAATGGCACCCAAAATGCGACAGTGAGCAGTAATAAGACTTGATCTACCAAACGCAGTAACTAAACCTGCATGCAGTGAGATGTGAAGAGGTGCAATATAGCTGTAGCACAGAAGGGCGTGAATGCAGGCCAGAGGTGGTAACAGTTTGGCATAACGGCATCTCAGAGTTGGTAATGGTGTGATATAGATTTGGTAGAGGTGCGGTACTAATTTGGTATAGGAATTATGTGGATTGGGTGTATTAAATGTCCTGCTCTCCGTGGCTCAGCTTCTGCTAACAGTGCAAGGCCCCCTCTGTCTTGTCATGGCGATTCTGCAATTCACCTGGCTGAAGTGGTTAGTCAGATGAATGCTAGGGTCTCCCTGTGGCAACCAAGCAAAGGCAGCAGGGCTGATGGTGCTGTTGAACCTATGGTAACCCCACCCCGACTTCAGGCTCATGCCTAGCTGGCTTGGCCTCCAGCTTGCAGATAAATGCACTGGCAGCTGTGTATGCATGGACTCCTGTGACACCTGGAGAGTGGGCTTTTTCTGGGCACACAAAAAAACCCCCTCCTGACTCATCCTGCTGCCTAAAGTCTATTGGAAACTGTAGTTCAGAAAGTCAGTAGCTCTATTACATGGCTGCCATCCGGGACTTCAACTCCTAGGGCTCCAGGCGCTCTGCAATAAAGTTTATGGGCTTGCCTGACTTTAGCTCTCCTCCTGCTGGCTAAGAAGAAACTGGTGTAACACAATATTAATAACCCAGTAAAGAGAGGAAGGCAAATAGCAAATAGAGGGCAATATCTACTCCACCGTTATGTTGTAGCCCAACACCTGCCTGTACACACAAGCGAGAAGGGTGCAGGAGTCAACCCCGCTGCACTATTTTAGTCTGACGGCAGGAACAGCAGGAACTCCCTGCTGTCAGAATACAATGATCAGATCTGCAGCTGATCAAAGAGAGGGCTAGACACAGAATGGAATTTGTCTGGTTTCTGCTGCTTCGATCCATGTGCACCCAGATTTAGGATCAGGAGAAACAATGTAACAAGACTACATGCTGCCTGGGATGCAATGGTGTAGGTCCCTTGTCTTTAGACTTGTAGTACTACACTGGCTGGAAGACTGCAGTCTGCTGGGGCTAGGTAGATCCAATTCACAGCAGAATTCTGCTCAGATGTATGCCTTGTACAGTCCTTTTGATGGGTTTACTTTGTTTCCAGGTGCAATCCATCAGCCATCTATCACCTGGGTCTGTAATAACCATGTTTTCCTTGCAATGTACACACTGATAACCTACCTTCATTTTCAATTTTACAACCATATGCAGCAACACAATTAATTTACCACTCTGCATTAATCCGTCAGGGCATCACTGCATGCTTTTAATGGCAAACGCAAATGAGAAAGGCCTGCAAGAAAATTAAATGACTCCATTTTGTTTTTAGATTTTTATTTTTTTCTTTACAAAGTTTGTCTCTGGAAGTGCACAACTAACAGTTTCTCTAGACCAGTGTTTCTGGAACTGTAGTCAATGCATGGACCCGTGCCTTTCTGTATCCTGCTGGAATTAAAGGAGTAAACAAAGGTGTCAAGGAGGTGTAAATGAGTTGAGAGGAGATCAGAGAAAGATCTAATAGAATTGAAAGGATATCAGAAAAAGATCTTATCAGAGAACACGACTACTCTCATATGAAGACTTTGCAGGGTAAAAAGTGGTGACAGACATTGGTAGTACACTGGATCTTTGACTTTTTACGTGAACCAGTGCCCTCCAGGGCAAAGTACAAGGTTCACTAGATAGCATGCACTGTTTAAGAGCCTTCTATGCTCTCTATTGCCTCTCCATTTGCCATGGGGGAGGTTTGATGAGGTGGAGGCCTCCAATATTCGCTCAATGGTTCAGTTCAACTGAAACATTATGTAAGCAATTTGTTATATGAATTACAACATGGATACATATATGGCACAAAATTATACTTGCATGATGTTACATTATTTATATATGCATTATTTTTGATAACAAAAAATCTTTCAGAGATTTATAGTATATAGTATATGTGGTTAACGAGGGTGCCTAGGATAGCATACTTATTTTATACAATCGGAATTTGGTGTACATAAATGTTATGTTATGGTGGCCTTAGCACCTATAAAGTCCCAATACTAAAAAACAATGTGTAGACATGTACAGTACTTGTATATTGGGAGCAGGTAGGTGGCACACAAGCTAGCCCCTTTTTGCCTCTCCTGGGTACTGGCAGTACCTGTCAGGAGGCCACACACTTGCTGCCTTGTGCTGCTTTTGCCTAGATTCAGCACTATGGAGAGCTCCAATCAATAATTTACAGGCTTCACCATGGCTGCTAAAAGCACTTTTCGTACATTAAAGTGGTTGTAAAGGCAGAGCATTTTTTATCTTAATGCATTCTCATGCCATTAGCTCCCGCTGTTGTCAATCACAGCCAGTGAAGGGGGAACAGGGGGCAGGGCCAAGCCACATGGGGCTCGGGAGTGAACAAGCACAAGTGCCCCCAAAGCAAGTGGGGGCCAGAGAAGAGGAGGATTGGGGCTGCTCTGTGCAAAACCATTGCACAAAGCAGGTAAGTATAACATGTTTGTAAATGCCTGATTGTTTTTTTTTTTTATTAAAATAACAATCACTTTAAATTATTTTTCAGCTTTCACAGTCCAACTGGGATAACACCTATTTTATATATGTTACATGTTCTCATTCACATAGCATAACTTAAAAAAAATATTAAAACATTTCTTTTTATCCTTACGCACAAGACGATGGGTGGACACTCCGGACCCCTCTCCCTCTCTCCCCTCCCCCTTCATCTTTCTTCTACTCTTTTCTATCACTTTTGCTCTTTCATTTTGCCTACCCAAGATTCTGGTCAAGAGACATTCTAATAAGATTCTGTTAAGATTTTGTTGAGACATTTGAATACAGGGTATCAGCCACACCTACTTTACCACTAGGAGGCACCACGATCAGCATGTGCTTGGTTCCTGGATCCCTTGGTGCCTACAAGTGTAGAGTACTAGGAGCCCTCCATGCACTTCCCTAGAGGCCTAAGCAATGGGTTCCTGAACCCTATAATGGTCACATTTTTCCTTGTATGCTAACCACCGCTTTGTGGGGGATGTGTTACACCCCTAATTTTATTCTGTTTACATTTTTGGCTGTTAACCCTTCCCTGTGCATTGGTATGTTATTTACACATATCTCGCAATGCTTTACTAACCTGTCTGTTGTCATTTTGATACATTTATATTAATAAATAATTTGAACAAGAAAAAATTCTGCCTACCTTTTTTAGATTCTTTCCTGGTTCTAGCATTGTAAAAATCCTACTAGTTCTCTGTTTATGAGAGGGCTGGGCCTGGCAGATCATCTTTATCAGTAAACTGGATTTGAACACAATCTGTTTTGGGGATAGACTCATTCTGACATTGTTACAAAATCTTTGCAGTCAGCTATGACACATTGTCCTAAAAACATCTAAAAGATAATATTTTTTAGGTGCGAATGAAAACACATAACAGATGTAGCTAGGCGCTGGCTAACTTTGCCTGTGCCATTGTGGGACATTCTGCAACAACAACTGCAGTAAGCCTGTTTCCCTCTAGTGCTCAGCCTGGACACTGTGTCATCATCTCCTGAATGCACAGCAAGCAGAGACCACAGCTGAGAGCAGGGAATCATGGGATATGTGGTCCGAGGAACCAGGATTTACATTGGAGCCAGACTGTTACGGACTACAAGTTCCAGCCGGCTGGGATAGAGAGAAGAATGCTGGGTGAGGACATAAATAGCCTGATCTGGGGAGGAGTCTCTTGAGACCACGGCTTTCAGCTGAGAGCAGGGATGTCTGCCTCGGGCAATGTGAGCAGGCACCGTGGCCAAGGTGGTGTGGAGAGCCTTCGGCGAGTAAGCGAGCAGATCCAACATTGCCAGCTTCCTGTTGTCCGAGTGACTGTCGGGGGTCACTCTCATTATCGCCAGTACAGTTACAGCAGAATCACAGCGTCGCCAGGTGCATGGCCAGGCACCCTTTACTGGTTGCAGATTCTTCAAGAGTCCTGGTATCATCCGGATTGGTGAGAAGCCCATCCTGTGTACACCCCACAAAGACACTGCATGCAGACACTTTTTTCCATCTCTCTACATTAAAGCCTCAAAAAGGAATCACTTTGCACATGCTATTTTCTGTTGCTGGTCGCCATTGTACAGCAATCTTTCTGGTCCCTTGTTGAGCTAGTTGAACACACTGAACATCTACACGACAAGGACTCCTCCACTCTTCTCTTCTCCCCCCACTTAAAGTGGTTGTAAACCCTTACAGACCACTTTAACCTAGAGGTAAACCTAGATTAAGGCTTACCTGTAGGTGCAAGAAATATCTCCTTAACCTACACGGTTAAGGAGATATTTTCCTAAAAACTGGCACCGATGTTTACGGCGCACTGAGCGTACCGTTAGTGAAGACGATCATGCCGTCACTGACAGCTCCCGTGCGCATGCGCCGGAGTGACGTGGTCACTGCTCCGGCCAGTCACAGCGCCGCAGCAGCGATACCCAGAAGTCACTCCGGGTACCATGTCGGCGATGGAGGGGGTGAACGAGGGTCGCTTCGGGGGCTTCTATCTCAGGTAAGTAATTCATAATGAGCTAGCATGCTATGCATACTAGCTCATTATGCCTTTGTCCTGCAGGGTGTTTTTTTTTTTTTAGAGAGGGTTTACTTCCTCTTTAAAGGACTCTGTGCATAATATCTGAACACATTAAGGAGAATTCTACTCAAAAATGTATTACTACATTTCTTGTAACTTGTTGTTTTATAATTGTGCCATAAACTTGTTGGGCCCTTGGCATCAGGATTTGAAGGGAGCAGTCTGACATAAAAGGCCATTCTCTTCCCTTTTATACCTGGGGTCATAGGTTCTTTCAGGACCTATTAGTTACTACTAAGTGTACAAGTAGCTTTATACAAGTCAATGTGTTTGTTATACATGTATTTAGTAGAAGCTGCCTACATTGTTCTGTTCTGATTTCTGCTTATAATACCTTCTCAAACAAGTGAGACGGAAAGCAGTCTGTGCTCTACAAACACACAGAGTGCTAAGCAGCTGATACATTTCCCAGAGACTGACAGTTAACTCTTTTTTATTGTCAACATAATGTCACATTAGGAAATGATTCCGGACCGCTGCACTTCCAAAAATCCTTTTATTGAAGTTTTATATGACACGTGGTTGACAGATGGAGCAGGGGACAAAGAGGTAGACGCATTTCACACAAATGTTAGTGCTTACTCATTACCTATTGGAACTAGTCACCACAATCACCTATATACTACTCTAATGTATCATTGTTAGGTTACAGGTGAAGTAACCAATTAAAATTAGTACTCAGCTGGTGCTACAAAGAAAACCCGGCTAGAATACATGGTACTTACACTCAAATCTGATGAAAAGAATTTGGTCCAAATCCACTGCCAGAAAAAGTCTGATACACCAATTGAACTCGGAGCACACTTGACACATCAGTCAAAATCATTGTATAGTTAAAGCAACATACACAAAATAAAAGAAAACATGTATATATGCATACACACAATGAAGCTGATGTTAAGAACAAATGATTTTAAAAGAAAAGTGTTAGAACATCATGAGGACCGATACTGGCATATTCCCAAAGTATGTGCATAGTCTCGAATGAACGTCAATGGCAAAAAAAAAAAACAACAAACAAAAAAAAAATATATAAGAGAGAAATAGGTGCTAATTGACTGCAGGAAACTGGCTAAGAGAGAAAAAAATAAATACATTTTCTGTGGAGACTGAAAAATATCGAGAGACAGAATACTGGACTAGAATGCATACTAGAATGAACACTGGTTAAACCAACTTGGAAGGTTCAACATAATTATGAAGCTGATGAAGAAGAACTGCTGGTTAATGTCAATCAGTTAATTGCATATCACCCCTTTCTCAACCATCTCATGAGGTACTGCAACTAGAAGGCGCTCTCAAACAATTCATTGCTACCTATAGAGTTAGCAAAGACCGTGTCTTAAAGTGATTGTAAAGTCTCTGTTTTTTTTAGGTAAGAATAACAAACATATTATACTTAGCTGCTCTGTGTAATGGTTTTGCACAGAGTAGCCCAGATCCTCCTCTACCCGGGTCCCTGTTCGGTGCTCATGGACCCTCCCTCCTGTTCAGTGCCCCCACAGCAAGCAGCTTGCTATAGGGGCACCCAAGCCAAGCCACAGCTCCCTGTGTTCATTCAGTGAAAAACACTTATATGCTGAGCCTGCACAACCTCTCAAGGAAGGAGAGGAATGTTGGTACCTCCCATGCTTTTGGCATGTACCAGCCTCGCAAGCCAGATCAGATCAGGGTGGTCTTTGACTCAAGTGCTCGATATAAAAGTGTTTTTTTCTCTCAATGATGTCCTTCTCACTGGGTCTTACTGAACAACAACCTTATAGGAGTTTTGCTCCACTTTAGACAAGAACCAGTTGCTGTTATGGTCAACATTTAGCAAATGTGTAACTGCTCCATTGTTTGAGAAGACAACAGAAACTTCTTCATGTTCTGATGGTACTTCAACAACGATGTCAGTGATGAAGTCATAGACTACCGAATGAAGGTACATGTTTTCGGTAACAGCTGTTCTCCTGTTGTAACAGTTTATGGACTGAGAAGAGTAGCTCAAGAAGGTAAAAAAGAGTTTGGATCTGATGCACGTGAATTTGTGGAAAATGTATACATTAACGACAAGCTTAAATCTTTGCCTACAGAAGAAGAAGCAATTGATTTTTTCAAGAGAACTCAGGGTATGCTTGGCACTGCCAACCAGGGCTGGACTGGGACAAAAATTTGGCCCTGGACTTCATCCAGACTAGCCCACTTTATTTTGCAAACACGCACAAAAGAAAGTGAATAAGTGAAGTGGGAGGGCTAACGTCATGCAGGAACATTGCTACAGCCTCACTGGCTAGAATTTCAGAAAGCGGCATTGCTGCACAGCCATTGGCTGCCTTTCAGTAATGCAAGGGCGTTGAGACTGAGTCGGGTTGCGCACTATGAAGTGAGGTGATAGGCAGGGCGGATAACAGGTCTCTCCCATACCAGCCGGACAAACCCACGCCAGCCAGCCCCGATGGCCACCCAAGCCCCCCCTTTCACTGGCCTTTAGCCGTTCTACTTTATTTCTCTTATAGGCAGTATAGCCAGTGGTGTATTTTGGTTTTATGCGGCCCTAGGCAAGACTAAAATCGGGCGCCCCCCCCACTTAAATTTTCCCCACCCCTTCCTGCTTAATAACCACTCCATCATCTGTAAACTCCACCCCTTCCTCCTTAGGCTCCACCTCTTCCTATTAGAGCTTCACTTTAGGAGTTGGTCAGAGACTGCAGACATACTACAGGAGTTGGTCAGAGACTGCAGACATGATACAAGAGATGGTCAGAGATTGCAGACATGATACAAGAGATGGTCAGAGATTGCAGAGATGATACAGGAGATGGTCACAGATTGCAGCCATGGAACAGGAGATGGTCACAGATTGCAGCCATGGTACAAGAGATGGTCAGAGATTGCAAACCTGATACAAGAGATGATCAGAAATTGCAGACATGATACAAGAGATGGTTAGAGACTGCAAACATGATACAAGAGATGGTTAGAGACTGGAGACATGATACAAGAGATGGTCAGAGACTGCAGACATGATACAACAGATGGTTAGAGACTGCAGACATGATGCAAGAGATGGTCAGAGATTGCAGACATGATACAAGAGATGGTCAGAGATTGCAGACATGATACAAGAGATGATCAGAGATTGCAGACATGATACAAGAGATGGTTAGAGACTGCAAACATGATACAAGAGATGGTTAGAGACTGCAGACATGATAAAAGAGATGGTCAGAGATTGCAGACATAATACAAGAGATGATCAGAGATTGCAGACATGATACAAGAGATAGTTAGAGACTGCAAACATGATACAAGAGATGGTTAGAGACTGCAAACATGATACAAGAGATGGTCAGAGATTGCAGACATGATACAAGAGATGGTCAGAGACTGCGGACATGATACAGGAGATGGTCAGAGATTGCAGACATGATACAAGAGATGGTCGAAGATTGCAGACGTGATACAAGAGAGGGTCAGAGGTTGCAAACATGATAAAAGAGATGGTCAGAGACTGCAGACATGATCAGAGGCTGCGGACATGATCAGAGGCTGTGGACGTGATTAGAGGTTGCGGACATAATACAAGAGACGGTCAGAGACTGCAGACATGACTCCCCATGGTCATCATAGGAAATAAAGTCTTCAGCCACTCATTTACTGTAATCACAGTGGGGAACAGTTTAATTCTAAAACATGACAGTTATTGTTCTTATTCGTTTGCGACCGTGCCTCTCCCCCCCCGCCCAGCCAAGACCACCCGAGTCTAGTTGAGCCCGTCCAAGTACAGCCAAGCCAAGCCCGTCCGAGCACAGCCAAGCCCGTCCAAGTACAGCCAAGCCAAGCCCGTCCGAGCACAGCCAAGCCCGTCTGAGCACAGCTGTGCCCATCCAAGCACAGCCAAGCTGAGGGAAGCTGAGACCGCCCCCTCTACTTGAGACCGCCCACCCCACGCCCCAGCACAGCGAGCTGAGGGGAGCTGAGACAACCCCAGGCCCCTGCCCAGCTGAGTAGAGGTGAGCCAAGACTGCCCCTGGCAGTAACTATTTGCCACTATATGGGGGGCACCAGTCCCTCTCCCCCCCGGCCAAGTACACCCCATAACTGGCGTTAGTCATTGCCCGCCGGCCGCCAGATTTGTATTTGTGCAGGAAGCAGGGGCCAGGACTCAGGAGGGGAGGGGGCGGCTTTCACTGAAACTGCCTGTCACCGAAACTGGCCCACTGAGCCATCGGCCCACCGGGAAACTCCCTGTAGTCCCGATGGCCAGTACATGCCTGCTGCCAAACTCAGGCTTCACAAAATTGTTTCTAGCAGTGACAAGGTAATGAAAGCCTTTTCTTCTGATGACCAAGCCGTTAGTGTAAAGGGGTTCGTGCTAGGAACGGATCTTTCCCTTAAGCAATATAGCCGCTGATTGCTTTGGAATGTCAAACAAGACACATATCAACTTGTGACAAGCACTTCATGAATTGAGGGGTTTTGTCTGCCGTAAACAGCATCTACGATCCTTTGGATTTCATAGCACCTTTTACTGTCCAGGGTAAGATACTTCTAAGACAGCTTATTTCTGAAAGCACAGATTGGGACATCCCATTACACAGAGAGAATCAGCAAAGATGGGAATCAATGAAAGTGTCTATGAATACACTGGAATAACTTCAGATACTGTGACCCTACATTTATTCATCCCTAATGAATGCCACTAGAAGAGAGACCCATGTTTTCTCTGATGCTTCCATTGAAGCAAAAGCTGTGGCAGCCTATCCCAAAGTTATAAATCCATGAGACAAAGTAAGTGTGGGTTTTGTCCTTGGTAAGGCCAAGTTGACCCCAAAACCAGCACATGCCATGCTAACGCTTGTGCAACAGTATTCGCCATTGAAATTGCTGAGCTTAAAAAACATGAAATAGACTTTGAAATAGACCACTCTATGTGTATGTCATTAGCAGAGTAGAACACATCAGAAGGTTCTCCAGTCCCGATCAATGGCACTATGTGAAAAAAAAAAATATATATATATACAGCGCTATCAGGGTGACCCTATACCTTACATATAAATATATATTGATGAACTGATATAACAAAGACCTACTGGCAGCTGTACAAAGGTGCTACACCTCACTAAATAAACAAAAAATAGCACTATGTGCCTACTGACCTCAGCCCAGCTGAATGTGGCACCCGTGCAATACCAGCTGCTGCATTTCTGGACAATTTGTGGTCATCCCCACCTGACATTTGAAATAATGACTACATCACAATTCACACAGATTCTACATTTGAACTGATTAATCCTGTATCTGACAACAAAATCAAAACTAATGCCATTACACTCAACACCACTGTGATGACAACCACCATGACAGAATAATGGACCACATTATTCTGCCATGGTGGTTGTCATCACTGTAGTTTTTAGACCGTTTTAGAGCCACATGTTCCCCATATGTCCATGTTCGAACAATCATGTTAATAGCCATTCTTTCACTGAACCTTTTAACATTTATATTTCAATAAATTTTGTAAAACTTTTTATAAATTTACTCTGATATATTGGTATTTGGGCCATTAAAGTCCCGTAAGGGGGAGATCTCTCACTTTTCAGTTCTATTTGGGATGTAGGCCCAGCCTTTTGGTCAACCACAACACCTTCTCCTTTTTTTGTACCAATGGGGGACTATAGGCCCTTGCTTTTGAGGGGGTTCTATTCTTGGGGGGTGGTCTTGCTTTGGATTCCGGTCCATGTCTCCCCAATACACACAGACTCTGGGAACCTAGGACCTAGATATAGATTTGGGGCCTTTGTGCCTAAATCAGCAATGACTGCTTCACCCCCTCCAGACTGTGAGACTCAGAGCAGATGTTAATATAATCAGCTCAAAACAACCTGATGCTGGGGTCTCCTGCTATAATCTGTTTACTAAGGAGTCTTTCGCCATTGTGTGCCTCCTAGGTGTGAATTCCCATTGTTAATTGAGTTACCTATTGTTTCTTTCTGTCTGCTAATCCTTTAGAGATCTGGACAACCTTAGGTCTTCTTACTGGGGAACTGGTGTCGAACAGTCTGGGTAGGCACTGTGTCGCCTAGGCTTGTCTAGGTGACTAGTTAACTTACTGTTTAATTAAATTACTGTTTATGTTGGCCGTTCCTTAGCTACTATATGTTAATTATCCTACTGTCTGCATAACGTGATCAAGCTCTTATATGATTTTGTGTGGAATATATAATCTGTTGTGTTTACAATAAAGTGAGTTCCAGTTTGCACCTAAACTAGTGTTGTCTAGTCCTTGGGTGCAATATTCAGCTATAATTCCTGGTTCCAGACTGGAGGAAGCTGTATTCTAACAGAAAGACCCAAGAGGGATGCCAAGTGGTCCATCACAAGGCCTATCAAGGAACTAGTACTTCTTTGTCAAGAATGGAGGATTCATTTTCTAAACCAAGGACTTGATTCAAAGG
This sequence comes from Aquarana catesbeiana, assembly GCF_042186555.1. NCBI lineage: Eukaryota > Metazoa > Chordata > Amphibia > Anura > Ranidae > Aquarana > Aquarana catesbeiana. The sequence continues at coordinate 208,586,240 of NC_133332.1, read as the reverse complement.
GAGGTAAGAAGGATTGGTGCATGTTGCTACCTCCCCCTGTGAAGAACTTGATTCAAAGGGAGGTAAAAGGACTGGTGCATGTTGCTGCCTTCCCCTCTGAAGATATGCTCATAATCTGTCTTCTGTGCCATCTTACAGACACCAGTAGAGACTTTCAAGTTTTACAGTATGTTAATGTTTGCATTATTACTCTCTTGTTCTCCCCTTTTTTCTTTTTTGGGTGTTTATGGAATAGTCTTCAATCCTGTATATCAAAAGGAAGTATCATGTTACAGATAATTTGTTGTGTGTTTACCTTTAAATAATTGTGTCATTTTCTCACTCTGTACCTGGAGATGCTCTATGAGGATGGTCCCTCCCTTCTTCATTCTCAACATGTACTGTGTTCTGCTGGAGCTAGGCACATTATGATTTTTGATGTTCATCTGTTATGTTCTTCACAAGTTCTTGGATTAAAGCTTTAAACAATCTGCAAGATCACTTGGATTGGGTCACTGTCTACCAAGCTTCTAGACTGTAAGTTAAAGAGGAACTTCAGTCACTCCACAAATTTTGGAAAAAAAATACAGGCAGCATCTAAAAACTGCGGTGGTGTCCCTTATGTACTTATACAGTCTGTTATCTGCTCATATTCAGCAAAATGCTTCAGAACTCATTGGACGGCGCTTCACAGTGCAGATGGACAATGACCCGAAGCATACTGTGAAAGCAACCAAAGAATTTTTTAAGGGAAAGAAGTGGAATATTATGCAATGGCCAAGTCAATCACCTGACCTCAATCTGATTGAGCATGCATTTCACTTGCTGAAGACAACCTCGGATGGATGATTGTTAATCTGTCCCATTACTTTTGGTCCCTTAAAAAGTGGGAGGCACATATAGAAACTGTTATTCCTACACCGTTCACCTGATTTGAATGTAAATACCCTCAAATTAAAGCAGAAAGTCTACAGTTAAAGCACATCTTCTTTGTTTCATTTCAAATCCATTGTGGTGGTGTATAGAGCCAAAAAGATTAGAATTGTGTCGATGTCCCAATATTTATGGACCTGACTGTATATCTTAATGCTCCATTCTGCAATGTAAACAACAGTTTGTAACTCCAATGACCACATATGTCACGGTGGTCATTTTAACTGATGGCAGCTGAAGCCAACACCCTCAGTTTCTGGACAATTCATGCACCTTCTCCACCATCAGCAATTCGAATGTGCAGCACAGGGGCACGTAGCGAGTCCGCGCATGCACAGTAAACATGAGATTCCATCCTTTGCCCATCTCCTCCCATCCCCGCTTGTTTTCTGCCCTCTTCCAGCTCTTCTCCGCCTTCCTTCAGCTCTTTCTGGCCCTCCTCCAGCACCCCTCCGCTCACAAAAAAAAAGGCCTGAAGACTCTTGGGATTTCTGACGAAAATGTCTCAGGAGTCAACAGGAGCATATTTTTTTTACGTCATTCGCCTAAGCAGGGGAAGCAAGAAGTGGACAGAAACTGCGGAAAAAAAAGATATTTGCAGCTAGAAAATTTGATATTTATCTTCCATTCGTATTTAAAGAGGGGGAGACAATGATGTTGGAAGGAAGTTTAAAAAGAGACTGAATTGCGCTTTAAGCTATCTCACCACCAATGGATCAGTTATAGAGATCACACGTTCAGTGCTTAGATTGCAGAAGCATAACAGACTGCCTGTACAAAATGAAGGTAAAGACCTTGTTTATAACTGTGTTTGGGGGCAGTAAAATTTCACAGTTGAGGCACTTTTTTACTGCAGCCCCCCTCCACCAACTACTCCCTCTTAAGCTGTAAAAGGCAGTGGAAGGTGGTGTTTACATGTAGCAGCAACAATGTTTTGCATCAGCATGGCATAAATAATATCTCTATCACGTTTGGCTGGCACTACCACCTGCCAAACGCAACCCGTTTACCTGAATGAGGCTGCACCGCAAAAGCCCTGCAACCGCAATGCTCTCTATAACATATGAAGAAGAATTATTGGTGCTTCACTCACATCATCTTAGAAAATGTGAGGTAATTTTCCAAAATGATCAGAATCTTAGAATAGTCTGATTTTCAAAAGAAAACGCAGTATGGAAACCAGATATAAAATTGTACTTTTTCTTTAGGTAACATCCATATGTGAACATGAATATTTAATCAGCCAGACTGGGCTTCCACCAAATTACATGCTCAGATAGAGGTCCTTGGCTTCTCTTCTTTTCATTATTCTTCTTAGCCAATCAGCTATTCTCTCCAATCCCCAATTTTCTTTTTATAGCTCAAGGACGCCAGGTCACCTTTGGAAAATGAAAGGTTTTTTTTCATTTTTCCTTGTTAGTCTGAAACAACACAGTGCAGCTCTCCTTCCACAGAATGTTTCATGCAATTGGAAAACAGAGGATGCTCAGCATTTTCTTTAAACTCAACAAATACAATTAGATAGAGAGCGTGCAGTGGATCCTAATTGAATTAATCAGAAATACATTACACAAATGGCTGTAGATAAAATCGTAGGACAGTGATGATATCATGTCACAGGCGGAGCAAAAGGGGCTTAATGGATATATTATAGCTAGAAATAAAGAGATGTGATATAATGCATGACTAACCTTGAAACTGTCAGGCCCTGAAGAACCACAAGTCTCAGCATGAACAACATGAAACAGCATGGGTTTTTTCACTGTGTACATTGATGCTAATATTACTGGCCAGCAGTGGAAATTCAAAGGTTTTGGTGCTTCCAATTTACATATCCAACTCTGTAGCAGAAAACTACATAGAGTTAGGGCTTTGAGTCTGCAACTGTACACCAGCGGGGTCTATTAATAAAAAATTTGTTGGACGAATTTCACAAAAATCTGCTCATTCTTGACTAATTCTGAGAGTATTTCGCTTAAAACAGTGATTTTCCAAGATTTTCAGTTCCATCTAGTGGCCATTTTGCCATATCTTTTCTGATTGGGGAATTTCAGGAAAAATACAACATTCTGGCCACTAGATGGAGCTGACGATCATATTATACCACTGTATTAAGAAAAATATAGTCAGAATTTGAGACGGACAGGGGACTGCTGGTCACATTCTTTCAACAAATTTTTAAAAAAAAGACCTCCAAGAGTTCCTGAGTTCTGAACTGTAGGGATCCTAAAAGCCAAAGAATCATGTCATCAGAGACTGGAGTACAACCCAGATACTTTATGAATAACTTACAGTGATTGGCTGCAATGTGTTATTGGCTAAGACTATTTTGTCACTTTAGCACATCTTCAGTGTTTCCTGGCCTGTATTAGCATTTTTACCAGTTTTACTGTCTGTGTGCAGCTGTTCTTTGAAATTCATGTCAAATAATACAGCAAGCTTTTTGCTTTATTGCCACACTGCCCATATGAACAGTCCAAATTCCCAGCACATTGAAAGCTTGGACAGCCAACGTCTGGTAGCCAGCTATTAAACAGATCATAAATTAGCACACAGTAGTGCTGCATGGTGACATTATATCTCTGTTTACAGCCACTTGGTTTTATGTGGCACAGCGATCAGTTGTGAAATGGCTTCTCTCTCTTTTTTAAAAAGACGGTGAGAAACTTTTAATGCGGCACAAAATGTATGACAAGCACTCCAGATCAAAACCCTCATAAATATTCAATGTCCTATTTTTCTTTATCTGCTGCCCTCAGATCTCATCGCATCCTGTACATCGCAGCTTCAAGGACGTTCTGGAGGAGAATTATGGCTGAACTATATTGTCGTTTTATGCCACTGTATATCACGGTGTTCGGCAATGCTGCTAACCAATTAATGTCATCAAGGAGCATTAGGATCTTCAATTTATAGTGTTGGGGAAAAAATGCCCCTATACACTAGGAAGCAGAAACTGCAATTAGCTATTACTATGATTTTTCTTTTGTACAGGCATACCCCACTTTTAAGTATACAATGGGGTTTATTTACTAAAGCTGGAAAGTGCAAAATCAGGCTCCCTTCTGCATAGAAACCAATGATCTTCCAGGTTTTATTACCAAAGCTTAATTGAACAAGCTGAGGTTCGAAGCTCATTGGTTTTTATGCAGAAGTGAGCCTGATTTTGCAATTTCCAGCTTTAGTAAATAAACCCCATTGTGTACTTAAAAGTAGGCTATGCCTGTACACTTTAAACTCATACTGGAGGGTAGAAAAATTATAATGAACCATATCCAATTATTAAAATTTCAGTGTATGTACTGATACCTGGTGTCCCAGAACAATGACATGCTGAGATATAGGGGTCCTAGGTTAATGTCACACTTGTGTCCTGTAGTCTGGGAGGCAGCGTAGTTATAGTGTTTATTAAAAAGTTCAGGCATCCATACAACAAATGAAGCCAAGTATATCATAACAGGAACGGGAACTGGAAATAAATTGTACAGAGTATAAAAAAAGTTATACATGTAAAAGCTGTAAATAGAGACATCTGCAGGCCACAGGTATGAATACCACATATACGCCATGGTACCAAAATATATTTTTCTTCAATGTTATTTTGTAATTACATTTCATAATCCCTGGTCCACACTGATTCTCTCTGAAGAGTGTCTGGCCTCCAGTATGGTTGTTTTTAGTAGAATAGTTTAATTTGAAGAAGGACATTCTCCTGAGTTCCTGGCCTCCAGTTTGGTTGTTTTCAGTAGAGTAGGAAAATGTCCTTCATCAAATTAAACTTCTGAAAAGTCCTGCCTAACTGGAACAAGAAGACAGGCATTGCTTTCACGTCCATCAGGCACTTTGTACAGTAAAAGTAAGGTTCATGTTGACTTCTCACTCCTGATGGATTGAAGCTTTTGGATTGTCCCTGTTTCAATAAGCTAGGTTTCCCAATATAGAACCTAGTGGAATATGTACTTCTTTTACACTACTTATCTAGAATTTGTTTTGTTCTCCAACCACATTTACTTTAGGCACTAATAAGTTCTTAAATGCAGTGAGAGCTGTATCATAAGTGTCACCTGCTACTGGTAGAGTATAGAAAATATGGTGTCCTTCTGCTCCCAAGCAGTGTGTAAGCAGTACACAAGCAGCTTCTAGCAGTATGTAAGTTCTTGGAAGAACTTACATATTTAAGTTGAAAAACTTAATGTAAGTTCTTCTAAAGTTCTTCCAAATTCTTCCAATCAACAACGAGTATGTAATTTTCAAACATATGAATCAATCAGTAAAAGGCATTGCACCCCACAGCTTAAACACACACACTATATATATATATATATATATATATATATATATATATATATATATATATATATATATGGCAGTAGAGCAGTGGACGGTGTCAGTAGGGCTGGGATTGGTGTCAGTAGTTTACTTTTATTTTTTATTATTATGACTTTTTTTATTTTGTACAATAATTTATTGTTATTATTATTATTTTTTTTACAATTTATTAGGAGCCCCATTAGGGGACTTTGGTGAAATATCAGGGGTCTGAACAGCCTCACTTTTGAGACAGAGAAATGGAATGAGGACAGAGATTTCCCAGTCCCTTTCTCTGCAGCCAAGCAGTAAGGGGAATCTGCGCAGCACAGGGTGATTAGGGTGTGCCCAGGCACACCTGGCACACCCTGTGCGCACGCCTATGCATTGCAGGCTCTCCAGGGTGTGGAAGAAAAGCTGCATGTTGTTGTAGAGGATAGAAGAAACATCGGCATTGCCAACCTTGTGTTCCGTAGTCTGAGTGGCAGAGTAGTATTAGAAAGCTTTATGAACACATTCAGGCATCCATAGAACAGGTGAAGCCTTCAGAATATATATGAACAGGACCTAGAACTCACTTGAACAGTGTGTAGAAAGTATTATACAAGCTACAACTGTAAATGGCGACATCTACAGAACAATAACACATTTTTCACTTGGAAGTCCCAGAACACTAACACATACACACAGGGTTTTAAAACCCTGATTATTTGACACTTTGGGGTCTCAGAACAATGACTCACTGGCACATGGGATTCTAGATAGAACACTGACACATCAGGTTTCAGAATGTAAATACTTAGTGTACCCAGGATGCTGCCACACTGGGAAACTGACACTTTAAGGTTCAAAACAATAAAGCTGGCCATAAATGGGTGTTTTTTTTGTTCTGCCAGTAGGATGAACAAGAAAATAAAATGAAGAGATTCCTCAATCCATGCTCTGTGAAGTGGTTTTGCACAAAGCAGCCCAGATCCTCCTCTTCTTGGGTCCCTCGCCAGCTCTCCTGGCCCCTTCCCTCCTGTTGAGTGCCCCCACAGCAAGCAGCTTGCTGTGGGGGCACCCGAGCTGAGACGCTGCTCTGTGTGTTCATTCAGACACGGAGCCGTGGCTTGGCCCCTCCCCTCTCTCTCTTCATTGGCTCACTGACTTTGATTGACAGCAGCAGGAGCCAATGGCGCCCACTGCTGTGTCCCAGCCAATCAGGAAAGAGAGTCCTGGACAGCTGGGGCTCTCGTGCAACATTCATGGTTCGAGATGGGGCTCAGGTAAGTATTAGTGGGGCTGCTGCACACAGAAGTTTTTTTCATCTTAATGCATACAATGCATTAAGATAAAAAACCTTCTGCCTTTAGAACCACTTTATCCCTCGATGTACTCAGGATGCGGGGGTCCCAAGGCAATGGCACAATGACCCTTGGGGTCTCAGAGCACACTGACACATGAAGGTCCCACAGTAATGACACATTGCCATCTGGGGACATCAGTCTTATCACTGACATTTTGGTCCCTGTATCACAATCTCGTTAAACTGCAGAGCAGAAATTGCCATTGTTGCACTGTGGGTGGCTGATGAATGAAGCACTACCAAAATCCTTCAGGTGACTGTCAGCCTGTGTAACCAATCACCACCTGCCCAATTTATGGATACAGCTCGCCCGGCTCTGGCTCCTTTCCTGTGTAAATAATTGATTGGGAGCTCGGAGCAAACTTATATTTATTACTCTCACAGATTGTATTTCAGGAGATGTCGGTGTGCATGCCATAATGCTGCAGACAGAGGCTGAATCCGGGAAGTCTCCAGCCAAAATACAAACTTCTGTTCTATAAAGTTTCACATTTATTTAGTAAGGTCATTGGAGGGCTAGGGATGACCGAGTAATCTATAGCAACAAATAAAATGTTTTGTGTGTTAGAACATCAGAGAATGATTGCTGGATGGTTGCTGTACTTTGTCCAATTAAAGCAAATCTGTCAAAAATACTAAAGCTAAAATTGCTGAATTCTTGAAAATGCAAGGTGCCTGGCTGTCTCTGACCTCAATATTGTATGAGTCACTGGAGAGGAATTCTGACTTCACTTGCTGTTGTTTTGTTCCCAGGTCAAGGATTCAGCCAAGTGACTAGCAATTTCAGAAGAAAGTCAGTAAATGCCAGCTTATGTATTTTTGTCATGATGGGTTAGCTTTAATATACTGCAGTAATTAGATAGGTGGCTGCATTGCTTTTCTTTATTTAGGTACATTTTCTGCAAGTACAGAATAATACTTATGATTCTCATGTTCCAATGATGTCAGTGTATGACGAAACACGTAAGGTGGGACTTAAAGCGGGGTTCCACTCAAATTTTTAACTTAATCTTACCCCCTTCAGTTAATTGCATAGATGTTCAAATGCCGCACGAAAAAATTTTTATCGCTGTAATTACCTTTATATTGTACTTTATTGTGGCACTTCCTGTCTCTCCTCCCATGGGAGTAGGCGTGTTTATTGCCTTTCCCCGGCGCCGCACTGTCTCCTGGGAGCTTAGTGTCAGGCTTCCCAAGATTCAGTGCGGGAACAATGATCATGCACGTGAACAAGCTGTGAATGAACAGCATTCACCGCATCCCGGAAATCAATGCTTGTGGGCTTCATATGCCCACAAGCAAGATGGAAACAGCCAGCATCACATTTTTTAAGTTATTCTTCAGTACGAAAACAGACAGAGGCGGAAATATTACACCCAAACTGTGAGTATAATTTTGGGGTTAGCAAAGTGTTTCAATGACCTATAAAAAAAGATCGCCGGACTCCCACTTTAACACATGATGCAAGCACACTGACCGCCATGGCCATTTTAGAATTTAACTGAGATGAGCATTTTAAACCATGAGAATGTTTTATTTAATAAAGGGGAATTTTAGTTTTAAACAATACAGGACTATTGTATCCTTTATTTTTAAGCCTTTGCGAGGTGATTGACAGCCAACTTGGAGGAAGTTACCTTTTTAATTGCCGACCACTATTGGATGGTTTATGATTGTCTGCTATAAAACTATGTTTTTAATGCTTTATCTGGAGTTGTCCATGAGATATGGGGAGCAGTTCCTCAAGCAGAGGCTCATTCTTTGATCATTACAAGGCGTGATTGACAACTCTATGATATGAGGGTCTATTTCCTCTGGTAAGGAGATTTGCCTATATCACAGTGGTACCATGTGGATCTTTTTCATCACACTGAAGCTGGTGCAGGGTCTCTATTTTCTGACATCTATGTTATATGGACTTATATGTATTTAGTATTAAGCACTACATATTATCAGTTATACAGAATAATACTTGTTGATCCTGACAGAAATCCAGTGTCTTGAATGAAATCACAACCGATATTATCAGCTTTAGATATTCTTTAAAGCCCATCTCTGAAATACGTAAAAAACCTACCCTGCAGTGTGGGCTATACCCGCACTGCAAGAGTCAACAGCTTGTTCAAGTCTAGGGGAGAGTAAAAGCACTTATACTTAGCTCACCCTGCGCGCCCCAGCAGATGGCAGTCTCCTATGTCCCACAGCGTAATCATGTCCAATGCAAGGCTATAGACCCTGAGTTGATCTTGATGATGTCAGGACCTTTGACCGCTTGAGCATGGGACGGGGATTGGTCTAGCAGCATAGAGTAGAAAAGAATCAAGTAATAAAATCAACATTTGTTTGTCCCCTGGACCTAAACAAGCAGATAACCGTAGCAGTGTGGGCATAGCACCATTCCTCTGGGAGTCAAAATTCTTTGTCAGATGGTGGAAATTGACAAACTGACAGATTCTCTTTAACCTCCCTGGCGGTATGATTATTTTAGATTTTTGCGTCTCAAAGCGGTACAATTATTTTGCATAGAAATTTGGCATTTTATATTGTAGGTCTGTAATTCTTAGCAATAACACAATTAGATCTGTCCACCAAGAGTCTAGTAGAGATCCCGGGTTTGATGAATAATAATAAATAAATATAAATAATTGAAAAAAAAAATAATATAATAATAATAAAATTAATTTCCCCATGATTCACTATCGCTCAATTCTGCAAGTGTTCTAATTTACTATCGCTGTTTTCTAGCTGGTCTAAAGCCACTTTTGATGTAAAGGGACACTTTTTGGTTGCTATGGACAATCTCAAATTTCCAGGCAGAAAGAACACTATATATAATATAAAACTGCATGCAGGGTATGGGCCAAAGCACTGGGGATAAAAGGGATGTGAAATGATTTCATACAGTACTGTAATCTGTAAGATTACAGTACTGTATGTGTTATGATTTCTACGGAGCCCGCAGACAGCGCGGGGGGACATTGCAGGATCCTGGGGATCCAGCACCAGGATCCTGAGATGTAATCCCGAGTGTGGCTCAGGGTTACCGGTAATGGTGCTGAAATTTACCCCGATCCACACTCGGGAATACTGTCAGGGAGGCTACTGAAGAAAAAAACAAGATTTAAAGCAAAGATCTGTTGAAAACAACTAATAGAGCTCATTATAACTTCACTTATTTTTATGGATAGACAAAACAGTGAACAGGGTTGTGACCTATCAGACCATCAAAGATTCTTTTTTTCTTCTTGAATCAGGCTTGCTGAGATAATCAGCTAATAAGGAGTGGCCACACACAGCAGCATAAATAAAATTACTGCACGTGCAAATAGCAGTTAGAAAAATTTCAAATGAGCGGCAGTGCCTACCACCCTCTGAAAAGTGATCTGTGGTGTTCTGGAGGTAATTCAGTCATTTCCTAATGCCTTTTTTTTTAATTCCAAGGCAGATTTTGTATTAAAATACTGCACTGCAACCATGACACAAATGTAATAGTTGCGGCACTCTTCAATTGACTTTAATGGGCTTGTTTGACAGGTAATGCCACCCATCAAACTCTACTAGCTGATGGTAGAATTTAGATGGGCAGTTGAGAGACAGTAAAAAACGCTGCTCAATCGCCTGTTTTAACCACCCCCGTGAAAGAGCCCTTAGAGCAGGGGTATCCAAACTTTCTAAACAAAGGGTCAGTTTATTGTCCTTCAGACTTTTGGGAGGGGGGACTAGGGCCATTGGGAATATAAATTGTCCTGGCATCAGTGGGAGTAAACAATGCATCCCTGGTGTTTGTGGGAGGAATAGTGCCCATCATTGGTATCAGTGGAAGGAATAGTGCCCCATTTTGGTATCAGTGGAAAGATACGTGCCCCATCATTGGTACCAGTGTGTGGAATAGTGCCCCATTGCTGGTGTCAATAGGAGGAATAGTCCCCCTTTGTTGATGTCAGTAGGAAGAATTATGCCCCATGTTGGTGTCAGTGAAAGGAATAGTGTCATACTTCCATCATTTCAGATACTCTACAAAATATACAGCTCCTATGAATGAAACACAATCTATGAATGGAGGCAGGGCCGGTGCTACCACTAGGCAAACTAGGCAGCTGCCTGGGGTGCACTGCAACCTAGGTTGCTGAGCCACTGGTGTTCCTACTCTCTTCTCTCTGCAGCAAGCAACTAAGTCTCAGCATCAGCAGGCAGCCGCTGCTCCATTCGCACATAGTGTCAGAGGCGCAGCGGCGGCAGAGGACTATGTCTGTGTCCCGACTCCCGAATTAATGGAAGCAAGCAAACATTCATTGATGGGCGCTGGTGAGGCTGCATTGATGGGTGGCGGTGAGGCTGCATTTGATGGGTGTTGGTGAGGCTGCATTGAGGGGCGCTGGTAGGCTGCATTGAGGGGCGCTGGTAGGTTGCATTAAGGGGCACTGGTGAGGCTGCATTTGATGGGCGCTGATGAGGCTGCATTGAGGGGCACTGGTAGGCTGCATTGAGGGGCGCTGGTAGGCTGCATTTAATAGGCACTGGTGAGGCTGCATTTGATGGGCACTGGTGAGGCTGCATTTGATGGGCACTGGTGAGGCTGCATTGAGGGGCGCTGGTAGGCTGCATTGAGGGGCGCTGGTAGGCTGCATTGAGGGGCGCTGGTGAGGCTGTATTTGATGGGCGCTGGTGGGCTGCATTTGATGGGCACTTTATTAAAAAGGTGAGGTATACATGGGCAGGGCAAAGGCAGTGGAGTCAGGGGTGGAGCCAATGGGGGGTGGCTAAATTAGGTTTCGCCTAGGGTGTCAAAAATCCTTGCACCAGCCCTGAATGGAGGGGGTGGACCTATCAATCATGCACCCATTCTCCATTCATAGGTCACCCCAGCTGGGCTGATGAGAGCCTGTGACAGTCTTAGTTGCATGAACCCTAACTACACTGGAGGACTACAGCAGCAGGGATGGGGGGGGAGGCATCAGTAAAGGAAGATTTTATCTAAAAGGAGCACATAGCAGCAAAGGTGGCACATCTTATTAAGGTAAGTAATGTCCCTTGTGTTCATTTTTTATTTTTAGCTACACTAATGCCGAGTAGACACTGTCAGAATTTCCGAAAACAAATGTTGGATGTGAGCTTGTTGTCGGAAAATCCAACCATGTGTAGGCTCCATTGGACATTTGCCATCAGAATTTCCGACAACAAAAATTTGAGAGCTGGATCTTAAATTTTCCCACAACAAAATCCGTTGTCGGAAATTCCGATCGTGTGTAGACATTTCCAACGCACAAAAGTCCACGCAGAAGAGCCGCACTGGCTATTGAACTTCATTTTTCTCGGCTCGTCGTACGTGTTGTACGTCACCGCCTTCTTGGCATTCGGAATTTCCGACAAAATTTGTGTGACCGTGTGTATGCAAGATAAGTTTGAGCCAACATCCGTCAGAAATAAATCCACGGTTTTGTTTGCGGAATGTCTGATCATGTGTACGCCGTTGATGCCGTGTACACACGGTCGGATTTTCAGACGGGAAATGTTGGATGTGAGCTTGTTGTCGGAAAGTCCGAACATTTGCTGTCAGACTTTCCACCAACAAATGTTTGCTAGCAGGTTCTCAAATTTTCCGCCAACAAAACTTTGTTGTCGGAAAGTCCGATCGTGTGTACACAAGTCCGTTGCACACAAGTTCACGCATGCTCGGAATCAAGCAGAAGGAGCCGCACTGGCTATTGAACTTCCTTTTTCTCGGCTCGTCGTACGTGTTGCACGTCACCGCATTCTCACGTTCGGAATTGTTGGCCAACATTTGTGTGACCGTGTGTATGCAAGACAAGTTTGAGGCAACAAGCTTTGAACAAAAATCCATGGTTTTGTTGGACGGAAAGTCCGATCGTGTGTACAGGGCATTGGGCTTTGGTTGTTTCAGATCAATGACTTTGAAAACACAGGAGACATTGGATGAGAAAGTAACCAGGCAGCCAGTATTTTCAGAGGAAGGAATGAATAAGGGCATTCATTTCCTTTAAACCCAACTTTAGTGATTTTGTTTTTTTATACTGAGTTAGAACAGACTTTTTTTGGTCTGTGTCCCCATGTCACAAGAACAGGAAGTGATGGGATTTCTGGGGAGAGAGCCAGCAAAAGAAGGGCATCTATTTAGTGGAGTGGGAAGAAATTAGAACATTTGTCAAGGTTTCCTGTCCTGGTGACAGTTTCATCCTCTCATTTCCTGTCCCAATATAACTGGAACAGGAAATGAGGGAAGATATAGCCCATAAGGACTTAACCGAGGTTCCAACTGCTACCTCCTCCATTTTAAACTAATAGAAATAGTTTGGACTGGAATTGGGTTTTAGGCCTCATTCAGATGGGCACTGAGACTCGTACTGCGTACATGAGGCATTTTACTTACCATCTTCATCTGCCTCACGCTGTGTGCAGGCAGTGTATGAAGGTGGAAACAGAGGCAGTGGCTACATAGACACAGCCACATGTCAAACACTGACCGGCATGCAGGAGCAACTGTACGGCCCTGAATGTAGGCAATGTGCCTGTGCCCATCTGAATGAGGCCTTATTCCTACTCTATTAGCTTTGAGCTTACATACTTCTCAACTTTCTGGGGTGAGAAACAGAAACGTCTTTTAGCACAAAGTATGTAGACTATGGACACACCTCTGCCAAGCCCCAGTTATGTACTGTATGCTATGAACTAGTGTGCCAAAAATGAATGGTTAAACTTACAAGTGTTTTTTTCACCATTACTTTTACTTTACACAGATTTTCCAAGATTACAATTACAGTACATTAATTGAGAAGTTAAATGAAAGGTTTGGAGTTTAATAAGACCTCCTTCACACAGGTGATTAGGGGAATACACCAGATTCCAGCTGCTAGAATCAGCAAATTCTTGTGGTTGGAATTACAGGAGTATGCAAACAGCTGCGAACGCTCAGCCTGTACAAAGTAATGACAAGCTGACAATGACCGTGACTGTCCATGAGTAAACACAAATGTAGGGTTATCTGTGGTTAGGAAAGGATATCTGAATCTGGATGTAAGCAGGTTTTGATAAAGTGTTCTTATGTTTGTTAAAATGTTCTGTAGTGCTACCCCCTAAGGGCCGAATTTAACTGTTTTTTTCCCAAACACTACAGAGGTCACCAGTCATCCAAGCAACAATGCATTTACCAGTCTAGGGGTTGTCTTTTCAAGATTTTTTCAATCTTGACAAGCAGCATTTAGAGACAGGTACCACAGTGCACACTGGTCTCCACCAACAATACATTCCTTGTCACCTTGCTCCCAGTAACATGTCCAGCTGTTGCTACAGGATGCAGGAAACACACTTCAATATAACTACATGGTTGTCCTCTCTTTGAGGTACCTCATCCATCTCACTCTCTCCCGTGACTCCCAACTAAGCCCCTAGGCAATCTGTACGTTAGGGGCGGTCCCAGTATGTGGGAAGCCAATTGCTAGTGAAGGGGCCAAGCACCTCTTAACTATGAGAGTGGCTGTCACCCTTGCCTGTCACGTATTCCTTGGCTAGTTGGTTGCCTTAAGCAAATGATACAAATAAGGTTACCCCAAGCATGGGCAATATAGCCTACACTAGACAGCATTCTATAAGCTGGACTCTATGTACTATATCTTCTCTGTAGTCCCCTGATGTAAGCCTGTTCTCATGCTGTGCATGCACCCCTTTAAAACATGTCAGACCAGGCAAAGTAGGTGAACAGATAAAGATCCTTTACTGATGTAGATTGCAAATAATAGTAACAGTTCTCAAAAGACATCTTCACAAAGTTCCTGTACAAAGCTCTCTAGTGCCCCATAAATTGATTGTACCTTAGGCAACTGGCAAAGTCCATTAGTAATCCCTTTAACTCCAAAAGTCAACTCAGGCAATACCTCCACAAGAGGTAGTGCAAGTCCTTTAGAGTTCATGATTTGGCAATAATCCACAAAGGCAAGAAAGTCCATCACTGGCACATGTAAGTCCATTAGGGTCTCCAGGTGAAATGGATCAGACCAATCGTCTGGTGATTATCTGTCCCCGTCCTGATTAGACCCACGTAATTTGGGTGCATGCACAATGAAATACCACACTGAGCCTGTGCTCAGATACGTGATAATTCTTTATTCTTCCTGCTTACATGGGGTTATATATATGTGAGCAACTTGTGCTGTGAGGGAGTACATCATTAGCACAGCGTTATCTAGATACTTGTAGCCTCTGATTGGCTATGTCCATGTAAGGTGAACTTCCTCCAGGATCTAGGTGTCATCAACTTGGGTTTAATCCTGGACGTAGGCGCCATCTTAGTTATACATTCCAGGATCTAGGTGTCATCAACTTGGGTGTAATCCTGGAAGTAGGTGCCATCTTAGTTATACATTCTTCATTCGATGGGGGGGGGGGGCTGCTAGCAGCCATTTTGAGCAAGGAATCAATAAAGCACTTTTTATATACAGAAAAATATAGACTTTGTTAGTATAAAAGCTAGAAATAGAAAATGGGCATTTTATCTGACCCATCACACAGGTTCCAGCTCCCATTGGGAACCCCGACTTGGCTCCCATCATCATCCCCCACAGAGGTGATCCACTCCAGAAGAGTAACAGCTACCTTTTGGCAGTATTTCCACATGGAACCTCTTCACAGGGCATGTAGTCAGCCCTTTCCATATGGTATGACCTGCAGGGAGCGGTAACCTTGAAAAAGTGTGGGTAAACATTAACCCTTCCAGCTCAGTCAACCCCAGCTCAGCAGGTCAACCTGAGGGCACAGTACAATTCAAGATATTGTAACAATTTGCACCTGGCTGGCCTAATTAACTTGAAACATGAAGACAGACAGGAAAAACACAGGGAGAAAGGGGTTTGGCTCTAAAATAAGGACATGAAGGACAGTTAGGAGCTATGGCACTGCCCTCCAGTCCTGGTGCTAACATTTTGGATGTTTTCCACAATCATAAAGATTATACTTTTGGTAGATAAATAGTGCTTTTGATTTATAGTGATCTAATACTAAAAGAGAAATGTATGCACATAAGAGAGAGCCTGGAGGATCAGAGTGCAAAAGACAATCGGGAACTGCACTGTAATGACATGCTTTGCCTTCTAAGTTTCAGTCTGTGGGTGCCATTCAAGCCCTGTTTGACTCAGTCCTGCTTCTTTGCCTTTAATTATAGAGATGACGAGTTGCAGATGAGATGTAAACAGCTTTTGCTCAATCTTCGCTCACAAATCTTCATCTGTGAAGAAGTCTACCTATAATTAACACATCCGTAGTTTAATCTAAATGTCATTAAGAAGCCAAAGGCTTGAGAATTTCTCTGATTAGACTGGATTTATGCGCTGGCAGTCCCGGCATCTGCTCCACAAGCACTCAGCCGTTTAATAATAATGACCCAAATGAGTATAATAGAAGACCAGCACCAAAAATATCCCTTTTTTTTCTTTAGAAAAATTTAATTTCAGTAGGAAGGGAACATGTCAGTGTGCAGGGGTAGGGGGGGTGCCCTGCATCTAAATGCCAGGGCTGCTTAGTCTCTGAGCACAATTAAATGGAAAGCAATCACATGCATACTTTGTGTCTCGTGTGTAAAGAGCTAAAAGTCAATATTTACCAGGCACTGTGGACACCAGCAGAATATTAACACTCATCACAGTTATGTAGATTCACTTTTGTGGTCACTTTGCTGAGTACAGTTTCAGATGGTTTTATTAATGTATGAGCAGATCCAAGGACTCGATGGAAAGATGGCGCTAAGTGTAACATCTAACAAAAGACAGAGAATTGGCTGAGATTAAAGGAAATCTATGGTGAGGGGAATATGTTCTGCCTTTGCTAAGCTCTCCTGTTGTTTGACGTCGCTGGCTTGGTCATTCAAATCTCATTGGCTGCAGCAATTCCGATCATCTGAATGGCCTGGAATCTGTGAAAATTTAACCAGCGTGTTCCCTGATTTCAACTCTGCCCTCTGCTCTTTCAAGATGGTGAGGAGGCACAGCAGTATATCCAAAAGCCTAAAGTACCACCCAGAAACACTGTGGAAGAACTGCTGAATCAGAATGCAATGGATAATGTAATTCAATGTTTCACTGCCAGCACCCTATAGGCAGTTGTGAAAAATCAGAACTTTTGGTGTCTTCTCTTTAAAGTGGATCTGACATCACATATATCTTTTTATATTGTTAGTATGTATAGCCCAAATCTTTTTTTCTGAATATTGCAGGGAAGGGTCACACCTCTGTCAGTTTCTTTTTTGGTATCTTGATTCTGTTGGGGAGAGGAAATCTTTCCCAAGTGAAGATAGTAGTCAGTGTCTTCCTTATCCAGGTGCTGATTCAAACCATTGAAGAATATAAAGATGGGCTTTTGGTAATTGAATGGTTTGGTTTACTTTCACACTATATTGATTTTCTTCTTTACTGCCGGTTCACACAGGGGCGACTTGACAGGCGACCTAGCCGCCTGACAAGTCGCCTCCCGTTCTGTACTACGGAACCGTTCTAATAGGAACGACGCAAGTCGCTCCAACTTAGAAAAAGGTTCCTGTACTACTTTGGGGGCGACTTGAGGTGACTTGCATAGACTTCTATACAGAAGTCGTTTTGCAAGTCGCCGTGGAAGTCGTGTGCAGGTCGCCTCAGTGAGGCGACCTGCAAGTCGTGCCGCCCCTGTGTGAACCGGGGCTTACTGTTCATACTTCTTTTCTCTTTTCTGTTTTTTTTCTCTGACTTTTTAAAATGGAGTTTGTGTAATGCCCTCTTCTAGTTAAACTGCTAGATTAAATTTACTTTTTGACTTCACTGTAGTCAGTGAGAGAGGTGACCAAAAACACAATGGTCACTGTGACTGAGCTCCAGAGATCTTGTGTGGAGATGGAACAAAGTTCCAGAAGGACAACCATCACTGCAGCCCTCCACCGATCTGGGCTTTATGGCAGTGTGGCTAGACGGAAGCCTCTTCTCAGAGCAAAACACATGAAAGGCTGCTTAGAGTTTGCAAAAAAAGCACCTGAAGAAATCGCAGACTTTTAGGAACAAGATTCTCTGATTTGATGAAATCAAGATTGAACGGTTTGGCCTCAATTATAATGCCGCGTACACACAATCGGACATTCCGACAACAAAACCCTGGATTTATTCCCGACGGATGTTGGCTCAAAATTGTCTTGCATACACACGGTCACACAAATGTTGTCGGAAATTCCCAAAGTCAAGAACGCGGTGACGTACAACATATACGACGAGCCGAGAAAAATTAAGTTCAATAGCCAGTGCAGCTCTTCTGCTTAATTCCGAGCATGCGTGAAGTTTTGTGTACACACGATCGGAATTTCCGACAACAAGTTTTCGGAAAATTTGAGAACCAGCTCTCAAATTTTTGTTTTCGGAAATTCCGACAGCAAATGTCTGATGGAGCCTACACACAGTCGGAATTTCCGACAACAAGCTCACATCGAACATTTGTTGTCGGAAATTCCAACCGTTTGTACGCGGCATAAGCATTATGTCTGGAGGAAACCAGGCACCTGCCCAATACCATCCCACCAGTGAAGCATGGAGGTGGTAGCATCATACTGTGGTGGTGGTGTTGTTTAGCAGTAGGGACTGGGAGAGGGAAAGCTGAATGGAGCAAAGTACAGCTATCCTTAATGAAAACCTGGCAGTAAAAGTGAAAAAGGCGAGTGCCACAAAAATCTGGTAAAAATGCTTCAAAACTTTATTGTTGCTGGTAAATACATAGCCAAAAGAAATCAGCTTGTTTCAGCCGTTAGGCCTTAGCCATGATTAAGGTCTAATGGCTGAAATGCGTTGGCTTCTTTTGGCTATGTATTTACCAGCAACAATAAAGTTTTGAAGCATTTTTAGCTGATTTTGTGGCACTCGCTTTTTTCCCTTTTACTGTCTGTGTTGGAGGTTGTGGAGACCTTTTCAGGCTGAGTGCCCTGCTTAAAAGCAGATGATCATTGTTTGGGAGGTGGAAGCTTTGATACACCTTGTTGGAAGGCAACATGATTTAATATCATATTTCTGGAGTTTCTTTCTGGTTGATACAACCAAGCCTTCACTTTCTAGGGGGCTGTCTGAAATGTAACAAGTTGCACATCAAAGCTTGGTAGCATATCAGATCATTAATCTGAAGAAAAGGCTGAACAAAAGCTTGGCAACTATTCATCTGGTGTTATAACGCTATGCAAGCGAGCTTCAAAGAGGGCCTTGGCTGCCGAGATAATTGATGAAGGTGGGTTACAAAGATCAAAGGACCAACAGGCTTTGAAGATTGACCCGGGATACAGAAACATGATACATGGACAATGCTGCCCCTAGAGGCCAATACAACAGGACAGACAGTAATATAATATATTGAGGAGGGCTGCCCTGTAAATACTGTGATTCGTTAAAAGTCTAGATGGGATGGCAATGGGGTTGGGTCTGGATGGTGTATGATTGAAGTATAAAAGGGCTGACTGAGGCAGAGAGCGCTCTCTCTCACCATCTCAAACCCAGCTGATGATACTGTATCTAAAGGACAGCCTTGCAATAAGTATATTTGATATTTCTTGTTGTTATTTGCTTTGTAATATCTTTCTTTAGTATTTTCATGTTAGCATTTTCCTATTTTCTTGAGAAATAAATAAGACGTTGTTTTATTAAGTAGTGTGTTTGTTTTCAAAGCTAACCCTATATTATTGTGCTATCAACAGTAACTATCAGAGTTTTAATAGACTAGCTAACTATAGGAATAGACAAATTAATGCATATATGGAATAAATAGAGGAAGTCTGTAATCACCTTCAGATAATATTTAGTTTAGAACTTATAATTGCAGCTTTTATTACAAATGGCACCCCAGAAGGCGCGTGGAATTTATTTCTGCACAGAATACAAACCCTAATGTATTTTTGTCTTGAGTCCCTATAAGCTAACTCCTCAACTATATCTAGAACTGGAAGCCTTCTCTACTGTGGACAAGATTCGCGCTGGTTCGTTAATTCTGAAGCCTTGCTTGAGTGGTCCTGAAAGTTCTATGAAATATTTTATCAGTGAGCGGACGCAAAAAACCTGGTGAGATTTTTGGCTGGTATATGTATATGTGTTAACGTTTGTTGTATTGTTAGTGCAAATTGTTTTAGGTGAGGGGCTGATCACCCCTGGTTAACTGATGTAGCCTGCCGATCGACAGGATAAACCACACATCTTTGAGGAGAAAGTGAGAGAGATATAGGTTTTTTTTTAATTAAAAAAAAAAAAAAAATTTAATTAGTTTATTTTTAATTTTTATTTTTTTTCCCACATGAGAGTGAAATAGCTCTCTGTTTCAAACAAAACAAAACATAAGACGTCTTCGAAAAAAGGCAGGAAAGCAAGGATGGCCAATGTTGTATGCATGTTATTGAAAATGAAAGACATTGCTATATCGAAAGAAGTCCAATGGTATACTGAGAGAAAGCAATTCTTGGAGCAGGTACAAAGTGTAGCTAAGAATATATTAGCAATGCTTGCAAAGGCAGATGCAAATGTTGCTGAGCACATTGAACAATTAGTGACTGAGAAACGTGTATTTGGAACAGAAAATTAATGAATTAGAGGAAACATGTAAACAAAGAGAAAGTTGCATTGCCTCTTTGAATCAAAGAGAGTCTGAGAATGAGCGTATTATAATACTGCTTAGGAAGGAGTTACATGAAGCCCAGTCTGCCATCATGGAGTTATCATTTGCACAGGCTCAGTGCTCAGCAAAGACAGAGGCTTTGGAACATGCAAGTGTTGCTGCAAGTGATGGTATGGTAGGAATCAATGTTGGAGATCTGTATGAGGAATATTTAAATAAAAGTGTGGTAACTGCGCTTGAAATTGATTCAGGAGTGGAAACAGTGGAGACTTCTGATGAGTCATTTGCTAGTGAATACTCAGACAATGAAAGTGTGTAAAGTCTGTTGATTCCAATCATAGTAATGTTATGCAGCAAGGTGAGTCTCCACTGCCATATGCTCAGAGAAGGGCCTATGCAGGGAGACCAGCTCTCAAGTGCTTTGTTTGTAAAAAGGGGGGGGGTCACATATCTAGGTATTGTTTGGTGGCTAATAATGACACGCAAAGGAAATACCCTAAAACTACACCAAGGTGTTATGAAGTTTATTCTGTGAGATGGGGTAGCAATCCAAGGCATAGAGGCCATATTAATCAAACCCATTTCCCTTTTAAGACCCAAATGCGGAGACTACAAACTGAAAATCATCAATATGTAGAACAGTTGGAGGTAGCCGCATGGTCATTCAAATATAGCACGAGGGAAACAATGTTAGCAGCCCTTAGTGAGCTGCATGGATGGTAAGAATTTTCTGGTTAATGTTTCTTTGCTATGAATAAGGTTTAGATGTGAGTTTCAGAGATTTGCCCTTCATGTTTGGAATATTATAGAGGACCTTGATATATTTTTAATATTTTCAAGGATAAGCCTCTGGATTGTTATTTTTCAATTTTTTTCTGGTATAACTATTATGTTTTTTTTTCTCATCTTATTTTTTATCTTTTTGTTTTTTTCATTTTTTCATTTTTTTTTGTTATTTGTTTATTCATTTATTTTATTTTTGTTTTGTTCAGGTGGAAAAATGTTGGGGTCATTGGCTATGTCCTCAATTAGCAGCTGAATACATTTTGTTTAAGACAAGAGTTGGTAGGAAGCCATTCTAGCCGCTGGAGTTATTATAGTTTTTTTCTTTCTTATTTTCATGTGGAAAAAGGTGGAAAAAGTTCCAAAAGGTTTGGTCTTTGTCCACCTGAACGCGGAGTTATTGCATAGGTCTTAAGGTACAGATAAATGCATTTTTTTTAGCGTTTCAATTGAGAATTTTTGAGAAGCAACATTCACGTTAATTTTTTAAAATTTTTGCTCATACCATGCATTTTAGAGTGGGTTCATCCTAAAGAAATCATGGTTGTTTTGATAATTTGTTCAGAGTTTCAGAAGCCAGGAATACTAAGTTCCTGGGTTCCGAGGAGGGAACTATGAGTAAACATAGCAAGCGAGTAGATATTGTGGATAAGAATTTGATTCTGCTCTTGTTTTTCACTTCCAGAGTCCTGGTGGAGCAAGATTGGAGAGGTTCCTGGAACAGAGATGAAAGATGTTCATCTGGTTGACATTTTATCTGTGCCATACCACACTGCAAATTTGTTCTGATAAACATTGAAGGGACAAACAAAAAGATTCAGATTAATATTTACAATATGAGGTTTCTTTTTCTTATGGACAATTTAGTGCTAATGGTGAATCTGAAAGACTTTGCCCAGCAACAAGACTTGTGAAACATTTTGCCGG
Source organism: Aquarana catesbeiana (assembly GCF_042186555.1). Lineage (NCBI taxonomy): Eukaryota > Metazoa > Chordata > Amphibia > Anura > Ranidae > Aquarana > Aquarana catesbeiana. Next base: position 208,564,357 of record NC_133332.1, on the reverse strand, counting down.
AGTGTCTCCTGTCATTTAGGAGTGCAAACGTACTGTGAATACAAGTGCAATGAGTTGGAGGTTGGGGAAGGAATAAAACCTATCCAACCCATCAGAACAAGAAATGTAAGATATGTTTTTTTTTTGTTGGAGGGAGGAATTGAAAGAAGGAAAGGTTTTTAATGTGTCACATGTATTGACATAACTGAATTAATATGGTGCAGGTATCCAGGAGGCTGGCACTTATGCATAATTGCATAATAAGGTGTCTGTTGGCCAGACTAGAGGGTGCCAGGTGACACATCAGTGGGGTGAAAATTTCCTTGAAGGGGTGGTGTCTCAATCTTAGCAGTCCTACAGAGAGGTTCTCAGGTACTGGACATGTGGGACACCAGAGCTGGATATAGGGGAGATACCCCTGGTTGATTTCTCACCTGAGAGGTTGAAACCCTGCACAGGTGATGCCAGTGACTACACACAGTAGCATGCTCCGTTAAAGAAAGGGGAACCACTACAAATAGATCTAAACTCTTCCCAAACGCTGGCTGCTAGGGTACAGTATGCCTTCACCACATGGCATTCAACGTCTCACAGTGGCTGATCAGATCCTATTACCCTGTATGTGCTGAATATACAATTAATCAAGTGCAGTCATTAACCAAAAGAGGAGGGATGTATTCAGCACCATATTGGGGGGAATAGGAGCGAGGATGGGTGTTGTTAATGGAGTGGACATTGCTCTCCTGAGGAACAAACTCTCAGCCATAGCTTCAGACAGTAAGCGAGGCTTTGTTACTCAGAGAGAGATTAATGACATTCTTGATAACATTCAACAAAGTCACATAAATACCCATAAAGTGGTTTAGAATTTTGTCCACCATGTTGAGAGGTTGGTAGAGAGTGTAATGTACAGGAGAGAAATCTGTCATTGGCTCTGGCGTGCACGTAGGGGCAGGCGGAGGTATCAACCAAATTCAAGCTGATTGTATAGTCTCTTTATGAGGGGCAGTGGCCTTATAAGTTAGCATCACAGTAAGATTTTGGCAAAACACATCTCTTACACTAATCCAAGGTGGTGGTCGAATGCCTGGATGGGCTGTGCTAGTTTGGATTATGAGAGATGTTATGCTTCCTCATTGATCCCATATACAGAAGTGCAGACTCAGTCTGTGTATTCGGTGGTATCAATGGGCTTATGGACTGGGGATTCTACCTTGTTGCAGCTAAGGCTAAATTACCCACAGAGAGAATGGAAGCTGAAGGCAGGTTGATATTTCCTTCTGTCGGAGGCATGACCATGATGACCTTTGTGTGCCAGGTCAATACACAGTGGTGAACAAGAAATGTTGTGGATATTTCACTCTGGGTTCTGGATGGAGAGATCATTGCTGGGAAGGAAGCACCTGGGTATTATTTGGGACATAGATGAGTTTGTTTCTTTGTCCTAAAGGATACCGATGAAACGTTAGTCATGGAACTAGGGTGTTCCTTGAACCTAACAATAGGTAGAGGTGCATGGTATACCCTGGGCATGGTCTCTGAAATCCAGGCACAGGATGCAATTTTGTGGGTTTGTCATTGTTTCAAGTTATGTGTTGTTGGACTCAACATTTATATAGAAGGGTCTTCCATTTATCCATGCAATTTGAGGGACGATTGACGGTAAAGTCTCTTTGTACAAGTTAGAGGCTTTGCTGCCAATTTAGAGCCCTGAAATACCGCTGACATGCCAAAATTGCGGTAGGAAAGGCCATTGTGAGCAAACCTGCCTAATCCCAACCCGTATTTACAGTAAAGAGGTACAGGAGGTTGGGAGCAGGATGCGTAATTTGATGGGTCACATATATAGGCATATATTATGGTAATAGTTTGATTTATATTATGGTAATGGGTTGATTTATGTTATGGTATAGTGTGACATATGTGTATTTTAGGTTAGTAATATGGGTGAGTAAGGCCCTCCTCGAGACTCTGTATCTGAAAGCTGGTTAATACGTTGCTCTGTGTGTGAGTGTGTGCTGGTGAATGGTGAGTGAATGGACACCCCTTGCCTGTAATGCACCCCATCGTGAAGATACCGGAAAGGAGAAGACACAGAATGGTGACATGGAAGCTGTCACGGAAGAATGACGTTGGTGTGTCACTCAGTGACAAAGCGGCACATGTTGGGAAGCACAACACATTAAGACTGTTATAGACTGTTCTATAGGAGCTGTTTCTGAAGCACATGTTGAGAAGCGCAACACATTAAGACAGTTATGGACTGTTCCATAGGAACTGGTTTGGAGACATGTTGGGAAGCGCAACGCATTAAGACAGTTATGGACTGTTCCATAGGAGCCGTGTCTGAAGAAGGGTGATATGTGCCCTTTAGGCGCAAAGTGGAATTTGTTGGAAGGCAACATGATTTAATATCATATTTCTGGACTTTCTTTCTGGTTGATACAAGTGCCGTTAAATAATAATGTAGCATAGTGTGACACGAGTCTCACACAAGCCACAAGAGTATGCCATTAAAAGTACACTGCAGTTAAGATTGAAAATGAGACTGTGGCATGTGTACAGCTTATGACGCAAAACTCTCACTTTATATAGACATTTTGATGTAAAAGAGCAGCCTTTTTCAACCAGGGTGCCTTCTGGGTTCTTCAGGGGTGCCTTGGCAAAATATGTAAAATTTGCCTCAAATTGCCCAAAAGTTGCAAAATTGGCAACAATCCAACAATACTGGTGGATTGAGTCTGCCTTTTTTGTTACACAAAGCCACAGGTTTTAATTGTGCAACATTACAACCTTGGGCACCATGCTGGCCAGCTGCTGGCATTCTAACAACCGATGATGTCATAGGTTGATAAGTAGGACATTGGGGTCTGAGGACATCCTTGCTTGTCCCTCACCATCAGCAATGGGGTTACATTAGATGAATGAGAGAGAGAGGAACAGATGGAGAAGAGAAACACTGGAATACTAGTCAGTATCAATGTGAAAATGTATATTTGGTTTGTAAGAATAAATCACCTCTAATGCTGGGTGTCCTATGTGTGTTGGTATCACTGCATTATGTATAATTATTTGTTTTGTTTTTTACATTTTAGAATGGGGTGCCTTAAGATTGTGCATAATTTTAAAGGCTGCCAATAGAGTATCAATGTAAAACAGATTTCACAACCAGCATATAACAACTTCACAAACACTAAACTGATTCAGTTATTGAGTTGCACAGTACAGTCTTTAGGAAGTACACACCCAGTGACTCTGTTGGGAGATCTTTGTATGCAGAAAATTCAGATTAGGATAATATCAAACATTCATATTTTTGCATGAGTTTTGCATGCTAAACTACACATGTAGCTTACTGACTGCTTATTTTTGTTGCCTAATATTGTTTTGTAACTGAATTTTTTTGATGATCTTCAGTAGCAACCATACCTTCCAGTTGCGCCAAAGGGAAAAGTTTACATAGCTACATTGCCTTAAACTTTGGACATGGTTTAAAGAGGACAACAATTTAAAAGAACCGCGCTAAAAATTCCAAATAACTCAAATGATGTGAAGAAATCAACGTGTTATAATAAATTCTAAACCCAAATATCAACACAATATATATGTGATAATATGAATAATCAAAAAGTGTATTAAAAAACTTTATGCAAATAAAATATAGAAAGTGACAAAAAAGATAAAGTCCGTGACTTTAAAAGTGACTTCGGATACCAACAGTCCTTAATGTAAATAATTCCACCAATAGTGATTGAAAACTTCTCGTGAAAAGAATCCACCACCTATGCAGATATATGTTTACCAGAGGTAAGCTGTAATGAAGCTTATGCCAGAAATCCACTCTGTGGGGACACCACCATCGGTCTCAGCATAGAGGGAGGATCGCCTGGAACTCACCGATAAGAGGGCCAAATATCTCAGCAATAAGAACCCAGGGAAATAAAAAACACATCCTCCATAGTGTGAATCCGCTTTAACAGTTTATTGAAAGGAGTAAAAATAGCGCACTTACTAGAAATGTCGAATAAAACAGCATAAAATATAAATCAGCCAGCTGGCCTGCATGCACCCGTTCACAGTGGGATGGAAACGATGACGTCAGCGCGTCTGCCTTCCGACGTACGTTTCGTCCTATTGGACGTTGTCATAGGAACGGGCGACGCACTGACTCATCGCTCCTTAAATACAATCATGGAACCACACCTTGTTCTGACGCTCTGGTGGCCACATCCTGCCTTAAAAGCAGGAAGTATTCAAAATGAAACCAAGCCTCATTTTGGTATCAGGAAAATGACGCCGGTTAACCCTATCTCATAGCGAACAAGAGACTAATATGCACAGAACGAACATTCACTTCGCCACTTGAACAGTGAAATTTCTCGGTCGCTAGAGGGGCCAAAACGACATGTATATATCCCTTGAGAGTATAAATCATAAACATACTAACTGGGCTTCACAGGATAATGCCATTTAGAGAATAACCACCTATTCGGGTAACTAATTTGGAATCATCCTTTCAAAATATATCCATAAACAGTTAGAGAGACGCCATCTAGTGGGGAATGTTCATATAGGCATACAAGTTTCGAGTTTCGGACTGTGTAAGGTCTTTTTAGTAACTCTTAAGTACTTATATATTTTCTATTAATGAATTTTTGTGATTTTTGGCCTATTTGCCAACTATTACTTGTTAGGACACATGCGTAGGTCTATCAATTATTTGGTATGCTCTACTCTTGTTTAAGGCTTTCTTGTCTTCCCTATTATAATTTCATAACTTTATAATAGTTGGCTGGTTAGCGATGTGGAGGCCTACGTATTCTTAGAGGCCTCTTTATAATTTTTATAATTTTCATGTTTTTTTTTAATATTTTTATATTTTTTATGGTTTTATGTGCCAACAGGGGAATGATTTGGACCCTATTGCAGAGTGTTATATGACTCTGGGAGTGTTACAATACAAAATTCCTTTCATTAACACCTAAGCAAACTATGTATGCCATTTAGGGACATGTATAATTGAACATTCCCCACTAGATGGCGTCTCTCTAACTGTTTATGGATATATTTTGAAAGGATGATTCCAAATTAGTTACCAGAATAGGTGGTTATTCTCTAAATGGCATTATCCTGTGAAGCCCAGTTAGTATGTTTATGATTTATACTCTCAAGGGATATATACATGTCGTTTTGGCCCCTCTAGCGACCGAGAAATTTCACTGTTCAAGTGGCGAAGTGAATGTTCATTCTGTGCATATTAGTCTCTTGTTCGCTATGAGATAGGGTTAACCGGCGTCATTTTCCTGATACCAAAGTGAGGCTTGGTTTCATTTTGAATACTTCCTGCTTTTAAGGCAGGATGTGGCCACCAGAGCGTCAGAACGAGGTGTGGTTCCATGATTGTATTTAAGGAGCGATGAGTCAGTGCGTCGCCCGTTCCTATGACAACGTCCAATAGGACGAAACGTACGTCGGAAGGCAGACGCGCTGACGTCATCGTTTCCATCCCACTGTAAATGGGTGCATGCAGGCCGGCCGGCTGATTTATATTTTATGCTGTTTTATTCGACATTTCTAGTAAGTGCGCTATTTTTACTCCTTTCAATAAACTGTTAAAGCGGATTCACACTATGGAGGATGTGTTTTTTATTTCCCTGGGTTCCTATTGCTGAGATATTTGGCCCTCTTATCGGTGAGTTCCAGGCGATCCTCCCTCTATGCTGAGACCGATGGTGGTGTCCCCACAGAGTGGATTTCTGGCATAAGCTTCATTACAGCTTACCTCTGGTAAACATATATCTGCATAGGTGGTGGATTCTTTTCACGAGAAGTTTTCAATCACTATTGGTGGAATTATTTACATTAAGGACTGTTGGTATCCGAAGTCACTTTTAAAGTCACGGACTTTATCTTTTTTGTCACTTTCTATATTTTATTTGCATAAAGTTTTTTAATACACTTTTTGATTATTCATATTATCACATATATATTGTGTTGATATTTGGGTTTAGAATTTATTATAACACGTTGATTTCTTCACATCATTTGAGTTATTTGGAATTTTTAGCGCGGTTCTTTTAAATTGTTTTACTTATTTGATTCTTTTACCTGAGAATTAGAACTGCAGCTTGGGGGTGTAGGGAAGCGCAGTAATTTGTTATTTTTCTATGGTTTAAAGAGGCACAGTTCAATAGAGTCTAAGGACTCGTTCACATCAGAACTGTTCTTGTGCGTTCTTGACAGCTGAATAATTTGAATGAGCTGCCAAACATTCAGGAACACATGAAAAAATACAGCAGGTTCAACTTTTAAAATTGTAGAGCACCAGGATGCATGGTACTGGATGGAAATGTGTGTTTTCTGCACCAGAATTAGTGTGAATGGGCCCCTAAGCTACTCACAGTATACACTGTAAAGACTGTAAAACACATACAATCTTACAGACACACATAAACTTCAGGACAAAATATAATTGATAAAAAAGTTACTTCTATTACATGTTTTTATTTCTGTTTGAGTCTGCCTTAAGGAGGACTTTATTTCAACACTTGGGGGCTACTTAGGCAACCAGCAACTGTCGAAACAACAAACAGTTTGGCCAGGAGAGCGGTTAGGATAAGAGAACCTAGCACACCTTATATTTATGTTCAGTTGTCTGACATCATTGGTCAGTGGAAGAAAATATAATATAAAAGTGGATTGCGCTAACTTCTGTGTATGATAACACTGCTGAAATATGCAAAAATAGGATATCTATCCTATGCAGCGTGCTTTTCTGTATCAATTAATATTGTGTCAAAAATATACTGTGAGGGGGGCTCCGCTGGGGACTCCTGATGTGAGGGGGGTCCGCTGGGGACTCCTGATGTAAGGGGGGCTCCGCTGGGGACACCTGATGTAAGGGGGGGCTCCGCTGGGGACATCTGATGTAAGGGGGCACAGCTGGAGACATCTGATGTAAGGGGGGCACAGCTGGAGACATCTGATGTAAGGGGGGACTCTGCTGAGGGCACCTGATGCAAGGACGGACTCTGCTGGGACACCTGATGCAAGGACGGACTCTGCTGGGGCACCTGGTGCAAGGAAGGACTCTGCTGGGGCACCTGGTGCAAGGAAGGACTCTGCTGGTGACAGGCGACGTGGCAGGTGACACACTGAGGGATCCCACTGATTCAGCATTATGGTGAGTTGAATGATTTCATTTTATATTACAATGTAATAATAGAAATAATGCACTTCAATCATCCTGACACCATAACAACCATGGTGCCGGGATGATTGAAGTGCTAACGCCAGGTGTTTGGAGTATCTTAATCTGCTGATTGTTAAACTTTCTAGAATACACATATTTCCATTGTTGTGTAGGATCTGGGCCTGCTGTCCCTCCATCCCCCCCCTTTCCCTCTCCATCCCTCATTCATCTCAGACTCTAACCACACCCCTTTGAGCCATGCCCATTTAAGACACACCCACTATTTTGCGCAAACCACGCCCATTTTTGCCACTTTGCGCAATGCATTTTTACTTTTCCCCTGTGCCATGCCCACAAACGCATGCCCCGCCCCCTAATTATAACAAGACTCCGCCTGCAGCCAAAAAAGTGTCCCTAAAAATTTTTTTACAATGTTGGCAACTATGCCCAGTATCTGCCTGTGTTCCACATGTAGCGCTGGTAGATTTGCAATCTACCGCATGTTAGGTAAATTTAGCAACTTGTTCGTTAGGAAGGTTAAGTTTGCCTCTGTTCCAGCTTGGCTGACGTTGTGTGTGTTTCCATGCTGACCGGTGGGTGTCGCTGTTATCACTGGTTAGTGTTGGAAAGGCAACGTGTTGAAGCGTATGGATGCTCTTCTGTCCCGGAGACAACTCGGTGGAGGTGGTCCTCCGAGTTGCATTCTGGGCGAGGGTATTTATTGGACAGACGCCATATTTTGGGGTTCGCTTTCCTCCTGGCCAACAGGTATGCGTTAAGGAGCTACCTTGTGGTCCTCCGTTCCGGAGGCCCACGATACAATGGCGCAGGGGTGGGTCCAGAGGCTTATCTGGGGCCTACCACCGCGGCCGAAGAATGGTCCTGAGCTGTCGGTCCTGTGTGCCAAAGCTGGTCAACCGAGGAGATTCCAGGGGAGGACCCGTCTTGGAGGGATCATGCAGCGTGCTGGTCTATAGAGGGGCCTGGTGGCGGCGGAGTATGGTTTGGAGTTCCCCTATGTGCCCCGGGATATCATGCAGGAGATTGAAGCTAATCGGGACTTTGGTACAGTAAGGCAGTAAGGCTGTTTGAGAGTATTTGTCTATACCTAAGCCCTTCAGAAAGATTGGATGTTCTGTTAAGATGAATGAACATTTTAACTGATGCTTTGAACATTGGAATTTCAGTCGGCACATCTATGCTAACAAAGTGGTAATTTGCAGGCCGGGGAAGGACAATGTTGTTTTTTTATTACCACAGTGGATAAAGAGGGAAAGACACTAACTTTGCCAGATCCCCGGTTTTACTGGTAACTATGGACAAAAGAACTTTGAAGTTATTTAGCTAGTTAGCGTCAGGGTAATGCCTCGTACACACGTTCCGAATATCCTACGACCGATCGTACGACCGTTCTCGCTTAAATAGTCACAAGTAGAAATTGAATAGCTAATAAAGTCACGAAAATTCTCGTACGACAGACAAAAAAATCGGAAGTGATGTCATGTGTTGTAATGTACTTGTATTGTATTTTCGGACGACAACTATACCGACTAAACGAAAATCGTACGACCTGGAATCCTACGAGGAAAATTTTCGTGTATGTCCGATCGAATAATATCGGATGAACGGTCGTGATCGGCTGTCGAAAGTAGTGTACACACGATCCGAATATCGTACGATCCTTCCTCGGACGACCGTTTTCGTACGATATTCGGATCGTTTGTATGGGCCATATAGAGATCTGCGTGGTCAAGATCTACATATTCTGTTCAGTGTTTAAATCCAAGGACTTCCTTTTGCTAGCTGGATTTTGTTTCATAGGAAAAAAAAAGGAGAAGAATTTTATATAGGGATGGACTCCTAAATAATTTTTTTTGATATAAGTTATAGGAAGAGAGTTTCATTTTTAATGAGGCTTTGCTCCTAATGTGGTGTAGAATGTACATATGTGTGTAACTATGTTTTTTTTCAGGGATCATCGGATCTTATATTAAGCTGGGAGGCTTTTCAGCTAGTTAGATAGTGAGGTTGTGTACAATCATACTGTGGTTTTGTTTGCGGATGTACACATAATGTTTTATAGATATAAGTCTTATAGTGTCTTTTACTGTCCTTTTCTCTCTCTCTGTCTATCCAAAGTTATAAGAAACTCAAATGCTTACTCTCAGGCTTGGGAGTTATTGTCACTGTTTTTTTGGACAGACGTTGGGGACAACATCTATTGTAGTGGGGGGTGTATGTAGCGCTGGTAGATTTGCAATCTACCGCATGTTAGGTAAATTTAGTAACTTGTTCATTAGGAAGGTTAAGTTTGCCTCTGTTCCAGCTTGGCTGACGTTGTGTGTGTTTCCACGCTGACCGGTGGGTGTCGCTGTTATCACTGGTTAGTGTTGGAAAAGCAACGTGTTGAAGCGTATGGATGCTCTTCTGTCCCGGAGACAACTCGGTGGAGGTTGCATTCTGGGCAAGGGTATTTATGGGACAGACGCCATATTTTGGGGTTCGTTTTTCAGCCACCTGCTGGCCCTCCTGGCTGACAGGTATGCGTTAAGGAGCTACCTCGTGGTCCTCCGTTCTGGAGGCCCACGATACAACGGCGCAGGGGTGGGTCCAGAGGCTTATCTGGGGCCTACCACCGCGGCCGAGGAATGGTCCTGAGCTGTTGGTCCTGTGTGGCGAAGCTGGACAACTGAGGAGATCCCAGGGGAGGACCCGTCTTGGAGGGATCATGCAGCGTGCTGGTCTATAGAGGGGCCTGGTGACTCAGTTGGAGGACGTATCCGAAAGTAACTATACAGCATAGTGTTGCCGGGTTGGCTTAAAGGTTCAGGCACTGTGGCTGACATTCATTACAGAAAATCTGATACATCCTGTGGCAGAGGATCGTATGGATTTTGTTCCCAAGCAAGTCTGTGGCAGAGACTTTGATTCGTGCTGTGTACTGGCTGCTAGGCTGGTGAGAGAGGCCTATCCAGATGAGCAAGGAGTGTGTCCCACAAGGGGAGCGCATTCCATACAATATCTGAATTTTACCCGAACATTTGTTAAAAGAACCCTAAAGGAAGATGTTTGAGTTTCTTCTGCAGTTTCCCTTTCGTCTCTTTCCTGCTATTTCCTAAGTCAAGTGTTTAATAAAGCATTGAAAACGTACTCCAGTGTTGGTGCTTGTATCGTCCAGAGGTAAACTCAATGGAACCCTAGACCCGGTGGCGGTGAAACAGAGAGAAGCAGAGTGAAGGTAACAGACCCACTTAAACCAGCAGCTCCACCGAGCGTTATTGCTACACACACATGGCAAGAATGGCTGGACTTTGCTGCTTTCACTTTGGCATCCTTCATTCAAATCACAGTGTGAGCGACATATGACATTACTTAATCCTGCCAAGATACCTGAGAGTAAAACACTAATACAAGATACCTGAGCGTAAAATCTGAGAGTAAACCACTGAAGGGGTTTTAGCAATCTTCCTTGCAACCCAAACATGCAAACCATGCATATATAAACAGCAATATTATCATGAATGGTGTATCCTTCTAGGCATAAGATCACAGCTAAGAATGCAGACCTCAAGCGGTACATGTTGAGCCGAATTCTAATTAGGTGAAATGGGTAATCTGTAAGGGGCACTTCTTAAAGCTATAGTCCTTCTTTAATATTACATCTCTACAATAACAAAGTTCATTGGGGCTGTTGTGCCTAGTGGAATGCTGTAGAGCAGTGGTTCTCAACCTTTCTAGTGCCATGACCCCTTGATAAAATTCCTCAAGTTTTGGGGACCCCTAACAGTAAAATTATCTTCGTAGCTTGGGTTGTCAGCAGCTAAGGCAAGACAAGTAATTTGCGCCCCTAACCCACGGACCTTTAGCGCTCCCTGAGTCCCTTCCACTTAGGATGTATCACTCTTTCTCTTTGTTCTCCTTTCTTTCTTTTATCTTTCTCTATCCTAATTTCTTGTTTTTTTTCCCCATCCTCTCTCGCTGTCTTTTTTGTTCTTTCTCTTATTCTTTCTCTCCCTTTTTCTTTGTTCCTCTCCCTCTTTTCCTCTCCCTTCCATGTATTCTTTATTTTTATTCCTTCTCTTACTCCTTGGTGGGGGGAATGGAATGAGTGGCAATGCTGGGGGGGAGTTTTGATCAGCCAACTTAGGTGCTCTTGATCAAAGTCATCTGCTGATCTGAGAACTGTAGTGGGAACTTTTAATGGCAACTATAATCACAGGTAGTGTTACTCACTGGGTCTCTGGCGTCACTGTGTCTCTGACTTTGTGGTGTCTTGCAGCAGTGACGCCTATGCCGAAATCAGGAGATAGGGTCTCCTTCAGCCCCTCCCACTTCACATTCCTCACCAGTCAGCTGACCTCTAGTCTCTGCCCAACAGCCATGAACTGAATGGGCAGCTATGAAGAGGCTGAGCGGGCGGCCACAGGCTCCAGGGACAGCCCTTCTGGCCGGCCGCGACAAGGCTGGGAGAGAGGTGCAGGCTTCAGGAATAGCCCAGGATTCGGTGACCCCTGCCAAATCGTCATTCGACCCCCAGGTTGAGAACCACTGCTGTAGAGGAAGGTGTAACAGTAATCAAAGTGGTATAGAATGTACAGGGGAATTCAGGGAATGTACCTATACCTGTTTCATGCATTAGAAACGTGTGAATATTAGGGACAGGCCTTAGCTTAAGATGACATGAAGAGTGTATGGAGAGAACTAATGAAATATAACCGTTAAACTGTTAGCAGTGATGGTCGAATTTATCAAGTGGCTTGATTCGCCAAGGGTTAAGTTAACATATAGGGGGCTCCTAAATGTTGCCCATTTTTAGTTCTAAGGGGCAAATTACTGTAGATGTACAACTGAAAAAAAAAAAAAAAACTTATAGCAGGGACAGGGGCTTCTTATATGGCGTTGAGGGCAAAATTAAAAATACACAAATCCTTTACATAACCCGCTTGGAGGTTTCCTTAAAGCTGCTATTTTGCAACAGCATGAGTTTTACAGACAATCTCAGCGCAGATTTTAATTGTGATCTCATTAAAAATGAAGAGACTACAGATGATACGGAAATGTAAAATTGGCTTGCAGCAGGACTTTTTTAATGAGGGAGAAATAGGCCGGTCATACGCGGTTTGAACCTCGGCTGGTTCAAAAGGAACCACCTGAGATTTGAACCATTAATGGGCAGGCTGAATGTACAATCAACTTGGGTACAACCAGCCTGCCGGATTCTCTTGCCTTCTTTCGGCAGGGATGGCTTACCCCGCCCCCCTCCCGATGGGAGCAGACAATTGCTCGGAAGAAGGAATTCCCCTGGCAGCACTGTCTGTGTTAAAGGGGGAATCCTGCAAATTTATTTCCTGCAATCCGTGGTTGCAAAAAAGAAATTCTCACTGTGTATTTCTTTTGATATTGTGTGTTTGTGTATGCCAGAGGGCTGAGGTCTTTGAAAAGGTGTATGGGGGTGTGTGTGGGGGGGTGGGGTATCGCTACACAATAGTGTAGAATTGTCCAGTAGCAGGACAATTTAATTTAGGGCTCAATTAAAATGTACAACAGACAAGGAGTGCAAGCAGGTGTCTTACTACAACAATTAAGAGACTGCAGAAGATACAGTAATGTAACACTGTCCAGCAGTGGAGGCTAGGCCAATATTTATTAAAAGCAAAGAGCACAAGCTGGTGTTTTACTACAAGAATTAAGAGGATACAGCACTGTAAAATTGACAAGCAGCAGGACAGATTTATTTACGATAACTGGCCTAACTAGTATGTACCTAACAATCATTTTATGGGGATAGGGAGGTGTGGTAAATGTAAGTGATATAATGCAAGGTGGTTTAGGTCACACTGTTTTTGTGCTTAGTTTTTATTTCTTTCAAATAATGCAGCAGCATGCTGTGAATGAAAGGCAGCTCCAAAAACAGATGATCAGTAACATGTGAATAACCCGCTTTGAACACTCCAAAATGTAAAAATCTTCTATCAACATAAAATAAAATAAATACCTCAAAAAAGAAATAAAACTCCCAAATAATCCCTGAAACATATTCCTTTTTTAAAGTGAAGCCAATAATAATAATTATAATAAGAAAAAATGCAGCAATGAGGTCAATTGCCCAGAAGCAATTCAAAATAAAGTATGGTAGTTTCCTAGCTGAACCTAAACTTTGCAGTCTGTCCCTATGCTTTCCCTACAACATACTCCAATTCACTGACACTATGGCTGCTCTGTGCCTCCTTTCCATAGTAAGGGGAATGGCTTAACCAAAAACCCCCTTGGTGGCCCTTCTAAGCCTGCTGGCCATAGTTCAAAGGTCATGTGTAGATCCCATCATAGAAAAAAACAGCATGCCAAAAAAAGTTCCAGATGAAGTGTTTACTGAAGTCCCACATTCGAATAAAAAATACAAATGTTTTGCGGGCATAGTGGCTATTCTGACTCCGATTATTGTGAAGTGATTTATCCCTTGTGAGACCTCTATGCCTGGCCTGTATAAGCAGATATAATCACTGAGGACAATCCTCATCAGATAGCTTGAACTCACCAATACCGATTCCATCCACAGATGCTTTATTCTGAACATCAGATTACAGCAGATGACAGGTTACAAACAGATGAACAGGTTGTGGTATTGTGCGGTCAAAAGATGATACTGTCTGTAGCTTACAATGGAGAATACATGTGCCCTGCTACATGTGGCTTGTAGCTGCATAGATGACACAGGAAGTGCAAACTCAGGAAGAAGGGTGGAGCATTACATTCAAAGGAAGTGTGTCATAACATAAGGGAAAAATAAACTTGAGAGACAAGTGCATTACCACAAAGGGTCACTAGATGGCAGCATGTAAACTAAACATAAAAGTCCATAGAAAAAAGGTTAGGATCCTTCTTCTCAAAAATAACCTTACCTGAGTTATCTCAGAATCAAAAAAGCAGTTTGGATGAGCCTATAACTATAGATGAAGTTGCTAACGCCATAAAAGACCTAAAACTTAACAAAAGACCAGGCCCAGATGGCTACTCGGCTTTATACTATAAAATATTCTCAGAAATACTCTCTCCCATTCTCACTGAAACTTTTAACAAACTTCTAGATGGACATTCTTTTCGGCAAGAAACACTAATGGCAATTGTTTGTATGATCCCAAAACCCCTTTCTGATGATACTTCCTGTGTGAATTATCGGCCTATCTCTCTGTTAAACCTCTATATTAAATTATTAGCAAAAATAATAGCAAAACGCCTCAATAGCATTATAGGAAAATTAATACATAGAGATCAAGTAGGCTTCATGCCAAATAGACAGGCAGGCGATAATATACGCAGGGCAGTGTTATTGGCACATATTGCTAAAAAACGGAAAATCCCTTTATGTTTTCTATCTCTCGATATTAAGAGGGCATTTGACACAGTATCCTGGCAATATATGCAATATTCATTACAAAAATGGGGTTTTGGACCCCACTTTTTAACATGGATCAAAGCATTATATAATAAACCCAAAGCCTATATAAAATATGCTGGATACAAATCTGAAGCCTTTAATATCGAAAGAGGTACCCGACAGGGTTGCCCATTATCTCCCTTATTATTTGCCCTTATATTCGAACCCATGGCCCAATACATCAGAACAAACCAAACTATAACTGGCATTGAAGTAGGAGGTATTACACACAAATTATGTATATTTGCAGACGATATATTACTTTTTCTATCATCACCACAGGTCTCTGGTCCTAACTTAATACCAGCTCTTGATGGATTTGCAGCCCTATCCGGCCTTATGATTAATCCTAAGAAATGCCTAGTGCTTAATATTTCACTCACAAACATGGAATTGATCCCGGCTAGGGCTGCACTCCCATTCACATGGGCAGAAAAATCAATCCCATATCTTGGAATTCATTTAACAGCATCTCATTCTGACTTATTCTCAACCAATTATCCTCCTGTATTAAGACAGATCACAAATCTAATAAAACAATGGTCGCAACTTCCTTTATCCTGGACAGGGAAGATTAATGCAATCAAAATGACTATTCTACCCAAATTGCTTTATCTATTCAGAGTCCTCCCTATTCCAATTCCTTCCTATTTTTTGAGAATAGTACAAAAAAGAGCAACTTTGTTTATATGGGGCTCTTCTAAACCACGTATACCTATACACACACTACATCTTCCCAAAAATAAAGGAGAACTGGGATACCCTAATTTTACTAACTACTACAGAGCAGCACATTTGGCCAGTCTGTCCAAATACCATGCAAAACAGGAAATCCCATTATGGGTATTTATAGAGGCTTCAGAAAATGACCCTCTATTAATATCAAATTTATTATGGCTTGATCCTAAAGACCGCTTTAAAATTCATAATCCCATAACTAAACACTTCTTATCTCTCTGGGAAAAACTAAAAACCAAATATCAGTTACAATCTCCACACAATCCTCTCCTTTCTTTTATCAGAAATCCGGCCTTTTATCCCACATGGATCTACCCAAATTCTTTTAAAGCTTGGACAACATCAGGCATTCAGACACTAAATGACTTCATAGCATCTAAATCATTCCTTTCATTCCCATCGCTTAGAGAAAAATATGATCTACCAAACTCTGAGATATTTAGATATCTCCAAATCAAAAATTTCTATACACCATTCCTAAAGGGGGATACACTATTATCCCAATTATCCATTTTTGAATCAATCTGTACAAAAGATCCATTTGCTAAAGGTACAATTTCATCACTTTATAATCAATTATATGGAGTAGCAAATCTTAATAGACCCTCTTACGTTCAGAGGTGGGAGGAGGACCTGGGACGAACTTTAGAAGACACGGACTGGTCTAACATATGGCTCACATCTAAGTCATCTTCACCCAACATCTTAGCACTGGAGACAAATTATAAAGTCCTAACTCGCTGGTACCTTGTACCCGCTAGAGTGGCAAAATATTCACCTAATACCTCAGTTCTTTGTTTTCGAGGATGCCCAGAAATAGGCACATATTTACACATATGGTGGACGTGCCCAGTAATCCAAACCTTCTGGAAGGAAGTCTTCGTGATTGCATCTAAAATATTTAAAAAAATAATACAACCAGATCCATATTTAACTCTACTTAATCTAAAACCGGAATGGTTAACACTCTCTCAATTCAAACTTATGATCCAACTAATAACGGCTGCAAAACAAACAGTGGCCAAGGCATGGAAATCTCCTACATTGGTACTAGCAGAAACAATTCACAGAATGAATAATACAATGTCCCATGCTAAGATGGTAGCCATCGATCAAAATCAAATTCCAAAATTTGAAAAACTTTGGCATCCTTGGATAAAACAACAGTTCCTGTCAAACTTCAATGACTCTGTCCTGTTGCCATGGTAACAGATTAAATGACTTACAGAGACACCCATTCTAAGGCTTCAAAGAGAACTAAAAAGAATAATAAACTGACGAGCGGGACAACCTTGTGGACCATACCTCTACCTTTCAACCCTTTTTCTTCTTTCTCTTTCCTTTTCTCCACCTTACGATTAAAGCTCATTATCAGAATTTATTTGACCTATATACACTCTACTTGTAAACAATATGTATAGTAGGTATAAATCATTTAAATACCTACAAAAGTAACTAAGGAAATGATATATATCTTTAATTTAGGTTTACGTGAACCCAATGTTTAATATTTGAAATTTCATGATATTTACCTATATAAACCCCACTGTAAAACAATGAGCTTACTTTATAGATCCTTGTAAACTTACTTTATGTATCTTTATAACATTGTATACTCAATAAACTTCTTTTGACAAGGAAAAAAGGTTAGGAAAACAATATATATAAATCCTGTGCCCTGTTGGGGCAGCACAGTGGCCCTTTTTGTAAAAGTGGTTCAAACCTCTGAAATGAAAAATGAACAAAGCATATCTTTCTATAGTGTGTACTTGCCTTTATCCAAAGCATCTAGTGTGACTTTTGTCAATAAAAATAAGAAAGAAGGCACTGCCATCTAAGTGTATCTAATGCCGCGTACACACGACTTTACGGCAGACTTTGTCCAGCGGACTTTTCGATGGACTTTCCGAATGAACGGACTTGCCTACACATGATCAACCAAAGTGCGATGGATTCGTACGTGATGACGTACGACCGGACTAAAACAAGGAAGTTCATAGCCAGTAGCCAATAGCTGCCCTAGTGTTGGTTTTTGTCCGTCGGACTAGCATACAGACGAGCGGACTTTTCGACCGGACTCGAGTCCGTCGGAAAGATTTGAAACATGTTTCATTTCTAGGTCCGTCGAACTTTTGGGGAAAAAAAGTCCGCTGGAGCCCACACATGATCGAATTGTCCGACGGACTACGGTCCCCCGTGCAAAGTATGCCGTAAAGTCCGGTCGTGTGTACGCGGCATAAGTGTACTGTCCTTCCTCTGGTTTGACGAAGGAGCGGAACTGCTCCAAATCCCACTGTGTTACTACCCACTGTGTGCCGCATCACGGCCCAACGTCCCTCAAGCCACAAGTCCCACGCCGGTAGCGTTCCAGCTTGATTACGGCTCCAGGCTGTAGCTCTTCCCACCTGTCAGCCCGCCTGGCAGCAGTCTCCTGTGGCATATCCATTCATGCTCCTCCGGGAATTGTGGACACTCTCCTGCCTGCTAGTTTGCCCAGTGAGGCTCTCACAATGATACTCACCTGCTCTCATGCCCACCATAGTGGTGATCACTGACAGTTCCATTCACCACTCCTGGACCTTTTTCAGCTGTCAACGGCCAGCTATAATGAGACTGATCATTTGCCTATATTCCTCTACCTCTGTGAGTGCAATCTTTTGATCATTATTTATGTGTTTTACAATAAACAGATACACTTACCGCCGGTTCACATTAGAAGCGGCACGACTTGCAGGTCGCCTCACCGAGGCGACCTGCACATGACTGCCGCGGCGACTTGCAAGACGACTTCTGTATAGAAGTCTATGCAAGTCGCCCCCAAAGTAGTACAGGAACCTTTCTTCTAAGTCGCCTGACAAGTCGCCCCCGTGTGAACCGGCTCTGAGATGGCGGTGGCTTATTTCTTATTTTTATTTACAGTTTACAGAGGCATCCAATATCCTCATTGAAGAAGAGCTGTAGCCATCTTTCTGGTGGATTCCTTGTAACAGTATTGTCCCACACATTGACATTATGGCATCAATGGGTTACATACCCACTCTCTGTTTGTGCTAATGGGTTTTTCTTTTCTTCATTGTGACTTCTGTCTCCTCTCTTATCTCTATGCTATCTGCAGGAGTTACTTCTGACAATTTATACCAGTGGTCTCCAAACTGTGGCCCAGGAGCCGGATGCGGCCCTTTGCTTGCCTTTATCCGGCCATTGAGGCTTTATTTCTGCCACTGACGCTAACAGTAGGGCACTATTCCTTCCACCGACACCAACAGTTGGACACTATTCCTTCCACCGACACCAACAATGGGGCACTGTTCCTCCTACCAAAACCAACAATGGAGCATTATTCCTCCCACTGACGCTAACTATTTCTCCTCTAATACCAAAGATGGGGCATTGTTTACTCCCACTGGGCACAGTCTATCCCCCCTAAAGTCTGAAGGACAGTAAATTGGTCCTTTGTTTAAGAAAGTTTGGAGTACCCTGCCCTAGACTGTTCATTGAGCCAGAAGAATAACTGTTGCGGTGTGCCTGGCTGCTATTGCACTAATCTGGGAAAGGAACTTGGGCCCTTTTGGGGATAAGCAATACAATAACATGCAGGCTGAGAAGGCAAGAATAACAGCTTCCTCCAGTGCCTTCCCACAAAGGTATATATGTATATATATATATTTGGAACAAAGTCATTTTTAAAAGCAAGCCTGTTACTTGGATGATTGTTTTAAAGTGAGAAAAGGACCTAAAAGTACAAACTTCAAGATTCTTATATGTACTCTTAGTTCTGAAGTGCTCCATGGGGTCCCTGAGCTTCACTGCATATTCTCCAAATCAGTGGTAAAGTTGATATTTGCATATTGTGTAACCTGGGATCAGAGGCTCCCGGGTTGCTCAACTTTTTAGCATTTGCAAAGCACAAATCGTCAGATTGGAAAGCCTACTATGTTCATCAGGCATTGCAGAGTGCTGTGTTAATCTGAACATCACATGCATTTATTGGCCTGGGCTAGGCACTCATACTAATAAGCTTTCTGCCAGGGGAGCAATAGCAACTCAGACTGCAGCCATTTATTATGCTCCAACCTTAAACTCCCACTTAACCTTACCTATAATGATGAGACCACACTTTGTTGGAGTAAAACTGGCCATAGCAGCCTTTTATTCACAAATATAAAATATATATATAACATTTTAACCATAACAAAACTCAAATATCAGTTTTTTTCCCCCCGGTGGTCTTTGACGGCACTTCCCAACATAACTTTGTTCCACTTCTACACTGCGGGCCTTTTACCGTACTAAGGCTACGGCCGTGATAACACCAGCCCTGTCCAGGCGTACAAAATTCTGCACCTCAGGCAATACCCTAGCCCACTGCAATCCTGGCCTTCCTATCCAGCGGATACATGCCTCCTCCCTGGAAATCCCCAATTGCCGGCCATTAGGTCTCATGTCTGCCCGCCTGGCCCCCCAAAACACATAAGAGTGGCCCAATATCCAGACGAGACCCTTCTGGATTCCATCTGAAAGAAAGGAAGAAAACCACAGATAACCAAGGTAACATAACAGCTAACCACTCCATCCTGTAACCCTTAGACAAGCCCATTAATCACCACTCCTCCCCTTCAAGTTCCAAATCAGTGGGCCGCTCTCTACACGACCACCAAGTGTGGCCGAACGTAGGTACGGAATCTCCTTGAGTCCCAACGGCCGATCCGCTTAACTGCATCTTTGTCCAACCCACATCGAGCAGCCTCTGTGGCCGCTCCAATGCGGAAGGAGTGCGAAGCATACTGCGTGCAATCCAGACCCGCTGCCTTCAAGCATTTTCTGAAAACTGACACGAACTGAAATTTTGACAAAGGTGACCCATCATTGTGAATCAACAACACCCCGTTCGCTACCGGCGAACTCCCAGGAAGTCCCTCACCATCCTCACCAGTCACACCAGATAGTCCGGCAACTGATATAGCCGCACCTTCACCCCCTTGCTACCCTGATCTGTCTTGGATCGTCTCAGCAAGACCTCAACGCTAACCCCTTTGAACGCCACGTCCTGCCTGTGCTGGCAAACCCCCCGGAACCCTCCTGGAAGGGCTAAACAACTTGCTTATCCGGAAGGCACCAAAAAAGGCCAGCGAAAACACTGCCCGAAATAAGGACACCTCGTATGCCAATGTGCATACCGTATCCAACTGACCCGATAACACCCATAGGTTGCCAAAAGTCACCGGGCTCCTGACATCCCTATGTTTTTGTGACTGACGGTAGCCTTTCATTGCTTGTCGAACACAAAAGTCCTTTGTATAATCTGCTGCACCCTGTAACTTGAACAAAAATGCCAGACCTGCAAGCTTGCGGTCCATCGCTGAAACTGACACCCCTTGCTCCAGATTCCTGGAAAGGAAATAGATGACTAGCAACCTTACCTCCACAGCCACTGGATCCACTCCGACCTGCCTGACCAACGCCCACCATTCGTTCCAAACCTTCTCATAAGCCCCCCATGTGGACCCACTCACCGATCCCCTTATCCATCCTGCAAGGGCTCCAAGACGATTGACCACATCCATCGGGGACACGGAACACCCTGTCGTTCTGCCGTCTGAGCCAAATCCCGAAATTTGTCCCACTGAAAACGAGACAAGGCGTCAGCCAACGTGTTATCCACCCCCGGGAGATGCACCGCATATAGAAGGATATTCAGCTGTAGGCAACGCAGCACCAAGTGCCGCAGCAGCCGAACAACAGGTTGTGACGCCGCTGAGATGTGGTTAATGACTTGCACCACTCCCAGATTGTCACAATTCAATCTGACCTTCGAATCCCTGAACGACTCACCCCATATCTCGATTGCCAGTACCACTGGAAACAGCTCCAGCAGCACCAGATTTTTACAGAAGCCAGCCTCCACCCAATCACTGGGCCAAGGCTCCGCGCTCCATTGCCCTTGATAGAATGCCCCGTACCCTGTAGACCCGGCTGCGTCTGTGAACAGATCCAGATCACAGTTACTCACTGGGCCGGCTATCCACAACGATTTACCATTGTAGTGTGACAAGAAAGTATCCCGCACCTTCAAGTCTTCACGATGTTCCTGAGTGATGCGAATGAAATGGTTGGGAGACCTGACCCCCGCGGTGGCTGCCGACAGCCGTCGGCAGAACACCCTGCCCATGGGAATGATGCAACATGCAAAATTCAGCTTTCCCAATAAGGACTGCAGCTTCCTAAGCTGAATCTTTCATAGCCCCAGGATCGCCGGAATCTCCCGTTTAAGAGCCACCAACTTATCCTCCGGTAATCCACACTCCATAGCTTCTGAATTGATGACTATACCCAAGAAGCTAAGAACAGTAGTTGGGCCCTCAGTCTTATCGCCTACTAGCGGGATACCAAATGTACCCGCCGTATGTTGCAAGGTGGATAACAGTACCGTACACACATTCGACGATGGGGGTCCTACGCAGAGGAAGTCGTCCAGGTAATGAACTATAGAATCCCGAAATGTCCCAGACCACCCACGATACAAAGGAGCTGAAGGTTTCAAACAATGCGCATGAGATTGAGCAGCCCATAGGCAAGCAACGATTGACGTAGAACTCACCCTTCCAGCAACACCCCAATAACCAGAAACTGTCAGGATGGACAGGGAGCAGGCGGAAGGCCGATTCGATGACCGCTTTTGCCATTAGCGAGCCCTTACCACAGCAGCGCACCCATCCTACAGCCGCATCGAAGGACATGTATGACACTGTACAGGCGTCCGGGTCGATCGCGTCATTGACAGAGCCCCCCTTTGGGAATGATAAATGGTGTATCAACCGAAACTTATTCGGCTCCTTCTTGGGTACCACTCCTAGAAGGCAAATCACCAAATTCGGCATAGGCCGCTCCTGAAACGGCCCGGCCATGCGACCCAATACTACTTCCTTCACCAATTTCTTCCCCACCACCCCGGGGTGAAGCAATGCCGATTGCAAATTCTTCGCAACTGGTGGGATGACAGACAATGAACTAGGGATTCTGAAACCCTCCGAGAATCCCTCCCGCAAAAGCCGAGATCCACCGCAACCGGAGCACTCGTGTTTGAAGCGACAGGCGCCTCCAAACTTACATGAGAAGAAAATATTACAGCGCACACATGCAAAAAAGACATTTACCTCCAGCAAGGCTAGTTTAAAACACCTAAACATTTTCAAAAAAACATTGGTCAGAATCCCAAATCCTTTTGGGTGAGGAGCACCCCACTCCTTCATGAAGTACCTCTCATTAGTGTCCACTTGTGTCATGGGTGGAGACCTCAAGATTCTCCCATTTAGAAGAGTGTATTGCTCTCATGGTTCAGAGATGCAGGATCTCCCAATCTATGGATAGTGTATGACCCACTAATCATGGGGTACTTTGTCGCAGTAAGTGGGCTTAGCACCATATAGTAATATGGTGTGACCAAATCCCCATATTTTTTGATAATGTTTTTTTGAAAATGTTTAGGTGTTTTAAACTATCCTTGCTGGAGGTAAATGTCTTTTTTGCATGTGTGCGCTGTAATATTTTCTTCTACTGTATAGTCTTATGGCTGCACCATCTTAAGGGTGTGCCCCCAAAAATCTTGTTTGTCTAGGGTGTGCCCCCCAAATATCATGTTTGTCTAGGGTGTGCCCCCTAATATCTTGTTTGTCTCGGGTGTGCCCCCCACATATCTTGTTTGTCCAAACTTACATGTTCCCTCATTATATTGCCAGCAGACGCCCCAATTTTTGGCAGCCGGCTGTCCGGGGGAAGATGAACCACCGGGTTTGGGGCCCGCGCCGAGGACATAAGCTTCATCCAGAGGCTAATATCCTTATGGTCCCAGTTTAGGGAGGGACGTACCGCCCTGCGTTGCCGGAACTGCTCGTCGTACCTGAGCCACGCCGTACCCCCGTACACTCTGTAGGCCTCCCCTATCGCGTCCATGTAGCAAAATAGTGCTGAACAATGTTCGGGGTTCCTCTCACCTATCACGGTCACCATAATGGCAAATGCTTTCAGCCAGTTCGAAAACGTGCACGGGATTAGCCTGTAACGCCGTTTTTCTTCATCTTCCTTTTTGCTGTCATCTGGCTTAACCCTATCCAGGTTAAACTTCTCCAGAGGCAAGAGGGAAAAAATTTCCACATACTCACCCTTCACGATCTTTTCCCTGACCTCTGACTTCAGGTGTGACCCCAGCGGCCCCTCGAAGCAGACGTATACTTCGCATTTTGCCGCATACGCAATGCGAACCACGTTCGTCTTGCCTCCACCTTCCTGTGCTGTACCCGCTTTTTCCCCCGCCACTGTCGCCGTCATAGGAGATGGGGAAGACCCTGGCAGGGGCACCGCCCCAGTGGGCCCTGCCGCCACCGTAACAACTGGGGGGGCAACCCTGCAGCCCCAACCCCCCCCCCGCCCAAGGGTAATTCGTCACTTGGCGGCACCCACACTGATGCTTGCGGTGCTTGCCCACTCGCGCTCGGTGCAAACCGCTGTACCAGGTCCCGTAAGCCCCCCAACAAAGCCTGCAATTGTGCGTTGGGCCCCCTAGAGGCGGGCACCAGGCCCGCCGGCCGGGGGTCGCCTACTGTGGCCAATAGAGACTGCGGCCCACCCATTGCGGTCCCTGACCTCCTCACAGCAGCTACCCCCATTAACCCCTGCAATGCATTGATAAGTGATAAAGATGACCCAGAAGGTGACTTACCGGGCCGGATAGGGGGTGTCCCCGCCTCCGCTGCCCCCGAATCCGATGGTGCCGGATGCTCCTACCTCTCGTCTGCCTTTGGTCCACTCAGCTCTCCCTCAGACCGATCACCGGGCGACTGCAGGGGCTCCTTGTCATCCATCCCCGGGGATAAGGGTCATATGTAAACAGCAATTGCACCATGCATGTGAACACGAATTTTAAACCTTCTCTGTAAATCTAAAATGGTAACCTGTAAAGGCTTTTAAAAATGTATGAAGTTTGTCGCAGCTGCGTGGTTGTGCGCAATTTTAAAGCATGTCGTGTTTGGTATCTATATACTCGGCATAAGATCATCTTTTATATTTTACCAAACATTTGGGCAATATGGTAAGTTTTAGTGCATTAAAATTCAAAAAAGTGTTTTTTTCCCCAAAAAATTGTGTTTGAAAAATCGCTGCTCAAGTACTGTGTGGAAAAAAAAATTGCAACACCCACCATTTTAATTTGTAGGGCCTTTGCTTTAAAATATATATATAATGTTTGGGGTTCAAAGTAATTTTCTAGCAAAAAAAATATTTTTTTTCATGTAAAACAAAAAGTGTCAGAAAGGGCTTTGTCTTCAAGTGGTTAGAAGAGTGGGTATTGTGTGGCATAAGCTTCCAATGTTGTGCATAAAATACCAGGACAGTTCAACCCCCCCCCCCCCCAAATGACCCCATTTTGGAAAGTAGGTACCCCAAGCTATTTGCTGAGAGGCTTGTTGAGTCCATGGAATATTTTATATTTTTCCACAAGTTTTTTTTCACAAAGTTGTCACTAAATGATATATTGCTCAAACAGGCTATAGGCATATTTGAAATTACACCACAAAATACATTCAGCTGCTTCTCCTGAGTATGGGGATACCACATGTGTGGGACTTTTTGGCAGTCTAGCCACGTACAGGTCCCCGAAAACCAAGCACCGCCCTCAGGCTTTCTAAGGGCGTAAATTTTTGATTTCACTCTTGACTACCTATCACAGTTTCGGAGGCCATGAAATGCCCAGATAGCACAAAACCCCATCAAATGACCCCATTTTGGAAAGTAGACACCCCAAGCTATTTGTTGAGAGGCATGTTGACTCCATGGAATATTTTATATTTTGCCCCAAGTTTCAGGAAAATTACAATACATTTCTTTTTTTTTCACAAAGTTGTCACTAAATACCACATGTGTGAGACTTTTTGGGAGCCTAGCTGCATACAGGAACCTGAAAACCAAGCACCGCCTTCAGGCTTTTTAAGGGCGTAAAATGGTGATTTCACTCCTCACTAACACAGTTTTGAAGGCTCTGAAATGTCAAGATAGCACAAAACCCCTCCAAATAACCCCATTTTGGAAAGTAGACACCCCAAGGTTTTTGCTAAGAGGCATGGTGAGTATTTTGCAGCTCTCATTTGTTTTTGAAAATGAAGAAAGAAAAGGAAATTTTTTTTTTCTTTTTTTCAATTTTCAAAACTTTGTGACAATAATATTCAACATGCCTCTCAGCAAATAGCTTGGGGTGTCTACTTTCCAAAATGGGGTCATTTGGGGGGGGGGGGGGGGGTTTGTGCTAGCTGGGCATTTCATGGCCTCCAAAACTGCAGGTAGTGAGGAGTGAAATCAAGAATTTACGCCAGGAGTCTCAAACTGGCAGCCCTCTAGTTGTTGCAAAACTACAAGTCCCATGAGGCATTGCAAGGCTGACAGTTACAAGCATGACTCCCACAGGCAGAGACATGATGGGACTTTTAGTTTCGCAACAGCTGGAGGGCCGCCAGTTTGAGACCCCTAATTTACGCCCTTAGAAAGCCTGAAGGCGGTGATTGGTTTTCAATGTCCTGTACACGGCTAGACTGCCAAAATGTCCCACACATGTGGTATCCCTGTACTCAGGAGAAGCAGCAGAATGTATTTTGGGGTGAAATTCTACATATGCACATGGCATGTTTGAGCAATATATCATTTAGTGACAACTTTGTGAAAAAAATAAAAATAAATATTTTAATTTTCCCGAAACCTGTGGCAAAATATAAAATATTCCATGGACTCAACATACCTCTCAGCAAATAGCTTTTTCTTTTTTCAATTTTCAAAACTTTGTGACAAAAAGTGAGATCTGTAAAATATTCAACATGCCTCTTAGCAAATAGCTTGGGGTGTCTACTTTCCAAAATGGGGCCATTTGTGTGTGTGTGTGGGGGGGGGGTTGTGCTATCTGGGCATCTCTTGGCCTCCGAAACTGCAATAGGTAGGTTTCATTTAGCGCTTTTCAGTTTGTGCTTTTCAGTTCCTTTCTGAGCGGCAGTTTGTCAACCAGGCATGTTGCAGAATCGAAGGAAATAACGTGTTACTTATTATTGGCCTTGGAGTTATTGCTTTGACCCAAGTCCAGTCCA
Organism: Aquarana catesbeiana; assembly: GCF_042186555.1. Classification (NCBI taxonomy): domain Eukaryota; kingdom Metazoa; phylum Chordata; class Amphibia; order Anura; family Ranidae; genus Aquarana; species Aquarana catesbeiana. Next base: position 208,537,893 of record NC_133332.1, on the reverse strand, counting down.
GGAACAGGAGGAGGAGGATTTCTTGGACCAAAAATTGGTTGCTTTATTAATTGTGACCAATTATGTCATATGCCTTTGCTGCGGGAGCTCCAGGAGAATAATCCAGATCATTTTCAAAATTATCTCTGGGTGACGGACCCCTGCTTTCACCAACTCTTGACATTGTTGACCCCTATATTAAGAAGCAGGACACATGCATGAGGCTTTTTTTTTTTGGTTGAATAATAATGATTTGATTTGGTATATTTTCTATATTTTTGGATGCATAGAATGCACTTTTTGGTTAAGTTATATTGGCTGATATTGGCTGATAGCATGTCTAATTTTATTTGTTTTCTTTTTTTAATGCACAATAAAAAAAATTGTGGAGAATAATACTTGGCTATGTGTTTTACTTCAAATGACATTTTGGGAGTAGGCAGTTACATTTAAAAAAATACAATGTAAAATTGACAAGGGACACCAACATAGTTGTATCGTTTATCTTAAAAACTACGGGATAATGGTGTTGTGGTAACTTGACCAAAAAAAAAAGTATAATAATAATATTCTTGATATCACTAGAAAAAAAAGCCCTTGAAAATTTGTTTGCAATAACTCCATCAGTATCACCAGCAAAGCAGCTTCATTATTATCCCATTAGAGAAGAAGAAAATGTGCACTGCATTTCAAGATTTCATAATTTGCCACGTCAATAATGTTAATTCTCCATTACGAATGCTAATTTACAAGACCAACAGCTTCTGGCTCGTCCTTGCTTCCGAGCATGTGTGTTTGTACTTTGGAATTTTATCCGACAGACTTGTGTCGGAAAATCCAACAACAGACATTTGTCCGCAAAAAATTTTAAAACCTGACATCCAACATTTGTCCGTGGAAAATCCGACAATTGTCCGATGGAGCGTACAAACGGTTGGATTTTCCGCCAACAGCCTGTCATCACACATTTCCCGCCGGAAAATCCGATCGTGTGTACACGGCTATACTCTGCAGCATATGAAAGACATCAACTAAGGCCAGCCATCACAGGCAAGGAAGCAAGCCGCAAGAGCAAAATTCAACCACTTTGAAGCGTCTATATCTAAATATAAATATATATATATATATATATATATATATATCCATATCCTGCCCTTAAAAGAGAAGTTTGGGATTAAAAATAACAAACATTTATACTCACCTAGGTGGATGCAGCATCGATCCAATGCTGTATCTGTCCCCTGTCGCATCTTCATGGATAACTGAGCGATCAAACACCGCTGATCGCTTGGTCTTCAGTGAGTAGAGAGCCTGTCACTGTCAGTCACTGGCTCTCTGCTCATCGGAGCAAAAGGCTGTGCAAGGGGTGGGAGAGGCTGACTCAGTCTCTCAGCAACTCGCTGAGAGGCTGGAACCAGCTGCCTGTCCAGGCATCTGGGTAAATCCCAACATTAAAGTCAGGATCCCTCTAGAGTCTGAACCGGCTGAGTGACATCAGCCAACAGTGGGATTTAGCACGCTGTTGACTGAATACAAGTCACAGTAGTGCAGAATGAAGTGCACTCCTGTGACCCACAGGAGAAGTAGGACCAAAAAAGCTTTGACCCTACTTTTCCTTTAACACACTTCATGTTCTAGGGCAGTGGTCTCCAAACTGCAGCCCGGCAGCCAGATTCAGCCCTTTGCTTGCCTTTATCCAACCCTTGGGGCATTACATCCTCTGATACCAATAATGGGGCATAATTCCCCCCCACTGACATGAAGAGGGCACAATTCCTTCCAATGACACCAACGAAGGGGTACAATTCCTCCCAATGACACCAGCAATGGGGCCCAATGACATCAATGATGGGGCACAATTCCTCCCAATGACACTAACGATGGGGCCTAATGACATCAACGATGGGGCACAATACCTCACATTTACACCAATAATGGGGCGCAATTACTCTCAGTGAAACAAACAATGGGGCATTATTTTTCCCACTAACGTCGGGACCTTTTCTACTCCCACTGGCCAGTCTGGCCCCCGGAAAGTCTGAAGGACAGTAAACTGGCCCTTTGTTTAGAAATTTTGGAGACCCCTGGACTATACCAACACCAGACAATTCCGGGAGATGCCCCCCCCAAAGAAAAAAAAAACACAGCCTCAGCCGTGCATGTTTCCATATGAGACTATATAGAGGGGTGTGTTCCCATTGGGTCTCAGATTACACTCAGCTCCCTGCTCTGTGCTGTGCAGTGTGTAACATCAGATCTCCGCCCCCTACTTTACAGAGCTGAGAGATCCTGTGTAAAACGTGTGCTTTAGGAGGCTGCAGAGGAGAGATGGCTGCAGATAAACAGATACAACCTACAACCCCAGATTCAAAAAAGTTGTAATGCAGTGTAAAACTACATAAAAACCGAATGCAATTATTTGCAAATCTCATAAGCCCATATTTTATTTACAATAGAAAATAGAAAACATATGAAATGTTTAAAATATAGCATTTTAAGAAAAAATTAGGGTAATTTTGAAATTGATGGCAGCAACATGTCTCAAAAAAGTTGAGACAGGGCCAAGTTTACAATGGTGTAGCATCCCCTATTCTTTTAACAACACTCTGTAAAAGTCTCGAAACTGAGGAGACCAGTTCCTGGAGGTTTGGGAGAGGAATGTTGTCCCATTTTTGCCTGATATAGGATTCTAACTGCTCAACTGCTCAACAGTCCTGGGTCTTCTTTATTGGATTTTTAATTTCAAGATGCAATAAATATTTTCAATTGGTGAAAGGTCTGGACTGCAGGCAGGCCAGTTAGTCACCCAGACCCTTCTACTATGAAGCAAGCTGTTGTCATGGAGTGTATGCAGTATGCAGTTTAGCATTATCCTGCTGAAATATGCAAGGCCTTCCCTAAAAAAGATGTCTTCTGGATGGGAGCATACAGTATGCTGCTCTAAAACCTGGGTATAACTTTCAGCATTTATGGTGCCTTTCCATATGTGCAAGCTGCCCATTCCAAATGTACTAATGCACCCCCAATACCATCAGAGATGCAGGTTTTTTTTTTTAACTGAGCGCTGATAACAAGCCAGAAGGTCCCTCTCCTTTTTAGTCCAGAGGATGCAGGGCTTATGGTTGGAAAATAGAATGTACATTTTTGATTCATCTGACCACAGAACTGTTTTCTATTTTGCAAAAGACCATTTTCAATGAACTTTGCCCCAGAGAAGACGGCAGCGTTTTTGGATCATGTTCAGATATGGCTTCTTCTTTGCATGATAGAGCTTTAGCTTTCATTTTTGGATGGCATGGTGAACTGTGTTCACAGACTGATTTTTAAAAAGTATTGCTGAGGCCATGCAGTGATATCCATAACATAATTATATCCGTTTTTAATCCAGTGTCGTCTGAGGGCCTGAAGATCACAGGCATCCAGTATTGTATTTTGGACTTGCACACAGAGATTTCTCCAGATTCTTAGAATCGTTTGGTAATATTATGTACTGTAGATGATGATATATTGCATTTAAAGTCTTTGCAATTTTCCATTGAGGAATAATATTATGAAATTGTTCGACAATTTTTAGACACAGCTTTTCACAGATTGGTGAACCTCTGCCCATCTTTATTTCTGAGACCCTCTGACTCTCTAAGATGCTCTTTTTATAATCAATTATGTTACTGACCTGTTCCCAACTAACCTAATTAATTGCAAAATGTTTTTTTACCCCTTCCTTGTTAGTACCCAGTGGCAGCTGTTTATAAGGTTTATAAGCCGCCCCCCTAATCCATGTGCCCTGCCCCTAATCTTAATGCAGGGAACCGGACGCATGGATTTCAGGGGGGGGGGGTTGAAGCACATGATTAGAGCCTGAGGCTCTAATTGGTTTCAAAAAGGGTGGGCTCGGGGCGCAGCAAGCCCACCCACTTGTGTGACATTAGCAAATTAATATTCATTAATGTCTTCCTGCTTCTCCTCTCAGCCAAGCAGGAAGCAGGTCCTGAGACCTGATTGACCGTGAGCCCTAAGACCTGATTGGCCCGGAGTTTTAAGACCTGATTGGCCGGTAGGGAAGCAACTGGAGGGACTCGGGAGAAGATGCAGGGGGGAAGCTGCCGAAGCCGCAACCTGGATGGGGTAAGTGTGTGGCTGGCCGGCGGCCTGGCCGGCGACGGGCAAGCAGGTGAGCGAGTGGGCTAATGAAGCAGCAATCAAGCGAACGTTGGGGGGGTGGGAGAAGTGAGGGGGCCAGGTTTGTTTGCCGCCCCCCCCCCCAAAAAAATTGAGCACCAACCCCTACTGTTAGTACCCCTTACTTTTCCAACTTTTTGTTGCCCTAACCCAACTTTTTTGAGATGTATTCCTGCCATCAATTCAAAAATGACCTTATTTTTTTCTGAAAATGACAAATTTTCTCAGTTAAAACATTCAATGTATATACCAAATATTTAATCCTAAATGTCAGCCGCTCACAAAATACCTCCTAAAAGACACACAGGATAAATATTAGGCGCTCTAAACGTCTTAAATACCAAAGTGTTTCTAACACAATAGTGGTGTGAACCCCTTACTGTGATCTTTACACCCCCGTGAGGTTTAATATTGCTACAAACCTATAAATTTATAAACATATACAAATGACAAAAAATATATATATGTGACAATCAAGTGAAATATGTGCAATCACTTCACTCCATGCTGTGAAATTTCAAAACATAACGTATAAGTCCATACATTCCGGATAAATCAGCCCAAAAAAAACTGTTGGTGACAAAATATAATTTGTGACGAGATATAAATCAAGTGTCCCAAGAAAATGTTTGTAATCTTTGATGAACACAACTGAGTGTCTCCGTGTGTCTTCCACCACCGTGTTCAGTGAATCACAACCTCCAGAAATGCACTCACCGATTTATATTGCCAGCACCCTCATGCAAGGCAGTAAACGCTTTTTTTTACCACACTCCAGGGTAAATGAACCATTCGATGTCCAAGGTGAATATTATTCAATAGGTCCACAATAAAGTAATATAAAGTGCTACAAAATGGGATAGAATCCCATGAATAAGTCTACCTATGACGAAACATGTCATGGGCGTGGCTATGATACGTGACGCACAGCGCTGTTAGCCACACAAGAGGATAGGAGATTCAAGTGCACGGAGGAACGGAGGATAACTGAGGGAGGGGTGAGATTGGAAGCCCGGCATTAGTACACCTCGGGTCCGCCGTGACCGCTAGTTATTGTTGATTATCCACTAAGTTTGAAGATTGATGTGAACTACACTTTGCTTCTGCTGGTTTAATCTTTTAAAGAGTGTGAGTATATTATTAGAGGATTGCAGTGGTTTTAATAAAATTGGTTTGCTGGTTCACACTATTGGAGCACTTTATATTTCTTTTGTGTGGACCTATTGAATAACATTCACCTTGGACATCGAATGGTTCATTTACCCTGGAGTGTGGTAAAAAAAGCGTTTACTGCCTTGCATGAGAGTGCTGGCAATATAAATCGGTGAGTGCATTTCTGGAGGGTGTGATTCACTGAACACGGTGGTGGAAGACACACGGAGACACTCAGTTGTGTTCATCAAAGATTACAAACATTTTCTTGGGACACTTGATTTATATCTCGTCACAAATTATATTTTGTCACCATCAGTTTTTTTTGGGCTGATTTATCCGGAATGTATGGACTTATACGTTATGTTTTGAAATTTCACAGCATGGAGTGAAGTGATTGCACATATTTCACTTGATTGTCACATATATATATATTTTTTGTCATTTGTATATGTTTATAAATTTATAGGTTTGTAGCAATATTAGACCTCACGGGGGTGTAAAGATCACAGTAAGGGGTTCACACCACTATTGTGTTAGAAACACTTTGGTATTTAAGACGTTTAGAGCGCCTCATATTTATCCTGTGTGTCTTTAGGAGGTATTTTGTGAGCGGCTGACATTTAGGATTAAATATTTGGTATATGTATTTATTTTTTAAGGGGCAGCTCAACACTAATTAGTTTTATTTTTTTTTTATTTGGAGTTTATTCTTCACATCAATAAAAAATTTTTTTTGATAATTTAGTATTCAGTGGCGCGGTGGAGGTATTATCTGTTTGAAGGGCGCTGTATCATCCAGGATACCTTTACAATAAAACATTCAATGTGTTTTCTATTTTCTATTGTGAATAAAATATGGGTTTATGAGATTTGTAAATCATGAAGGTTTTACATGGCGTCCCACCTTTTTTTGATTTGGGGTTGTATGTAGGAGGATTTGTGTCATCTCTGTGTGTCACCTGAGGCTTGTCACTTCACTGAGTATATGTAAGGGCTTATAAACAAGAAGACAAATAGAGAGAGTTCCTATTGTCATCTTGTCAATTTTCTTGCCTTGCCCTCAAACGTTGCTGTTTTCTATTCTGATATGGTACTTCAGTAAACTCTTCATCTGGATCTTATTTTGTTGCGCTGGCTTTTTATATGGTTAGAAATAAGACCTTGACAGATATGTTAACAATTCTCTAGTCTAGAACTAAAAAATCTCTGATTGAAACTGTGGTTGGGGCTATTTAGAGGAAGGGGGAGAAGTCACTCCTCTTTCTCAGTCACTTGTACCATCTGCTGGCTGCTAACTACATATATATATAAAATAAATAAATACGTAAATAACCATATGCAATATTTCATATTTTCCTGACTAAAAAAAAAATTATTATTTTTTTTAAATATAAATTGAATGTATATGCAAAACCATTACACATTCTGTTTAATGAGTTCTGCCCCTCCTGTACTAAAGCCCTCCACCCCCCATCTCGGATGCAGGACTGGTCATCCATCTTGGCTGATGATGCAATATGGCAGAAAGCTGGCAAAGCAACCAGTGTAAACGTACGCTAATTAGCCAATATATTTTTGTGTTGCTGCACATTCGTAAGATGAAAATCCATAGGTTATAAAATCTGTCAACCTCTCCAGTCTGTCATTGCCAACACAATATGTTCTCTCTCTCGACATACTGGCGTTATTTTTTCATTCTCTTCGTGGTGCGCCAGTTTCACACACCGAGCAGATGTGCCCAGCCCTGGCACCTCATAAAAACAAAGAGCGACAGAGCCGCCAACAAAATCCGTTCCCAACAAGGACCTCAGCATGTTATGGCAGAGCCAAAAACTAGCAGCGCATAAAAAGGATTAAAGGGAAACTCTGATATTCTCTGTTTACCCCCAAGCTATAATATTTTCAAAGTGATTTGAGAAACACAACAAACCCTTCTGTTAGTGGCTTACCTTTGCATTTAACAGTCATATGCATCTAAAAGAAATAGTCATAAAATAGAATAATAACCTGCTTGAATAACTTAAGACCCATCTCTCTGCTCCCATTTGCCTCCAAGCTCATCGAACGCCTTGTCCATGTCCAATGAGTCGCTACCTCATGGACAACAACCTTCTCGACCCCCTACAGTCCAGCTTCCGTCCACAACATTCTACTGAAACGGCCCTACTAAAACTCACCAATGACCTGCTAACTGCTAAAACCAATGGCCATTACTCCATACTCACACTCTTATACACACGATCGGAATTTCCGACAACAAATGTTCGATGTGAGCTTGTTGTCGGAAATTCCAACCGTGTGTAGGCTCCATCGGACATTTTCTGTCGGAATTTCCAATAACAAAAATTTGAGAGCTGGATCTCAAATTTGCCGACAACAAAATCTGTTGTCGTAAATTCCGAGCGTGTGTAGACAATTCCGATGCACAAAATTCCACGCATGCTCTGAATCAATTTTGAGACAGAAGCGATCGGTCTGGTAAAACTAGCATTCGTAATGGAGATAGCACATTCATCACTCTGCAAAGTTTTTAATCTTTTAATGCAGCGCATTCTTTTCTTCTTTATAATGCTATAATAATGAAGTTGTTTTGCTGCTGATATTCACACAGAGTTCTGACAAACTGATTTCTTTATTATTTCTCGTGATATCCTGAATAACCTTTTTTTTTTTTTGTCGCCAGATCTCCATAATAATGTTTATATATTTTTTATAGTGATCTACTTTTTTTTTGTCAAGATCTCCTGATTTATTTATTTTTTTTCTAGTGATCTCCATAATATTTTTTCTCGTTTCGTGTGTCAAGTTACCACAACACCATTATTATCTTGTATTTTTTAACCTCAAGGAGATTGGTTGGTGTTGGTGTCCCTTGTTAATTTGACATTGCATTTTTGAAATGTACCTGCCTACTCACAAACTGTCCATTTTGAACTAAAACACATAGCCAAGTAATTGTGCTAAAAAAATAGACATTTATTAGGGGTCATAACAAAATAAAGAGGAAGGCAACGCTGGATAAATTGGTGAAATTGGCAAAGCCTTTGTACCCTAGGGCACACAACTATTTGACAGGCAAAATTGGTAGCCTGAGGAGTCCATTTAATAGGGAGCACAATCTGGTCCAGGACTCCGAGAGATCAGGAATAGCAGTAGATGACATATATGTCCCGAGCAGGGATGAGCCGAACACCCCCCTGTTCGCACCAGAACATGCGAACGGGAAAAAAGTTTGTTCGAACACGCGAACACCGTTAAAGTCTATGGGACACGAACATGAATAATCAAAAGTGCTAATTTTAAAGGCTCATATGCAAGTTATTGTCATAAAAAGTGTTTGGGGACCTGGGTCCTGCCCCAGGGGACATGGATCAATGCAAAAAAAAAGTTTTAAAAACGGCCGTTTTTTCAGGAGCAGTAGCCCCCCAAAACACCTTGTCCCCATGTTGATGAGGACCCTGGCCGGTGGTTGTGGGGGTCTGCAGGCAGGGGGCTTATCTGAATCTGGAAGCCCCCTTTAACAAGGGGACCCCCAGATCCCAGCCCCCCCGTGTGAAATGGTTTCACTAAAAAACTGTCAAAAATGTTAAAAATGACAAGAGACAGTTTTTGACAATTCCTTTATTTAAATGCTTCTTCTTTCTTCTATCTTCCTTCATCTTCTTCTTCTTCTTCTTCTTCTGGCTCTTCTGGTTCTTCCTCCGGTGTTCTCGTCCAGCATCTCCTCCGCGGCGTCTTCTATCTTCTTCTCCTCGGGCCGCTCCGCACTTCCCGCTCTTCTCTTTATCTTCTTCTCTTCTTCTCTTCTTCATCTTCTTCTCCGGGCCGCTCCGCATCCATGCGTGTGAAATGGTTTCACTAAAAAACTGTCAAAAATGTTAAAAATGACAAGAGACAGTTTTTGACAATTCCTTTATTTAAATGCTTCTTCTTTCTTCTTTCTTCTATCTTCCTTCATCTTCTTCTTCTTCTTCTTCTTCTGGCTCTTCTGGTTCTTCCTCCGGTGTTCTCGTCCAGCATCTCCTCCGCGGCGTCTTCTATCTTCTTCTTCTCTGGCCGCTCCGCACCCATGGCATGGGGGGAGGCTCCCGCTCTTCTCTTCATCTTCTTCTCTTCTTCATCTTCTTCTCTTCTTCATCTTCTTCATCTTCTTCTCTGGGCTGCTCCGCACCCATGGTGGCATGGAGGGAGGCTCCCGCTGTGTGACGCGTCTCCTCTTCTGATGGTTCTTAAATAACGGGGGGGCAGGGCCACCCGGTGACCCCGCCCCCCTCTGATGCACAGTGACTTGACGGGACTTCCCTGTGACGTCACGGGGAATGCCACAGGGAAGTCCCGTCATGTCCCGTGCGTCGGGGGGGTAAGATCCGTCAGAAGAGGAGAGGCGTCACACAGCGGGAGCCTCCCACCATGCCAGCATGGATGCGGAGCGGCCCGGAGAAGAAGATGAAGAAGAGAAGAAGAGAAGAAGAGAAGAAGATAAAGAGAAGAGCGGGAAGTGCGGAGCGGCCCGAGGAGAAGAAGATAGAAGACGCCGCGAAGGAGATGCTGGACAAGAACGCAGAAGAGCCAGAAGAACCAGAAGAAGATGAAGGAAGAAAGAAGAAGCATTTAAATAAAGGAATTGTCAAAAACTGTCTCTTGTTATTTTTAAAATTTTTGACAGTTTTTTAGTGAAATGGTAGGGGTACTTTTGTACCCCCTTACCATTTCACACGGGGGGGCGGGATCTGGGGGTCCCCTTGTTAAAGGGGGCTTCCAGATTCCGATAAGCCCCCCGCCCGCAGACCCCCACAACCACCGGCCAGGGTTGTGGGGATGAGGCCCTTGTCCTCATCAACATGGGGACAAGGTGTTTTGGGGGGCTACCCCAAAGCACCCTCCCAATGTTGAGGGCATGTGGCCTGGTACAGTTCAGGAGGGGGTGTGCTCTCTCATCCCCCCCTCTTTTCCTGCGGCCTACCAGGTTGCGTGCTTGGATAAGGGTCTGGTATGGATTTTTGGTATGGACCCCACGCCGTTTTTTTTTTTCATTTTGGTGCGGGGTTCCCCTTAAAATCCATACCAGACCCTAAAGGGATATTATGCTTTTATTGTTTGACTTTAAGCATTATTAAAATCACTGCTCCTGAAAAAACAGCCGTTTTTAAAACTTTTTTTTGCATTGATCCATGTCCCCTGGGGCAGGACCCAGGTCCCCAAACACTTTTTATGACAATAACTTGCATACAAGCCTTTAAAATTAGCACTTTTGATTTCTCCCATAGACTTTTAAAGGGTGTTCCGCGGCATTCGAATTTGCCGCGAACACCCCAAATTGTTCGCTGTTCGGCGAACTTGCGAACAGCCGATGTTCGAGTCGAACATGAGTTCGACTCAAACTCGAAGCTCATCCCTAGTCCCGAGGCTGTGGTCTTAAAACAGCCTGTGTCTTTTGCAAGACCAGACCGAACCCAGGCCATCACTCTGAAGACTTCCTTGCACGATTCCTTCCATGCTTGCTCTAGGGCTGTGGCTCTGGTGTTGGAGTTGTGGCAGCAGGTGGAGGAGAATGGTCCAACTCACACAGGTAGATTTGGCTTGTGAGTTCGCCCCTGAACCCCTTATTTAGGGCCAGTTAGATCACTTCCTCACAAATGAGGGGTTGGCCCCTGCATTTTGCTGGCTACCATGCAGGCATAGGCTTCTTGAATATTGGGGGTGGTTCTGAGGGCCGCAGTAGCCTGCGGAATCAAAGAAAGCACTGACTCCTCCATGTCACTCCCCTTCCTGGTACTTTTTGTTGGAAGGCAGAGGGCAGAAACCTGGGATTCGGTCAGGCTACTGGGCACGGCCACCTCCTAACTGCCACTTACCCCTGCCTCCTCCTGGCTGAGACTTTCCATGGCCACCTCCTGGCTGTGACTTTCCATGGCCTCCTCCTGGCTGAGTCTTTCCTGTGTATGAAAATGGGACATAGTTTTAGTTTTTTGGTCATCAATCACACACAATTTCGAGCTCATGACTGTTGCAAATTGAATGTTAACAAATAGAAAAGACTATCATTCTGACCTCAGCATTTTTCATTCTTGTCCCAATCATTTTTGGCTACTATTGTCTATTGATATGTAAAACACTTTGTTAATTCCGAAATTAGTGATCAATACTAACATCTAGTTAACATTCAATTTTTGGACAAGAAATATGTTGAACAATGCTATACCTGGCTCATACTGGGCTCCTTCACATCTTCCTGGGTGGAAAGCCCAGGTTGTACGTCGGAAGCCTCATTTGAGGTGGAAGGGAGTGTGTAAGGAAGAGTGGAAGGAAGGGTTGAGAGTGATGGCCTGATTTCACTCTGACAAAAACCACAGTCTGTCATAGAGCCATAGAGCCCAGAGCCTGGTGACATAAGCGTCATCTGCTGCTGCTCCTGATCGCATGGAATCCTGGACCTTTTTGCGCTCCCTATTATATGTGCTCCTCAGGCCACCAATTTTGCACTTCAAATAGGGGATGGGAATAGGGTTGCTGTTGGAATCACCGGCTTCACCAGTTCCAGCAATTGATCCAGCGCTGCCTTCCTCTTTATTTTATTATTATAAAAAGGGTGTTTCACCTGCCACAGACAGGGCAGTTCCCGGTATTTATCAATGAAGTTGGGGAGGAAATCATGATCATTGAATCTATCCATTTTATCTGCAAGACACAACACAAGACAAACCCTAATGTCAGGCTAAACTCTCCTAATCTTGTCCCAATATAGATATAGGCCTCAATCTATAAGCAATATAGGCCACTGATGCCCCAAGTTAAAATGGTATCTTCGTTAGCACGATCGGCGCTTACGCTACTCAGTCCTCCGCTCACAGATCGTACGTACGACCCATGCGTGTTACGCTTTATAAACACTACACATGCGTCAAACTCCACCCGACCTTCTTTCTAGTATATTCCCCTCCACTTTCCTTTGGCGCAGTGGGAGAGCACATGGCGAAGAAAGAGCAAGTGCATGCAGAGAGCAGCAATGAGGAGGACGACGAAAGCCCGGAGCCTCAAACGTCCCGATCCAGGAGATTTAAGGCCTCAAATATGTCCTTTGTAGAGATGGTGGAGATGGTGGAAATCTTGAAGAGGGCCAACTATGATGGAAAGCATGGACCTTACCCAAACCCAAATGTGAGAAAGGCCAAGATCATGGCTAAAGTTGTGAAAAGTCTACAGAAGAATTTTGGGGTACGGCGATCCAAGGATCAACTGAGGAAACGATGGTCAGACCTCAAATTGAGGGAGCAGGATCAGTACAGAAGAATCAAGAGAGTGCTGCAAAAAAGTAAGTATTTTGGTGTGTGTTCCTATTATTATTATTATTATTATTATTACGTTCGTGCTGCTCCATGTGCTTTTCTTTACTGTCGTACAGTTTAAAATGGCAAGTTTCAGGTTCGTGGGCACAGTAATCGTTCATAGTAAACATTGTTCGTTCGCTCACTAATACGATGTTTTTGGCAGATGCAGGTTAACTACATTTGTTCATGCCTATTTAACTTAAAAAGAAGTTTGTTGTCTAGATGGGCTTGTAACTAGAATGAAATGCAAACCTGATTCAGTGTAAGGAGAGTAGAGGACACTCAGCAGCTGTTTACACATCTGGACGCAGGAGCACTAGTGTGGGACACCAAAACACCCTTTTTAGAGTGTCCCACACAGGTGCTCCAGTGGATACTAGGGGTGTCTCCATGTGTGAAACTTGCACAAAACAGGTAAGTATTCTAGCTTTAGAAAGGGAAAAAAATAATGTCTTCAGCTTGGAACTCTGCCAAAACAGACAATTGTACATCACTTCCAAGCAATGTTTAATATTCCTAATTCTGTCCTCAAATATCTGTGTGCTAAGTATACCTATTTTTTAATTCACATAGGGGAGAAAAGACTTGGGACATCAGAGGACACCAGGGACCCCCAACCTCATAAAGAAGGAGAAGTCACCACACTATAACCTCAGGATGTGGAGGAAGGAGAGGTTTATGAAGTGGGCGAAATAGTGACCACAACAGGTGATTATCTGAGACCACAGCTTCAGGTAATGGATGTATGCCTGCATATTTATAATACATGGTGTGTTTTTATATTTTTAGGTGATGTGGATGTTGTGGAAGAAGAATGTGATTTCACCAGTGCAAGTGCACATGTCCTCATCGAGGAGATCATGGTGTGCAATCGTGATTTAGAGCTGATAAAGGAAAACATCAATGATGTTCAAAAAAAAAATGAAGAGCATCATTGATGTTTTAGGCAGAATCTAAAACGCACAAAAATTGTACCATTTTGTTGTGTAAATTTTTCTTTTAAATCAAGTTTTAAAGTGCAACCCCTTCCTCGCAACTAAAGTAGATCAGAGGAAGGGGTTGCACCTTGAAACACGTCCATTGATCCCCCATGATGGGAGCTAGCACATGTTGACATTAGGCATGGGATCAGGAGGGAAATCCACAATTTGACTCCCAATTTGTGTGCATCTTCAAAATTTGGCTTTTACAGGGGTGACATCACCCCATCTGATGAAGGCAATATCAACACAGTTTGGACATACTAATGTCTGATATTGCCTTCACTTTGTCAAAGTTGAACTTTGTAAGTTCCCGAGTTGTGTATGTTTTATGGTTTTAAACATGCATGTTTAACCCAAAAAAGGTTATTTGCACTGTCAAACCTAAAAATGTTATACAACAAATATGTTGGTTTGTTCAAAAACCCCTTTCTAACACACATGTGAATGTTCTTTGAGTAAAATGTTTTATACTCAACAATGTGTGGCTTTTTCTTTCAATGCTCAATACCAGTTTTTGGAGTAAGTTGGTGTTTACAGCGACAATGGGGGTTGTTTACCAAAGGCAAATCCACTTTGCACTACAAGTGCACTTTCAGTGCAGTTTCAAGTGCACTTGCAGTGCACTTGTAGTGCAAAGTGGATTTGACTTTAGTAAATAACCCCCACAGTGCTCTAAAATTTGCCACAATCAGGCAATTTTCGGGACTCAAAACAATTGATAATTCATGGTGCTGAAAAGGATGTGTTTTTTTTAGCATTAATGCATTACATACATTAAAACAAAAACAAGGTGTGTGTGTAGCAGCCCCACAATATAATAGTTAGCTGAAGAAGAGATTGTCACCTCATATATCAAATAAATTACGTTTGCACTATTGAAAAAAATGGCCAAAAAGAAAAGCCCATTGGAGAACCTAGGAGACAGCTAAAAGAAACAAAGGCAGTAAATCAAATTAAATATTATTTCAGTTTAAAAAATGTTTCTCAAACATTTGCTGGCATATCAATGGCCCCCCTACCCACAAAGTATTCCAGATATTTTTGACGGACTTCGTGGGCGCTTTGGGGGGCAAGCCAGGATGGCCAGCTTCAAGGGGCGTCAGGGTTGACTGATCTGGCAATCCTGTCTCAGGCCCAACTGAGGCCATATAGTTCAAAGCATTTCTGTTTAGAAAGTTGTGCATAATGCAGCATGCAAGTACGATATGGCTTATTTTGTATTCCGCCATGAGAATTGGCGTCAGCAATAGGTGGAACCGGCTGGCCATTATGCCGAAAGCATTCTCCACCACTCTTCTGGCTCTGGCCAGCCGGTAGTTAAAAACCCTTTGGTCCGGGGTGAGGGTAGTCATGGGGAATGGCCGCATCAGGTGTTCACCAAGCCCAAACGCTTCATCAGCAACAAAGACGAACGGTAGACCAGCCACGTTGTCTTCTGCAGGTGGCAATCCCAACGAAAAACAATGTGAAGAGTTGATATAAGAGGTCTAATGGTACAAAAGTCCAAATAGTGTCAGCAAAGATTAAGTCCAAAATAAAAATTTATAAGAGTCACTTAAATTATAGTTGTGCACAAGTGTATTTATTACATGGTTGAAATAATTCACTCTTTTATTGGATAATTTTGGATCATTAACAATCCTCTATTGTGCCAATATATAATTCCATTTCTAATTTAATGGTAAATTTATGGTTTATAGCGCTACACTTTTTCACACAATTGCTTTGGTCTATAGCTGTGTTGGCTGATAATTTTTCTTTTGCACAGAGCTGTGATTTTCCTTTTTTCTTATATCAGGTGGCAATCCCAAGCCAGCACTCTGGAGCCATCTGTAGAACTCGATCTGGGCGATGACTCCACCATCCGACATCTGGCCATTCTTCCCCACATCCACATAGAGAAACTCATATGTCGCCGACACCACCGCCAACATCACAATACTATTAAACCCCTTATAATTGTAATAGCATGACCCCGAGTTGGGTGGTGGCACGATGTGGACGTGTTTCCCATCAAATGCCCCTCCGCAGTTGGAAAAGTCCCACCACTGGGCAAAGTGGGATGCCACAGTCTGCCATTCCTGTGGCGTTGAAGGAAACTGTGGAGTCAAACAAGAAAAAAAAATAGTACTTTTGCACATAACATTGCAAGCAGATTAGACACAAACATTATTGGCCAACATCAGTATAACATTTATTTTAAGGAGTATTTAAAGACAAAAATATAAGGTCCACTTATCATATTCCTCACCCCCTCTGATGTTCCATTTAAAAATTTTAGGGGGGGGGTAGATGTTTTGGACAGGTAACCCTCTTCACTTCATTGAGAGCTGAATTCATACATAATGTGTGTTACTTTGGTCAGGCCCTCCTTACTTAAACTATTGGCAGCCCACTGGACAGGTAAGAAGTGTCATAATACAAAAATATGAATACACATTGTACAAACTGAAGCACAATTTTACATTATGCAATTACCTATCAAGATAATAGGAGAACAAAACTTGAAACAGTACCCTTTGAAAGTATTCAGGCAGGCCATTGCACTACATGCTTTGGTGAATTCATCTATAAATATGAACACAAAAGAGGTAGGTATAGTGTGTATGGGTTTGGCAAAGTCAGCAGATACAGGATTGGTATCCGTTGATTTTGCGGTTGGGGGGGGTTCCAAATGAGTTTGGGACCCCAAAAAAAGCCTCTTGCACTCTGCCTGAATTTAAGGACAAAAATCACATTTGTACACATTTTAGGGGGTGTTTAGGGTAAAGCACTACAATGGAGCTGACGAAATACATTGTTAAGTGACTAGGATAGGTGTGTATGGGCCCAGGATAGCATGCTGAGGAGGTTAATGAAGGCAAATATGCATGAAGGACAAAAAAGGAACTTTAAAAACTTCCAGCATGCATGAGGACAAAGGGGACATTCACAGCATATTACAATCATGGTAATTATGGAATGATAAAATAAATACAATACATTAGCAAACGTTAAATATATAGAATTTGATGTTAAAGGAGAAAATTTACCTTAATATAGTCCTTCTGCAGGACCTGAATGATGGCAGAACAGGTCTCTGGAATAATGATCCCCGGAGCCCGGGGGGAGATGCCTGTCGAGAACTTGATGTCCTGCAGACGTCTCCCCATCGCCAAGTACCGCAAGGTGGTGACGAGCCTCTGCTCGGGAGTGATGGCTTGCCGCATGCAGGTGTCCTGCTTCGTAATATAAGGGGACAGCAAAGCCACAAATGGTGAAAAACGGGGTCCGTCATCTGGAGATAATTCCTGAAATCATCAGGATTATTCTGACGGATCTCCCAACAAAGGCATGTGTGAGAATTGGTCACGCTGGAGTAACCAATTCTTCATCCATGAACTCCTCCCCGCCCTGTTCATGGACTGGGCTTGGGTCAGAGTAAGAACCCCAACACCAAGCCCCCACATAGCACAAACTCTACGATGAGTATGTACCCGCAACATGGCTAGAAAACGGTCGGATGGTCAGAAAAACAGATGCAAACTGACTACACGCACTGAAAAACAGATACGAACCCACAAACACAAACTAAAGATCAGTAATGACCTGAAAAGCACAAGGCTGAAAATCGTGAATCGTCTCTCACCAAACTTCTACTAACACGAGATAAACACGAGATTAGCAGAAGGAGCCCAAAGGGTGGCGCACTGGCTATTGAACTTCCTTTTTCTAGTCCAGTTGTACGTGTTGTATGTCAGCTGATCGGAATTTCCGAAAACATTTGTGTATATGCAAGACAAGTTTCAGCCAACATCCGTTCGTTAATAAATCCACGGTTTGGTTGTCGGAATTTCCGATCGCGTGTACGCTGCATTAGACCTCTCTGCTGCCTTTGACACAGTTGACCACCTGCTCTTCCTCAGAAAACTACACTCCCTTGGCCTCTGTGATTCTGCTTTATCCTGGTTCTCCTCCTACCTGTCTCAGCGCAGTTTCAGTGTCACTTACAACTCCATCTCCTCTACTCCTCTTCCTCTCTCTCTTGGGGTCCCCCAAGGCTCTGTCCTTGGGCTCCTCCTATTCTCGCTCTATAACTCTTCCCTGGGCCAGTTGATAACCTCCCATGGCTTCCAATACCACCTCTACGCCGATGACACCCAGATCTATCTCTCCACTCCTCAACTCACCCCCTCGATCTCCTCACGGATCTCAAACTTACTGAATGACATATCGGTGTGGATGTCACACCACTTTCTCAAACTCAATCTTTCAAAAACTGAGCTTGTAATATTTCCTCCTTCCTGGTCCCCCCCCCACGACTTTACCATTAAGATCAACAGCACAACCATTGGTCCCTCCACAAATGCCAGGGTGCTGGGTGTAATCCTTGACTCTGGCCTCTCCTTCAGGTCCCACATCCAATCACTGGCTAAATCCTGCTGCCTTAACTTCCGCAACATCTCCCATATTCGACCCTTCTTGACTAATAACACCACAAAGCAACTTATTCACTCCTTGATTATTTCCCGCCTTGACTACTGCAACTCTCTCCTTAATGGCCTACCCTTACGCAGGCTATCCCCCCTTCAGTCTGTTATGAATGCTGCTGCTAGACTAATACACCTCACTAATTGATCTGTGACTGCTGCCCCTCTCTGCCAATCCCTTCACTGGCTTCCCCTACCCCACCGTATAAAATTCAAAATGCTAAACGCAACATACAAGGCCATCCACAACATCGCCCCAGCTACATCACCAACCTCATCTGCAGATATCGCCCAAATCGTCCCCTCCGCTCCTCCCAGGACCTCCTGCTCTCTAGCTCCCTTGTTACCTCCTCTCATGCTCGTCTTCAGGACTTCTCCAGAGTCCTCCCAACCTGTGGACTTCCCTGGCCCGGTATATCCGATAAGCCCCTAACCTGTCCACCTTTAGGAGATCCCTGAAAACTCACTTTTTCAGGGA
The DNA here is from genome assembly GCF_042186555.1 of Aquarana catesbeiana. Classification (NCBI taxonomy): domain Eukaryota; kingdom Metazoa; phylum Chordata; class Amphibia; order Anura; family Ranidae; genus Aquarana; species Aquarana catesbeiana. The sequence goes on along the minus strand of NC_133332.1, from coordinate 208,519,322 downwards.
AGACTATCCCACACCCACCTAACAACCTCATCAAATCATTCCCTGCATCTATTACCTTTTGTACTACCACCCCCTCCCTTTAGAATGTAAGCTCTACGAGCAGGGCACTCCTATCCCTTCTGTATTGAACTGTACTGTAATTGTGCTGTCCCCCCTCTACATTGTAAAGCACTGCGTAAACTGTTGGTGCTATATAAATCGTGATTAATAATAAAAATAATAAGCATACAAAGGCACCAGTTCAATTTATGATCTAGACAATAATAAAGCTGCCTTCCTTATAGTGAAAACTATATAAATATTGAACAAAAAATAGGCACTGCCGCTAATAACACACTTTAAATTAACTTAAAAAGTCCATAAATAAATGTGGTACATCCCGCACCAAACTGATACATGATCTTCTATACGCTGGTGAATAATTCTCCAATGGAAAATCAAATGCCACCACCGGTGTCACTTACCGTCACTCCAGTGACCTTTAAATAAAGATCAACAAGTGCTTTGGGGTAATTAATGAGTCTTCCAATGCAATCATACCCTCTCCTTTAGATCCTCCAATGGTATCATCATGTGTCATTCTCTCTCTCCAAAGGATATCACCATAATGGACCAAAAAATACTATAATGTAGTATTTTATTGTACCAAATTGATATTGTAACAAATATTATATTGTACACACTTATTTCTGTGCCCTGACTCAGCGCTAGTGTTTACAGCCTCACAGGTATTGTGCACCGCTGTTTTCCCCTCCCGAAATCGTTGTGTGTTCCACTGACAGGAAGTTCGGGCCGGATGTGATGCCAATGTAGAGCCGGAAGTGATGATATCTGTGGGGCTTCTGCTAGTTTCAAAAATCGTGTCCTCAAAAAAGCCACCTTTGACTTTGGCACCTTTGCTACAGGCAGGAGAATGTATTTGTTCAGTCTAGTCTTCCCCTAGTTATCACTCGGACTGTACATTGTAAATTTGTAGCAAGTCAAAGAGAGGCTGTAACAGGGTCAGAGCTGGCTGTAAGACATTTGTGAACAGCCAAGAACCACACAGACACCAGGATTTACATGCCTGTGTCATCTCTGAGCCAGAATGTTGTCCAGGAAGTAAATACTGACTTTGGATGATACCAGTGTAGCACTGCCCCCATAGGGATGCTGAATATGGTCTTTCCTGGGCCTCCCTCTGATTATCCTGCAGCCAGACACTTGGGTAGTTTCCCACTATCACCCGCACACTCTTCCGCTCGTTATCCAATGATCAGTCTAGGGTATTTGTTTTATTGGTATTTATTGGTAGTACTTGGATAGGAAAAGGGATTAGTGGGATACTCCAAATTGAACTATGCACAGATGAGGACAACTCTCACTTGACCCCAATAATTTGATCCAGATAGTACTGAACCACACTATAGCTGTGTGGGAAGATAAGTCCTTTGCATGCTCTGTCAGCAGATTTAATGCACCACTTTTCTTCAGGACACTCACTAGTATCCCCTTTAGCTGACACCCGTCCACTGACTTCACTAGCCTGAAGGGATGGCCCTCAGCGAACAGGCCCCTAGACACAGGTCTGTACTCACTGAAGCCAGAAACAGATCCTTCTAGGCACATCTCCCTCCTAGTCAGCTTTACAGGACATCTGGGTTGCAACTTCCTCAGTTCCGGCCCTCAGGTCGACCACCTGATAGCATGCACAGGGGAGGGGCAGCAGCCCCCTCCCTCCGGAACCCTGCTCTCCAGCAGAAGATCCCAAGCACATGTGCCCTAGTCCTATTGGACCAGTGTGATACAGGCAGACAACATGAGCAGCATCTGAGCACAATGAGCAGACCCTTTCAATGTATCACTGCTTTCTGGTAGGCAGAGAATACCTAAATTTACCTAATAGCCTAATAGGTACCTATGGACTACCTCACCTGAGGCATAAAGACTTCTTGCAAGCCTGCAAAGAAAGTACAAAATATGTTGCAATTTGTATGACCTAACATACTAATGCCCCATACACATGATCGGACATTGATCGGACATTCCGACAACAAAATCCATGGATTTTTTCCGAAGGATGTTGGCTCAAACTTGTTTTGCATACACACGGTCGCACAAAGTTGTCAGAATTTCCGATTGCCAAGAACACGGTCACGTACACCACGTACGACGAGACTAGAAAAGGGCAGGTCCGAACCAAGCGTGGCACCCTTTGGGCTCCTTTTGCTAATCTCGTGTTAGTTAAAGTTTGGTGAGAGACGATTTGCGCTTTTTCAGACTCGTGGTTTTCAGATCGTTTTCTGCTGCTCAGTTTGTGGTTGTGGGTTTGTATCTGCTCTTCAGTGCGTGCAGCGAGTTATGCGTGACTCTGTCATTGTGTTCTTGTTCGTTCGTTACTGTTTTTCAGTTCACTCTTCACAGGCTTTGCTGTTCTTCAGTGCGTTCTGTTACTTCGTTCTGAGCAGCCGACCGTTTTCTAGCCATGTTGCGTATACGTACTCCTCGTAGAGTTCGTGCTGTGCGGGGGCTTGGTGTTGGGGTCCTTACCTTGACACAAGCCCAGTCCATGAACAGGGTGGGGAGGAGTTCATGGACCAAGAATTGGTTGCTCCAGCGTGACCAGTTCTGTCACATGCCTTTGCTCCGTGGGATCCGTGAGAATAATCCTGATGATTTCAGGAACTTTCTCCGGATGACGGACCTCGTATTTCACCGTTTGTTATCTTTGCTGACCCCTTATATTAGCAGGCAGGATACCTGCATGAGTCAAGCCATCACTCCGGAGCAGAGGCTAGTCGCCACCCTGCAGTACTTGGAGACAGGGAGAAGCCTGCAGGACTTGAAGTTCTCGACAGGCATCTCCCCCCCCAGGCTCTGGGGATCATTATCCCAGAGACCTGTTCTGCCATCATCCAGCTCCTGCAGAAGGAGTATATTAAGGTAAGGTTTATCCTTTAACATCACATTTTATTGTATATAATGTTTGTTAATATATTGTATTTCTTTCCTCATTCCCTAATTACCATGATTGCAATATGCTGTGAATGTCCCCTTTGTCCTCATGCATGCTGGATTTTTATCTAATTTTTTTTGTCCTTCATACATATTTGCCTTCACTTACCTCCCCAGCATGCTCTCCTGGGCCTATATTCACCTCATGTAGTCACTTAACAATGTATTTTATCAGCTCCATAGTAGTGCTTTACCCTAAATACCCCCAAAAATGTTTTAACATGTGATTGGTGCTTAAACTTCATGCAGAGTGCCAGAGGCTTTTTTGGGGGGGGTCCCCAAATCATTTGGAACCCTCCCTCCCCCCAACTGCTAAGTCAGCTGATACTAATTCTCTATCTATCCTCAATCATCTATCTGCTGACTTTGCCAAACCCATACACACTATACCCACCTCTTTTGTGGTCAGATTTATGGATGAATTACCCCAAAGCATGTAGTGCAAGGGCCTGCCTGTATACTTTCAAATGGTAGTGTTTCAAGTTTTTGTATCCTATTATTATCTTGATAGGTAATAGCAGAGTTTCCAAATGTGCTCAAATGTGTACAGTGTGTATTTATTTCTTTGTATTATGACACTTCTTACCTGTCCAGTGGGCTGTCAACAGTGTAACTAAGGAGGGGCTGGCCAAAGTAACACACATTATCACATTATTTAGGCATTCATCTCTCAATAATGAAGTGGAGAGGGTTACCTGTCCAAGAGCTCCCCCCCCCTATAATGTTATAAATGGCCCATGGGGGGGGAGGGGAATCTGATAGGTGTACCTTATACTTTGGTCTTTAACCACTTCAATACCAGGCACTTAGACACCTTCCCGCCCAGCCCAATTTTCACCTTTCAGCGCTGTTGCAATTTGAATGACAATTGCGCGGTCATGCTACACTGTACCCAAACAAATTTTTTATCATTTTGTTCCCACAAATAGAGCTTTCTTTTGGTGGTATTTGATCACCTCTGCGGTTTTTATTTTTTGCGCAACAAATAAAAAAAGACCGAAAATTTCGAAAAAAAACAAGTTTTTCTTTGTTTCTGTTAAATTTTTTGTAAATAAGTACACTTTCTCCTTCAATAATGGGCACTGATACGGCGGCACAGATGGGCACTGATACGGCGGCACTGATGGGCACCGATGAGGTGGCACCAATGAGGTGGCACTGATGAGGTGGCACTAACGGGCACTGATGATGGGCACTGATAGGCGGCACTGATGGGCACTGATAGGTGGCACTGACGGGCACTGATAGGTGGCACTGGTATGCGGCACTGATGGGCACTCATAGGTGGCACCGATGGGCACACATAGGCGGCACTGATGGGCACTCGTAGGTGGCATTGATTGGTATATATGGGTGGTATTGATGGGTACGTATGTGTGGCACTGATGGGCACTGATAGGTGGGCACTGATGGGCACAGATGGGCACTGATGGGCAATGACAGGTGGCACAGATGGGCAATGACAGGTGGCACAGATGGGCAATGACAGGTGGCACTGATAGAGCATTGCTGGGCAGATCATGGACATAATAGTGCCAATCAGTGCCCATTTGTGGGCACTGATTGGCACAGATTGGGCACATGTGGATGGCCATGGGGTACATACCTGGCCATCCATGTTGCCCCTTCCCTGGTGGTCCTAGTGGCATCCCTGGTAGTCCAGTGGGGTGATCTGAGGGGGGGCTGCGCTGATAAACAATCAGCGCTGACCCCCCCTGCCAGGAGAGCCGCCGATCGGCTCTCCTCTACTTGCGTCTGTCAGACGCGAGTGAGGAAGAGCCGATCAACGGCTCTTCCTATTGACAGTGTGATCAGCCGTGATTGGACACGGCTGATCACGTGGTAAAGAGCCTCCGCCGGAGGCTTTTTACCAAGATCAGTGTAGCGGTGTGTCAGACTGACACACCGCTCCACCGATCGCCGCGATGCGCGCCCCCGGGGGCGCGCTGCGGCATGTTATCCTGCTGGACGTCATATGACGTCCAGTCAGGATAACACAACCACTTCCCGGACGTCAATCCGCTATAGGGCGGGCGGGAAGTGGTTAAAAACTCCCTCAAATAAATGTTATCTTGATGTTGGCCAAGAATGTTTGTGTCTAATCTTCTTTCCCTGTTTATGTGCAAAATTACTTTTTTTTTTTCTTGTTTGACTCCATAGTTTCCTTCCAACCCACAGGAATGGCAGACTGTGGCCTCCCACTTTGCCCAGCGGTGGGACTTTCCTAACTGTGGAGGGGCAATTGATGGGAAACACGTCCGCATCGTCCCAACACCCAACTCGGGGTCATACTACTTCAACTATAAGGGGTTCAATAGTATTGTGATGTTGGCGGTGGTGTCGGCTACTTACGAGTTCCTGTATGTGGACATGGGGAAGAATGGCTGGATGTCCGATGGTGGAGTCATCACCCAGACGGAGTTCTACAGGCGTTTCCAGAATGGCAGCTTGGAATTGCCACCTCCATAAGACAATATGGAAGGACTCCCATTCGTCTTCGTTGTGGATGAAGCGTGTGCACTGGGGGACCATCTTATGCGGCCATTCCCGATAACGACCCTCACCCCGGACCAGAGGGTTTGTAATTACCGGCTGGCCAGAGCCAGAAGAGTGGTGGAGAACACGTTTGGAATCATGGCCAGCCGGTTCCGCCTATTTCTTACACCCATACACATGGCGGAGTATAAACTGAATCATATTATCCTGGCGTGCTGTGTTCTACACAACTTTTTACGACAACATTCTGCCAACTATGCTGGCTCAGTTGGGCCTGAGGCCGGAATTCCAAATGAACCAACCCTGACAGCGCTTGAAAGTGGCCGTCCTGGCTTGCCCCACCTGAGTGCCCGTGAGGTCCGTCTAAGATACCTTGAATACTTTGCGGGTAGGGGGGCCATCAATATGCCAGACGATGTCTGAAACCTTTTTCAAATAAACAAAACATTTTAACTACTAAAATCTTTGGTGACATTTACTGCTTGTGTTTCTTTTAGCTGACCCTGACAGAAATGTGGTGAGTCCTGAAAATGTCGTGATTGTGTAACATTACAAAGCATTGTTGGGTGTTATTTACTAAAAGCAAAGACACTTTGCACTACAAGTGCACTTGAAACTGCACTTGTAGTGCAAAGTGGCTTTTCCCTTAGAAAATAACCCCCATTGTCACTGAAAACACCAATTAGAGCACAACCAAAGTTTTGGAGCGTTGAAACAATAATCCACACATTCTTGATTATAAATCTTTTTAATACCAGCACAATCACATGTGCATTTGTAAAAGGTTTTTAAAACAAACCAACATGTTTGTTGTATAACAATTTTTGGGGTCACATTAGGAAAAAGTAGAAATGTCCATGTAAGATAAAACCGGCATGTTTAAAACCAACAAGAAAGACACAAATCTTGAACTTACAAAGTTCACATTTGGTAGAACTTGAAGGCAATATCAGACATGAGTATTTACAAACTGTGTTTGATATTGCGTTCAGATGGGGTGAAGTCACCCCAGGAAAAGCCAAATTTTGAAGATGCACACAAATTGCCGAATGTCAACATGTGCAGGCTGCCATCACGGGGGATCAAGGGACGTGTTTTGTGGGGGCAACCACTTCCTCACAGCTACTTTATTATTGAGGAAGGGGTTGCACCCCCAAAACGCCTACATTGATCTCCCGTGATGGCAGATAGCACATGTTGACACACTGTGTGCATCTTCAAAATTTGGCTTTTCACAAATATGTCAAAAAATGTTAGAAATTTTTAGATCACAAAAAGCACAAAAAAACAAAGGGATTTTGAGAGGTTTTAAACTCTCCCTAAAACATCAATGATGTTCTTCATTTTTTTTTGAACATCATTGATGTTTTTCTGGATGTTTTACAAGTCCCTATTACACCCCATGATCTCCCCGATCAGGATCTGTGCACTTTCAGAGGTGAAATGATCTCGATCCACAACATCACGATCACCTAAAAAGATAGAAACAAAAACACACCATGTATTATAAATATGCCGGCATCCATCTCTTACCTGAGCCTGTGGTCGCAGACACTCACCTGTTGTGGTGACTAGTTCCACCACGTCTCCTTCCTCCTCCTCCTCCTGTTGTCTCTGTGGGATTTCCCCTTCTTCCAGAGGTGGGGGGTCTGTGGTCTCCTCAGATGAGGGGTGTCCTTTGAGTCTTTTATCCCCTATGTTAAAAAAAATAGGTATACTTAGCACACAGATATTTCATGGCAGAAATAGAAATATGAAACATTGCTTGGAAGTTGGGTACAATTGTCTCTTTTGACAGATTTCCAAGATGAAGAAATATTTTTGTCCTTTGTCAAGCTTGAATACTTACCTATTTTGTACAAGCTTCACAGATGGAGACACCCTTATAGTATACACTGGAGCACCTGTGTGGGACCCCCTAATAAGAAGGGTGTTCTTGTGTCCCACACTAGTGCTCCAGCGTCCAGATGTAAAAACTGCTGCTGAGTGTCCTCTCCTTACACAGAATCTAGTTTGCATTACATTCTAGTTACAAACCCATCTACACAACCAAATTATTTTAAGACAAGTAGGCCATAAAAAATGTTGGCAAATGCATATGGCTAAAACAATGGTGTTTTCTAGACCGAACGAACAATGTTTCATACGAACGAATAATGTGCTCATGAACATGAAAGTTGCCATTTTAAACTGTACAACAGTAAAGAAAAGCACACGGAGCAGTACGAACGTAATAAACATAAAAAATAGGAACACAGGACAACTACTTACTCTTTTGCAGCACTCTTCGGATCCTTCTGTACTGCTCGTGCTCCTTTAATTTCAGGTCCGACTAACGCTTCCTGAGCTGATCTTTCAATCGTCGTACCCCGAAATTCCGGTGCAGACTTTTGACCACTTTCGCCATGATCTTGGCCTTTCGGACATTGGGGTTGGGGTAAGGTCCATACTTCCCGTCATAGTCGGCCTTCTTCAGGATGTCGACCATCTCCACCATCTCCACAAAGGACATATTTGATGCCTTAAATCGTCTCCTTCTGGATCGGGACGTTTCAGGCTCCGGGCTTTCCTCCTCCTCCTCGTTGCTGTAATTAACAGACACCTGCTCTGTCTTCACCATGTGCTCTTCCCCCACTGCGCCGAACAAGAAGGGGCGGGGAATAGACTAGAAAGAACGTAAGGGGCGGGCGGAGTTTCACGCATGCGCAATGTCTATAAAGCGTAACACATGTGCGTAGTACGTACGATCTGTGAGCGGGGGAAGGAGTAACGGAGGCACCGATTGTGATAGCGAAGGTAAGATTTAACATTGGGCCTATACTGCTTCTAGATTGAGGCCTGTATTTGCACCAGTTTAGAAGACTTTAGGCTGATATTAGGGTTTGTCTTGTGTTGTGTCTTGCAGTTAAAATGGATATCTTGAAGGATCATGACTTTATGCCAATCTTCATAGATATGTTCAGGGAGCTGCCTTGTCTGTGGCAGATAAACCACCCTGATTATAAGAACCAAACAAAGAGGAAGGCAGCGCTGGATAAGTTGATGCAATTTGTGAAGTCGGTGATCCCCACGGCAGACATCACCTATTTGAAGATCCTAATTGGTGGCCTGAGGAGTACTTATCTAAGGGAGCACAAGAAGGTCTAGGATTCCCAGAGATCAGGAGCTGCAGATGACATTTATCTCCCCAGGCTGTGGTACTATGACAGACTGCATTTTCTGGCAGGTCAGACTGAACCCAGGCCAGCACTCTCCACTCTTCCTTCTACGCTTCCTTCCCCCCCAGCTGAGGCTTCTGACGCCCAACCTGGGCCTTCCAGGCAGCAACATGTGGAGGAGCCCTGCTTGAGCCAGGTATAGCATTCTTCTAAATATTGCTGGTTGTCCAATCAATGATGTTAAATAGATGTTAGTTTGGAGTACTAATTTATGACTGTGATTGATGAAGCAAAAACTAAAACCATGTCCCTTTTTCATACACAGGGAAGTCTCAGCCAGGAGGTAGCCGGGCCAAGCAGGCTGCTTGATATCCAGGTCCCTCCCCTCCGCCTTCAAAGACAAAGTGGCAGGAAGAGGAGTAACCTGGAGGAGGCTGCCATAGGTCTATTTTGGAAAGCTACTGAGGCCCTCAGAACACCCCACAGTGTGGAAGCTGATTTTGCTGGCATAACTGCATGCAAAATGATGCAGATGGAGGAGGGCCAACAACTCCTATGTGAGTTTTTAATTTTGGAAGCTCTAAATAAGGGGTTGAGGGGCCAACTCACATGTGCAACCCACATTTGTCACCTCACCCATAGTCCTCCTCCTCCTCCTCCAGGTCCTACTCCTTCTCCTGCCACATCTCCAACACCAGAGCCACAGCCAGGAAGGAAGCGCGGAAGGAAGACCAGAGAGTGATGACCTGGGTTCAGTCTGGTCTGGCAAAATATGTAGGCTCTTGTAGTACCATAGCGTGGGCACACAGATGTCATCTGCTGCTTTCATGATCTCTGGGACTTCTGGACAAGACTGCACTCCTTTAGATATGGACTCCTCAGGCCACCAATTTTGCAGGAAATTAATTGATGTCTGCCCTGGGGGTCAAAGGCTTCGCCAGTTTATGATGTTTATCCAGCGTTGCCTCCCTCTTTGTTTGGTTCTGAGTCCTTAATAAAGGAATTTTTGGTTCAATTATACTCGCCTATGTGTGTTTTCCTTCAAAAAGGACAGTTTGTTTGTGAGGAGGCAGGTACATTTGTAAACTACAATGTGAAATTAACCAGAGACACCAACACCAAGCAATCTCCTTGAGATTAAATAATACAAGATAATAATGGTGTTGTGGTAACTTGACACACAAAACACACACAAAAATATTCTGGAGTAAAAAAAAAATAAATAAAAAAAACATCAGCCTTGAAAAAAATACAAAACCAAAAAAAAAAAAAGATTTTTGGTCAGATGTGACAAATCATAATATATTGAGGGAATCAAGATAAATAATAAAGAAATAAGTTTGTGAGAACTCTGTGTGAATATCAGCAGCAAAACTACTTCGTTCTTCCTGCATTATAAAGAAGAAGAGAGTGCGCTGTATTAAACAATTTTAAACATTGCAGCCTGACGAAAGTGCTCTATCCATTCCAAGCGCTAATTTTACCAGACCGAGCTGTTCCGTCTCGGAATTTCTTCTGAGCATGCGTGGCACTTTGTACGTCGGAATTGTCCACACAAGGTCGGAATTGACGCGATCGGATTTTGTTGTCGGAAAATTTTATAGCCTGCTCTCAAACTTTGTGTGTCAGAAAATCCGATGGAAAAAGTCCGATGGAGCCCACACACAGTCGGAATTTCCGACAACACGCTCTGATCGCACTTTTTCCGTCACAAAATCCGACCGTGTGTACGGGGCATTACAGTGAGATTGTCCTCTCCATGGAGGTGACTTTCTCACCCGAACAGGCACCTATCACTAACTTTCACGTAGAGATAGCTTGTGCATCCAGCCCTCTAAGGGCAACTCTTGAAACATTCTCCCGTCGTGTTCCTGTAAAAGACAAACAGAACAACCTACAATTCTACTTAGCTAAACACATTCTAGAGTGTTCCAAGCGGGAACCATGTGGCTAGTAATAGGCAAAGTCCCTCTCAAATACCAGGGTACTGATTCTTTCCTATTAGCCAAACCCACAAGTTAGGATGAAGAAGTGTGGAGTCCATCTGTCTGACTGGTGCCTTCAGCGACCCTCTCCTGCAGCATTGGGGCACACATCTTCCTTTGACGGCCAGCCATCATTGCTGGAGCCTATAGCAATGGCTTGCCTACTTGTGGGCAATTGTAGAAGCTCTTCAGGGAAGTCTTTTCCTCTGATACCTCCTTTATGAAGAGACAGCGAGCAACTACCCTCTGACACGGTAGCAACTCACACAAGCTCAACTTGGTGACTATGGTGGTCCACTGGCCAAATGATCTTCACAAAGTGTCCAGGATAAAGTATGTTCGCAAAGTGTCTTTAGCAAGTATCTTCGCAAAGTGTCCTTAACCAAGTATCTTCGCAAAGTGTCCTTAGTAACTAAGGGTTTACCCCCTCCAGGTAGCAACCCCTGGATCAGAAAGTAGAAGTCCTCTGCAGCAGAAGATTCTTTCTCCCAGGCTTCAGTTGTCCCATCTTCTATTTGCAAGGATAGAAGGGAAAGGGGATTTGGGAAAGGACCTCTAGCCCAACAGCAACACAAGCAACTGTAACAATGGTTCTTCAGGCTTAACAGCCTCTTTCAATCAATATGTTCAGTTCAAACAGACGATGAACTTGACACAACTTGGTAGTAGTGGTCAGGATGTGGTATCCAGATCATCCTTCTGTCAGGACCCTAAATACTGATGGCCCACTCTTGACTCTTCTTGTCTGGGCGATTGAGCACCACACGATCAATGTGTATGGTTCTCCCCAGACTCCAATTATCCTTAATGGACAGAAATGTTTCCCAGAGCTGTGGCTTGGATGGATTTCAATGTGTATTGGTAACATATAGAAAGTACCAGACAGCTTCTTCACACCAAGCCTCTCTATTTCCTCCATTATTTCTCTAGGAGCATATGGGTAATCATACCCGTATCCCATAGCTACATTTCACTGCACATACCTCTGGAAGCGAGAGAACCTGGGGAGCTTTTGCCTGTCGCCTCTCCCAGGCAGGTCATACGGGGTCTCCACCTTGGAGATAAAATTGGAGTAAGCTTCATTCTGGGCTCAGGCCTGAGCATAAGTGCGAGGCGGGGACAAATCTGGGACCCTAGTTGCATAGGCCTCACAAAACCCAAAGTTTCTTGCACACTTCATATGAATGACCGCTGCCTCTGTTTCTTCGCTGTACAAACTTGGACATGGGGGACTCTTCCTTTCCTCAGTTCCCCAGCTCCACTCCGTTTGCACCTCTGATCCCCACTCGCCGATTCCCTCTCCCAGGGCTCCAAAACGGCATTCAAATCTGGGGGACCCCACATTGATGATCCCTGGCTCCTCCTCTCCTGAAGAGCTTGAGGACCCCAGTCTCTGGATCCATCGAGCCCCTTCTGCCCTTTTTAGAGCTGGACTTTCAGCTGCTGCGACCGCAACTGGTGCATCCTGTGGCCAAGGCCTGGCCCCCACTAACTGGGTGCACTGTACCTCTGAAACACAAGTTTTCCTAGTTTGGCACACAGTGGTACGAGTGTGCACCACTTGTCCTGGCCCCAGCAGTGCCCTCGGCACTCCCCTGCCTCTTCCAAAAGGGATAGCAACAATGGGTGTTGATGGGGAAAGCCCAGAACTTAAGGGCTTTGTCCCTGTCTCCCAGTTCACATACAATCTTCTGGGCTGACAGTCACTCGGCTCCAGTTTTAGCAGCAGCTCTCCACAATGCCCACACTGACGCCAAGCGTGCAGCCTCACTGTCACACACTGACATCTGGCACATACCAGTCCAAGGTGTTCTGTGTCTCTTCTGCTGAACAGCACTAAACTTCCCTGGGGTATCCTGTGTCCGTCAGTGTCGGGTTCTGCATTTCATTCCGCTCTGCAGGCTCTCCGCCAACACGTGGCCTCTACGCTCCAGCTCACTCTGGCATCTGCCTTTTCGCTACTCCTCTCACGTATCTTCTTCTCAGCTGCACCTGGTGGTGGAAGTGATGTCACATCTTCCTCCCAGTCGCCGGATTGGTGGCCCGCAAGCAGTGAATCCACCTGCGCCCCCATATTAACTAACTCTCTGGAGGTGGCTCCTCGTGCTGGGCAGATATCTCTGGTACGCTCTTACCCACGTGGTACAGTGACCCTTTCACTCCTGCCACACAAATGCTGCTCAGCATACATGAACTGCACTGTAAAGCAGACAGTATCCCCTGCTACAGGTACACAGACATCCACTTCACCTGTCTCCACATGAGTCTTGGCCACATTCCTTTGCTCATATGCTAACCGAACTCCCTCACTGCTACTGCTGAGAAACATTCTGCTACTACCGACTGTATAGCAGACATTTTCTTCTATAGCATGTGTATTGTCACAACCCCTGACGCGCCGATTCCCACATCCTGGGTTAACTCATTCTTGACCATAACTTGAAAGCATGCTTGCACTGGCGACTGTAAAGCAGACATTTTGCTCCCTAGTACAATACAGCCTTTCTTCCACCACACTCCTGCCATCTGCACCGTAAGACATGGCGTTTCCTGGTACTTTATTCGGCCGTTGCCGATGGCAACCACTGCGATAAATCAGGGCATAATCTCAGACTGACACCCCAAATGTAGCACTGCCCCCTGTAGAGATTGCTGAGTATGGTCTTTCCTGGGCCTCCTTCTGATTATCCTGCAGCCAGACACTTGGGTAGTTTCACACACGTATGCATTCGCATTACAAAAGTAATGAATTTAAACGAATCCGAAAAAAAGCGAACGAATTCGAATCGAATTAGAACACAAATTTGAATCGAATTTAAAAACATAATCGAATTCAAAAACAAATTTGAATCGAATTTGAAAACAATAGAAATCGATTTTCCAAAAAATACAATAAAATAGAATATAAAATCATAAAGCAATAGAATACATATATATAATATTTTTTTAAATTCTGTTTTATTGTTTTTCTATTCTTTTCTTTTCTTTTCTATTATTTTCTATTCTATAATAGTCTTTTCTATTCAAATTCGAATTCATTCTATAAGAAATTCGAACATGGTTTCTGAAGATCGAATTTCGTATAGAATGAATTTGAATTAGAATAGAAAAGATTTGAACAGAAAAGAATAGAAAAGAATAGACTAGAAATTTGAATATCATATAGCATTAAATCGAATTTGAATAGAAAAGATTAGAATAGAAAAGAAAATAACAGAAAAGAATAAACTAGAAAAACATATATTGTATTTTATTCTATTCTGTTCTATTGTTTTTATATTCTAATCTTTTCTATTATTTTCAATTTTATTCTAATCTTTTCTATTCAAATTCAAAATCATTCTATACGAAATTTGAATTTCAGAAAATGGTTTTATACATTTTTTTTTTTTACAGAAAATGTGTTATTTATTTTTATATATACGGTTCTTAAATAATGGGGGCGGGGCCACGCGGTGACCCCGCCCCCTCTGACGCACGGGGACTTGACGGGGACTTCCCTGTGGCATTCCCTGTGACATCAGAGGGGGGCAGGGTCACCAGGTGGCTCCGCCCCCCCCCCCCCGTTATTTAAGAACCATCAGAAGAGGAGAAGCGTCACACAGCGGGAGCCTCCCTCCATGCCATCATGGATGCGGAGCGGCCCGATAAGAAGATGAAGACAAGAAGATGAAGAGAAGAAGATGAAGACAAGAAGATGAAGAGAGAAGCGTCACACAGTGGGAGCCTCCCTCCATGCCATCATGGATGCGGAGCGGCCCGAGGAGAAGAAGGGAAGAAGACGTTGACGCCGCGGAGGAAGATGGCGGAGGAAGATGCCGGATGAAAACACCGGAGGAAGAACCAGAAGAAGAAGAAGATGGAGGAAGAAACCGAAGGAAGATAGAAGACAGAAGAAAGAAGAAAGAAAATATAAAATAGAAGAAAGAAGAAGCATTTAAATAAAGGAATTGTCAAAAACTGTCTCTTGTCATTTTTAACATCTTTGACAGTTTTTTGGTGAAATGTAAAGTACCCCCTTACCATTTCACACAGGGGGGAGGGCCGGGATCTGGGGGTCCCCTTGTTAAAGGGGGCTTCCAGATTCCGATAAGCCCCCTGCCCGCAGACCTCCACAACCACTGGCTAAGGGTTGTGGGGATGAGGCCCTTGTCCCCATCAACAGCCCCCACCAAAGCACCCTCCCAATGTTGAGGGCATGTGGCCTGGTACAGTTCAGGAGGGGGGGCGCTCTCTCATCCCCCCTCTTTTCCTGCGGCCTGCCAGGTTGCGTGCTCGGATAAGGGTCTGGTATGGATTTTTGGGGGGACCCCACGCCATTTTTAAAAAAAATTTTGGCGCGGGGTTCCCCTTAATATCCATACCAGACCTGAATGGCCTGGTATGGAATTTAGGGGGACCCCCCACGTCATTTTTTTTTCATTTTGGTTCGGGGTTCCCCTGTGGGGAAATCCCATGCCGTTTTTATCAATTAACTTTTATGTGTATCGTCGGACCGGCAATAGCCGCGAGTAGTTTTAAATGACATTTTTTCCTTTGAAATGTCATTTTGCTGTCAGACTGTTCTAAACACGGGAAACATGCGTCCCTTTACAGGCATACTATAGACACCCCCCAGGTACGAAATTTAAAGGAATATTACACTTTTATTGTTTCACTTTAAGCATTATTAAAATCCCTGCTCCCGAAAAAACGGCCGTTTTTAAAACTTTTTTTGCATTGATCCATGTCCCCTGGGGCAGGACCCGGGTCCCCAAACACTTTTTATGACAATAACTTGCATATAAGCCTTTAAAATTAGCACTTTTGATTATTCATGTTCGTGTCCCATAGACTTTAACGGTGTTCGCGTGTTCGAACAAATTCTTTGCCTGTTCGCAAGTTCTGGTGCGAACCGAACGAGGGGGTGTTCGGCTCATCCCTAATTGCCGGACCGACATTTCATTATAGCCGCGAGTAGTTTTAAATAACTTTTATTCCTTAAGGGCCAGTTCACACAACATGCAGTCCAGTGCGTTTTTTTTCTGCATAAAACGCATGGAAAGTAGGTTATATGGTTTTCAATGGCATAGTTCACACCAGTGCTTGCAGTTCCAGTGCGTTTCCAGTCCCCCAAAAAAAAAGTCGAACATGCTGCATTTTTTATGCACTGGACTGTACTGGAACGCTGTAAAATGCATCAAAAACGCACTGGAATGCACCTAAATGCACCAAAAATGCACTGCAACACACTTGTCCTTATTTAAGGTTAAGAAAAAAGAGGGGGGGAAGCACTGGACTGCATCAAAAATACACCAAAAACGCACTGGAACGCATAAAAAACGTGCATGCAGAAAAACACCTGGAACGCACGTTTCTATGGTGTGATCTTGCCTTTACGGCCCTTAGGGCCAGTTCACACCATAGAAACGCAGTCCGGACGCGTTCCAGGTGCTTTTCTGCATGCACGTTTTTGATGCGTTCCAGTGTGTTTTTGGTGCGTTTTTTGATGCAGTCCAGTGCTTTTTTTCCCCCCTCTTTTTTCTTAACCTTAAATAAGGACAAGTGCGTTCCATTCCGTTTTTGATGCGTTTTACAGCTTTTCAGTACAGTCCAGTGCAGAAAAAATGCAGCAAGTTCTACTTTTTTTTATGGAACTGGAACGCACTGGAATGGCAAGCACTGGTGTGAACTATGCCATTGCACACCATATAACCGAATTTCCATGCATTTTTGATGCAAAAAATATGCACTGGACTGCATTGGTGTGAACTGGCCCTTAAGCAATTTGGCATATTTAAAGGCATTTCTCCTTGTTTAGTTTTGGGGTTGTCCAATTGGTGACATTGATATATGTCCCTTAGAGTGGGACCTGGGCCCCATACTCATTTTAAGGCCAATAACTAGAAGATAAGCCAGCCAAGTGGGGACTAGTACAATTGCCAAGTCATTTCCCTTAGACTGCAATGGTATTTGTTGTATAACTTTTGCACATGTTATACTCTTTAGTTGCCCCCCTGGACTGGGGGGTGTTTTGTCCCATCTGTAATTTTGGTGCATGCTGGATGATGTGCTTAATTTTGGACAGTGGGTGGCTTATTATGTGCTAGCTGCATTTGGGTTGTTCTGAGCATGCTCAGGGACTTTGGTTTTTTTGGTGGTGCTTTTTGTGTGTGAACAGCACTTGGATGTTTCTGGGCATGCTCAGAGTGTGTTTTTGGGGATAGTAATTTAAGGATATCCTTAACAGGTGTACCCACTTTGAAGTTCAGTCTCTACATTGGGTGAACTTGCATTTTGTGTGTTTCATGGACTGTATATGTGTTTTCAATTGCCTCATTAGCACACAAGCCTATGTTATATAAAGCTTGCAGATAGCAATCGTTACTTTGCCCTGAAAAGAGCCAAGATTGTGTGTGTGGGGGCTGGCAAAAGAGTACATTTGGGTGTCCTTATTGAGTTTCTAACACATGTATTTTGTTTGTTATGTTGTTGCAAAACAGATGTGTTTTTATGCAATTTATTTGTTACTTTGGTTTGCTTCTTTTTTTTTTTTTTTTTTCTTTTTTGGGGTGGTGGTTATTTTACCAAGAAATCTTTTTATGTTGGCAATTTTTGTTGTTTTTACGTTCACTTTGATTTAACTGTCTGTGCTGCCTAAGGCCTCTTTCACACGAGGGATCCGTATGTCCGTTTTTCATCCTTCCGTTTTCGGATGAAAAATGAACATACATTCATCCCTATGGAGCGTCGGATGTCAGCGGTGACATGTCCGCTGACATCCGACCCCGCTCCGATCCGAAAAGTGTAACGGAGGAAAAACCTACTTTTCCATCCGTGATCGGATCGGGTGATGACGGACACTACGGCGGAGCGATCCCCGCTGAGCAAGCGGGTGTTCACGGGGCGGATCATCACTGATCCGCCCCGTGAGAAAGAGCCCTTATTTTTAAAATTCTTTCTCAAGATGCTGTGTAATGTTGTTTTAATCCTTAATAGATGTCCATTTGTGGGTGCACTCCTTTTAACTCCTGTTAATTTACACTGTAAAAGGGTCAAACCTATTCTGTTAGTGTCTCAAATTAACATACATGTGTGTATTTTGCTTTCCTTGCTTCTTTTCCAAGTCCTGTTTTTATTTTTTGGACCAATAACATTGTTTCAAATTCTTTGTTTAATGTGTGTTCTTTTCATGCATCAGATTTCCCAGCTGCAGCTTAACTAGGCTGATTGGCATGTCTTGGCCAAATCCCTTTTTTCATTTTTTTTTTTTTATTTTTAAGTTACTTTCCTGGTGCCTTCATGGTAGCAAATGCATGGATTGTGCATATGCTGCCATGGATAGTGACCAGGAAAGTAACATTTCAGAGTGGTAAGTATTCAATTTCCTTTTTGAGCAGTGGTTTTCAGCCTCAGTCCTCAAGTACCTCCCCGACAGGACATGTTTAGGAAATTTTATCTTCTCTAACCACTTGCCGACCGCCGCACGACTATATACGTCGACAGAGCGGCACGGGCAGGCAAAAGGACTTACATGTACGTCCTTGCCTGCCCGCGGGTGGGGGGTCCGATCGGACCCCCCCCCGGTGCCTGCGGCGGTCGGCAAATGTCCCCCGGCGATCGGAGGTGAGGGGGAGGCCATCCATTCGTGGCCCCCCCCTCGCGATCGCTCCCAGCCAATGGGATCATTTCCCTGCCTCTGTATTGTACACAGAGGCAGAGGAAATGATGTCATCTCTCCTCGGCTCGGTATTTTCCGTTCCGGGCCGAGGAGAGAAGACTGTACTGTGAGTTACACAAACACACACACACAGTAGAACATGCCAGGCACACAAAACACCCCGATCCCCCCCCCGATCCCCCCCCAATCACCTCCCCCCCCCCTGTCACAAACTGACACCAGCAGGTTTTTTTTTTTTTTTTTTTTTCTGATTACTGTATTGGTGTCAGTTTGTGACAGTTACAGTGTCAGGGCAGTTAGTGTTAGGCCCCCTGTAGGTCTAGGGTACCCCCCTAACCCCCCCTAATAAAGTTTTAACCCCTTGATCACCCCCTGTCACCAGTGTCGCTAAGCGATCATTTTTCTGATCGCTGTATTAGTGTCGCTGGTGACGCTAGTTAGTGAGGTAAATATTTAGGTTCGCCGTCAGCGTTTTATAGCGACAGGGACCCCCATATACTATCTAATAAATGTTTTAACCCCTTGATTGCCCCCTAGTTAACCCTTTCACCACTGATCACCGTATAAGTGTTACGGGTGACGCTGGTTAGTTTGTTTATTTTTTATAGTGTCAGGGCACCCGCCGTTTATTACCGAATAAAGATTTAGCCCCCTGATCGCCCGGCGGTGATATGCGTCGCCCCAGGCAGCGTCAGATTAGCGCCAGTACTGCTAACACCCACGCACGCAGCATACGCCTCCCTTAGTGGTATAGTATCTGATCAGATCAATATCTGATCCGATCAGATCTATACTAGCGTCCCCAGCAGTTTAGGGTTCCCAAAAACACAGTGTTAGCGGGATCAGCCCAGATACATGCTAGCACCTGCGTTTTGCCCCTCCGCCCGGCTCGGCCCAGCCCACCCAAGTGCAGTATCGATCGATCACGGTCACTTACAAAACACTAAACGCATAACTGCAGCGTTCGCAGAGTCAGGCCTGATCCCTGCGATCGCTAACAGTTTTTTTGGTAGCGTTTTGGTGAACTGGCAAGCACCAGCCCCAGGCAGCGTCAGGTTAGTGCCAGTAGCGCTAACACCCACGCACGCACCATACACTTCCCTTAGTGGTATAGTATCTGAACTGATCAATATCTGATCCGATCAGATCTATACTGGCATCCCCAGCAGTTTAGGGTTCCCAAAAACGCAGTGTTAGTGGGATCAGCCCAGATACCTGCTAGCACCTGCGTTTTGCCCCTCCGCCCGGCCCAGCCCAGCCCACCCAAGTGCAGTATCGATCGATCACTGTCACTTACAAAACACTAAACGCATAACTGCAGCGTTCGCAGAGTCAGGCCTGATCCCTGCGATCGTTAACAGTTTTTTTGGTAGCGTTTTGGTGAACTGGCAAGCGCCAGCGGCCTAGTATACCCCGGTCATAGTCAAACCAGCACTGCAGTAACACTTGGTGACGTGGCGAGTCCCATAAGTGCAGTTCAAGCTGGTGAGGTGGCAAGCACAAGTAGTGTCCCGCTGCCACCAAGAAGACAAACACAGGCCCGTCGTGCCCATAATGCCCTTCCTGCTGCATTCGCCAATCCTAATTGGGAACCCACCACTTCTGCAGTGCCCGTACTTCCCCCATTCACATCCCCAACCAAATGCAGTCGGCTGCATGAGAGGCATTTTCTTTATGTCCTCCCGAGTACCCCTACCCAACGAACCCCCCCAAAAAAGATGTGTCTGCAGTAAGCGCGGATATAGGCGTGACACCCGCTATTATTGTCCCTCCTGTCCTGACAATCCTGGTCTTTGCATTGGTGAATGTTTTGAACGCTACCATTCACTAGCTGAGTATTAGCGTAGGGTACAGCATTGCACAGACTAGGCACACTTTCACAGGGTCTCCCAAGATGCCATCGCATTTTGAGAGACCCGAACCTGGAACCGGTTACCGTTATAAAAGTTACAGTTACAAAAAAAGTGTAAAAATAAAAAAAAAAACACAAACAAAAATATAAAATAAAAAATAATAGTTGTCGTTTTATTGTTCTCTCTCTACTCTCTCTCTCTCTATTCTCTCTATTGTTGTGCTCTTTTTTACTGTATTCTATTCTGCAATGTTTTATTGTTATTATGTTTTATCATGTTTGCTTTTCAGGTATGCAATTTTTTATACTTTACCGTTTACTGTGCTTTATTGTTAGCCATATTTTTGTCTTCAGGTACAGCATTCACGACTTTGAGTGGTTATACCAGAATGATGCTTGCAGGTTTAGGTATCATCTTGGTATCATTCTTTTCAGCCAGCGGTCGGCTTTCATGTAAAAGCAATCCTAGCGGCTAATTAGCCTCTAGACTGCTTTTACAAGCAGTGGGAGAGAATGCCCCCCCCCCCCCATCGTCTTCCGTGTTTTTCTCTGGCTCTCCTGTCTCAACAGGGAACCTGAGAATGCAGCCGGTGATTCAGCCAGCTGACCATAGAGCTGATCAGAGACCAGAGTGGCTCCAAACATCTCTATGGCCTAAGAAACCGGAAGCTACGAGCATTTTATGACTTAGATTTCGCCGGATGTAAATAGCGCCATTGGGAAATTGGGGAAGCATTTTATCACACCGATCTTGGTGTGGTCAGATGCTTTGAGGGCAGAGGAGAAATCTAGGGTCTAATAGACCCCAATTTTTTCAAAAAAGAGTACCTGTCACTACCTATTGCTATCATAGGGGATATTTACATTCCCTGAGATAACAGTAAAAATGATTAAAAAAAAAAAAAATGAAAGGAACAGTTTTAAAATAAGATAAAAAAGCAAAAAAATAATAAAGAAAAAAAAAAAAAAAAAAAAAAAAGCACCCCTGTCCCCCCTGCTCTCGCGCTAAGGCGAACGCAAGCGTCGGTCTGGCGTCAAATGTAAACAGCAATTGCACCATGCATGTGAGGTATCACCGCGACGGTCAGATCGAGGGCAGTAATTTTAGCAGTAGACCTCCTCTGTAAATCTAAAGTGGTAACCTGTAAAGGCTTTTAAAGGCTTTTAAAAATGTATTTATTTTGTTGCCACTGCACGTTTGTGCGCAATTGTAAAGCATGTCATGTTTGGTATCCATGTACTCGGCCTAAGATCATCTTTTTTATTTCATCAAACATTTGGGCAATATAGTGTGTTTTAGTGCATTAAAATGTAAAAAAGTGTGTTTTTTCCCCAAAAAATGCGTTTGAAAAATCGCTGCGCAAATACTGTGTGAAAAAAAAAATTAAACACCCACCATTTTAATCTGTAGGGCATTTGCTTTAAAAAAATATATAATGTGTGGGGGTTCAAAGTAATTTTCTTGCAAAAAAAAATAATTTTTTCATGTAATCAAAAAGTGTCAGAAAGGGCTTTGTCTTCAAGTGGTTAGAAGAGTGGGTGATGTGTGACATAAGCTTCTAAATGTTGTGCATAAAATGCCAGGACAGTCCAAACCCCCCCCCCCAAATGACCCCATTTTGGAAAGTAGACACCCCAAGCTATTTGCTGAGAGGCATGTCGAGTCCATGGAATATTTTATATTGTGACACAAGTTGCGGGAAAGAGACAAATTTTTTTTTTTTTTTTGCACAAAGTTGTCACTAAATGATATATTGCTCAAACATGCCATGGGAATATGTGAAATTACACCCCAAAATACATTCTGTTGCTTCTCCTGAGTACAGGGATACCACATGTGTGAGACTTTTTGGGAGCCTAGCCGCGTATGGGACCCCGAAAACCAAGCACCGCCATCAGGCTTTCTAAGGGCGTAAATTTTTGATTTCACTCTTCACTGCCTATCACAGTCTCGGAGGCCATGGAATGCCCAGGTGGCACAACCCCCCCCCAAATAAACCCATTTTGGAAAGTAGACACCCAAAGCTATTTGCTGAGCGGTATAGTGAGTATTTTGCAGACCTCACTTTTTGTCACAAAGTTTTGAAAATTAAAAAAAGAAAAAAAAAATTTTTTTTTTTGTCTTTCTTCATTTTCAAAAACAAATGAGAGCTGCAAAATACTCACCATGCCTCTCAGCAAATAGCTTGGGGTGTCTACTTTCCAAAATGGGGTCATTTGGGGGGGGGTTTGTGCCACCTGGGCATTCCATGACCTCCGAAACTGTGATAGGCAGTGAAGAGTGAAATCAAAAATGTACACCCTTAGAAATCCTGAAGGCGGTGATTGGTTTTCGGGGTCCCGTACGCGGCTAGGCTCCTAAAAAGTCCCACACATGTGGTATCCCCATACTCAGGAGAAGCAGCAGAATGTATTTTGGGGTGCAATTCCACATATGCCCATGACCTGTGTGAGCAATATATCATTTAGTGACAACTTTGTGCAAAAAAAAAAAAAAAAAAAATTGTCACTTTCCCGCAACTTGTGTCAAAATATAAAATATTCCATGGACTCAACATGCCTCAAAGCAAATAGCTTGGGGTGTCTACTTTCCAAAATGGGGTCATTTGGGGGGGGTTTGTGCCATCTGGGCATTTTATGGCCTTCAAAACTGTGATAGGTAGTGAGGAGTAAAATCAAAAATGTACGCCCTTAGAAATCCTGAAGGCAGTGATTGGTTTTCGGGGCCCCGTATGCGGCTAGGCTCCCAAAAAGTCCCACACATGTGGTATCCCCATACTCAGGAGAAGCAGCTAAATGTATTTTGGGGTGCAATTCCACATATGCCCATGGCCTGTGTGAGCAATATATCATTTAGTGACAACTTTTTGTAATTTTTTTTTTTTTTTTTGTCATTATTCAATCACTTGGGACAAAAAAAATGAATATTCAATGGGCTCAACATGCCTCTCAGCAATTTCCTTGGGGTGTCTACTTTCCAAAATGGGGTCATTTGTGGGGGTTTTGTACTGCCCTGCCATTTTAGCACCTCAAGAAACGACATAGGCAGTCATAAATTAAAGGCTGTGTAAATTCCAGAAAATGTACCCTAGATTGTAGGCGCTATAACTTTTGCGCAAACCAATAAATATACACTTATTGACATTTTTTTTACCAAAGACATGTGGCCGAATACATTTTGGCCTAAATGTATGACTAAAATTGAGTTTATTGGATTTTTTTTAGAACAAAAAGTAGAAAATATCATTTTTTTTCAAAATTTTCGGTCTTTTTCCGTGTATAGCGCAAAAAATAAAAACGGCAGAGGTGATCAAATACCATCAAAAGAAAGCTCTATTTGTGGGAAGAAAAGGACGCAAATTTCGTTTGGTTACAGCATTGCATGACCGCGCAATTAGCAGTTAAAGCGACGCAGTGCCAATTTGTAAAAAGTGCTCTGGTCAGGAAGGGGGTAAATCCTTCCGGGGCTGAAGTGGCTAAAATAGCTGTCCAAAATACAAAGCCATTGACTTTGATTTATAGCACCTGTGCAAGATGAAGGAAAACCTGCAAACATGGCCTGTTGGGGGGTACTTGAGGAAAGGGTTGAGCAGCACTGAATTAAAATCAAGCTGAAGCCAATCCTATTCTAATTGTGGACATTCGAGGGAAATCAAGTTTATTTTTTTTAAAAAGGTTGGGCTTTGTCCCTTTTCTTAAAATTGGCTTCACTTCCTGTCATAGCCAAACAGGAAGTGAGAGTAAAACCCTAATTTTTCCTTGGACACACAGGTCAATCTAACTAGTGCCCCCATTATGCAAATTTCACTCTAGCACTTTGTTGTGTACACCCCAAATTATTAGGTATTTTGGGGTTTATTAAAGGCAAATCCTTTCTGCAATACAAGTGTAGTTGATGAAAGGGTAGCACTGGTGATTTTATCCAATCATGTAGAGGCAAAGATGCTGTTTTTTTCTTTTCCTTGCATGTCCCCCTCGGATCTCCAGCAACTGCACTTCTAAGTGCACTTGTGGTGCAAAGTGGATTTACCTTTTAGTAAATAAACCCCAAGATACATAATAATTTGGGATGTACATGGCAAAATGCTAGAGTGCAATTTCCCGAATGGGGAAACTATTTAGATTGACCTGTGTGTCCCCAAGGACATACATTGGTAGGGTTTTACCCTCACTTCCTGTTTGGCTATGTGACAGGAAGTGAATAATTTTGAATGTGAAATTGGCAACATACGGTAGGTGTCTTCACCCTATCAGGGGTGTAGACATCCCCCAAAACTTATAATCCCTCTGCAATCTATCCCCAAGCAAAAATAAGAAAGGATTTTAATGAGTTTAACTTTGCAAAAGACACATTCCTAAGTTCAATTGTGATGCATGTTAATGGCCCATTTAGACCTTTAATAGAAAGTCATCAGTTGCCTTTGACTAACATTATTTTTGGCCAGTCCTAGAAATCTGCATCTGTTTTTCTATTAACCACTTGGTGTCTGTGCTATAGCCAAACGACGGCCACAGCGTGGACCTGAATTTCTGGAAGGCTGTCATAGGACGGGCTCCCCGCATGCTACCTGCTGTGCACGCACTGAGTCACTGAGACTCGGTTGATCACAGATTGAAGTAAGGGCCGATCTGTTTATTTTTTCTACTAACGCTGACAGCATGAGGATAAGGATAAAAGCTGATCACCGGCTTAGGTGCAAGTGACATTGGTCCCAAAGAGGCAATACTTGCCTCATCTGTGCCCACCAGTACCCCCTTCCAGTGCCACCTATCAATGCCCACCAGTGATCCCAAGCAGTGCTGCCTATCAGTGTAACCAATCAGTGCCGCCTCATCAGCGTACATCAATGAAGGAGAAAAATTACCTGTTTGCAAAATTTATTATCAAAATATCCAAAAATATACAAAATTATTTATAAAAATCTGTCTTCTTTTGTTTGAACAAAAGAAAAAAAACACACAGGTGATCAAATACCACCAAAAGAATGCTCTATTTGTGGGAACTTAAAAAAAACAAACATTTGGCTAAGTATGACCGCGCAATTGTCATTCAAAATGGATCAGCGCTGAAAATTGGTCAGGACAGCAGGGTGGTTTAAGTGCCCAGTAAGCAAGTGGTTAACTTCCATGCCAAATATGGAATTCTGTAATAAAGATGTGTGCCCTCTGTGTATACGGCATGTGCGTAAGCAAGTCGCACACATATGAACGGTACCCATTGTAAATCATGGGGTACAACTTGTGCTGCAACTTTTCAGTCCCAAGAGGCCTTAGGCTCTCTTTCCACTACTGCGAGTTGTTGTGCGACTTGACACATGTGAAGTTGCAGGACAAGTCAAAACACATGTATTTCGATGTTCCCCCGTTCTAATTGGTGCTCTAAAAAAAGTTCTTGCACTACTTTGTTCCAACTTCAGTGCGACTTTTTTTCAGATGTTTTGAATTTGTCGCATGACACGGCATTAAAGCTCGGTTTCCACTATCGCAAGCCCAAAGTTGCGTGTTTTTTGCCGCGAGTTTCCCACAACTTTTTGCCAAAACTTGAAGCAACGCCTGTGTATTTTTGAGGTCTATGGACCTCAAGTCGCATCAAAGTGGGACCAAAGTAGTGCAGGGACTACTTTGAAGTTGCTGCAACTTGAAGTCACAGACATATGAACGGTACTCATTGTAAATCATGGGGTAGAACTTGTGATGCAACTTTTCAGTCCCTAGTGGCATGACAAGTTGCAATAGTGGAAAACAAGCCAAAAAAGCACATTGTAAATCACGCAACTTTGGTGTTGAAATAGTGGAAAGAGAGCATTAGGCTAAAGCGGTAATAGGAAGATGCACTGTAAGAATCAAACAGGCTCTTGCACTGAATCTAATTTATGGAAGATTTAACTGATTGGCCAGTGTATGGTGACCTTTAAAGATATGAAAACTTGAATTTCTGGTGTTTAAGCCTCATACACATGATGGGACTTTGTACCCCGTGTACGGAGCCCAATGTGCTCAGCGGGGGAGCGCTCCGTCGATCCCCGTTGGGCAGGCAGATGACAGGTCTGTCTCTGCACACTATGCAGGGACAGACCTGTCAGAGTGCCGCTCTCCTCTATGGGGGATCGGATGATGACGGACCGTAGAGTCCGTCGTCACCCGATCCGATCCGCAGATGGATGGAAAAATAGGTTTTTCCTCCGTTACACTTTAGGATTGGAGTGGGTCGGATGTCAGCTGAAAGGTCCGTCCGTGTGAGGGGAGCCTTGGGCCCCTTTCACACTGGGGCGGTGCGGGCGGCAGAGTTAAAACTGCGCTATTTTTTGCGCTGCTTTACCGGCGGTATTCGGCCGCTAGCGGTTTTAACCCCTGCTAGCGGTCGAAAAGGGGTTAAATCCGCCCGCAAAATGCCACCGCAGCGCCGTTTTGCTGGCAGTATAGCCGCGCTGTCCCATTTATTTCAATGGGCAGGAGCGGTTTATACACCGCTCCAAAGATGCTGCTAGCAGGACTTTTTTTAGGCCCCTTTCACACTGGGGCGTTTTTAGGCGCTATAGCACTAAAAATAGCGCCTGAAAAACGCCCTAAAGAAGCGGCTCCATTCACTAAAGTGAGGGCTTTCACACTGGAGCGGTGCGCTGGCAGGGCATCACAAAAAGTCCTGCCAGCAGCTTCTTTTGAGCAGTGAACTCGCTGCTCCTCCCCATTAAAATCAATGGGGCAGCGCTGTGATACCGCCGGCAAAATGCCGATCCAGCGGCGTTTTGCGGTCGGATTTAATCCCTTTTCAGCCACTAGCAGAGGGGTTAAAACCGCCCCGCTAGCAGCCGAATAACACAGCTAAAACGACAGTAAAGCGGCTCTA
The DNA here is from genome assembly GCF_042186555.1 of Aquarana catesbeiana. Lineage (NCBI taxonomy): Eukaryota > Metazoa > Chordata > Amphibia > Anura > Ranidae > Aquarana > Aquarana catesbeiana. The sequence goes on along the minus strand of NC_133332.1, from coordinate 208,492,330 downwards.
AAAATAGCGACGCTTTACCGCAGACACCCCCCCCCCCGCCCCAGTGTGAAAAGGGCCTTAGGCTCTTTTCACACTAATGCGTTTTTTGATGCATTTTGCAGAAATCCATGGGAATTTTTTAACATGGGTTCCTATGGAACATGTTCACATCAATGCATTTTTGTGCCTCTGTGTTTTTGGAAAGGGTCAGGGACTTTTTTCCTGCAAAATGCAGCGTTTTGCTTGTAATAGATTTTAATGGACCTGCATCCAAAACGCAAGTACCACGTTTTGAATTTTAAAAAAATGTTTGTTTTTTTTACACTGTATATAGCTGGTTGCTAAGAAGGGGGCCGGGAAACCGGCTGCCGCGTCCTTATCAACCTATGAGTCATCAGCTGACTTCCCGCTCAATGTAAAAAAAAAAATGCCGGTTAAAAAAAAAAATCTTGAAAAAAAACAGTGTGGGGTCCCCCCCCAGGTCCATACCAGGCCCTTGGGTCTAATATGGATTCGGAGGGGACCCCCATGCCAAAATTTAAAAAAAAAAAATGGCATGGAGGTCCCCCCAAAATCCACACCAGACCCTTATCCGAGTACGCAGCCTGGCAGGTCAGGAAAGGGAGGGGACAAGCGAGCGCCCCCCCCCCCCTCCTGAACCATACTAGGCCGTATGCCCTCAACATGGGGGGATGGGAGCTTTGGGGCAGGGGGGGCTCTGCGCCCCCCCACCCCAAAGCACCTTGCCCCCATGTTGATGGGGACAAGGGCCTCTTCCCGACAACCCTTGCCCGGTGGTTGTCGGGGTCTGCACGCGCTCCGGTTCTTCTCCCATTGTCCTGTGCCTTCGCGGGGGTGCTCGCTCGTCCCCACCCCCTTTCCTGACTGACCGGGCTGCGTGCTCGGATTATAGTCTGGTATGGATTTTGAGGGGGGACCCCACACCATTTTTTCGGCGTAGGGGGTTCTCCTTGAAATCCATACCAGACCGAAGGGCCTGGTATGCCCCTGGGGGGAACCCACGCCGGTTTTTCTCGCGCTGCTTTAATAGAAAGAGTATTTTTCCTATTGCAGCGAGCGCGAGATGTACCTCGCTGAGAACCAGCGCGATCCCATCGCGCTGGAAACATTCTCGCATGCAGGTATTCCTGTGTCTGCGCTGGTTCACACGCTGGATTAAGGATCTATCAGTGCACCAATTAAGGTCTGAACCAGCGCAGTGCATTCATCTTAGTAAATGACCCCCTGTGTGTGGTTCTCCTCTACACTGCTATATATATATATATATATATATATATATATATATATATATATATATATATATATATACAGTATATATATATATATATAATTTTTTTTTCTTTTCTGTTCTATTCTAAACTTTTCTATTCAAATTTGAATTCATTCTAGACGAAATTGGAATTTCGGAAGATGGCTTTCATATAGAATGAATAGAAAAGAATTTGAATAGAAAAGATTAGAATAGAAAATAGACTAGAAAAACAATAGAATAAAATATAATATATATATATATATATATATTATATTTTATTCTGTTCTATTGTTTTTCTAGTCTATTCTTTTCTACTATATTCTAATCTTTTCTATTCAAATTCATTTTATATTATTTTATTACTTATTTTTTTTTCGAATGTGGTCGCATTTTTTCAAATTTGAAACTAAACGAATCCCGAAAATGAATGTAATGAATGCAACGAATTTAACTAAACGAATTTAGTTAAATAACGAATCGAAACTAAACTAAACATATTTTTTCATCCTGCACATGTCTACCCGCACACTCTTCTGCTTGTTATCCAATGATTAATCTAGGGTGTTTGTTTTTTTTGTATTTATTGGTAGAACTTGGATAAGAGAAGGGATTAGTGGAATACTCCAACTTGAACTATGCACAGATGAGGACAACTCTCACTTGACCCCATTAAATTACTCCGGATATCAGATTCACTGCTGACCCACACTATAGCTGTGAGGGAAGATAAGCCCTTTGCTTACTCTGGAAGCAGACTCAATACACCACTTTTCTTCATTCACTAGTATCCCCTTTAGCTGACACCAGTCCACTGACTTCACTAGCCTGAAGGGATGGCCCTCAGAGAACAGGCCCCTAGACGCAGGTCTGTACTCACTGTAGCCAGAAACAGATCCTTCTAGGTGTGTCTCCCTCCTAGTCAGCTTTACAGGACATCTGGGTTGCAGGTTCCTCAGTTCCGGCCCTCAGGTTGACCACCTGAGGCCACATGGCAGCCTGCACAGGGGAGGGGCAGTAGCCCACTCCTTGCGGGACTCCGCTCTCAAGCCAAAGACCCCAAGCACATGTGCCCTAGGCTTATATACAGTCACCCAGCATGCCTTGGGGCACCTGCTTCTGCCAATGGCGAGGGCTGTAACTACGCCTATGCTCCCATTTGCCAGGTTTCCTCCCACTGTCCAATATGCCTTGTCCTATTGGACCAGTGTGAAACAGGCAGACAACTCGAGCAGCATCTGAGCACCCTGAGCAGACCCTATCACCGCTCCCTGGTAAGCAGAGAACACCTAAATTTTCCCCAAAAGCCTCCCTGGTATGCAGGGAAACGCAAAACGATGCTTTCTCTTTAGCACCTACCTAAGAGGGTGCTACGCCAGAACATTGTTAAAGTGGATGTAAACCCAATTTTTTTTTATTTATTTTTTTATGTCATAATGTAGAGTATAAGATTTCCTATCATTTGAGCCCAGTCTTGCCACAAAGAGTTAACCCAGCTCTGAGCAATCCTCTTTTATTATTCAGTGAGATAAATCTTGATAAACAGAGAAAAACTTTGTCAACTCCTCCCCCTTGCTGTGAGTGACAGGTGATTTACATATCTCTGCACTAGCCTAAGACATGCATTATTTTTTAATTCCCTCCCACTCCTTTCTTCAGCAGCTCTGCAAGGATTGGCTGTTCCACACCTCACCATGATTTGGCATGCTGAAGTCATGTGGTTACTTTCCTGTCTTTTCACTGGATGTTAGAGATCATAGCAGAAGTTCAGTGTAAGAAATACACAGGAGAAAATGCATATTGACAAGGGGAGTGTAGAGGTGGGCGGGGAGTCTACTGACGTCATGACTCCACCCACCGAGCTACAGACAACAGACCCACCCACAGAATATGCAGTTTTTCGGGTCTAATAACAGACAGAGGGGAGACATTTGACAGGTAAAGATACATGCAGGAGGCATGTATATCCTTATAGATAACCCCTATGGCAGTAGTTTAGAAAGGATGACATTGGGTTTACATCCACTTTAAGGGTAGAGTGGTGAGCTATACAGAAAGTAATACCTGAAAGTGTTACATGTAAACATTTCATATTATGCACAAGTTTAGGTCCACAGCAATCCTTAAGTACATGGTGTGACGATTGTGAGATCTTTTAAAACCCCAAACTATGTGATGATAATTTGTGAGTAGTACTGAATACAGTGTCACTCTCATTTTACTCAGAATTTGCAAATCGCTAATAAAAACAGTGAAATGTAAATCAAACGGCTGTACTAGGCACTCATGGAAGGTGACACATTTGACCAAACATGAACCAGCTTAAAACATAAATGTTGATGACGGGTCGTGAGGATAATCTCCTCAATTTCATTTATTTCTGTGGTCCAACCTCCAGCATCTGCTGCTATAGTCCCGCTGGTGAGCTCAACCTGACTGCTTCTAAAGCATAGACAGCTTTGATCCCTGAGTTTGCAATACCTCCACTCCATCATCTGTTCAGCTTGATTACTGGCCACCAATGAACGTTTCCACCACTGCAGGAAGTGGAGGGTGCCAATAAAGCTGCAGCAACCATCAAGTAGCTGTGAGTGACTGGTAATAGGGTTTTTCTTGTTTTAGGCTTCTTTGCCTCTGTTTTCACTTGGTGATCTGTGGCCGGGAACACACCTCCTGCATTACAGTGCCCAACTCTGTATATAGGGGCACGGGGGGCACATTTGGACAGCAGCATTGTCAGTCTGGGGGGTGTTAAATCTGCTAGCAGATTTAAATACACTAACAAATTAAAGCTGAACTCCAGCAAATACATTAAAAGCAGTTACAGCAAACATTTTTTTCTCTTTAGGATAAAGGTTTTACATAAATAAAAAAAGTTGATTGTTGTAAGCACCCCTGTCAGTGGTAATTTTTTTTGCCTTAACCTTGGATCACCAGGTGAAAATAGAAGAAAGAAATTCTTAAAAAAGAAAGCTAATGCAGCCATCACACCTAAGAATTGGCAAGCTGCAATATAAGAAACATCTACGTTAAAGTTTAATACTGCTTTAAGACACAACGCAAAAGGCTGCCTGAATTTCTAAAGAAATGTCATTAATGCTTCTGTCGTCTCATAAATTCCTGTAGCCATGTACGATTCTGGAATGAACTCTTGAAAAGAAATTTTTTTTTTGCATTTAACAGCCTAATTGCTATTCCCACAGAAGGCCATCGTCCATAAAAAAAAGATGAAAAAGCACTGCTCATCATTAAATAGAATGCCAGAACTTTCTAAATCACGCAAGGTAGTCTTTTGACGTCCAGGGTGTTTATGCCACCTTTGATTGGCTGCCAATTTCAATAATAGCATCCCAGGGAGGGGAAAAGAAAAAAAAGCCTTTTAAAATTAATTTTACGTAAATCATCGGCAATAACGGCTCTGGGTCTGTCGCAAGTGGCTTTCTGTCAGGCCGCCTTCACCTTTACAAAAGATAAATGATGGACTACCTTGGAACTTGACAGAAGACCATAGGTGCGTAAAGTCTGAGAATAAATTTCAAGTACCTTTTAAGATCAGACATATTTATGGGACAGCCTGTTCTGCTCTGGTAGAAGTCACTAATATTGTCTATTTCTGCAATAATTGTCCAATATCCTCCTTCTATTTGTGTCTGGATGGAAAAAGAAGCGTGGGGAGAGAAATAAGAGTTCTGGGAGAATTTAAAAGGCCATGATTAGCCTTAACGGCAGTTGGAATAAGGTTTTTATTAAAAGAAATGCTCCTGCCCTTTAAACACTGCTTGCATTTAATTTGCTGCATTTTCAAGAGATTGCTCAATATTACATATAAAATCATGCTAGGATTAACTGTGAAGGACATTCCAAAAGGGAGAAAAGGAAAAAACAATGACAATTGCTAACACGCTGATTTCCAGCCTAATGATAGCCATCAGAGATGAGCAAATCGATCTGTGAAATTAAGTCAAATGCTGAGATTATCAATCTGAATTATACAGTGATTAAGACAACTGCCCTACCAAAATTTTCATCAAAAACCAAATGTATGCAGCAGGGACATGACATTGATGGGTTATATCAGCAGGTGGTATATTGTATCTCTTCATCAATGGTGTCCTGGATGCAGCCCTTTTCTTGGTTTATCTGATCCTCTGGGCACAATTCTTCCACTGATACCAACAATGGGGCATAATTCCTCACACTGACACCAAAGATGGGGTACTATTCCTCCCACTGAAACCAATGGGGCACTATTTCTCTCACTGACGCCAACGATGGGGCATTTTTTCTCCCATTGACACCAATACTGGGGAAACTATTCCAATTATGGGTCACTATTTGTCCCCACTGATATCAATGATGGGGGCGCCATTCCTTCCACTAATACCAGTGATGGGGCACTATTCCTCCACCTCTGACCACAGGTGCTACGTCATTTATTTACCCCCACTGATGACCAGGCTTGAGGCTTTTTTTACTCCCAGTGACACCGGGACATTTTCTACTCCAACTTGCTACAGTCCAGCCCCCTAAAGTCTGAAGGACAAATAAAATTGGTCCCTTGTTTAGAAAGTTTGGAGACACCTGCACTTGGTAATTCCAATGATGGGATTTCTTCACAGTAGTTTTGTTCCCCCCCCCCCTATAAATGTGAGATTTCCCTACTGTAGTTTGTGTCCCTGCCCACTCCAGAATATTGAGATTTCCCCACAGTAGTTTGTGTCTCCAACCTCACCCCCATGTTGATACTTCCCGGCGGCAATAGTTTGTGTCTCTTCCCCTCCCACAGTGGTGAGATTTTCCCACAGTGGCTTGTGTTTGTCCTTCCTACATTGGTGATATTTTCCAGCATATGTTTTTGTTTGTCTAGATTTACTTACAGTAGTTTGTGACTCTGACCTTCCCATAACGGTGGGATTTCTCTGCAGTAGTTTGTGTCTTTGCCCCTCCCACAATGGTGAGAATTCCTTGCAGTGGTTTGTGTCTCTGCCCCTCCCACAATGGTGAGAATTCCTTGCAGTGGTTTGTGTCTCTGCCCCTCCCACAATGGTGAGAATTCCTTGCAGTGTTTTGTGTCTCTGCCCCTGCCACAATTGTAAGGTTTCACTGCAGTATCTTGTGTCTCTGCCCCTCCCACAATGGTGAGATTTCCTCCCAATGGTTTGCGTCTCTGCCTCTCCCACAGATTAATTTTGTTAATCTGTGCATCATTCTCTCAGTTATTTGTTCATTGTACAGCGTGATAAATTAATTGAGGGTGGGTGATACCTCATTTTTGTTTTATTGATGGTTGCAGGGGTTGTGTAGTCAGGACGGAGGAAAGGAGTATGTAACAAAGTTCCAAGACAAAACTTGTCAAAGGGTCACCTCATCTTACACAATACACTTTGAACATTCACTCAGCAGCAAAGAATGGACTTGCCCTGAAGTTGATATGTGTCTGGGATCATTTGCAGAGTTTGCAAAGCTGTGAAAAGAGAAAATCATGACAGAATTCTAAACAATACATGAGTGAAGGTGGGAAACAGAAGTGATAAGTCTTCGGGAGAGAGCATATGAGGAGATGTCATCCATTATTAGGTCAGAGGCTTGACAAGGTGGATAGAACAGTGTGCACAATGGACACAGATCTTAATTCCCCAGACACACGATCGGACTTTCCGACAACAAAACCATGGAATTGTGTTCGAAGGTTGTTGGCTCCAACTTGTCTTGCATACACATGGTCACACAAATGTTGGCCAACAATTATGAACGTAGTGACGTAGTGAGATCATTTGAGATCCTACTAGCCAACATTTGTTGGCGGAAAGTCCGACAACAAATGTTCGGTCGGACTTTCCACCAGCAAGCTCACATCCAACATTTGTTGTCGGAAAATCCGATCGTGTGTAAGCGGCATAATGCCCTGTACACACGATTGGATTTTCCGACAACTAAACCGTGGATTTTTTTCCGTCTTTTTGTCTTGCATACACACGGTCACATAAATGTTGTTGGAAATTCCAAACGTCAAGAACGCGGTGACATACAACACGTACGATGAGCCGAGAAAAATGAAGTTCAATAGCCAGTGCTGCTCTTCTGCTCTTCTGCTTGATTATGAGCATGCGTGGACTTTTGTGAGTCGGACTTGTGTACACACGCTTGGAATTTCCGACAACAAGTTTTATTGTCAGAAAATTTGAGAACCTGCTCTCAAACATTTGTTGGCGGAAATTCCGCCAACAAATGTTCTATGGAGCATACACACGGTCGGACTTTCCAACAACAAGCTAACATCCAACATTTGTTGTCGGAAAATCCTATCGTGTGTACAGGGCATAAGGGTTAACTGAGAAATAAGATAGGCCAGTGTGTTTTTTTAAATAGATGCCTGTATTCAATATTAGTGGACAGTCTGATAGTGGGAAAATAGCTTCTTAATGTAAAGGTGCAGCGCAAAAAAAGTCTTTTGGATGCAACTGTTTAATTTACATTACTCCTTCTCTTTCTGTATGTGGATGATGGCATTGTAATTATTTTAATAAAAAAAAGAATCTATGTATCTTTTTTTCTTAATCGACATACAGCCGTCACATGACCAAGCTCTTTCTCAGCCTGTCTGTAGGGAAACAGTGGCAGGAGCAGCTTCTAGTCATCTGCTCCAGGTCACATGTTCAATATAAAAAAATCCTTTGGAATACAGAGTAAAAATAAATAATTCATATCAATACATTGGTTTAACCACTTACCTACTGGGCACTTAAACCCCCCTCCTGACCAGACCAATTTTCAGCTTTCAGTGCTCTCACAATTTGAATGACAATTACTCAGTCATGTAATACTGTACCCAAATGAATTTTTGTCCTTTTTTTCATACAAAGAGAGCTTTCTTTTGGTGGTATTTGTTCACCTCTGGGTTTTTTATTTTTTGCGCTATAAATGAAAAAAGACCGAAAATTTTGAAAAAAAACCTGCATTTTTCTTAGTTTCTGTGATAAAATTTTGCAAATTATTAATTTTTCTTCATAAATTTTAGCCACAATTATTTGGTCTGTGTGAAAGTTATAGAGTCTACAAGCTGTGGTGCAAATCATAAAAAGTTGATCACACCTGATGTAGTGGTCTCATTTCTTGCGACCCGAACAAGCCAGGAAAGTACAAATACCCCCCAAATGACCCCTTTTTTGAAAGTAGACATTCCAAGGTGTTTAGTAGGATGCATGGTGAGGTTTTTGATGTTGTCATTTTTTCCCACAATTCTTTGCAAAATGAAGATTTTTTTCCCCACAAAATTGTCATTGTAATTGTTATTTCTCTCACATTGCATGTGTAAACCACAAATGACGCCCCAAAATACATTCTGCTACTCCTCCTAAGTATGGCGATACCACACATGTGGGACTTTTTCACAGGCTAGCCACATAGAGAGGCCCAACATGCAGGGAGCACCATCAGGTGTTCTAGGAGCATAAATGACACATGTAACTTGTTGACTACCTATTACATTTTTGAAGGCCCTGGAGCACCAGAACAATGGAAACGCCCACAAAATGACCCCATTTTGGAAAGCTAATACCCCAACGTATAATCTATGAGGCATAATGAGTCTTTTGAATGGTTCATTTTTTTCCAGAAGTTTTTGCAAAATGTGGAAAAAAAATGAAAAACGCATTTTTTTTTTAAACAAAGTTGTCCATTTATAAGATATTTCCAACACATAGCATGTACATAGCAAAAATTACACCCCAAAATACATTCTGCTACTCCTCCTGAGTATGGCGATACCACATGTGTGAGACTTTTACACAGCCTGGCCACATACAGAGGCCCAATATTGAAATAACACCTTCAAGGGTTTTAGGAGCATAAATTACAAATCTCATTTCTCAACCACCTATTACACTTTTGAAGGCCACCAGGACAATGGAAATGCCCACAAAAGCTAACACCCCAATGTATAATCTATGAGGCATAATGAGTCTTTTGAACGGTTCATTTTTTTCCAGAAGTTTTTGGAAAATGTGGGAAAAAAAATGAAACCACTTTTATTTTACGCAAAGTTGTCAATTTAAAAGATATTTCAAATAGACATGTGCACACTGAAATATTTTGTTTAGGAATTTCGTTTTCATCTGAAAAATTAATTTATCAAGTTACTCCCGAAATTCGTTTTTATTTATTTTGTTAAAAAATGCATTCGTCCGAAAATCCGAAAAAATTAAGGTCGAATCTGTCATTGGCTTATGGTGTCTGTCAAATGTTCTAAGAAGATTCAATGGAGCAGCTAAACTGTACGATGCGAATCGTACATTTCCGGTCGAATGTTCCGCCTACAAGCTATAGTAGAATTCTAATGTTGTATGACACTAGTAATAATTATGTTTATTAATTATTATTACTAGTCAACCAACATTAGAATTCTTCTATAGCCTATGGGCAGAGCATTTGACCATAAATGTCCGCTGACTGCTTCATCAAATCTTCATGTCGAACCTTTTCTCTCTATGTAGAATAATCTTGGACTAATAGAGCTAAGGTTAGGCACATTCGACCACAGGTTCGATGGACACAGATCGCTATTGTCAGCATCTCTGTCAAATCTCCTATCTATATCGAACTGTTGTTGCAACGAAAATGAAAATAAAGCATTTGTTTATGTTGGATCTTTCGGTTTCTGGATTCTGCACGTTCATTATCGTTTGTTAAAACGATAACGAAAATACCAGAAATTCGGACGAAAATGCATTCAAACGAAAACGAATGCACATGTCTAATTTCCAACACATAGCATGTACATAGCAAAAAGTACACCCCAAAATATATTCTGCTACTCCTCCTGAGTATGGTGATACCACATGTGTGTAGTTGTCCACAGGAGGATAGCTCTGGTCCAGGCAGCAGGCAGGGACTTGTTCAGCAAAAGCAAACGCAATTGTCCAGGCAACAGGCAGGAATAATGTCCATAGTCAGTACAGGCACCAGGCAGGGATACTGTCCATATACAGTCCAGGGAAAGTGCAGGCAGAGATTGTCAGCAGTGCCAAAATATTGGTCCTGGTAGTAGGCAGGAACATGGTCCATGTGGTGTGGTCAGTTCATGCGACAGGCAGAGGCATGATGGCATAGGTCCTACAGGCAGCATGCAGAAGTACGGCCTCGTTCAGGACAGAATGGGGACAGGGGTAGAGGCTTCTTCCACCCAAATCTCTTTGAAGCCTCTGAGTCTCCAGACCCTAATCTAGGAATGAGAAAACAAAAAAAAATGTTTTCTTCATCCAGAAAAACAATTCTGGAGCCCTTCACATATGTGAGACCCCTGTGTTATGAATCCCACTAGTCCAGTGGCAGGGTACAAGATCAGTCCAAGAGGCAGGCAAAAAGCATGGTCAAACAGTCAGTTCCATGGTCAGTTCCAGATCAGGCAGAGGTATGAACAGAATTGGTAGGCAGAATCGTGGTCTAATAACAAGCCAGGGTCAGTTCCAGATCAGGTAGAGGTATGAACAGAATCGGTAGGCAGAAGCGTGATCAAATAACAAGCCAGGGTCAGTTACAGAGCAAATAGAGGCATAAGGGGTGTGAAGGTAAATGGCAGGAAGTGAGGGTTATGTTTTCCATACTTCACTAATAATTTAGTGAAGTATGGTAACGGCGGAAACAGTTAACTATGCAGAGGCCTGGTTGGGAAGTACATTGGGAAAGTGGCGTTTGGAGAGTCTACTAATTACATCAGATTGAATGGTTTCTGGTGGGCCATTCAGGAATACAAAGGCAGTGGTGGTTTCCTCCTGGTAGCCAAGGAAGGATTTGGGGCTTTCAGTGGATTTGTGATAGATAACGTAGCTGTTGTATATTGCCAAATTAAACAAATAAATTGAAAATTTTTTATACCACTGGTATGTTCGTCTTGCGGCAAGGTAGGGTTTGAGCATTTGGTCGTTGAAGTCAATACCCCCCATGAACATATTGTATTCGTGAATACATATTGGTTTTTGGATTGGGCCATTCCTCCTGGTGATCTCAACGAATGTATTGTTGTGGATTGATGAAAGCACGTAGACATCCCTTCTGTCCCTCCACTTCACAGCCAGAACTTCCTCATTCCGTAAACTCGCCGTCTCCCCTCTTCTTAGCTTCTTGTTGACGAGGCTTTGAGGAAAGCCCTTCTGGTTCGTCCTTACGGTGCCACATGCTGGAGTGTTCTTTCTGTGAAGGTTGCAGAATAGGGGCAAACTAATATAAAAGTTGTCCACATACAAATGGTAGCCTTTCTCCAGGAGTGGGTTTATGAGTTCCCAAACAACTTTCCCGCTTGATCCAATGTAGTCTGGGCAATTAGGGGGATGTAGCTGGGTGTCCTTCCCTTCGTATACCATGAAGGCATATGTATACCCTGTGGCTCGGTTGCACAATTTATAAAGCTTCACCCCATAGCGGGCCCTTTTGGTGGGAATACATTTTTTTATCCCCTGCCAGAAAATTTGACAAGGGACTCATCCACGCATATGTGTTGGTTCTAGAGTAAACAACTGGGGGAAGATTTCAGAAAAATAATTTAGTAGTGGCCAAATTTTATAAAGCTTGTCAAAATTTGGGTCAATTCGGGGAGGGCACTGGGTATTATCATTGTAGTGTAGGAATCTCATAATCATGAGATATCTGGTTCTGGGCATTACTGAGGAAAAGATGGGCATGTGGTGGATGGGGAGGGTTGACCAATATGAACGTAATAAATTTTTTTTGGTTAGTCCCATACAGAATGTGAGGCCCAAAAATATTTTAAACTCCTCCATTGTTAGGGCTCTCCACTCATAGGGACGGGCATAATAGGACGTTGGGTTACATGCTATGAATTGTTGTGCATACAGGTTGCACTGGGCCACAATTGATGCTAGCATGTCCTCAGTAAACATTAAATGGAAAAAATCGATGGGGGAAAAATTTTCTGTGTCCACCTGGACTCCTGGCTGGGCAGTGAAAGGGAGAATGATAGCTTCTCCTGAATTAGGAGGAAGCCACAAGGGGTTCTGAAGGGAATAGGGAAGACTGGCATGGGACCTAACCCTTTGGGACTGAGGTGACACCCCACTGGTATGTGGCCTTTTGCCGAGGTACTGCAGTGCTGGTGGATGGCACTGCCTCCTCACCAAAATGCCATTGTCTGGCGGGCGGACTCTCATCCTTCTCTGAGGCTGTCAGTGTTCCACTGCTTAGGACAGCCTCGTAGTCCACGTCAGACTCAGAATCTGAATACGAGGAGGAATCCGAAGAGGAGAGCTCCCCGTTGCTCTCGTCGGCCACAATAATATTGTACGCCTCCTTGGCTGAAAAAAATCTTTTAGACATTCTTGGTGGTGACAAATGGCACTGATGACACATGACACTGATGTGGCACTGGTGACAGATGGCACTGATACGTGGCACTGATGACACGTGACACTGGCAGATGGCACTGATACGTGGCACTAATGGCACGTGACACTGGCAGATGGCACTGATACATGGTACTGATGAAACGTGGCACTGATGACACGTGGCACTGATGTGCAGGTGATACTGACAGGTGGCACTGATGTGGCAGGTAACACTGACAGGTGGCACTGATGACAGATGGCATTATTGACAACAGATGGCACTGATGACTGATGGCACTGATAGATGGCACTGTGACACTAACAGTGATGAGCACTGTGGCACCAATGGCACTGATGTGGCACTCTATGGGCACTATTTGTGTCTGATTTGTGTGTTTTCACTATAAAATTGATGTTCATAAAACGGTTGGCACTCACGCTGCAGCACAGAAGCTCTCTCTCCTCACACGCGGTCTCTGTAATGAGGAGGGAGAGCCGGCAATGAGAGATGATCTCATATGTTAACATTTGAGATCATCTCTCATTGGACACTGCGATCGAGTGCTAAATGGCCGCTGTGATTGGCCATTTAGCACGATCTGCTAATGGGCGCCCGCGGCGGCGTGCAGAGGGGAAGTAAACAGGAAGACATCCAGGAATGCCCTCCCGGCAATTGAGCACCGCGCTGTAGCTGTCCTTTGGCTATAGCGCGGGGGCGCAAACTGGTTAAATTGTCAAGCCTGTGTCCTATGCCCCGTACACACGATCGGACTTTCCAACAAGAAAACTGTGGATTTTTGTTAGAAGGATGTTGGCTCCAACTTGTCTTGCATACACATGGTCACACAAATGTTGGCCAACAATTACGAACGTAGTGATGTACAAGACGTAAGTGATATCTCCATTACGAACGCTAGTTTTACAAGACCGAGCGCTTCCGGCTCGTACTTGATTCCGAGCATGCGTGGACTTTTGTCCGACGGACTTGTGTACACACGATCGGAAAGTCCGACAACAAACATTTGTTGGCAGAAAATTTGAGAACCTGGTAGCCAACATTTGTTGGCAGAAAGTCTGACAACAAATGTTCTATGGAGCATACACACGGTCGGACTTTCCGCCAACAAGCTCACATCTAACATTTGTTGTCGGAAAAGCAGGGTAGAAAATACAGTAAAAAATTAGCATGCACACTAGCTGCCAACACTGCTCAGCAAAATCCCAAGCTGCAGTGGGGACATGGACAGGAGGGGGTGACAGAGAACAACAGGATGAAAATCAACCAGGTTTTTTTGCAGAATACAGAAAACAAATCCCTTAGTGACTGAGTGAGTATGAGCAGCATGTAATACAGCATTTGTTGATAGTTTTTAATGTAGCGCCCTGGGGTTTAGGGAGCTCCTCACCAAAGTCAGGAAAATCTACTGCAGTTAGTTGTTAGAGATCCTTTGATTTTCTCCCTAAGTATGGCCTCGTTGTACTTTTCTCTTCTGCCACTAGGTGGCTGGGCACTTGGAGGCACTAGGTATGAGAAGGACAACTCAAGGTCAAATTATGGGTATAAGGGGTATCTCAGCCAATGGGCAGGGGTTTTCTTGGATCCCTTGGCCTGCTGGGAGAACCTATATATTCGGGTGGAGTCAGGTGATCTATGTTCTGTACCACCTGGACGGCCGTCTGTGTGCGGGATAGGCCGGAGATTGGGCCTATCCCGGGGGGTGTCTGGCGGCCAGGCTGTTTGAGGACCTATCCAGAAGTAAGAGGGCAGTGCAGGGTTGGGACTGCAGCTTGCAGTCCAACCAGAAGTGACGGTTCTGCCAGCTGGAGAACCTGTCGTGGTCGGAGGTAGAAGGAAAGCTGTCGTCACTAAGGGACACACCACCTTTACCAGGGACCACACTGAGTAACTGAAGCAAGTACCGGAGCAATATTCTCACTGAACGGGCACGGTGGAGAATCTGGAAACTTCAGGTGGTGATCAAGTCAGGGACCCAACCAGTGGAGGTGACGCTTGCAGAGCAGCCTTGTGTGTTAAGCCAGGGACTGAGTCGGTCAGCAGGGGTGAAGCTTGAGGAGTATCTGGAGTGCCAAGCTAGGGACCCAGCAGGGAAGAGTGGGTGACGCTTGAGGGAGATACCACCGCAAAAGCCTTGAGGAGCTCATGGGATTCAGAGTCAATGAATCAGAGAACCCAGTGAGAGACCAGGAGCTCAAGGGGCTGAAGAACTACAAGTAGACATTTTAGTGAAGCTGAGAGAATTGGTGAACTTGTTTTAAGAACTGTTAAGTACTGTCGCCATAGGAGACAGCAATCCTGCACGTGCAAAAGTGGCGCTTTACTGGGGCCTTTCACTGTATGGCTGTCTTCCTAGTGAAGTCTCGGAGTCTGCCAATTGAAATTACCACTACTCAAAGATGTCCTGGCCCTAACCCTCTTTCCCTTCAAAATATAAAAAGGACTGTTAAAAGAAATAAAACCTCTTTTGCATCCAAGAAGTGTCTGGCACCCAGTGATTATCACCATCTTTGCACCCACTATGCCTCACAACCCACTACATATTGAAGGATGTCAGCTGTTTTTGGCCTTGAAAGACCTCATTAGGCTGGAAGAGGTTAAAGACCTCTACTACGTTAATAATGTGGGTTTAATGACACTAAAGGGGGTTGACAAAAACAGGTCATCTGTAGATCTGGGAACACGCTGGGGAGTAAAAATGGAATTGAAGATAGACTGAGGGCACTGAGAATCTGTGATGACTAGAAGTTTCTATATAATCCTTGAAGAAATGAGCAGCCAGTCAGTTAGCAGTAAGGATACATTTCTGGTTAACTGCTACCATAGGTTTGAAGGAAATCCTCAGGATTTGCAAAGCTTGCAAATCGCAAACTTTTGGCCAAAAGTTTGCAGGTTTACTACCAAAAATAAGGAACAACCTATAATGTAGCACATAGCCAATTCCCTGGTCAGCTGAGTCATGAGACAATAATTTAAGGGAATGGATAACCCAGCCCTCTTTCTATAAAAGGGTGGGTGCACAGCAGCCATATTGTCAGTATGTGTTGGAGCTTTTTGGGAAACCTGAAAATTCTGTGTATGGTGAGATCCTACTTTTGCCCACGTTCACACTGAGGGCCAGTTTGAAACCAGTTCACCTGAACTTGCACGATTTCGAACCTGCATTTCAATCCGACTTCGGGGGCCATTTGGGTTAATGCACAGATGTCTATCCAAATCGCCCTCGAAGATGCCAAAAGCAGTGCAGGAACTACTTTTGGGAATCTGTGCAGCGCCGCACCTATTTTGACGGTACCGTTGCCGACAACAGATGGCGATTTGACATGTCAAAGAGCATGACAAAACAGGCCGATGTGAACGTGGGCTTAATTTTAGTTTATATTATTTATGTTTTTGTTTTTTTGATTGGTACATGTATCCTATGACACTGCCTGGCTTCCCATCCCTTTTGCTTGACAATAGATTGCGTATTAGCTCTTCAGAATTATATAACAGAATAATAACAACTGCCCCCCCCAACCCCAACTCCAACCCCCCAAAGACTTCAGTGGGATTCAATGCAAAGTTCAGGAACTTGAGCAAGATTCATAAAACTTTGCGAACCGAATCCAGGCAGAATCGTTCATCACTAGTCGGCAGCCAGTACAGAGCCTGCGAACTGATCAGAAACTCTCAGACGTGCAGTCTGCCAACATTTAATGCGTCTTACATCTTTTCTATGTTGTTTGCATAAATGAAATTCAGAATTCTATCCAGAGGGCTGTCATTGCAGAATCCGATGAATTGTCTTTTATGTTTCTCTACAATGGACTCCACAGCAGATAATGCAATGTGTTATGTATGTAAATGTGCTGGTGAAATAAATCGCTCGCTGGCAGTAAATGAATTGTTTTCCTGGTGATGGAATATTTAAATAAAGTGCTGGGGATGCAGGACATAGGATAGTCATTCGCTGTGCCTTGTAATTCTGGAATATATTAAAAAATAAGAGACAAAATTATACATAATGAATGTCCCAAACCTATGTTTCAGTGAGCTCTGGAATGTACAACGGTTGCACGACATTTTTGATAATCCCTTTGATAATCCCTTTGTCTTCCTCCTGTTCACTTGTTTTATTACCCACAATCCTCAGCTGCTGTATGACAATGTGATAGATTTCCCTGCTCAGCTACAATTCATTTTTGTACTGTAAATAGCAGGACAAAGTGCTGACGATAACCCTAGATCTGAGCAGTTTTGAGAAACATTTCTCTCTTCTCCATAAGGACATGGTTTCAGTAATCCATGTCATTAGTCTGCTTATCTTCAGCAAACTGTTTGTGGGCTTTCTTTTGCATCATCTTTAGAAGAGGC
The DNA here is from genome assembly GCF_042186555.1 of Aquarana catesbeiana. Taxonomy (NCBI): domain Eukaryota; kingdom Metazoa; phylum Chordata; class Amphibia; order Anura; family Ranidae; genus Aquarana; species Aquarana catesbeiana. The sequence continues at coordinate 208,475,373 of NC_133332.1, read as the reverse complement.
TTCCTTCTGAGATGACAGTCATGCATACCAATTTGATGCAGTGTGCAGCGTATGGTCTGAGCACTGACAGGCTCACTCCCCACCCCTTCAACCTCTGCAGCAATGCTGGCAGCACTCATACGTCTATTTCCCAAAGACAACCTCTGGATATGACGCTGAGCATGTGCTCTCATCTTCTTTGGTCAACCATGGCGAGGCCTGTTCTCAGTGAAACCTGTCCTGTTAAACTGCTTTATGGTCTTGGCCACCGTGCTGCGGCTCAGTTTCAGGCCTCATTCACACCTGCGCATTTTCAGCTCGTAACATGGGCAAAAAAAAATGTCTGAAAAATGCCCAACAATCAAAATCCCATTCATTTCAATGGCACCTGTTCACATCTGAGCGTTTTGTCACCTGAAGCAAGATGCCGGAAGCTCAACAAAAAAAAAACCATGAGCTTCTTTTTGGGCAGATTACAGGCGTTTTTCTGCTTTTTAGATTGGTGACCTTTTGACCTGTACAAAAGTACAGCAAAACACGGAGTAAAAATCACACTAAAAACACAGCCTCAGGGTCTTTGCAATCTTTTTATAGCCTAGGCCATCTTTATATAGAGCAACAACTCTTTTTTTTTTCAGATCCTCAGAGAGAGTTCTTTGCCATGAGGTGCCATGTTGAACTTCCAGTGACCAGTATGAGAGAGTGAGAACGATAACAAATTTAACACACCTGCTCCCTATTAACATCTGAGACCTTGTAACACTAAGGAGTCACATGACACCGGGGAGGGAAAATGTCTAATTGGGCCCAATTTGGACATTTTCACTTAGGGGTGTACTCACTTTTGTTGCCAGCGGTTTAGACATTAATGGCTGTGTGTTGAGTTATTTTGAGGGGACAGCAAATGTACACTGTTATACAAGCTGTACACTCACTACTTTACATTGTAGCAAAGTGTCATTTCTTCAGTGTTGTCACATGAAAAGATATAATAAAATATTTACAAAAATGTGAGGGCTGTACTCACTTTTGTGAGATACTGTATATATATATATATATATATATATATATATATATATATATATCATGGATTGTAGACTCTATAGCATTCAAGAAGAATAAATAATATACATTAATTTGGGTTATTTTTTACCAAAGAAATGTAGCAAAATACATTTAGCCTAAATTTATGTAGGAAGATTATTTATTTACAAAATTTTATAATAGAAGCTAAGAAAAACATGTTTTGTTTTGTTAAAGTGGTTAACTCCCACCCTTTGGGGCTATCATAAAGCAATATGCATAAACCACCATCCATTTATTAGTTTAGGCAGAAATGAACAATAAAGCTGCCTTGGGCCCCCCTGTATAGCTGATGGGGCCTGGGCCCAGTACAATAAGACTGGTTGTACTGCCTTATCAGCAGCCCTGTGCTGTCCCTTCAGAGTGCATGCACCGGTGATGTCACTGGCTGCATGCAGGGTGAATATCTCCTACAGTGCAAGTTTATGAGATATTCACTGTACCTACAGGTAAGCCTTATTATAGGCTTACCTGTATGTACAAGTAAAAAAAAAAAAAGCGTTTACTATCACTTTAAAGCTTATATACATTTTTTAAATGTAATATTTAATAAAGGGTGCACCCTTGACATAACATTTAAAGAACATTGTGGGTTTTCTAAAAAGAGTGATCAACATAAGCTGTTTGCTTTCACACTGTTTCTTTATATTTGAAACTTGAACAGACTGTCAGAGCTCAGCAGTTGGAAAAGGAAGCAGAGGGATGTTATTCCTCCGAGTCATTCTTTGTATATTCTGTGCGAGCTTAAACGAATGAACTCTATGGATAATAGATTTTTGCGGTAAAGCAGTTAAATTTAGCCTTGTAAGCAGATAAAGCAACCTAGTGCTTCACCTGCTGGCTTGAATGTTAGTATGAAATATTTCTAGGCAATATTTAGTAGCTAACAGAATAAAGAGAAAATGAAAACTAAGATTTTATTTTCAGTCCTACACATAGCACAGAAAATATGAAAAAAATATATGTTTCTGTAAAGTAAAGAAACGTGATTTTACTTTTGGAAAGAGGCTGGTGAAAATGCTAATAATCTGGAAAGTGGAAGTTTTTGTGGCAGCGTCCTTAATGCAGTTTGTTGGACTTTGATGTGCCGGTAAGTGAGACAGAGGTAATTTGCGGCAGCAGGTGAACTTGGCTCCCCAATAGAGACCAACGTAGTTTGTGATCTAGGCAAACACACAACACATTTTATCGCATTATATGGGCTTTGTGATCTTGTCGTCTTTATCTGCTTCAGACTTCCTGGGGGTGGGGGTGGGGGGTGTAAGTGAATGGAAAGTGACAGCTGGGAGGAAAAACACAACATTAGCGGGTTCATCAAAATGAAAATTTAGTTTGGAAACAGATACACTTTGAGAATCAATATGCAATTATATCTGGCAGGGCGCAGGGCGCTGTCGTTCCGCCGGCTGCATCATCTCTCCCGCATTCGGATAATGAATGAGTCTGACACAACGGGGCTTGTGAATCTTCCTTCCCAGAGCTCGCTGTCTGGAGGTGCAGCATCACATGGCCGGGTATCAATAGCTATTAATAGGCCCGTCGCTCCGTGCTTCACTCACTTCAATTTCCTTAGAGGCTTCAAAACTCTCGCCTGACTGTACACAAGAAATATATACCACCACTGTCTATCAAGTACAGGATTTAAAGGGTCACTCTAGCCAAAACTGAAGACTGTAGGGCTATTGCAGGAGAGTCTTAAAGTAGACCTGTGTAGGGTTATGCACAGTAAAAAAAATTGCATATTATTAAAGTTTTACTAAACCCACAACATGGTCACCCAAACTAGTGGCCCCTTTGGAATATTTCCCCTCGTTTCCTGTTCTGATGACAACCCAAAATTTGGAATTTTCTTTCACTTTCACTCTTAACCACTTAAAGTGGTTGCAGGGGCAGACTGACAACTCATGGGGCCCCGGGCACTAGGAGATTATGGGGCCCCCAGGCAATCAGAGATTATGGGACCACACAATATACACACACACAGTATACACACACACACAGTATACACAGACATGGTTCTATTGGCTGAGAAGGTACTGGAGAAGTGGGGCAGCTATAATCTCGGGATTTTTAGACCAAAAGGATGTCAGTAAGGGACATTTCAGAGACAGGTGTAAAAAAAACACAGATTTTTACATACTGTCCCTGGTTTTACTGAGGCTGGCAACCCTGATGGGGCCCCCTAGTGGCCCAGGGCCCTCAGGCAGTGCCCGAGTGGCTCAATGGTCAGTCCGCCCCTGAATGGTTGTAAACCTATGGAAAAAACAAAACAAAACAAAAAACCTGCAAGACAAAGGCATAATGAGCTCATTATGAAATACTTACCTTAGATCAAAGCCCCCACAGTGGTCCCGGCACACAGCTGTGGCCAACGATATGTCTCCAGGTATCGTGGGCTCCGGTGCTGTGATTGGTTGGAGCCCTGATGTCGTCACTCCCGCACATGCGCACGGGAGCCTGCTGGTAATGGCACAGCAGCCGAAGAAACAGCACAAGCGAGCCGTTCCTTCAGTGCCGTATGTTGATGACGTCGGCACATGCTGATACAGTGAATATCTCCTAAACAGTGCAAGTTTAGGAGATATTCACGGTACCTACAGGTAAGCCTTATTATAGGTAAAAGTGGTGTGTAAGGGATTACAACCACTTTGAGGACCATGCCTATTTTCAAACTTGTTTACAGTTTTTATAAAATCAGGAATTTTTTTTCTAGAAAACCCCTAAACATTTTATATATATATTTTTTAGACACCCTAGAGAATAAAATAGCAGATGTTGCAATAGTTTATGTCACACCATATTTGCACAGCCGTCTTCCAAACGCAATTTTTTTGGAAAAAATACACTTTTTTGAATTAAAAAATAGGAAAACAGTAAAGTTAGACCATTTTTTTTTTAAATTGTAAAAGAATGTTACACCAAGTAAATTGATACCCAACATTTCATGCTTCAAAATTGCGCCGGCTTGTGGAATGGCAACAACTTTATTGACCCTTAAAAATCTCCATAGGCCACGTTTAAAAATGTCTACAGGTTGCCAGTTTGAGTTACAGAGAAGGTCTTTTACTAGAATTATTGCTCTTGCTCTAACGATCGCGATGATACCACACATGGTTTGAACACCCTTTACATATGCGGGCGCAACTTACGTATGCGTTCGCTTCTGCACGCGAGCCAAGCGGAACGGCTTGCTTTCTTTTTTTTTTTCTTATTTATTTTACTTTTTTTTTTTTACACGGTCCCTTTAAAAAAAAAAAAAAATGTTTGGATCACTTTTATTCCTATTACAAGGAATGTAAAAATCCCTTGTAATAGAAAAAAAGCATGCCAGGTCCTCTTTAATGTGAGATCCGGGGTCAAAAAGACCTCAGATCTCACATTTACACTTTAATGCAATATAAAAAGGAATTTTAAAAAATGTCTTTTTTTTTTTAATAAAAAAAAATTCCCCTTTAAAGCCGTTGGGCTGAAGTGACGTTTGACGTCGCTTCCGTCATCCAACGTCATTGAGTCGATTGGAGGCCATCATTTCCACACTCGACTCACAGCCTCTGAGGGGAAAAGATAACAGCGGCTCCGGTAAACCGCGGAGACGACCGGAACACGGCAGGAGGGAAATGGGCACCTCTCACGCCGCCGATAAAAGTGATCTTGTGGTGAATCTGCCGAGATCACTTTGCAGCTTTGGTGGCAACTAGGGATGAGCCGAACACCCCCCGGTTCGGTTCGCACCAGAACCTGCGAACGGACCGAAAATTCGCACGAACGTTAGAACCCCATTGACGTCTATGGGACTCGAACGTTCGAAATCAAAAGTGCTCATTTTAAAGGCTAATTTGCATGGTATTGTCCTAAAAAGGGTTTGGGGACCGGGTCCTACCCCAGGGGACATGTATCAATGCAAAAAAAACTTTTAAAAACAGCCGTTTTTCGGGAGCAGTGATTTTAATGATGCTTAAAGTAAAAAAAAAAAAGTGAAATATTCCTTTAAATATCGTACCTGGGGGGGTGTCTATAGTATGCCTGTAAAGTGGCGCGTGTTTCCCGTGTTTAGAACAGTCCCTGCACCAAATGTAATTTTTAAAGGAAAAAATCTCATTTAAAACTGCTTGCGGGTTTAATGTAATGTCCGGTCCTGGCAATATAGATGAAAATCAGTGAGACAAACGGCATGGGTACCCCCCAGTCCATTACCAGGCTCTTTGGGTCTTAAACCCCGCACCCAAATTAAAATAAGGAAAGGTGTGGGGCCACCAGGCCCTACATACTCTGAGCAGCAGTATACAGGCGGTGCAAACAAGACAGGGACTGTAGGTTTGTTGTTAAGTAGAATCTGTTTGTAATTTTGAACGGGTACATTTTTAACGTGTTTAGCTCCAGTCAAAAATTCTTTTTTAAGCTTTTTGGAAAACATAGGGAAGGGTTATCACCCCTGTGACATTTGTTTTGCTGTCTTTCCTCCTCTTCAGAAGATTTCACCTCACTTTTTTGTCCCAATGACAAATGTTTTTTGAAAATTTGGGTTTTTTTGTGGAACAAGGATTGGAAAGCATCAGTGGAAAGGAGAAATGTTTTTCCCATATTAACTCTTACAGGAGAGAATTTCCCTTCCTAGGGGTAGATTTCATCTCACTTCCTGTTGTCTCCTTCCGTTTGCAAGTAGGAGTCGTTTGTAAGTTAGATGTTTGAAAGTAGGGGCCTGCCCTATATAATCAGCAGAAATTTGGGCCTTAGGTGTTGTTGTGGCCACAACACTGTAAGCCCTCACAGGGCCCTGCTGTGAAATATTAGATCAAGAATTGTAATTACATGCCCCTGTTGAACAGGGGCTGAAAAATTAGGCCTTAGGCACTGGTGCTGGTGCCACAACACTGCAACCCCTCACATATACTCTAGTTGGAACGCAGGAACAAGCCCTGCTGCAAAGTATTGCACCAAAAATTGTAATTACACGCCCCTGTTAAACAGGGGCAGAAAAATTGGGCCTTAGGCACTGGTGCTGGTGCCACAACACTGCAACCCCTCACAGATACTCTAGTTGGAATGCTGAAATGAGCCCTGCTGCAAAGTATTGCATCAAAAATTGTAATTACACGCCTCTGTTAAACAAGGGCTGAAAAATTGGGCATTAGGCACTGGTGCTGGTGCCACAACACTGCAACCCCTCACAGATACTCTAGTTGGAATGCTGAAATGAGCCCTGCTGCAAAGTATTGCATCAAAAATTGTAATTACACGCCCCTGTTAAACAGGGGCTGAAAAATTGTGCCTTAGGCCCTGGTGGTGGCGCCCAGAACCAAAAATGTTCTTACAAGCTATCAGCGTGATGATTGAGGAGGAAGAGGATAATTTCTCAGGGATAGTCACTCAGCATCAGTATAGGTAGTCTTTGAAGGGATCTGAGATTTAAAAAAAAAATTATTCGGTTACATCAGCATCAGGTGCTTGGTAGCTGGTGGTGATCCAAGACTGATTCATTTTTATGAAGGTCAGTCGATCGACCGAGTCGGTGGACAGACGCACCCTGTGATCGGTTACAAAGCCTCCAGCAGCACTGAATGTGTGTTCCGAAAGAACGCTGGATGCAGGACAGGCCAGTAGCTCAATTGCATACTGTGCAAGCTCTGGCCAGTGATCCATCCTCAAGACCCAGTAACCCAGAGGATTTTCGGTGGGAAAGGTGTCCAAGTCAGATCTTGCCCCTAAGTATTCCTGCACCATGTAAAACAGACGCTGGCGATGGTTGCTGGAACCGATCATACCTTGGGGCTGCGGACCAAAAAATTGTCTGAACGCATCGGTCAGACGGCCACCTTCTCCACCGCTCCTTCTTTGACTGCCCGAAGCCTCAGCAACACGTTGTCCAGAAGCAGGAGTTTGTAACCTCCCAGTCTCTGGGAACGCGTTGCACAGACCTTTCTGCAAGGCCTCCCGAAGATGTTTCATCCTCTGCTCCCTCTGTGATGGCAAGATAAGGTCTGCAACCTTACCCTTGTAACGTGGATCAAGGAGGGTTGCCAGCCAGTATTGGTCCTTCTCCTTGATACCACGAATACGAGGATCCTTACGCAGGCTTTGCAGGATCAGGGAGGCCATGCAGCGTAGGTTTGCTGAGGCATTCGGTCCGGAGTCCTCTCGGTCACTAAGGACGACATGGTCCGCAGCCACCTCCTCCCAGCCACGTACAAGTCCATGTGTTTCTTGGGACTGATAACCTTAAATACTGCTGCTGATGCTGAGTGCCAGGCTCCACCTCCATACTGACACAATCTTCCTCCTCCTCCTCCTCCTCGTCCTCTTCCTGTGTGATCGGCGGGCACGCAGGAACACTGTCTGAATAAAGGGGGCCTTGAGAGCTAAGGAAGTCCTCCTCTTCCTGCCTCTGTTCTGCCTCAAGTGCCCTGTCCATTATTCCACGCAGTGTGTGCTCCAACAGGTGGACAAGGGGGACAGTGTCACTGATGCATGCACTGTCACTGCTCACCATCCTCGTGGCCTCCTCAAATGGTGACAGGACAGTGCATGCATCCCTGATCATGGCCCACTGGCGTGGGGAAAAAAAACCAAGCTCCCCTGACCCTGTCCTGGTGCCATAGTTGCACAGGTACTCATTGATGGCCCTCTGCTGCGTGTGCAGCCGCTGCAGCATGGCCAACGTTGAGTTCCACCTGGTGGGCATGTCACAGATTAGGCGGTTCTTGGGCAGGTTAAACTCCTTTTGGAGGTCCGTCAGCCGAGCACTGGCATTATATGACCGGCGGAAATGCACACAGACTTTCCTGGCCTGCCTCAGGACATCCTGTAAGCCCGGGTACCTGCCCAAGAACCGCTGCACCACCAAGTTAAGGACGTGAGACAAACAGGGCACATGGGTCATTTGTCCCTGTCGGAGGGCAGAGAGGAGGTTGGTGCCATTGTCGCAAACCACCATTCCTGCCTTAAGTTGGCGTGGCGTCAACCACCTCTGAACCTGCCCCTGCAGAGCTGACAGAACCTCTGCCCCAGTGTGACTCCTGTCCCCCAAGCACACCAGCTCAAGCACTGCATGGCATCTTTTGGCCTGCGTACTTGCGTAGCCCCTTGAACGGCTACGGAGCACCGCTGGTTCCGAGGACAAAGCACAGGAAGAGGCCATGGAGGAAGAAGAAGAGGAGGGGGTGGAGGAGAGAGGTGTGTCACAATCATTAGCATTTTGGAGGCGTGGTGGCGGAACAACCTCCAACACTACTGCACCTTGTCCTGCATCCTTCCCAGCTGCCAGCAGAGTCACCCAATGCGTCGTGAAACTTAGGTAACGTCCTTGTCCATGCCTGCTGGACCATGAGTCAGCGGTAATATGCACCTTACCGCTGACCGCCCTGTCCAGCGAGGCATGGACATTGCCTTCCACATGGCGGTAGAGAGCCGGAATCGCCTTCCGTGAGAAAAAGTGGCATTTGGGTACCTGCCACTGAGGAACCGCACATTCCACAAACTCACGGAAGGGGGCAGAGCCTACCAACTGAAAAGGCAGCAGTTGAAGTGCTAGCAATTTTGCCAAGCTAGCATTCAACCACTGCGCATGTGGATGGCTGGGAGCAAACTTCTTTCGGTGGTGCAGCAGCTGGGGCAGGGAAATTTGCCTGGTACAATCTGACGTCGGTGTACCAAAAGCAGATTGCCCACAAGTACTTGGCTGTGACACACCTAATTCTACACCTTCATTCCTCTCAGTGAAGGTCTCAGAGAGGACTGAAGGTATAGTGGGGTTGGAGATCTCAGCTGATGAGGAGCAAGGAGAGGTCCTCTTTGTTCTTTGGTGTGGGTCTTTTAGATACACTTGCCAACGAACTGCATGGCAGGTCAACATATGTCTGGTCAAGCATGTGGTACCCAAGCGGGAGATGTTTTGGCCACACGAGATACGCTTGAGACATATGTTGCAAATAGCAGCGGTGCGATCTGATGCACTCGTCTCAAAAAAGGCCCACACCAAAGAACTTTTTGAATAACGCGCAGAGACTGCAGCGCCCTGCACATGTGGAGCTTTGGGGTGTGATGCAGTCAATGTGCTGCCCTTAGGCTGGCCCCTGGAGGGCATCCTGCCTCGTTGGTGATGTGCCGCCTCCTCCTCCTCCTCTCTCCTATCAGGCACCCACGTTGAGTCAGTGACCTCATCATCCCCTCCCTCCTCATCACTGGAGCAAACCTGGCAGTATGCTGCAGCAGGGGGAGCATGACTGCCAGATTGCTGTCCTTCTTGGGCACCCCCTCTGTCCGTGCTCATGTTACTGCCTTCATCGAGCTCAGTATCATCATCAGAGCCTTCCAAACGCTGGGCATCCTCCTGGAGCATGTACCCAACACTGTGGTCAAACGGTTCGAGGGACTCCTCAGGAGGACATGGTGGGGCTAGGGAAGGAGTCACCGATGACATTGAGCCGAGGGAAGAGGCCGCTGCTTTGCCAGACAAAGTACCCTGGGCATGGGTGAGAGAGGATGAGGAGGATGAGGACGGCTTGGTCATCCACTCGACCAAGTCTTCCACATGTTGCGGCTCAACACGGCCAGCTGCCGAAAAAAAGGCCAAGCGTGTCCCACGGCCACGTGCTAATGAGGATGCACCGTCTCCACGACCAGCACTAGACACAGAGCCTGCTTGCCCTCTCTTATTGGCTTGTGACTGTCTGCCTCTCCTTCTTGGCCTTCCAGACATACTAATGGCCTGTAGCTGCACTAAGCTGGGATATATATATATATATATATATATATATATATATATATATATATATATATATATATACTGATACTGCAGCTAGCTAAATCAACTGCCTGCCTGTAGTATGAGAGCACCACCAACCTTCTACAGGTAGCTTTAGTTGAACACTGTGCAGAGCTCGCAAAAAACTAACTTGTAGCTTTTTTAGCTGCCTGCGGTAGTGATAGGATCAGGAAAACACCACCAACCTTCTACAGGTAGCTTTAGGTGAACACTGTGCAGAGCTCGCAAAAAAATAACTTGTAGGTTTAGCTGAACACTGTGAGGTGGACGCACCACACTAACTTGTAGTTTTAGCTGAACACTGTGAGCAGGACGCACAGCTCTAACTTGTAGTTTTAGCTGAACACTGTGAGCAGGACGCACTGCACTAACTTGTAGCTTTAGATGAACACTGTGCAGAGGTCTCACTACACCAACTTGTAGGTTTAGCTGAACACTGTGAGCAGGACGCATAGCACTAACTTGTATTTTTAGCTGAACACTGTGAGCAGGACGCACAGCACTAACTTGTAGTTTTAGCTGAACACTGTGAGCAGGACGCACTGCACTAACTTGTAGCTTTAGATGAACGCTGTGCAGAGGTCTCACTACACCAACTTGTAGGTTTAGCTGAACACTGTGAGCAGGACGCACCGCACTAACTTGTAGGTTTAGCTGAACACTGTGAGGTGGATGCACCACACTAACTTGTAGTTTTAGCTGAACACTGTGAGCAGGATGCACCCCACTAACTTGTAAGTTTAGCTGAACACTGTGAGCAGGACGCACTGCACTAACTGTAAATAGTCTAGCTGCCTGACTGTGGTACTAATAGGTTCAAAAGAACACCAGCAATTTTATTCAGGTAGCTGTAAATACTGTAACAAGACAAGCCTGCCTGTCAGTAAGAAGATAACAGGAACGGATCTAGCTGAACACTGAGCAGGACGCACTGCACTAACTTGTAGCTTTAGATGAACACTGTGCAGAGGTCTCACTACACCAACTTGTAGGTTTAGCTGAACACTGTGAGCAGGACGCACCCCACTAACTTGTAGGTTTAGCTGAACACTGTGAGCAGGACGCACCCCACTAACTTGTAGGTTTAGCTAAACATTGTGAGCAGGACGCACCCCACTAACTTGTAGGTTTAGCTGAACACTGTGAGCAGGACGCACCCCACTAACTTGTAGTTTTAGCTGAACACTGTGAGCAGGACGCACCGCATTAACTTGTAGGTTTAGCTGAACACTGTGAGGTGGACGCACCACACTAACTTGTAGGTTTAGCTGAACACTGTGAGCAGGACGCACCCCACTAACTTGTAGGTTTAGCTGAACACTGTCAGCAGGACGCACTGCACTAACTGTAAATAGTCTAGCTGCCTGACTGTGGTACTAATAGGATCAACACCAGTAATTTTCTTCAGGTAGCTGTATATACTGTAACAAGACAGGCTTGCCTGTCAGTAAGAAGATAACAGGAACGGATCTAGCTGAACACTGTGAGCAGGACGCACTGCACTAACTTGTAGCTTTAGATGAACACTGTGCAGAGGTCTCACTACACCAACTTGTAGTTTTAGCTGAACACTGTGAGCAGGACGCACTGCACTAACTTGTAGCTTTAGATGAACACTGTGCAGAGGTCTCACTACACCAACTTGTAGGTTTAGCTGAACACTGTGAGCAGGACGCACAGCACTAACTTGTATTTTTAGCTGAACACTGTGAGCAGGACGCACAGCACTAACTTGTAGTTTTAGCTGAACACTGTGAGCAGGACGCACTGCACTAACTTGTAGCTTTAGATGAACACTGTGCAGAGGTCTCACTACACCAACTTGTAAGTTTAGCTGAACACTGTGAGCAGGACGCACCGCACTAACTTGTAGGTTTAGCTGAACAATGTGAGGTGGACGCACCACACTAACTTGTAGTTTTAGCTGAACACTGTGAGCAGGACGCACCCCACTAACTTGTAGTTTTAGCTGAACACTGTGAGTAGGACGCACTGCACTAACTGTAAATAGTCTAGCTGCCTGACTGTGGTACTAACAGGATCAAAAGAACACCAGCAATTTTCTTCAGGTAGCTGTAAATACTGTAACAAGACAAGCCTGCCTGTCAGTAGGAAGATAACAGGAATGGATCTAGCTAAACTGAATACAGTGTATATATATATATGCAACACCTGGGATGCATATATATACACAATACACTGTAAGTGCAGCCAGGGGCGGACTGACAACTCATGGGGCCCCCGGGCAATAGGAGATCCTGGGGCCCCCTGTCCCCGCTCATGTGTTCCCACCCACACTCAAGCCACACCCACACAAATCCGCACCTACATTTTGCACTGCCCACACTACATGCGTTCGTCACAGAATTACATTAAAGAAAGTGCAACAACGGTACCTTACCAAAATTAAAGTGATTGTAAAGGCTCGGTTTTTTTTTTGGTTTTTTTAAATAACAAACATATCATACTTACCTTCACTGTGCAGCTCGTTTCGCACAGAGTGGCCCCGAACCTCGACATCTGGGGGTGGCTCTCGCGGCTCCTCCCCACATCAGATAACTCCCTAGGAGAAGCACTCTCCCGGGGGGGGGTTACCTTGCAGGTGGGCTCCCGTGTCCAGCATTTGCGTCTATAGACACATGTTTACATACATGTGCTCATCCTACATAAAGCTTTTCATATAGAGCATGTGCTGGGATCATGGGGGTGCTTTACATTTTTTTTTAATTATTTTTCTTAACTTTATATAATTTTCACTGATCACCAAATGTAAGGAACATTCTTCCCACTGACCACCAATGTAAGGAACATTCTTCCCACTGATCACCAATGTAAGGAACATTCTTCCCACTGACCACCAATGTAAGGAACATTCTTCCCACTGATCACCAATGTAAGGAACATTCTTCCCACTGACCACCAATGTAAGGAACATTCTTCTCACTGATCACCAATGTAAGGAACATTCTTCCCACTGATAACCAATGTAAGGAACATTCTTCCCACTGACCACCAATGTAAGGAACATACTTCTCACTGACCACCAATGGAAGGAACATTCTTCTCACTGACCACCAATGTAAGGAACATTCTTCTCACTGATCACCAATGTAAGGAACATTCTTCTCACTGACCACCAATGGAAGGAACATTCTTCTCACTGACCACCAATGGAAGGAACATTCTTCTCACTGACCACCAATGTAAGGAACATACTTCTCACTGATCACCAATGTAAGGAACATTCTTCTCACTGACCACCAATGTAAGGAACATTCTTCTCACTGACCACCAATGGAAGGAACATTCTTCTCACTGACCACCAATGTAAGGAACATACTTCTCACTGACCACCAATGGAAGGAACATTCTTCTCACTGATCACCAATGTAAGGAACATTCTTCCCACTGACCACCAATGTAAGGAACATACTTCTCACTGATCACCAATGTAAGGAACATTCTTCTCACTGACCACCAATGTAAGGAACATTCTTCTCACTGACCACCAATGGAAGGAACATTCTTTTCACTGATCACCAATGTAAGGAACATTCTTCTCACTGACCACCAATGTAAGGAACATTCTTCTCACTGACCACCAATGTATAGAAACATTCTTCCCACTGACCACCAATGTAAGGAACATTCTTCTCACTGACCACCAATGTAAGGAACATTCTTCTCACTGACCACCAATGGAAGGAACATTCTTCCCACTGACTACCAATGTAAGGAACATACTTCTCACTGACCACCAATGTAAGGAACATTCTTCTCACTGATCACCAATGTAAGGAACATTCTTTTCACTGACCACCAATGTAAGGAACTTACTTCTAACTGACCACCAATGTAAGGAACAATCTTCTCACTGATCACCAATGTAAGGAACATTCTTCTCACTGACCACCAATGGAAGGAACAATCTTCTCACTGACCACCAATGTAAGGAACATTCTTCTCACTGACCACCAATGTAAGGAACATTCTTCTCACTGACCACCAATGTAAGGAACATTCTTCCCACTGACCACCAATGGAAGGAACAATCTTCCCACTATTTATTTAATCCATATTGAGCACTATATTTGATTGGCTGCTTCTGCTTGGCACACACGCACAATCACAATCACGCACATGATGATGGAGTCAGCATCATATGCGATTGTGCGTGTTTGCCAGGCCTAAGCAGAAGCAAACAGCCAATCAAATATAGTGCTCAATATGGATTCAAGAAATATGCATAGCCATAGATATCATAAATGACTACAGGAGATAACCAGAGACTACGGATGCAACTACAGGAGATGACCAAAGACTGCGAATGGGACTACAGGAAATAACCAGAGACTGGGGATGCGACTACAGGAGACAACCAGAGACTACGAATGCGACTACCGGAAATAACCAGACTGCGAATGCGACTACAGGAAATAACCAGAGACTGCGAATGCGACTACAGGAAATAACCAGAGACTGGGGATGCGACTACAGGAGATAACCAGAGACTGCGAATGCGACTACAGGAGATAACCAGAGACTGCGAATGCGACTACAGGAAATAACCAGACTGCGAATGCGACTACAGGAAATAACCAGAGACTGGGGATGCGACTACAGGAAATAACCAGAGACTGCGAATGTGACTACAGGAAATAACCAGACTGAGAATGCGACTACAGGAAATAACCAGAGACTGGGGATGCGACTACAGGAGATAACCAGAGACTGCGAATGCGACTACAGGAGATAACCAGAGACTGCGAATGCGACTACAGGAGATGACCAGAGACTGGGGATGCGACTACAGGAAATAACCAGAGACTGCGAATGCGACTACAGGAAATAACCAGACTGCGAATGCGACTACAGGAAATAACCAGAGACTGGGGATGCGACTACAGGAGATAACCAGAGACTGCGAATGCAACTACAGGAGATAACCAGAGACTGCAAATGCGACTACAGGAGATGACCAGAGACTGGGGATGCGACTACAGGAGATAACCAGACTGCGAATGCGACTACAGGAAATAACCAGAGACTGGGGATGCGACAACAGGAAATAACCAAAGACTGCGAATGCGACTACAGGAAATAACCAGAGACTGGGGATGCGACTGCAGGAGATAACCAGAGACTGCGAATGCGACTACAGGAAATAACCAGAGACTGCGAATGCGACTGCAGGAGATGACCAGAGACTGGGGATGCGACTACAGGAAATAACCAGAGACTGTGAATGCGACTATAGGAAATAACCAGACTGCGAATGCGACTACAGGAAATAACCAGAGACTGGGGATGCGACTACAGGAGATAACCAGAGACTGCGAATGCGACTACAGGAAATAACCAGACTGCGAATGTGACTACAGGAAATAACCAGAGACTGGGGATGCGACTACAGGAGATAACCAGAGACTGCGAATGCGACTACAGGAAATAACCAGACTGCGAATGCGACTACAGGAAATAACCAGAGACTGGGGATGCGACTACAGGAGATAACCAGAGACTGCAAATGCGACTACAGGAGATGACCAGAGACTGGGGATGCGACTACAGGAGATAACCAGACTGCGAATGCGACTACAGGAAATAACCAGAGACTGGGGATGCGACAACAGGAAATAACCAAAGACTGCGAATGCGACTACAGGAAATAACCAGAGACTGGGGATGCGACTACAGGAAATAACCAGAGACTGGGGATGCGACAACAGGAAATAACCAAAGACTGCGAATGCGACTACAGGAAATAACCAGAGACTGGGGATGCGACTACAGGAGATAACCAGAGACTGCGAATGCGACTACAGGAAATAACCAGACTGCGAATGCGACTGCAGGAGATGACCAGAGACTGGGGATGCGACTACAGGAGATGACCAGAGACTGCAAATGCGACTACAGGAAATAACCAGACTGCGAATGTGACTACAGGAAATAACCAGACTGCGAATGCGACTACAGGAAATAACCAGAGACTGGGGATGCGACAACAGGAAATAACCAAAGACTGCGAATGCGACTACAGGAAATAACCAGAGACTGGGGATGCGACTACAGGAAATAACCAGAGACTGGGGATGCGACAACAGGAAATAACCAAAGACTGCGAATGCGACTACAGGAAATAACCGCGAGACTGGGGATGCGACTACAGGAGATAACCAGAGACTGCGAATGCGACTACAGGAAATAACCAGACTGCGAATGTGACTACAGGAAATAACCAGAGACTGGGGATGCGACTACAGGAGATAACCAGAGACTGCGAATGCGACTACAGGAAATAACCAGACTGCGAATGCGACTACAGGAAATGACCAGAGACTGGGGATGCGACTACAGGAGATAACCAGAGACTGCGAATGCAACTACAGGAAATGACCAGACTGCGAATGCGACTACAGGAAATGACCAGACTGCGAATGCGACTACAGGAGATAACCAGAGACTGCGAATGCGACTACAGGAAATGACCAGACTGCGAATGCTACTACAGGAGATGACCAGAGACTGGGGATGCGACTACAGGAAATAACCAGAGACTGGGGATGCGACTACAGGAGATAACCAGAGACTGCGAATGCGACTACAGGAAATAACCAGACTGCGAATGCGACTGCAGGAGATGACCAGAGACTGGGGATGCGACTACAGGAAATAACCAGACTGCGAATGCGACTGCAGGAGATGACCAGAGACTGCAAATGCGACTACAGGAAATAACCAGACTGCGAATGCGACTGCAGGAGATGACCAGAGACTGCAAATGCGACTACAGGAAATAACCAGACTGCGAATGTGACTACAGGAAATAACCAGACTGCGAATGCGACTACAGGAAATAACCAGAGACTGGGGATGCGACAACAGGAAATAACCAAAGACTGCGAATGCGACTACAGGAAATAACCGCGAGACTGGGGATGCGACTACAGGAGATAACCAGAGACTGCGAATGCGACTACAGGAAATAACCAGACTGCGAATGTGACTACAGGAAATAACCAGAGACTGGGGATGCGACTACAGGAAATAACCAGACTGCGAATGCGACTACAGGAAATGACCAGAGACTGGGGATGCGACTACAGGAAATGACCAGACTGCGAATGCGACTACAGGAGATAACCAGAGACTGCGAATGCAACTACAGGAAATGACCAGACTGCGAATGCGACTACAGGAGATAACCAGAGACTGCGAATGCGACTACAGGAAATGACCAGAGACTGGGGATGCGACTACAGGAGATAACCAGAGACTGCGAATGCGACTACAGGAAATAACCAGAGACTGGGGATGCGACTACAGGAAATAACCAGAGACTGCGAATGCGACTACAGGAAATGACCAGACTGCGAATGCGACTACAGGAGATGACCAGAGACTGGGGATGCGACTACAGGAGATGACCAGGTAGCCAGTTTTAAAATTTAAACTTTCAGCAATGCACAGCTATACAGGGGGGTAAACAACATTTCCAGGGATGGTTTAGGGAAAAAAAGGGGTCTACAGGCCGTGTATATAATGTAGGCAGAAGGACCTACCTGACCAGTCGGGCTCACCTCCCGCTCTCAGAGGTCCAGGGGCGGAGCTTTCGTCGGTAGGGGGCGGAGTTTTGTCGGTAGGGGCGGGGCTTTCGTCGGTAGGGGCGGGGCTTTCGTCGGTAGGGGCGGTGATCTTTGTGGTCCAGAGCGGAACTCTCACAAGTGCAGTAGAGACGCTCTAATTAGGAACACACTCAGACTACATGAGGAGGGGCGGGGCAGGGCAGGGTCAGAGCATCAGTGGAGCTCCCTGCCCCGCCCCTCCCTGCTGACAGAGCCTCTCTCAGCCTAAGCCGAGGTCTGCTCGGCAGCGGGCTGGCTGCGGTGCTGGGAGCTGAAATAATGCAGGAGGACGGGGGTTTCGTGCGGTGCAGCGGGCGGCTTTTTTCCACTACTGACTGAGCCGCTCATGGGGCCCCTCCTGACGTCGGGCTCTCGGTCGGCGACCGAGTGACCGAATGGTCAGTCCGCCCCTGAGTGCAGCTAAACTGACTGACTGTTCTGCCTAATCTATCTAACTCAAATCAAATGACACTGTCTCTCTCTCTATCTCTTTCAACACCGGAACACACACTACACAGGGCCGCCGTGCAGGCGGCCTTATATAGTGTGGGGCGTGTACTAAATCCCCTGAGCCATAATTGGCCAAAGCCTCCTTGGCTTTGGCCAATTACGGCTCTCTGTTCAGACGGCGATGTGATTGGCACATGGGTTCGACTCGAACACGAAGCTCATCCCTAGTGGCAACTCTGCACATGCTCAGTTTTCAGTGAGTTTCTATACAGAGAATTTCCTCCCTATCACATCTGAGCAGCCCATGTGACTATAGAGTCATACATGTGCGCGTATACTGTGTACACAGTGGTAAATGACAGCCCACTCACTCCCTCTTCTCCATGCACACTAACCAGCTAAATGGGTGGGATATCACATGTAGATTGATAGAAGCTTCACCTGCCTCTTATTCTAAAACACAGGTTGGAGGGGTGCGAGTCTGACAAAGCCTTTGACTGGCAGAAATCCACCTAGACCATGTTATTGCCAAAAAATAATAAAGATTTGATTTCAAATATATATTTGTATAACAATTTAAAACAGTTTATTGTTATTAACCTGTTCCTGTCCGCGCTATATCCGAATGACAGCTACAGACCTATATTGCCAGGAGGCCGTCAATAGACATCCTCCCCTTTGCACGCTCCCCACGCGAGCCCTGCAGCGCTGGGAGCGCCCTGCAGGCGCGTACTGTGATCACCGAGAGATCACAGTGACCACTGTGATCCCGGCCCCTTACCACGTGATCAGCTGTCAGCCAATGACAGCTGATCACGTGATGTAAACAGAAGATTGGTAATCTTTTTTTCAGTGTGAGGAGAAAAAAAAGCCGATCGCCGGCTTCTGTGTAAGGGACATCGTTCCCGAAGAGGAAGAGGCACAGCCGCCTCATCTGTGCCCACCAGTGCCGCCTGCCAATGCGAACACAGTGCATATCAGTGCCCACTAGTCTATAGCAGTGACACCAATCAGTGCCAACTATCAATGCCCAGGAGTGCCACCTGTCAATGCCCACCAGTGGTGCCAATCAATGCCTCCTAGCAGTGCTGCCTATCAGTTTCACCTACAAGTGCTCATCACTGTCCATCACTGCCACCCATCAGTGCCCATCACTGCCACCTATCAGTGCCCACCAGTGCCAGCTATCAGTGCCCACAAGTGCCACCTCATCAGTGCCCACCAGTGACGCCTCATCAGTGCCGCCTTATCAGTGCCCATCAATGCAACCTATCGGTGCCCATCAGTGCCAGCCTCAGAGTACATCAATGAAGGAGAAAAATGCTAAATATTATAACAAAATATAAAACTGTTTTGTATTTTTTTTTCAAAATGTTCGGTCTATTTTCATTTTTTTAACAAAAATTAAAAAAAACCCAGAGGTGATCAAATACCACCAAAAGAAAGCTCTATTTGTGGGAAAAAATTATACAAATTTAATTTGAGTACAGGATTGCATGACCGCGTAATTGTCATTCAAAGTGTGACAGCGCCGAAAGCTGAAAATTGGTATGGGCAGAAGGGGGTTTAAGTGCCCAGTAAGCAAGTGGTTAAATATTTATTTTTAATCTGTATTTCAAAGCCTGTTTTTTTTTTTTTTTGGGTTGAACATGTGACCAGTACAGAGGACTAGAAGCTCCTCCTGCCTATGTTTCCCTGCAGAAAGGCTGGGAAAGAGCTGGGTCATGTGACAGCTGTATATAGCTTAGGAAAAGAGTATTTAGATGTTTTTTGTTTTTTTTAATAAAAATAATTACAGCTGCCATCATCCAAATAAAGAAATAGAAGGGACAATGTAAATTAATAAGTGTGTGTTCATCACTTTAATGATAAAGGTGAACAGAGCAAATAAAGAGGTTGAATCTCCCTAACAGGGGCCCAGACAGCAATAGAAACCTGAAAGGTTTTCCAATAATCCCTCTCCACTCCAAAACTATGAAAAGTTTTACATTTAGTTATACTAAAGAAGAATCCATGGACAAAATTTAAGATTATATATAAATTTCCATATTTCATTTTGATTTCATTATTTTATATTTCATTATTTCCAGCCTATTACTATTAGGCTGAATGATCATAAAGCCTGGAAACATACTTTTTGACTATTCCCAGAACTTCCTTGAATTATCTGGATACAGTGCCACACGAACGCGCAATTGTCAATTGACGTAAAGCATTGCCCTATCGCAAAAAATGGCCTGGTCATTAAGGGGGTAAATCCTTCCGGGGCTGAAGTGCTTAAAGTTCATGTGCGTGTAAAGGCAGGCTTCCCAATGCTTTTGGTAATATCGTGTATGTTCCTGCCCTCAAGGATTGTGATGTAACATACGGATTTTATCGTCTGTAAATATTAGTTCTATTTCTGATTCTTAACGAAAACGTGCTTCGTCAAATCTGCACATTTGTGATAATGTTGGGTAAGCTGTGCTGCATACTTGGGATATTTCCCTCTGTGCATATCCTGACATCTAGGACTCTGTTATTCCAATGACCTTGGCCTCTCCATTGACTGACTGAATAATAGCTTGTTCACACTGGGCACCTTGCCATGCAGTTTGCAGCACAAGCAAAATGCTCAGACAAGGAAAAATGTCCCTGCTTTCTACAAGGCTTATTTCCATAAACGCGCTGTGCTATAGGACGTCCGGAAAAAAGATCCTGCATGCTGCATATTTGCTGCAATTCAATGCATGGTCCCCTTTAAGCCAATGGAATGATGCAAATGACCATTAGCTGCAAAAATACTGTATCCTTTTTTATGGGGGATAGCTCCAGACAGACTTGAAGCATTTGAATTGAGAGGCAGTATTGGTGTGTGTATGGCCACATTACATGACATGCTCGGCAGGGAGTTAAACCTCAGCAGATGTCGCCAGAGAGGAGCGTTAATCTCCTCTCCGCTGTGAAAGCTTTCTCCTACATCCTGAAGCCTCAGCTGTTTTATAATATATTTTATTTTTACATGGCTGTCACATCTGTTTAACTTTGCTATGCCTGCCAGCTCCAAGGTGAAGACGCTTTAATCAGGAAACGTTGCCGGTGACGTGTGGCGCATTTATGATGGGAGACATCACTTGTCAGCCAGAGCTGCCTTTCACCCACGCTTCCAACGCTCGCTCTGCCAGGATGTTTCTCTAGATAGATGCACACTGCAGTCCCATCGGGGGTGGCAGCTGAGACAGTCGGCTCCATGGCGCCTCTCTGTGGTTGCAAGTGGCTGAGGAAGCGTCAATGATGTGTGCTCTGGGCCACTTAAAAAGAGAGGATTCTAATAACCTTTGGATATAACTATTTTAGAAAAGAAGATTTTGACAAAGTCGGTTGAAACATTTGCAACATTCGGCTAACTTCCTGGCTAGCAATTCCAGATTCCAGCTGTTTTTTCAGTTCCTTCTTTGGCCTACGGTGGCTGCATCAGGCCTGCCCACGCTTTTTTGGTTGTAAATCTAGGCTTCAAGTAATTTTCTTGTCAAATTTGTCTAACACAATTAGTATACATATAAGTACATATGGTGGCTTTAAAAGAAAAGATCACTTATATGGTAATAATATTGAGTTGTAGTTTCAACATAAACTTATGCCCCGTACACACGAGCGGAATGTCCAACAGAAAAAGTCCGACGGGAGCTTTTCATGATATATTCCAATTGTGTGTATGCCCCATCGGACTTTTTACATTGAAAATTCTGACGGACCTAGAAAGAGAACATGTTCTAAATATTTCCGACTGAACCAATTCCTATCGGGAAAACCGCTCGTCTGTAAGCTGTTCCGACGGACTAAAAACGACGCATGCTCTGAAGCAAGTACGAGACGGAAGCTATTGGCTACTGGCTATTGAACTTCCTTTTTCTAGTCCCGTCGTACGTGTTGTACGTCACCGCGTTCTTGATGGTTGGACTTTGGTGTGACCGTGTGTACGCAAGACAGTTTCAGCAGAATTCCGTCGGAACTCCGCCGGAAAAAGTTTATTCCGACGGGAAAAACGGTTGTGTGTACAGGACATAAAAGTAGTTTAACTAAAACAATTTTAGCATGGATCTAACTACTAAAACCAACCACCAGGTTAATATAAGATGACCTCAGATAAAAAAAAAAAGGTCTTAATTATTAGTATAGTTTTTAAATAAAAATAAAAAAATAAATAATTTATTATAGAATCTAAAATTGCATACTACATATTGGAACTATTTACAACTGGTATAATGATAACCAAGGAAATAAAAGTTCTGCTACCAGAACTTTATAAAGAGTAAATTGAAAGAGGAGAGAAAGAATTGGGGGAAAAAGTAGAAGAGAGAAGAAAGATAAAAATAAAAGTAATCTTAGGTAGGAGAAAAAAAAGATAGGGAAGAAAGTAATGAGAGGTAGTAGGGGTCCCAGGGGTAGTACATGGTAATAAACAGAGAATGGGAGTATAAATGGAGATTACCAAGGTCTTAGTAGGGAAGCATCAAAATTGGAAGGCAAAAAGTGAGTCACCTAGCGATTCCATATATTCTCAAAGGACTTCAAGTAATTTTCAAGCTGTGGAAAAGGGTCCCTTTTACTGCATCATATGGAAACTGCATGCAAACTGTAAGCAAACGTTCTGCAAAGCACCGCTGAACACATTGCAAAAGCTGCGCTACAGTGGAAATGGCTTTATTGCTGACAATTGGTGGCAAATCAAGCATAAGCTGGTTATACACATAGAGAATTTCAGATGGTTTCTGACGAATCTGCTGAAATTCACTTCATTTGTGGACCTGTCAATCCCCTCCCACCCGTCATCCTTTGAAAAATCAACGGGCAGAAAATTGTCAGCCAAACAGTGCCTGCATCCAATCAGAATACAATACCCGAAGCAGAACAGCAGCTAAGTGATTAACACTATGGTTGTTGGTTCGAATCCGCACCATCTGCATGGAGTTTTCATGTTCTCCCTGTACCTGCGTGGGTTTCCTCCAGGTTCCCTGGTTTCCTCCCACACTTCAGAATGTGAATTAGATTGTAATTAGAATTAGACCTTAGATTGTAAGCTCCTTGAGGGCTGGGACTGATTTGAATGTATATTTTACAATCATGGCCAAAAATATTGGCACCTCTGCATTTCTGTCAGATAATGCACCACCTCACCCAGAAAATTGTTGTAATGTTTATTTCTTTTGTTTGTATTGGTATGACACAAAAAAGAAGAAACAAAAAAGGAGAAACAAAAAGCCAAATCTGACACATTCCACGCAAAACTCCAAAAATGGACTGGACAAAACTATTGCCACCCTAAATGTATTATTTGGTAAATGAAATGAAATGAAATGAAATTAAATCAATCACTTCCTGTAACCATCCATGAGTTTCTTACACCTCTCTACTGGAATTTTCGACCACTCTTGTTTTGCCAACTGCCCCAGGTCTCTCAGAATGGAAGGGTTCCTTTTCCCAACTGCTGATTTCAGATCTCTCCACAGGTGCTCTATGGCAGCGGTCCCCAACCTTTTTGGCACCGGGGACCGGCTGCTTGGAAGAAGATTGTGCCAAGGCCCAGGCCGGGGACGATTTTTCGCGGGCAATTTGTCGTGGGCAATGCGTGGTGTTGTGGTGTTGGCGCTTCAATCATCCCGGCACCATGGTTTTTATGGTGTCAGGATGATTGAAACGCATTATTTATATTGTTACATTATAATATACTATGAAATAGTTCAACTCACCATAAGGCAGAATCAGTGGGAGCCCTGGGCGTGTCGCCTGCCACCACATGCAGCTTGTCACTAGCCATGTCGCCTGCCACCAGATGTGGATTGTCACTTGCCACATCACCTGCCAGTGCCACCAGATGTGAATTGTCACTTGCCACGTCACCTGCCAGTGCCACCAGATGTGGATTGTCACTTGCCACATCACCTGCCAGTGCCACCAGATGTGGATTGTCACTTGCCATGTCACCTGCCAGTACCACCAGATGTGGATTGTCACTTGCCATGTCACCTGCCAGTGCCAACAGATGTGGATTGTCACTTGCTATGTCGCCTGCCACCAGATGTGGATTGTCACTTGCCATGTCGTCTGCCACCAGATGTGGATTGTCACTGGCCACGTCGCCTGCCAGTGCCACCAGATGTGTATTGCCACTGCATTGGTGGCAGCACTGGTCCATTTAGTACAGAGGCCAGTTCTGAGTGAGGGAAGGAGAGTGAGATGCAGGGCGCGCGGTGAGAGATGATGTCATCTCTCACCGCCCACTTGTTTCATCAGCCCACACGCTTCTCTCATCCACCCCGCTATTTTGACAGAACACTGGCTCTTTCTTAACGCCCGCCCGCCTAGCTCCGATATCCCGCCCGCCTGGTTCTCATGCCGCCCGCCCGCCTGGCTCCAGCATGCCGCACGCCTGGCTCTCATGCTGCCTGCCCGCCTGGCTCTGACACAAATTGTGGACAAGGAAAGATTACTCCTGCGCTTGTGAGGATATATTAGGTTTAAAATAGTAGTATTGTGAGCTGTAGAGAAGCTGAAAAGGATGGTGTTGCGTGTCCCGCTGCCCAAAAAACTGACCCCGGGGTGGTCAGGGTAAGACTTTATGGAGAATGATGGATGAAGGGCGCGTGATCAATTGCTCACATCAAAAAGTGTAAAATTTATTCATATGAAAATAAAAGCAAATAAATAATACCAATACTACGTATCATGCAAACAGGTAACAAAATATGTAAAGCATGGAAATTAAAAATAGGTTAATAGTAACATAAGCCCATGTTGAGGTGAGTGTTTAGAGTCGTCTGACGCGTTTCGAGGATAACCTCTTCATCAGAGCCTTTGAGAACCAGGGCACAGTCTATATGGGCTGGTAGGCCAACATGTGTACGTAAAAGGAATGGCTAGTTGGGAAGTGTAGCCTGAGATGAAAAGAAAGTTTTTTTGTGTTCCATACCAGTCCATGTTCAAGTGTTCTATGTGGTATGTTGACGGTATGTGTGTTCTCCTTGGGGGAGGAGGAGGGTGGAAATCTCTTTGAGAGATACTGGAGCCGTGTGTGTCTCTGCAGCTGGACATCCACCTATGTCTGAGGCGGAGAGACAGCTGCAGAGACACACACGGCTCCAGTATCTCTCGAAGAGATTTCCACCCTCCTCCATCCTCCTAGAGTACAGGACAGCGTTCTCCCCTTAGGACGCAGACAGGCTGCAATCTCTCCTCCATCCAGCCCATGAGACAGGACAGGTCCACACCACCCCACAGTCCCATTTCAACAATTTAAAGGAGAACACACATACCATCAACATACCACATAGAACGCTTGAACGTGGACTGCTATGGAACACAGAAAAACTTACTTTTCATCTCAGGCTACACTTCCCAACTAGCCATTCCTTTTATGTACACATGTTGGCCTACCGGCCCATATAGACTGTGCCCTGGTTCTCAAAGGCTCTGATGAAGAGGTTATCCTAAACGCGTCAGACGACTCTAAACACTCACCTCAACATGGGCTTATGTTACTTTTAACCTATTTTTAATTTCCATGCTTTACATATTTTGTTACCTGTTTGCATGATACGTAGTATTGGTATTATTTATTTGCTTTTATTTTCATATGAATACATTTTACACTTTTTGATGTGAGCAACTGATCACGCGCCCTTCATCCATCGTTCTCCATAACGCCTGGCTCTGACATGCTGCCTGCCCGCCTGGCTCCAACATGCCGCACACCTGGCTCTCATGCCGCACCTGTCCTGCGGCCCGGCTGCAGAGAGGCCACGGCCCGGTAGTGGGCCGTGGCCTGGAGGTTGGGGACCCCTGTTCTATGGGATTTAGATCTGGACTCCTTGCTGGCCAGTTCAGTGCTCTCCAGAGCTTTGTATTAAACCATTTCTGCATGCTTTTTGAGGTATGCTTTGGGTCAAGACCTCTGACAGAGACCCAACTTTCTGACACTGGGCCCTACATTGCACCCCAGAATTCTTTGGCAGTCTTCAGATTTTAGATCCAACAGAAGTCCCCCCCAACCTTCTGGGAGATTGCGGGACCATTCATAAAGCCCAATGCGGCTCCTGCATGTGCAGTGGGCAGCCGGCTGTGAAGCTGCAATGGAATCACAGCCGGCTGCAAACAGTAAACATGCCGGAGACCTGAAGACAGGCATAGAACTGGTTCAGGTGGAGATAGCGCTGGACCTCTGGACAGGTAAGTGTCCTTTTATGAAAAGTCAGCAGCTACATTATTTGTAGCTGCTGACTTAAATTTTTTTTCTAACATGGCGAAGAACCACTTTAAGATGCACAGAGGAGAGTTTAGGAATTAAGGGGTCCTAAATAGGGATCGACAGATTATCAGTGCGGCCGATATTCACTTTTTTGGAAATATCGGTCACAAACGTACCCGTTATTATAATTCTTTAGAGCGGATGGTCAGCTTTATTGTAATAACAACTGATGCGACGCAGCAGCCTACTCTGATGTATATACCCATATAAAAAGGCATGATTTATCTATCAAAAAGTGTTTCCTAGTGCTAAACCTTTCATCCAATTTCTGAATGGTTGCATTCGTACTTTTCAAAAGCCATTATTAAGGAATAGTAGTGGTAAAAAAAAACACTTGTGGGTTTAACCAATAACTTTTTGTGTATTAATTCGCCTTGTAAGGGGTTGTGGCAGGGGGTGTCCTATGAATACATATCTTTCCCAATAGGTGTCCCTCTTTCCCATTTCAGAAAAGTTGGGAGGTATGCAGCACCAGGATATAAGAAATTACGGTACTTATAACTGCAGACATTATTATTATATCTTGAGTTTAAATGGGGATTTCAGTATGGATCAAAATTCTTATGTTTGGAAAATGTTTAAACTCAGCCCTGGGTAATGTTACATGAGCAGTAATGTATATAAAGCCAATGTTACTATATGGGAAGAACAGGAAATCCTAATGTTAGGAGGACTAGAGCATGAAAATGCAGATGGCGATAATGCTTTATAATGGAGACAGATCTTTTACCACGAAAAAGGTGAATGATCAGCAAACTAATTGGTGTTATATAAATGTTCACATTACAAAGAAAGACTAATCTGCCTCTTCTCTAAGTACAGCCATCTCTATAACAGCACAGGTAATCAATACACAGATCCCCTGCTAGTGAGTTCTTAATATCAGTTATTTGTGTGTTTATGCCATGTGTACGGGGAGTTTCCTTTATCCAACATGGACAAAGACGCATCAGTCTTATCTACGTGATCCCGGTAATCCACATTTATCTATTACATTTTCTCCTCAGTCAACAGCCAGAGCATTTGAGTCCTCATTGACTTTGGCTGAAGAACTCTGCTAAGCTTGCTTTTAAGACAGCCTTGTGACTTTTCCACACTGTCGTCTTGGAAACTCTACAAGCTTTATGTGAAAATATGACTTTTTCGTGCAGAAATCATATCATGGCCACTCCAGTATAAAGGATTATTTATCAGTTTAATTCCATATCCTGCCCTCCATCTAAAAACTTGGGACCCATCTCTTCTATGTTTTTCATGGGCACAAGTCCCTCGCCTGTCCTTGCTTACTGGAGGCAGTAACCATGATAAATGCTGCACAATAGCCTAATAGTTACCACATCTGCAATCCAGCACTGGGTTCCTTGGTTTCAGTCCCAACCAGGACAATACTTGTATGGAGTTTGTATGTGCTCCCTGTGCTTGTGTGGGTTTACTCCTATGCTACAAATACATGCTGGTAGGTTAATTGGCCCTAGTATGTGTATGTATGCATGTGAGGTAGGCACCTTAGATTATAAGCTCCTTGAGGGCAGGGACCATTGTGAATGTAGAGTATGTAAATTGTCAGCTTTACATAATTACCTGTAAAAAATAAAACAAGGCACCTATGAGACACTTATAATAAAATACACTTGCCTTTTGGCCTATGTTCCTTCAGTGAGAGATGATTTTTCTGGAAGAGAGTGTGTGAGTAGTGAGAAATCGGGTCCAGACTGCATTCTTTGAAACTAGAAAGAAAATGGGGGAAAGGGACCCCAAGACTCTATTCCAAGTTCACCAGAGAAATAGTTCACACAATGGTACAAATTGGTAATCAGTGATGAGCAGACTTGCCAGGATCACAACAAACTAGGTTTGGACACACCTGTTCCCTAATATTGAGCGCATCAGATAGTTGCAAGTGCTCGCCATTGAGGGCCTTGAATTTAGAGCATCACTCACAGTCATTGGGGCTGTGTACAACAACCACTGTGTATACAATATTAAAACACTGTTCTTCCAGCATCTACAGCAGAGATTCTGACAGCTCCCTACAGACCTGCCACCGTATCTCTTTACCGACTCCAGGTCAATCCTTTCACAAACACAGCCATTGTGTAATAATATCCGTCTACCGCCACTTTCGATAATACAATCCAGCTTGAAGCAGGACGGGAATGGAGAGAAGGGATTCCTTCTAAAGAAAACGCCAATCATTTCCCCGGAGAGCAAGACAATCCGAGGCCAGAAATTGTAGAAGCATATTATAAATACCATCCCGGGTATGAAAAAGACAGCTGTGAATTGCTCATAATCAGATCTTTGCATGTTCAATGTGGTCCATGGGATGAACTAATAAAAGGAGTTGGAGGTCTTAGGCTGCTCCATGTTTTCTATGTTTGATGTTAGGATGATGTGGCAACTATGAATTGACTTGCTGAAACTTTGCTTCATGACAGGGTCTCTTTCAATGTTTTTTTTTTTTTTTTTGTATATTCTGGAAGAGAGCCTGTTAAGACATAAATATGAACTCTACTGCTGGTGAATTGTTTTTGAAGGTTCAAGCTTAATGTTTCTACCCTGATAGACTTGTTTTTATTTGAGTTCTTCGTAATTTGTTGATACCACAATCCAGGAAGCACCTCACTTGGTCACAGGGAATGTACGTCCTGAAACTGTGCCATGTACCTTGCTCTCTCGCATCTTGTCATATCATAAATCAGATTCAGGGCTCCAAGGCAGATTTACATTTGATAGATGGCCACAAGAAGCACTGACATTAGGTTTTATAAATGTGGGAGATATGTAGGGCTGCAACTAACGATTATTTTCATAATCGATTAGTTGGCCGATTATTGTTTCGATTAATCGATTATTCGATTAATCACCTTAAAAAAAGTGTGGTGTATAATTTAGTTAATGTGTAAAGTTTGAAAAAAAAAGGTAATTTATTCTTAAATATCTCTGTGCTGTGGAACATATAAATAACCAACTATATGGTTAGGGAGCAAAATATCGAATCCACTCTCAGCATAACAGCCAGAAGAGATATACTGTACATACTATTAGAGGAGATATACTGTATATACTATTAAAGGGTGAATCTGGTAAATATCATCAGACTCAGTGATCAAATTTTTTTATTAAAAACAATGTCTTCCGTCAAAAAATGTCATTTTAAGAACGTTCGTTCTTTCATTCAGCGAATGTACAAAGATTTTTCGTCTGAATATTCTCGTCTGAAAATTGATCCGTGTGGCCAGCATAAGGCTCAGTACACATCTATGCAGTTTGCTTTTGATCTGTTTCTGCAGTGCTTTTTGCTGTGCGTTTTGATTTCTGCACACGCATTTTTTTGGCCAATTTGTTGTTGGGCAGATTAAACAACAAAAATTGCTGCAAAAACGCATTACATGCTTTTCTGCAGCTTTTCAATTGAAGTATATTGAACCAAAAATGCACCGTTTTGCGTGAACGTGTCCCATAGGAAAACATGTAAATGAGCTGTAGTGCATTTCTGCAAAAGCACCAAAAAACACACATAGATGTGAACCAGGTCTAAGACGTTTAGTAACATAATGGGGTTAAAAAAAACTAAAATTAGCCCTTTATAGTACAAAAAAAGCAGATAATCACTACTGTAAGGGGTTAATTTTTTTAAATATAGAACTGTTAAAGTAATATATGCAGTAGCGATAATTTGCTCTTCTATAAAGGGCTCATTTTAGGGTTTTTTTAACCCCAATTATGTTACTGGCCGATTAATCGATTATGAAAATAGTAATCGATTAATTTCATAATCGATTAGTTGTCGATTAATCGATTAGTTGTTTCAGCCCTAGAGATATGAGGAAGCCTACAGTGGGTGTGGCTAGGAACTGCTCTTCTGACTCAGGGCAAGGTACTAGGTGTAGCCCAACCTGGATACAGCCATCTGCAGAAGGCTGTATCCAGATCTATTCAGATGTATAGTCTGCCAGCAGTGGCTGCATAGGATTTAGGGTGGTGCCATGTGCTGGAAGGAACCAACAACCTTCCAGCAACCAACTCCATTTCTATGATGGCCTACTGGTTGAAGTGATTCCTTGGCTGAAAGTATCATAGATCAGAGTTGTGATATGTTGATCTCTGTCAGGTAAGTTTACACCTTTTTTTGGAAGGTATTCTATTCCCTACCACTCATTACCATTGCTTTGGAAAGTGTGGTAATCTTAATGCTATTGATCATCAAAACTACAGAGGGGGCTGAGGGCAACTTACAGTTTGTTGTCCATATAATATCACAATTTCCCATTTGTTGCCACATATTACAATTGCCTCTTTACTGCCTGTATATTGTAATAATTGTGCATTTATTACTGGTGTACGGTAACAACTGGTTGTTTGCTATCCACATTTTGTATATGATTGCTCATTTGTAGCCTATACAGTATATTCACAGGATTGCTATTTTTACAATACATATTGGTGAAAGGGAGGTGCATAAAAGCATGGAAAGCCAAGACACCAGCTGCAAAACAATCAGTAATTAAAAAGCAATCCTGCCCTTTGTCAGTGCAAATTAATATTAGCTGGTTCAGTCTCAACTGCTGGCCTATAAAAAGGTGTCTCATTAACAAGGTGTCACACACCAGAAACATCTCATGATGGGAAAAAGCAAAGAGCTCTCTCAAGACCTTTGTAACCTTATTGCAGCAAAACATAATGATGGCATTGGTTACAGAAGGATTTCTAAACTTCTGAATATTCCAGTGAGCACTGTTGAGGCCATAATCCAAAAGTGGGAAGAACATGGTTTCACCATAAACCGGCCATGACCAGGTGCTCCTCGCAAGATTTGTGACAGAGGAATGAAAAAAATGATCAGGAGGTTTGTCCAAGAGCCAAGGACCACTTGTCTAGAGCTTCAGAAAGTCTTGGAATTAGCAGGTACAATTGATTCAAAGAAAACAGAAAGTAAGACACTAAACCGCCATGGCCTGTATGTACGCTTACCATGCAAGACTCCTTTGCTGAAGAAAAAGCATGTTGAAGCTTGTTTAAAATTTGCTGCACAACACTTAGACAAGCCTGTGAAATACTGGGAGAATATAGTCTGGTCAGATGAGACCAAAATTGAACTCTTTGGATGCCAGACTACACACCATGTTTGGAGGTCAAATGGCACATAGCCCAAAAAACACCATATCAACAGTTTGGAGGTGAGAACATCATGGTGTGGGGTTGTTTTTCAGCATATGGTACCGGCAAACTTTATATCATTGAGGGAAGGATGAAAGGAAAAATGGACTAAGACATTTGTGATAAAAATATTATGCCATCTTCCAGAATGATGGAGATGAAACAAGGTCAGACATTTCAGCAAGACAATGATCCCAAACACAAAGCCAAGGAAACGCTCAATTGGTTTCAAAGAAAGAAAATAAAGCTGCTAGAATGGCCCAGTCAATCACCTGACTTGAATCTAATAGAAAATCTATGGAAAGAACTAAAAATCAGAGTTCATAGAAGAGGCCCACGGAACCTTCAAGATTTGAAGACTGTTTGTGTGGAAGAATGGACCAAAATCATACCTGGAATAGATGCGACTAGTTTCTCAATATAGGAGGCATCTTGAAGCTGTCATTACCAACAAAGCATTTTGTACGAAGTATTAAATATATTCCAGTTAGCGTGTTTAATATTTTTTCCGTGTCATTCCATTCTATTACACATAGCTTCATTTCTGAACTTATTTGTTTTTATTCCTTTGTATTTATGGATTACATGGGTTGTTACCGATATGTGGTAAACATTTCATGTCAATAGCACCTTTAGAAATATATTTACCTAGAAAAATGGTGACGTGATCAATACCTATTTTACCCGATTTTATATATATATATATATATATATATATATATATATATATATATTATAATACACCCTATCCATCTCTCCTAGTAAACCAGAAAAGGGCATCTTGATTAAGGTGCCCATAGACATTGGATGAAGGACTCCTAATCAAGGACAAGGCATGAATTGAGTAAAAGCAGTGACTGGATAGGATTTGCAGCCTCCACCTCATGGGTTTTAGGCTAAACGTGCAGTTATGGAATTGCAACTGTCTCTAATGTCTATGGCTACATCTTGCATTTTCACTTTTTATATTATTAACCACTTGCCGCCCGCCATATAGCAATATGACGTCGCCTGGATATCAAGCCGCTGCGCGCCCCGGGGGCGTGCATCGCGGCGAACGTTGTTGCTGTGTGTCAGTCTGACACACCGCAACTCTGATCTAGGTAAAGAGTCTCTGACGGAGACTCTTTACCACGTGATCAGCTGTGTCCAATCACGGCTGATCACAGTGTAAACAGGAAGAGCCGTTGATCGGCTTTTCCTCACTCATGTCTGTCAGAAGCGAGTAGAGGAGAGCCGATCGGCTGCTCCTCTGACAGGGGTGGTCTGTGCTGATTGATTATCAGCACAGCCCCCTGACGATGCCCACACTGGACCTTCAGTGACGCCACCAGGTCCACTAGGGATGCCACCAATAGTCACCACCAGGTATGCCACCCTAGACCACCAGGGATGCCAACCAGTGCCCACAATGGATGCCAATCAGTGCTTACAATGGACATCACTGATTGGCAGGCATTATTGTTTGGCATCCATCAGTACCATCCAATAGTGTACATCAGTGCCACCTATCAGTGCCCATCCACGCCCATCCGTGCCACCTATCAGTGCCCATCCGTGCCACCTATCAGTGCCCATATGTGCCGCCTATCAGTGCCCCATCAGTGCTGTATATTAGTGCCCATCATCAGTGCCCATCAGTGCCACCTCATCGGTGCCCATCAGTGCCGCCTTAACAGTGCCCGTCAGTGCAGCCCCATCAGTGCCCATCAGTGAAGAAGAAAAATTACTTATTTACAAAGTTTTGTAACAGAAACAAAAAAATTTTTTTCAAAATTTTCAGTCCTTTTTTTATTTGTTTAGCAGAAAATAAAAATCCCAGAGGTGATCAAATACCACCAAAAGAAAGCTCTATTTGGTAAAAATTTAGTTTGGGTACAGTGTTGTATGACCACGCAATTGTCATTCAAATGCCACAGCGCTGAAAGCTGAAAATTGGTTTGTGCAGGAAGGTGTATAAGTGCCCGGTATTGAAGTGGTTAATGATAGATCAGATCACAATGTTAATATTCAAGAAAATTTTAACCAAACTGGCTAAATATTATTAGAGTTTCCCTTCAAGATCGCAAATCTCAGAAAGTAAAATAAAAAAAGTGCAACATGTTAACATCGTTTCCCTATACAACACATACAGTATGTAATAAGAAGATTTTGCAATTATACATTGTTTGGGACAATCGAAAATTAGAGAGAATCCCCCTTTACATTTTTCATAATGATATACTGTATACTTGATACTTCTACACATTTACAAACTGTCACACGACAACACTTCCACTAACTCTGCTTCTTTTGCACACATGACAACCATACCATACTTGCATCCTCCCTGGCCATACAAACATCTAGCCATGAATATTAAGAATATCTTCCACCACACCACCTGTGATTGTGTTCCACTCCCTGTTGAAATCGCACTCACCACTCATGCACGGCAAACAAGCTGTTAGAAAACCATCAGTGTTTGCCGCGCATGAGAATGCAAGGCATAATCTTCTGGTGAGTGCGATTTCAACAGGGAGTGGAACACAATCACAGGTGGTGTGGTGGAAGATATTCTTAATATTCAAGAAGATTTTTCCTGATATAAGGACTTATCACTATGCACAAATTGTTTACTTGATTTATTTATGGACACATTCACACATGAAGATTTTTAAAAATATTTTATTTATTTTATTGGTTATTTATTGGTTTGAAATTTATCACAGATTCAGTTATTGAGCGCCACTGTTTTGTCTTTAGAACACTTTATTGATTCATACTTTTTTATTTAAGTTGGCAGCTTCTATAGGTTTACATAATTATTATTATATTTTCCCTTTCACATTTTTTTTCATGAGCGCAGTGGTGGCACATTGAGTTCAGGAGCGCGGAACTTGTGTATCAGTCATAAACATCTAGCCATGTCAAGAATTTTTATATTATCTTTTATTAGTTGAATTAATCAGTGAGTGATGATAAGGACTCAGTGGACATTTGTACAATCAATAGCAATCACATAATTAGACGCCGTACAGTCGCAGCGGAAGATCTGCTCATTCCTAATTAGATTTTCTGGACAATGTCTATTTAGACGTATGAAGTCTGAGCTCCTCTGTTCAATTACAGACATCTATATGTAAATCTAAAAAAAAAGATTAGAACCACCAGGGACCCTCATGAAGTGTTCCTATGAATGAGATCGCACCAAAAAAAGAAGAGGAATATGGACCTTTTGTGTCACCAATGTGGTGAAGCTCACTAGCAGTCTAAACAGCAGACAGGAGACAATGCAGTGGCAGCCTGCAGAACTAGCACAGTAGGATAAGAATCACAGAAATATGTGCATCTCTGTGACAGGTAATAAATACCTAAAAGTTTACACTAATACACACGGTCGGACTTTACGGCGGACTTTGCCCGGCGGATTTTTCGACGTACTTTCCGACGGACTTTGTGAATGAACGGACTTGCCTACACACAATCCACCAAAGTCCGTCGAATTCGTACGTGATGACGTACGACCGGACTAAAACAAGGAAGTTCATAGCCAGTAGCCAATAGCTGCCCTAGCGTGCCTTTTTGTCCGTCGAACTAGCATACAGACGAGCGGACTTTTCGACCGGACTCGATTTCAACGGATAAATTTTAAACAAGTTTAAAATCTAAGTCCGTCCAACTTTTGAGAAAACAAAGTCCGCTGGAGCCCACACACATCGAATTGTCCGACGAAATCCAGTCCGCCGGGCAAAGTCCGCCGTAAAGTCCGCTCGTGTGTACGCGGCATTACACATTATTTAGCATGCATGCACTTTACCTAATAAAATGTACCTGATGCTACGTCTATTTTAACCCCAGACTGCAACAATCATCTTTAAACCTTCACCATCTGCCGATGAGCTGGAGAAGTACACTCCTGCCCTAATCAGGATAGGTTAAATAGACTGCTAGACAAAAACAAAGCTTGTATGTACTGTATGTTTAAAAGGTAATATATATATATAGTATATTCTATATCATTTTAATGCTTTTTTTTTTTTTTTTGCAAAAATTGAGAAGGGGAGAGCACTGGCGAGGTTAGTATCAGTGAGTCAGGGGAGAGATTGTAAACAATGTAACTTTGTCCTGAATGGGCAGGAAATAGTGTCTCTTTAAGTGGGGAGGTCTGAGTGATCATGGTGAAATACAGAGCTTCCTCTAGTGGCAAATCTACAAATCTCTATATTTAAAGTGGAACTTTAGTGGTGAACAGAAAAAATGCTGGCAGGAAAACGTATATTGTAGAAGAAACTCTATATGCTTCCTCTGCAATAATAAAAAATAAATAAAAAATGTATCTGCCTGCCAGCGATTTTTCCTCTGAATGTACACTGACCATAACTTCGACAGGTCATGTAACTGTGATAAAAAAACTCCCTTGTGTATGCACGGTAGAGTTGGGCGAACAGTTTGAGCTGAGCAAAAGTTCGGCCTGGACATCTAAGGTCATATGTTGAACACAAATAAGGAAATTATACAACAATAAAACCACAGATCAATCAGATTAGCCGGTGTTTGCTGGCCCAGCGGGCATTCAAAGGGAGGGGCATCCTGTGGTCCATCATGCACACACAAGGCCCATCTGGCATATGATAAGGACACACATCAACAGTGTTCTAGAGTAAGTACCACAAAAAAATTATAAACAATAGCCACAATTCAGCTCAATGTGTTATTTAACTGTAGACTTTCAGCTTTAATTTGAGGGTATTTACATCCAAATCAGGTGAACGGTGTAGGAATTACAACAGTTTGTATATGTGCCTCCCACTTTTTAAGGGACCAAAAGTAATGGGACAGATTAACAATCATCCATCAAACTTTCACTTTTTAATACTTGGTTGCAAATCCTTTGCAGTCAATTACAGCCTGAAGTCTGGAATGCATTGACATAACCAGACGCTGGGTTTCATCCCTGGTGATGCTCTGCCAGGCTTCTACTGCAACTGTCTTCAGTTCCTGCTTGCTCTTGGGGCATTTTCCCTTCAGTTTTGTCTTCGGCAAGTGAAATGCATGCTCAATCGGATTCAGGTCAGGTGATTGACTTGGCCATTGCATAACATTCCACTTCTTTCCCTTAAAAAACTCTTTGGTTGCTTTCGCAGTATGCTTTGGGTCATTGTCCATCTGCACTGTGAAGCGCCGTCCAATGAGTTCTAAAGCATTTTGCGGAATATGAGCAGATAATATTGCCTGACACACTTCAGAATTCATCCTGCTGCTTTTGTTTGCTAGCATCCAAATGATGTGAAACGCATTAGCAGTTTACCACCCTGTACTTCTCTGCATTTGCCTGTATTGTTGGATTTTACTTCAATAAAGATGTCCTTATCCCAGAGTGCGGCTATCCAGGATTTCTTCTCGTCTCATGGCGTTTTGTTTCTGGCGAAGGATTAGATAGCTTCAACCTATTTCATCACTCGTCAGTGTAGCATCCAGTAATGAAACCTGATGCTCTGACAATCTTGGAAGCCTGATATCATATAAAAAATCATCTGATTCTGTAATGGTGTAATGGGCCCTAGTCGAGTATAACGTGGAGTAAAATGCAAAAAGGTCTCCATTATCTCCTCATTTTGTTCCACCACTACACCATCCGAGTTCTTAATTCTAGGAATTAAATGGCTGATAGTCAGGTCTTGAGAGATAAGCCAGCAAGCAACTGTTCTTATCGCCAAATTCAAAGAGTTACTGGTTCTGATATAGCAACTTCTTCTGGGTGCGTTCCAGGATCACTAAGACAAATTCTCTGGCCTTATGTCGCCAGACAGTGTGGGTCTCAAGAGCAGGGGATGCAGAGTAAGCATCTGAAGTTCCCCCTCCGCATCCACCAGTTTAGCCTGAGACGCCTTACGGGCCCGGCCGATAGCCACAGCGAAGGAGCCATGCATGGTGGCCTTA
Organism: Aquarana catesbeiana; assembly: GCF_042186555.1. NCBI lineage: Eukaryota > Metazoa > Chordata > Amphibia > Anura > Ranidae > Aquarana > Aquarana catesbeiana. The sequence continues at coordinate 208,438,106 of NC_133332.1, read as the reverse complement.
ATGGTGTCCCAGACCACGGGAATGGAGGCACTCTGGGCATTGGTAGCCCAAAAAGATTTCATATCGACCAGTGCCTGATCTGTGACAGCCGCATCCTCTAGCCACAGCGGACTTAATTGCCACATCCGGAAGGAGGTAGAGATTACCAGAGTAAAGTCCACCATCAATGGAGAGTGATCAAACAAAAAGTGAAACTAATATATTTTATATAGATGCGTTACACACTTATGCCCTGTACACACGGTCAGACTTTCCGACGGAATATGTGCGATCAGAGCCTGTTTTCGGAAATTCCGACCGTGTGTGGGGTCCATCGGACTTTTTCCATCGGAATTTCCGACACACAAAGTTTGAGAGCAGGCTATAAAATTTTCCAACAATAAAATCCATTTGCGTAAATTCCGACCGTGTGTGGACAATTCCGACTCACAAAGTGCCATGCATACTCAGAATAAATTGAGAAACGAAAGCTATTGGCTACTGCCCCCTTTATAGTCCCGACGTAGGGGTTTTACGTCACTGCGTTCAGAACGATCGTATTTTCCGACAATTTTGTGCGACCATGTGTATGCAAGTTTGACCCAACATCTGTCGGAAAAAAAGGTGAGAGAAAAGGGTGGAAAGAGGTATCAGGAAGGGGAAGAGAAAAGGGAAAAAGGAGAGGAACCTCTAACCCCCCTTTTCTCTCCCCTTTGTTCCCTAATTTATCCCCTCATCTCTCTTTCTTTGTCCGATGTGCATATATATATATTTTTACATATATACCCAGGCACTGTTATTTTTATTTTTACTACAACACATTGGGCAGACTTGAGTCTTTATTGTTTATGATTTTTGTAGTACTTACTCTAGAACACTGTTGATGTGTGTCCCTATCATATGCTGAATGGCCCTTGTGTATGCATAGTGGACAGTGGGATGCCCCTCTCTTTGAATGCTCGCTGGGCCAGCAAATACCAGCCAATCTAGTATTTGCTGGCCCAGCGATTGATCTGTGGTTTTGCTGTTGTATAATTTCCTTATTTGTGTTCAACGTATGACCTTTGATTAGTCTACCATGTTAACTTGCAACGTCTTTTCATACTATGTAAAATGTACTCACTGCTGTGATTGTATTATAGATGTGGTATAGCCCCTCTCTTTCCCTAAAGACAAAACTCTTTCCGAAACGCGTCGGAATTTGTCCTGATGATCATACCCAGACCGATCAAGTTGATTGCTTGTTGGCAGTTCCTTTTGGTATATCTCCAACAAGAACAGTATCCCTGATCATGAACTGTAATATGTTGTACTTTTATGTCATAACTCTTCATTTTTCGGCACAATTTTATTGACTTGACTTTATTGAGAGCAAAAAAAATCCCAAGAAATTCTTTAAGCATGTAAACAGTAAAAAAGGGAGGACAGACCATATTGGCCTCATAAAGAATGAGGAAGGACATCTGGTTACAAAGGATGGGGAGATGGCGAAGGTATTGAATTTATGCTTCTCCTCAGTCCTAATGAGTGAATCGGGGGGCTTCAGTAACCAAAACTGCAGTGTTTATCCTCATGACACAACACAGGAAGCACCTCCATGGTTAACAGAGGACAGAATTAAAATTAGACTTGAGAAACTTAACATTAATAAATCACCAGGACCAGATGGCTTACATCCGAGGGTACTTAGGAAACTCAGTCAAGTGATTGTCAGACCATTGTTCCTAATTTTTACAGATAGTCTACTGACTGGAATGGTACCAGCTGATTGGAGAAAAGCCAATGTAGCACCAATATTTAAAAAGGGCCCAAAATACATCCCTGGGAATTACAGACCAGTTAGCCTAACATCAATAGTATGTAAACTCTTGGAGGGGACGATAAGGGACTATATACAAGATTTTAGTAATGAGAACGGTATCATTAGCAGTAATCAGCATGGATTCATGAAGAATCGTTCTTGCCAAACCAATCTACTAACCTTCTATGAGGAGGTGAGTTGCCATCTAGATAAAGGAAGGCCTGTAGACGTGGTGTATCTGGATTTTGCAAAAGCATTTGACACAGTTCCCTATAAACGTTTACTGTACAAAATAAGGTCCGTTGGCATGGACCATAGGGTGAGTACATGGATTGAAAACTGGCTACAAGGGTGAGTTCAGAGGGTGGTGATAAATGGAGAGTACTCAGAATGGTCAGGGGTGGGTAGTGGGGTTCCCCAGGGTTCTGTGCTGGGACCAATCCTATTTAATTTGTTCATAAACGACCTGGAGGATGGGATAAACAGTTCAATCTCTGTATTTGCAGATGATACTAAGCTAAGCAGGGCAATAACTTCTCCGCAGGATGTGGAAACCTTGCAAAAAGATCTGAACAAATTAATGGGGTGGGCAACTACATGGCAAATGAGGTTCAATGTAGAAAAATGTAAAATAATGCATTTGGGTGGCAAAAATATGAATGCAATCTATACACTGGGGGGAGAACCTCTGGGGAAATCTAGGATGGAAAAGGACCTGGGGGTCCTAGTAGATGATAGGCTCAGCAATGGCATGCAATGCCAAGCTGCTGCTAAAAAGGCAAACAGAATATTGGCATGCATTAAAAAGGGGATCAACTCCAGAGATAAAACAATAATTCTCCCACTCTACAAGACTCTGGTCCAGCCGCACCTAGAGTATGCTGTCCAGTTCTGGGCACCAGTCCTCAGGAAGGATGTACTGGGAATGGAGCGAGTACAAAGAAGGGCAACAAAGCTAATGAAGGGTCTGGAGGATCTTAGTTATGAGGAAAGGTTGCAAGCACTGAACTTATTCTCTCTGGAGAAGAGACGCTTGAGAGGGGATATGATTTCAATATACAAATACCGTACTGGTGACCCCACAATAGAAATAAAACTTTTTTGCAGAAGAGAGTTTAACAAGACTCGTGGCCACTCATTAAGATTAGAAGAAAAGAGGTTTAACCTTAAACTATGTAGAGGGTTCTTTACTGTAAGAGCGGAAAGGATGTGGAATTCCCTTCCACAGGCGGTGGTCTCAGCGAGGGGCATCGATAGCTTCAAGAAACTATTAGATAAGCACCTGAATGACCGCAACATACAGGGATATACAATGTAATACTGACACATAATCACACATAGGTTGGACTTGATGGACTTGTGTCTTTTTTCAACCTCACCTACTATGCAACTATGTAACTATATGACTTATTGGTTTTGTACTATGTTTGTAATAAAGATTGGCATTAGTCTTTTAAACTTATATTCAGGAAATTGCCTATTAAGTCCTTTTGGGGGTTTTTCTTTATCTGTGCGGAAGTGGAGAATCATTCTATTACCACGTCTACTATGTAACAAAACAAAACATACCTGGAATTCAGCATTAATACCAACTGAAAAGTTATGTGTTGATTTATTTTATTTTCTTTCTATTGTTGGCTCATTATTTGTAGGTATATATTCTTGTCACACTTTAATTAGGATTCCATTAGAGACAGAATATTTCAATTCTAGCCATATTGAGAAAGGTACCGCCATCTGCTATACACAGAAGCAAAACAAAGATATATGACAAAGAACGACTACTAAAACCAAAAATCTGTTATTGGCAATGTAAGATACGCCGGGTGGAAGCAGATGTGCTCTATTTAAAACACACAATTAGAAAATGCATATCATTTAAAATAACTACTGCAGATTTTTTATCGCCTATGTTATTTCTGCTAAGGAGAAATTTGGGATGAAGGGGCTTGCTTACTGCTGAAAATATTCCCTTCCAGCTTTAAATACATTTACAATCTTTGTAAAAAGTTTTTAGATGTACATGTGAGTTTATCAGCTGAGGGTAAACAATAATGTTTTGTGTAACAATCAGCCTCGAGTCTTCACCATCTGCTAGATATTACTCATTACTTCAGCCCAGGTCTCTGCAGTGCACACCTTTCTTAATCACGAAAGCGTAAGTATACTGCTGGACATTTAATCTACAGTATACTGTATCTGATTAACAGGTTAGTCTGTATGCTCGTGCCCTGGATTCAGTTCTGTCTCTTCATATCCTGGATTATTCCTGTGAATTGTTTGGATTACATTTTTTACTTAGCTTGTCATTTTCTTATTCAAATCATTAGTCTGTTACCTGTGCTATTGTCACTCTATGTGCTGTCCACATGTCTGGAACCTAGACTTTGTTTAGCATAGGTTTCCCTAGGCCGGATCTGACAATCAGTCAGGTGACTGTTCTACTGTCTGATGTTTATTCTTATTTTTTTCACCCCTTTTGTCTTTACTAAGAAAACCGCAAAGCAACTATTTTCCAGCTGCATTTCTGTGTCTATAGTTTCCAATCTGCTGCAGTTATCAGCAATGAGGGGGTTCCTTGGTGCTGTTGGTTACTGTGAAAATCCCACAGTAATCTTTGTGACATCACCTCCCAGCATGTCACTTACGATGCTGCCGGATCTCTGCAGTACAGAAGGAACAGTCCCAGTTCTGGGCACAGTGCCATCTTGAATCTCTTATACTTACAGCCAACATTCTCTGTGTTAAAGGGGCACATCATCATCCTCCACCTTTAAGAGAAAGTATATATTATGTGACAATGTGGTCATACATCCCTAACTGTTAACTGTACAAGATTGAAGTGCATATTGTGCCAGGCAGAAATTATTCAGCTTTTGTTGGCATCCAAGTTGTGTATGGAATACAGTGGATAACTCCAGAACGTGTATAGGTCTTAGAGAACACAATATAGTTGATTGATATACTCCTCCTCTTGGTAAATAAAGTAATAAAAAGTTAATTCCTCCGTTACATTTGCTGTGTGTGTCCCTGTTTGGAAGATTTCCCCTCACCTACTGTTGTCACACTGATGGGAAGTGAGGGGAAATGTCCCCACTGATGACACAGATATCTATAAAATCCCAAAAAAGAAGCTGTGAGTCGCTACATTGAGAATCTGAACATGTCTATTAGAATTAAAAATATATTTCTTCAACAGGATCTGCTTTGCCCAATGGTCCTCAAGACACGGCAAGTGACAAGCTCTCTGTGCTTGGAAATTCTGGTCAAGCAGTAAAAAGGAAAAAAAAGCTCAGCAACTACATTGTAGGACATTTTTTATGAGAACCTGTCGCTTGTGCTCAGAAGCAGAAGGCATCTAGGGAATTAGCGTCCAGTCTGTCAATTCACCAGTGACACTGTGAAGTCACAGAGCATAAAGGAGTGATGCTGCAAAATCAAGGTATAAAACAATACTCTCAATTGCCAATCTGTTATTTTGGTGCATATGAAAAGACTTATGCCGTGTACACACAACCGGTTTAGCAGTCGGAATAAACTCCGAAGGTTTCTCTGACGGAACTCCGACGGAATTCCATTCAAGCGGTCTTGTCTACACATGGTCAACCCAAACCCGTCCAGAACGTGGTGACGTACAACACTTACGACGGGACTAGAAAAAGGAAGTTCAATAGCCAATAGCTTCCGTCTCGTACTTGCTTCAGAGCATGCATCGTTTTTGGTCCGTCGGACCAGTATACAGACGATCAGTTTTCCCGATAGGAATTGGGTCCGTCGGAAATATTTAGAACATGTTCCATTTCTAGGTCCGTCAGATTTTTCTAAAAAAAAAGTCTGATGAGGCCTACACACGATCGGTATACGATGAAAAGCTTCCGTCTGACTTTTTCTGTGGGACATTCCGCTCGTGTGTACGTGGCTTAAAGCTAACTGGTTACGAAAAACAAAGCTGCCATTTAGCTTTTGTGCCAATTGTATGCTATAGAACAGTATGAGTCAGTGTACACTGGCTTCACAAATTATGTTTTCAATCGCTAATGGTTTTATCAGTGACGTCAGACAAATTTAATGCATGCCTGATATGTTATGGAGTTTTAAGGCATTGTGAATATAAAATCTATTCCCAAAGATTCATATGGTTTTTCACTCCTTACAAGAGCCCTAGTCACCGACTGAGGTTTTAAGAAGTAGCTATTGAGGAGAGCTGAATAAAGAGTCATTACAGATGGAGATAACATAGTGACTCATAGAAAATAAAGTACTACAATAGTTGAATAACTACTTTATGGTAATAATGAGTCCAAGCCTTTGTAAGTGCATGAATTGATGAGAACACTTTTATTAGCTAAAATAATGATCATAAATAATATAATTCATACAAAGTGCATTGACCCTAATCACAGATTACCAATGACATAGTATATACCATGTCCAAACCTCAATCTACCCCAAGAGGGCCACCCCTTCCTTGGTGTTACCTAGAAAACACCTGACTGATACACTGGGGGGTGTTATTATAATGACCATCATGATTATATAATGACAGCAAAATAAAACACCTATCCTCTGCAGAGAAGGTGAAAACGTAGCAGAATAAATTTAATACATTCTCTGTTTTCATTTTTTTGTTAGATGTTTTAGAATACCATCAGGGGCGTAACTAGAAATAGCAGGGCCCCATAGCAAAATGTTGTATGGGGCCCCCCTGCAAACAGCCCCCCCCCACAGCTGCCCTAGTGTCAATGCAGCGTGACCTGTGCCACATACAGCGTGACCTGTGCCCAATGCAGCGTGACCTGTGCCCAATACAGCGTGACCTGTGCCCAATACAGCGTGACCTGTGCCCCATACAGCGTGACCTGTGCCCAATGCAGCGTGACCTGTGCCCCATACAGCGTGACCTGTGCCCCATACAGCGTGACCTGTGCCCAATACAGCCTGGTCTGCCTGTGCCCCTGTGCCCCATACAGCCCCACCTATGCGGAGGAAGAGGCAAGCCACCGGGATCAGCAGAGAGCGGGATTGCCCGCTGTAATAGCTTTCATTTGAATTTCCCGTCTTCCCGGGGCTCATCGTCACATAGCCCCACCTCTTGGCCCGACGCCTTTGATGACGTCACATGTCCCGCATTGGATCGGCGTTCTGTCTATCAAAGGCACCGGGCCAAAAGGTGGAGCTATGTGACGTGAGCCCCGGGAACACTGGAAGTTCTAATGAAAGCTCTTACATCGGGCAATTCAGCTCTCTGCTGATACAGACAGCTCGCCTCTTCCTTTCCTCTCTGTTCCCCTGGCTGGGAGACTGTGCCGGCCGTGCTCTTATCCTCACTGGGCCCCACTTGGCTGCAGGCCCCATAGCGCCCGCATGGGTCGCTATGGTGGTAGTTACGCCCCTGAATACCATAACAGCAACTTGGTCGTTCTTTCATTGCAAATTCATGTAAAGTCCTGCTACGCAGGCAGGAGGTATAACACAAAGGCACACAGATAAGGCACTGATAATAGGTACTACAAGCACGCGCAGGTCACGTTTTAGAGCAAAGTAACTAACGGACATTGCAGAATGGAGATGTAAAATGTGGGTGTTCCAAACCGGCAAATATAACCCTTATGGGCTTATTCAAAGCATATGCAAAAGTAAAAAACCAACAAAACTAGCGTGACATTTACTGCATTTTATTTGTATTTAGATTTTTTTGTATCTTGATGTGTTAAAAAAAAGTGAAATACCATGCAAAGGGTGAGCTAATGATAAATAAAATGTAGTAATATTTCTAATACTATAATGGGATCTAATTCAAAATAATCAGAAATATATATTATTTGTAAGAAGGTCTCTATTAGAATGATATCATATTATATTGTATTGTATTCTTTACAGAAGTGGCAGGGTAACCCCTTCACCCCTTCCTCTGGCCTCTCATCCCCTGTAGAAATCATCATATGCATTTAGGCATTTGCCTCCTGGCACAGTGACTGACAGCTGTGTGATAGGAAAGAGGTTATGTAGCACCTGCAGGTGTACAGTGAGCTCCTCCTGGCTAGAAAGAGGTTCTGCAGCATCTGAGGCTGGAGATGCACAGCCTGCACCTGCTCCTCCTCCTGTAATTGGTTTATTGTCGGCAGACACAAATCCTCCCCTTTAAGAAACAGAGCAGTGTGTGTCTAGGAGGATGGAGCTGGTGCAGCAGTGTGCAGAGCATCCAGCTGGAGACCGGGGAGAAGACACCCACCACCGGCGATAGAGAGCGGCACTGGACCGGTTGTAATAGAGATTATCTCCATCATCATCATCATTGTTATCAAACAGGGGAGGAGAGTGGAGGAGGAGGGGGCTGCAATCATCATGGAGCTGCTGAGCTGAGGATCATCACTGACTGCATACATAGGAGCTGGGGGGATGAGAGCAGTGTGTGTGTTAGGTGGGCTGATGGTGTAATTGGAGGGTGTACAGGGTGTGCTAAGTGATCAGAGGGGGTGTAGAGGGAATACGTGTTAGGAAGAGGGGGTATTTCGGGTGTTTAGGTGAGCTTGGTGAATAAAAGGAGAATTTTGACTATCTGTGGGCTTCCTGCGTGTCCTAGGTGAGAAGCAAGGGGCAATTCAAGGGGTCCTGGGTGAGAAGCCGTTATATGGGGTGTTCTCAGTGAGGAGAGGAGCATATAAGGTTTGCTGGGTGAGGAGGAATTATAAAATGTCCTGCATGAGAAGAAGGTGGGTACTAGGGGTACAAGCAGGGGTGTACAGGGTATAGGAACGTTACACTGGGTGAGCAAAGCTTGACAGGGCTTTGTTAGGGTTAACAGAAGAAGGTGTAGAGGGTCAATAGGGAGCTTACAGGGGAGGGGGTCAATATGCTTGAGGCTGAGACATTACTGAAAAAGGTTGATGGGTAGAGCTATGAATCAGAGAACACAGGGTGTCCTGTGTGTGCAGAAGGAAATCTAATGACTTGGTAGAAAATAGGAATTCCTGTCATTTGGGAAAGATCAGAGTGAAAAAGGAAATAATTGGGGTGCCCTAAATGATCCAGAAACAGGAAAACTGAGCTTTTTCGGGGGTCGCATTAGTACAGAGAAATCATTTTGGAGTAGCCCCCTCCTATTCATTACAGCACCAAGAAGGGGTATTTGAGCAGAAAGAGCATACCTTGTCAGCCAGTCCACGGTGACCACCGGCTAACTCAAACTGGAAATCTCTCCTGGGAAGGTTTTGAAAAGAACTACAATCCTTTCGCAAGCAGTAAGAGAACTAAATCCAGCAAATGTCTGAGAGGGGGACACGGAGCCCCCTGACTAGCCAGAGATAAACATTCCCTCTGTGTGCATTGAATACAGACAGCCTCATCGGTGGGCACTGCGAAAAGGAGTGCTGAGGGGGGCCTTGCTAAGGATACAAAGAAGAGGGGTTCACCTCCTGCAGCCCCCCAGTGTAAACAGAGTCCAAAGCCTGAGAATGGCCAAAGGAGGATTCTTCCATGTGGAACAGATAAGGCAAGCAAAGTAAACCCTGAGCTTCCTCAAGACTTGGGCACCACACCAATTTCAAAGATTTCTTTTTTTTTTTAGCAAACTATGGATTATTACCCTTGAGTGTCCCCCATAGAGGCCACCTGAAGGGGATTTATGCCCTAACATCTTACCATTGGAAAAGTGCCCATGATTTACGAGGATGAGGAAGCTACGAAGGTTTGTGCACTTGGTGCTATTCTGCCCCCTCTCCAAGGGGCTCCAGGTAAGAACACTATGAGATTGTCTGCCTTAACATATTGCTGTCAAATATTCCTTTTCTTACAAAACATGCAAAATCTCCATCGTTTGCTCTGTGCCTCTCTATTACAGGTGCCAGAGTTATAAATCGTAGCTCTCCCATGATGTCCTAAAAGACCTTTGTGTTCCATTGCCCCATGACAGACCCTTTACTAGCAGAGGGCTGTAGAGCAGGTTGCCTGGGAAGAAAAAGACTGGTGGCATAACTTCCCATGAGCTTTGAGAGATTAACTATTGTTTTTTCCTCTTTGCCAGGTTTCTGGCCAATATAACATGGCTTTAAATGGTTGCAGCTTGACCTAATGGTCAGGGTCTTGAGCTAATATTATTATACCTGGAAAGGGGAATATTTTGTACCTTTGCATCTACTCTACAAATACTGCCGGTCACACTTCTGCTTTAAAAATTGTTTTATTTGAACAGATTTTGTGTTTGGCTTGTAATCAAACATTATAGATCACAGGGATGCTGATGGTGGAGGAGGAGGATTAGTAGCTGTGGTCACATCCTATATATATCTACACGTGTTATCTGATGAACCTTACTAAGAGACCAGCCTTCCCGCTAAACCTGATTTGTAGACAGCCAGAGCATTTCTGGCACCAATTCTGTTCATTCTGATGGATCACAGCCTACCGGCTTGATTTCACCTACATAGAAGGTGACCAACTGGCACGCAAGGAGTTACAAAACAAAGGGAAGGGTGTAGGTACATACCATCTTCATCAATTATGAAATATCAAAGATGCAGGAATGATGGCCGACCATTAATGCACATGAAGACCATGTCCCCTTGTGGGCAGTTGAAGACCTCCTTTAGTTAAAAGCATTGACGCTCCATGACCGGGCAGTGCTGATGGTGCAGCACATTCATTTGTCCCAAGTCCCGATTTAAAGGGGAATTACAGGATATACTATGCTGCCTTCAAGGAATATAGAACTGCCAAAACTTTTACTTCCTAATTTGTTGCTAAAGTGAACCTAGCACCATACATATTTTTCATGTTAGTGCGTATATACAAAGTAATGTGTATCCAGGTATTTGCTACCTCTCACAGATATTACAGTACTCCCTTGACAATGCTTTCATCTGCTTTTCTCTCTATTAGGACAGAGCCATCTTTGCTCAGGCATCATTCAGGGTCAGATGCTGGCTCAGAGATAACACTGTTATGTAAATCCTGGTGCCTGTGCAGTTCTTGGCTTGTGCACACAGATGTCAGACAGGGATTAGCCTCCCTGCTTTAGCCTTTCACCCGATGACTTGCTGCAAAGTTACATTGTGCAGTCTGAATGATCACTGGGGAAGAGAAGACCGATGAAAAGATTACTACTGCCTTTAAAAGGCTGATGGCATCATTTCAGCCTAGGCAAAGTCACTGACTGGAAATCAGGGACTAAAAGTAGAGCATTTCTGAAAAATTGTATGAATACAGTGTACAGTATATATAAATATACTGTATATATCCAAAATGTATTGCATGCTTGCAGAAATCTAATGAAGTAAATCATCACCTATAGACTCTTTCTAGGAGGTGTAAATCTCCTAGTTCCCTGCTCCCCTCAGTAGTTTCTCCCACTGACAATACAACACTACAGGACACAGTACTAAGGTAGGGGAAGGTGAGATGAACCATTTAGTGCAGCAGGGGGACCAGGAATCTGACACTCTCAGAAGTGTCAGTTTCAGAAGAGTCTTCAGGCAGCAATTTCTTTTACAGGGGTATTTCCAGGCAGCAAGAGAGAAATAAGTATTTGCTATCCTTGCTGCAGGAAAACCTTGTATTCAGAGCTTGATTTTAGCGACAGAACGACTTTAAGCACGTATAGATGTAAGGAGATTAATATTAGTTAAGTTACATATCAAGGACTGTAAAGCTGTCCACTTAAGTCAGTCAGCTTGTGATCTTATAAAAGTCACTCAGCAGTATTGATTGATTGCTGGTGTGTGAGAGACAATATAACAATCCGTATACTGTTTCTGCTAAAGTGTGAGGTATAAGCAATGAAGTCACACTGCTCTGCTTGAGCTGCCCCTCTACTGGCAAGCAGGAAAAACCAAGGAACTCAGCAACATTGATTGATTAACCTGAATCTTGCTTGTCTTATTGCCGGTCCACATTTATGTGAATTCTATGCAAATCAGTTGCAATCCAAAACCATAGATTCGCATTTCATGTAAAAAAGCATTATTTCCAATAAAGGCCGTTCCCATATATGCGGTGCGATTTGATCCGGGTTCAAAAAAGGGTCCTGTGTGAGTTTAGTGCGGTGCGAATTTCAGCTCCATAGACTTGGGACCAGACTGAAATCACAGTCCAGTGTTCACATAACTGCACATTTTGTCTGTTTTTTTTTGCCTAGGTTTTATAGAAAAAAAAAAAAAAAATCGCACATGTGACCACTCCTCTCATAAGTTCGCACTAAATTTGCATAGAAATCACAATGCGAGTTTGCACTCTTGTACCTCTTTAAATTCGCACCGAATTCGCAGGGCATAAATGTGAACCGGCACTTAGAGCTATTACTTGTTAACAAGAGGTTCAAGAAAAATCTGCAGGCAATATAAAAACTATCAACACCTGGAATACTCCCCTATATTACAGGGAAATAATGTGTTTTCGATGAGAGTACGCAATAATAATTATTATTGTGATGACTAAGTAACGGTAATTTTTACTACAATGTTGCCCTTTGTTACAGGTTTGCTGTACCATATTTCCTTTATTCTATTTCATATACAAGTTTGCATTTACCTCCCTGATCAAACATAATAAAAAGTCAGTTGTTATACATGAGAAGAGGAATAGAAAAGCACAGCCACTATGTAGAACTATTACACAGGAAGCAGAGCACATATGTATGTGTCAATATGGCAGCCTCCAAGTGTCCAAACTATACACAGGAGCAATGAATGTTACAATAATTTAATCCCATTAACATGAATATCTAACCCCCGCCAAAGAAAAACAGTTGTGTTTGTCCTTCATTTGCTCGGTGTATGAAGGTCAGGTTACGATTGTGACCGTTACATTCGCCGAGTGTGTAGTACCCTTTACGTGGTCCCAGAATGGATTGGCAGATGGCACAATTAGTGGCTGATTGTCATAGGACTTCAGTTTAATGACCCCTCTCTGAGCATCTGAGTCCACTAACAGCTCTCTGTGGATGCGCTGTTGGCGCATTTCCCCTATAATTTGATTGGTTAGACATTATCTGTTAACTCCTTGTGTGCCAGCTGACTGTGGCACGTAGTGCTTCATACTGTCATAGATTAATAGCATAGTATACGGTACTCTGCTTCTGTCTAGGCAGAATTTCTTTTCTAATAAATAATGAGTTGTCTTGATTTTATTTAGAATGGCGCTTTAGGGGCTTTAAGTGGTTGTATATTGTTAGAACCCACTCCCACTCAATCAGAACTCAGGGTCACCTCATTGGTTCAGAAGTGGCATTGAATCCTGATTGGCTACCCCTGAAGCCTAAAGTTTATTGGTTAAGTTGGCTTAACTTCTGCTTTAAACATTAGACTCTCTGGTGCCTCTGAGTCTGCCTTAAACCAGTTAGCTCTGTTTGAACTCAATATAACCAATTCGGAAATTAGCATGTCAAAAGACCCCCCATCCAGGTGGTGAATTATCACCTGCCTAAAACATTCAACAGCTTTTAAGAACCAGGAAAAATCTAAGCTGGGCTCAACCTGATATCACAAAATATAGTACTTTTATTAGAGAGTTCCCCTGAAGATATAAATATGGATTGCAAAATCTCCACCACAGTCCCCCCTGAAGTTCATTCTTGAACTTATGTCCTCCTTCAATGATCTTGCACCCACCCACAACAGCCCAGAAGCCCCGACCCTTCCCCACCACCACTGCGGCCTCCTCTTCCTTTCTTGAACACGCAGGAACTCCTCAAAGTAGGCTTAAGATAGCAAAGAAATCCTGGTCCTTTGGAGACTTCACATCCAAACCATGAGTGTCTGTATTGCAATGTTTCATCACTCCTCTGCCTTGGAGGAGCGGAACTCCAACATTGATGGCGGGATCCTGGCATATCTAGTCCTGTATCTTTGTAAGACCATGTAATGGTTGCATCGATTGGATCGGACCGCGAGACAGCACTTTTCAGCATGGTGAAGGAAAGTCCAGGAAAGTCTTATTCGTGACACATTTATCTCAAGAAATAACTTGGTGGTCGCTGCTTCTTCAGGTGGGGTCGGGCGGGTCTCCAGACAGTCGTGCATGAATACAGAAAGAGAGAGGAGAACGTTAGTGTACAGATATTGGAGAAATGCTGGACAGGAACAGAGTGTTGGCCATTAAGACTAAATACTCATAAAGGGTGTAATGTGGACGAGTAGAGTGGGTTCCCCACAGGGTACAGAGTCTGAGCAACAGCCAGTATCATCCATGGCCCTTGATGGTAGGGATAGTCAATACTGTCTGTTATTGCCAGGTCCCTGGGTTCACCACACCTGCTCACGGGGCTCAGGTTAAGGTAGTAGGTAGACTAGGGGAGGTGAAATTACATTAAGACATAAAACTGGATGTTCAGGGATACTTTAGTTAACAATATGGTCAAAATAAGTCTTTTTTAAACCAAAAATGATATGACTGATGTCTTAGTTACATTATCTTGAGAAGATAGATGATAGAAATCAAAGGAAAAACTTAGAGAGCATAATATTAAATAAGAAAAAGGAATAGAAGAGAGGTGAGTAATGAAAATGAACAGGAAAAATAGTGGGAAAAAAGAACAAAAAACAGAAAAAACTACAGATTGAACGCTGCTCCAACCAAGACTGTTAAAGAGCCTTGAATCTGTATATAAAAAAAATGAATACATTGGTTAAAAAAAACATAATAAAAAAATAAAACAAAAAAACAAAAAAATGTTTTTCAAAAAAAAACTCCTCTCCCATTAACAGTATTTTTGCAGGTCAGGTACACAGATATTAACATCAAAAGGGAGGGAAAAAAAAATAAAAAATAAAAATAATAAAAAAAATGATTGAAACTTTTGGAATTTAGGTAAACCTGACTGCACTTTATTACTAAAAATTGAAGAGGCTTATCCCTGGAACAAGAAAATATAGTTCTAGGGTCCTCTCTTAAATGCGCAACTTCTTTGTACTGGTCTGGATTGGATATGGCTTCCTCAGAGATTTGTTTCTGAGTTAGTGGCCTTTCTGTTCCTTGAGAGATGATACCTTGTTGAGGTACACATTCTCATAGCTTTGGCATTCATTCTCCTGATAGTAACGCACATTATTACCTGCATCAGGAAAAGCAATAAGGCTGCACAGGTTAGGACAACAACAGGGTGGAGCAAAATGTTTAGGAAAGCTGTAGCGTTCGGACTATACCCAAATAAACTTTCCCACCAGGAAATCTTAGCATCTGCGTCTAAAGCGTGGGATACTTGGATCAGTCTATTTTGATCATGGGTGAGTCGTATGGTGGCTTGTTTTTCAGCATCTCCTAGTACATTTAATATTTCATCCTGTTGTCCGAAATCCATCAGCCAAGCTTTTAACTCAGCCCCAAATCCCAGAGGAAGTTTCTGTAGGTGTAAGGGGATGTCAGGTTTGCTATAAAACCTTTCTTCAGGGGTGATCGGGGTACAACCCGGTGTTCCTGCTATATCCATGCCACGGGCCAGAGGAGGTGTACTATAGACTCCCCGAGGTAGTGTATCCTGCTGAGTACCATTTAACCTGATGCTGAAAACAGTGCATCATTAGACATGTGATATTAGCACCAGTATCCTGGTCTCCAGTCTCAAGTAGTTGTAACTTTGTTTAGGACCAGTTGGGACACTACCCCGGCATCCATTAGACATGACCCCCCCCCCCCCTGTGCCAGCATTATTGCCTTTTCCCATAGCACAACCCTTACCTTCCTCTAGCACTCATCAGTACCAGTCATTTGAGGCTGTCCAGACTCAAACCATCAGAACAAGATGGACTCCAGGGTGTAATCCAGTAGAGTCTGATAGGATAGTACCCAGATTGACCGTGATATCTGCACAATGTTCCATCCCTGCCATTAGGGATGAGAACAGTGCAAGTAAGATTTTTGACGATCCTGGAACTGAGTCATCCACCAATCTATTACGACTCATAGGCAACCTGGATACTACCCCCACCTGTCTGTCCCTGCAAAGTGATGCTGGACAGAGCAAGTTGGCTTCCCTAACCCCTTCCCTGATATGTAGCACAAGACCCCCCCAATGTGATCCTGAATAGCTCCAGCTCCATAGTGTTTTAAGGTACCCAGTGCCCCACCTCCAGCTCCATTAAGCCTCTCTTTCCTAAGGATGGGAAATAGTCAGAATACCCGGATTGAAAACCACCTGCCACCAGGTACACAAGTTTCTTTATAGAGGCTGCACACCTTATGGGGCACTGGTCTTCCTGTCATGTAGGACACAGACCACTAGTTAAGGTACGCAAGGAGTCTAGGACAGGAAGGACAACTATGGCTATCCACTGAGGAGAATACAGCGTGCCCACACAACTCCATCCCTGTGCCTGGATTTCAGAGACCATGCCCAGGGTATTCAATGCACCTCTACCTATGGTTAGGTTCAAGGAACCCTCTAGTTCCCTGATTAACGTTACATTGGTATTCCTTAGGACACAGAAACAAACTCGTCTATGTCCCAAATAATACCCAGGTGCTTCCTTCCCAGCAATGACCTCTCCATCCAGAACACAGAGTGCAATATACACAATCTTCCTGCATAACTCTTCTCCAGGCACTCCCAAAACTATACACTATCAACTTGTATGCCATCAGGCAGGCCCTCATACTACACATCTGAAGGTAAATCTGAAGGAAATTGGAAAACAAAAATTGCATAATGTGTATCTAACTCGAGGAACTTCTGCTACCAAACACAACTGGCCAAAGGGCAAAGAAATATCCCTTGCAGCACTGAGGCGCCGGGATCACTGAACAGTAGTGGGTACACGAGCCGACCGATGTGCCCTTTAAAGCCAGGAAACCCAATTATCGAATCTGGGAAATAAAACACCAATAAAATTTAGTAAAAAACATTCCATTTTCCTCCTAGAAACAAAATAATCCAATGGTCATATACCTGTAACAAGACATTAGCATATGAAACACAAATATACATTACATTACATAAACAGTGCACTTTTTTTTTTAAGATACCAAAAAATTGTTGAGCTCAACTTATCATTAATATGTATCACTTAATACACATTAATACCACGTGGATTTTTTGTTTTATGGTATACCAATAATTCCAAAAAAAAAAATTTATTCACCATGGTTGAAAAAAATTAGCAATCCGTAAAAAACCTTTTAACAATACCATTTGTCAACAGATCATAATACCTCACCACAAAGAACCTCTCCAGTACTGTTTTCCTGAAAAACAAAGTCATTTTAGTACATGTATCTTTCAAATCACTAGTACAGATAATTATCTTGGCTCAGGTCATTTGCATGTCAATACAGTTCGCTGCACCTTTTCACAGACCTGGTGAGAAAGAAGGGGGGTCAATTGGGTGGGCTGTCAGCAGCTGAGAACAAACGTCACACAACACGACATATATTGCATATTCCACACACACACACAAATGGCTAGGTTATAGATGAACTCTAGACATCACACATCAGCATGTTTTCTATAATACCCTGTACTTCTTCTTAAACCCATAACATCTGTTTGGTAAGGTTAAAATTCTTTCAGAGATCCATCCCATTTCATTAGCCCCTTCTCAGCCTGTATGGACGCATTCTCAGGAGTTTGGAATGATTTCTCCTTAAATCCCATAGTAATAACATTCACTTCCTCTGTTTTATTTGCTGACTCCAGCCTCCATATAAATAACGTGTCTTTTTCATATGGCCGTGTCATCTTTCTGGTGAGCAAGGTACAGATTTTCCCAAGCTGTTGGCTTAAAAGTACCTCTTTTAAAATACTTCTTCCCAGTCCAACGATCCCAATCTTGCAAATATTTCACAACCCAAGGTCCATATCTATCTATAATCTCTTCCCTTGGGGTCATTTGATAGGGTTTACCCCATTCAAACCCCCTCTTTGAAGCGATTAGATTACCCATCCTTTACGGACTCCGGACCTTGAACTGATTCCCCAACCTTTTTACAGGTTGCCTTTACTTCAGAGGTAGCTACTCTCTGACCAAGAATTGGGTTGACAGGTACCGCCCCTGTCACCCTTGCCGATTTTTTTTTTCACTACTTGTCAGAACAATTTTTTTTTTCCGGACTCTGCGTACAGAGAACCCCGCGCTTTACTTTCGGAGCGGTTATGGTTTGCGCCTTTATCACGATAACCGGCCCCCGCATTCCGGTTATTTTACACGGCCTGAGCGGGCTGCTAGCGTACTACTCCTAATGTTCCCTGTTCTGACTATAGTCCTTCAAAAAAAAATAGCGTGGAGATTTTCCAAACTATAATAGTTCAATCTCCCCCGTGGACTTTTCAGAGGTATTCTAAAGGAAATGCTTAACGAAGGGCTATTACTTCTGTTATCTCCATAATGATTAACATAAACTTGGATAATCAGGACCCTATGGGTGCTTGTAGTACAGGAGGCAGTTAACTGATGCACACCTAAGTTCAATATGATTGGTATCAGTTTACAATATAGCCAGTGTATACAGATCTAATTACAAAGCTCACCATCCACAGTTAGTAGTTTACAAAGAGACAGATCCATACTAGGGCTGAAACAACTAATCGACTAATCTACAACCAATCGACCACAAAATCATTCGACTACTACCTTCACAATCAATCAATCAGCTGGTAACACAATGGAGGTTAAAAAAACAAAAACAAAATGAGCCCTCTATAGTACAAAAAGAGCAAACAATCGCAAATGTAAATATAACTTTCATCGTTCTACAGTAAAAAAATGAACCCCTTACAGTAGTGACTATCTGCTCCCCCCTGCACCCCAAAGGGCCAACCCTAGCCTTCTCAACCCCATTATGTTAATAAACGTCTTAGACCTGGTTCACATCTATGTGCTTTTCTGGTGCCTTTTGCAGAAACACACGACAGTTCATTCACATGGCCTCCCATGAGACACGTTCACATCCATGCCCCCCCCCAGCATATTTGGAAAGGGTCGGGGACTCCCTCCTTAATGCAAAACAGCGCCTCTTCTGTTCAATACACTTCAATGGAGAAGCTGCAGAAAACATACAATGCACCCCTGCAGCAACCCGTGTCCTCCAATCTGACCTACAACAACCTGGCCAGAAAAAAACAAAAACGCAAATTGCAGCAAAATCACATGCAAGAAAATCGAAAACGCACAGCAAAAAGCACTGCAGAAATAGATAAAAAACAAACTGCATAGGCGTGCACCGAGCCTCATGCTGGCCACACAGATCAATTTTCAGACAGGAATATTCAGACAAAAAATCTTTGTACCTTCGCTGAATGAAAAAAAAATGTTTGAAATTTTAACTTGTTTTTAACATTCTGTTTTTAAAATCAATGTAATTTCTGAACGAAAACCACATACACTGTCTGACAAATCCCTTGACCAAGAAGTTCCCTATTATCTCCAAATTGTTTTTTTTTGTTTAAATAAAAAAGTTTGATCTCTGAGTCTGATGATATCCGCCAGACTCACCCCCCACAGTACACACAGCATATCTCTCCTCTAATAGTCCACACAGTACATCTCTTCTGTCTGCCACTCCCAGAGTGCACCAAACATCCTGCTCCCTAACCATAACTGCATAGAGATATCTAAGAATAAATTGCCCCTTACTAAACTCTTGCAGGATATACAATACAAGCCTCAAAACAATGAATTGCCCTCTGAAGAACTCTAAAAATATTTTAAAAACATGCACCGCTAAAAGTACAAAAAACTCAGTTAAAGCTATTAAATTCAATGCAAAGTAGACTGGATGGCTACACCCATACAAAGGAATTGTAGCAGCTTCCCCTCTGGGATGATTTACAGGCTAGAAAGCACAAAATCCTTAAACTGCACCTCTCAAAATGGCCGCCGACCATGGCCTCATGGTGTCTACAACAAAAGCCCGGCCACAACAAAAGGGTGCATTTTCCCACCAAAACAGAAATCCAATACAAAAATCGCCACTCTTCTACTGAAGAGTTGACAAAAAGTACAAACACAGAACACCTACAAAAGCTTACATTCACTTACAACAGAAATAATGCCTAGAAACAAAATGGTGGCTCATGTCACATGGTTTCACACACAAAGGAATGGTGGCTACACCTTCCCCTATAGAATGACCCACAGGCCAAACAGCACAAACAAAAGCCAGGCCACGACCACATGGTAGACTACAGCAAGACGGCCGATGAAAACCACAGCACAGTCACATGGTAACAACAAAAGGAAATGGCAGAGGAAGGCCAGGCCACAACAAAATGGCGCATTTTCCAGCCAAAACTAAAATTTCTCCCTACAAAATTACACATTTGAGATACTAAATGAACACTTACAAACATTTCATTCTGCATATCACTAGGGACCCTGGCAGGCCTCAAATACAGGCTCTCAACATCGAGCCACAGTCTCACGGTGACCACAAAATGGCCAATGAGAAAAAGGGCACACTAAAACACCAACACATGAAATGCAATTGTTGATCCTGCTAAATCAGATTTCATTAGAATCTTTCTCCACAAAGACTGACTACACATTTGTAAATGCACACTTAACCATAGAAACACAGTTTAGGAACAGTTCCACTGAATAGTATGTAATCTCGCCGCACAATTGAGAGTGCACACTTAGTAACACATGCTTTACAATGAAACAACAACGCCACAATATAACACAGCTCAAACATACCCACTTTTCTCAAAGAAAGTTCAATCCTTCTTCTGGCATCAGCTTTCACAGAAAAAAACATCTCAGAAATACAAATGGCGTTCCTGGGATCCTGAGACCATCCCACCCACAGTGAATGCTTGCATGGTCTTTTCATCTCAAAAACAAAAAGAAAGCCTCCCTCTTCCTATTGTGCACAGGGAGTAGCCCTTTCCACATACATATCCTAATGTAACAACCATGGGACAGCGAGCCTGGCTGCCCCTCCCCCGTGCATGGCCACAAACATGCAGTTGCTTACAAAACCCACACATTGCAGGATGCAACTAATCCCACATCTATAATCATACACAATATACAGTTTCCATTTCTATTTCTCATATGCATTATTCAAAATCAGTCTCATCAAAGAATTAGCATAGACAAAAGGTAAAGTTCTAATAAGTTTTTTTAGTCTGGGTATTCAGATGGGAGACAGGTAAACACAAAACCAGCTCTGTCTTCCATACAAGAATCATATTCACCCCAAAATTAAACTTCCTCACACAGGGGGCACCATCTGACGTGGCTACCTTTATACATACCTCACTTATATACTTAATGATACATAAGTGATTAAAACCTTTTGTCTATATATCAATCAACCCATGAAATTAAGAACGAATGATATCTGTTCAAAAAGGGTAACAATCTAATTTATTTAAACTTACTATTGTACAGAAAAGAAACTTGTGGTAATATGAGATTAGCAACTATAACATAAATGATACAACCTTAAAAACAACAATGTTACCAATGATAATAAATATTGCCATAATGGTCATACCCATGCTATCAAGAGATTAATAAGGTATTAAGGCCAAATCCTACGATAGAAAAGGTTACAGGAGAGAAAAGAGACATAGAGATACATTGTATGGAGAAGTCTTACGTAACCATCCTGCATCTAGACCGTCCGCCGGAGAGAGCTCGCCTCTCCAGGTTTTTGGTTGTATATTGTTAGAACCCACTCCCACTCAATCAGAACTCAGGGTCACCTCATTGGTTCAGAAGTGGCATTGAATCCTGATTGGCTACCCCTGAAGCCTAAAGTTTATTGGTTAAGTTGGCTTAACTTCTGCTTTAAACATTAGACTCTCTGGTGCCTCTGAGTCTGCCTTAAACCAGTTAGCTCTGTTTGAACTCAATATAACCAATTCGGAAATTAGCATGTCAAAAGACCCCCCATCCAGGTGGTGAATTATCACCTGCCTAAAACATTCAACAGCTTTTAAGAACCAGGAAAAATCTAAGCTGGGCTCAACCTGATATCACAAAATATAGTACTTTTATTAGAGAGTTCCCCTGAAGATATAAATATGGATTGCAAAATCTCCACCACACCCCCGCCAAAGAAAAACAGTTGTGTTTGTCCTTCATTTGCTCGGTGTATGAAGGTCAGGTTACGATTGTGACCGTTACATTCGCCGAGTGTGTGGTACCCTTTACGTGGTCCCAGAATGGATTGGCAGATGGCACAATTAGTGGCTGATTGTCATAGGACTTCAGTTTAATGACCCCTCTCTGAGCATCTGAGTCCACTAACAGCTCTCTGTGGATGCGCTGTTGGCGCATTTCCCCTATAATTTGATTGGTTAGACATTATCTGTTAACTCCTTGTGTGCCAGCTGACTGTGGCACGTAGTGCTTCATACTGTCATAGATTAATAGCATAGTATACGGTACTCTGCTTCTGTCTAGGCAGAATTTCTTTTCTAATAAATAATGAGTTGTCTTGATTTTATTTAGAATGGCGCTTTAGGGGCTTTAAGCAGTTGCCTTCCGTTGATCAGCCCATTGATTGGGCTGTCATGTAATGCTGTTTTCTTGAAATCTCAAAAGATGGGTTCATCTGTCAAGCCTGCAACAGAATGGCCATTGTTTACCAGCCCCCACTTCATATTAGATTTAGGAGAAAACCTTTCAACCATGGCAACAGTACTCACTTTGTAGACAGGACTTCCGAGAAATCTCATCTCTTGCTTCGGTAACTGCTTTTCTGCCCAGACTGATGCCAAATAATAATGCTTCTTCCATGATATCCCTAGGATTTCTGTAATAAGCATTTCATCAGAAGAGTTCTGCAGTTCTAAGGTATACAGTTTTTCTTTTACATTACTGAGGATGAGTTTTTGATTATACACTATATTATGAAAAAGTATTGGGACACCTGTATTACACGCACATGAACTTTAATGACATCCCAGTCTTAGTCTGTAGGGTTCAATATTGAGTTGGCCCACCCTTTGCAGCTATAACAGCTTCAACTCTTCTGGGAAGGCTGTCCACTAGGTTCAGGAGTGTGTCTATGGGAATATTTGACCATTCTTCCAGAAGCGCATTTGTGAGGTCAGACACCGATGTGGATGAGAAGGCCTGGCTTGCAGTCTCTGCTCTAATTCATCCCAAAGGTGTTCTATCGGGTTGAGGTCAGGACTCTGTGCAGTCAAGTTCCTCCACCCCGAACTCGCTCATCCATGTCTTTATAGACCTTGCTTAGTCCACTGGTCCAAATCATTTGGTGGAAGGGGGATTATGGTGTGGGGTTGTTTTTCAGAGGTTGGGCTTGGCCCCTTAGTTTAAGACATTTTGAAAAATTTCAAGCTCCCAACTTTGTGGTAACAGTTTGGGGGTGGCCCTTTCCTGTTCCAACATGATTGTGCACCAGTTACATAGTTACATAGTAGGTGAGGTTGAAAAAAGACACAAGTCCATCAAGTCCAACCTATGTGTGTGATTATGTGTCGGTATTACATTGTTTATCCCTGTATGTTGTGGTCATTCAGGTGCTTATCTAATAGTTTTTGTTAAACTATCGATGCTCCCAGCTGAGACCACCGCCTGTGGAAGGGAATTCCACATCCTTGCTGCTCTTACAGTAAAGAACCTTCTACGCAGTCTAAGGTTAAACCTTTTTTCTTCTCATTTTAGTGAGTGGCCACATGTCTTATTAAACTCCCTTTTGCAAAAAAGTTTTCTCTCTATTGTGGGGTCACCAGTACGGTATTTATAAATTAAAATCATATTCCCTCTCAAGTGTCTCTTCTCCAGAGAGAATAAGTTCAGTGCTCACAACCTTTCCTCATAACTAAGATCCTCCAGACCCTTTATTAGCTTTGTTGCCCTTCTTTGTACTCGCTCCATTTCCAGTACACCATAAAGACATGGATGAGCGAGTTTGGGGTGGAAGAACTTGACTGGCCTGCACAGAGTCCTGACCTCAACCTGATAGAACACCTTTGGGATGAATTAGAGCGGAGACTGTGAGTCAGGCCTTCTCATCCACATCAGTACCTGACCTCACAAATGTTCTTCTGGAAGAATGGTCAAATATTCCCATAGACACACTCCTAAACCTTGTGGACAGCCTTCCCAGAACAGTAGAAGCTGTTATACCCCTTTCACACTGGGGCACGTTTTGGCACTAAAAATAGTGCCTGAAAAAGCGCCTCTCATGCCTCCCCAGTGTCAAAGCCTGAGTGCTTCCACACTGGAGCGGTGGGCTTGCAGGATGGGAAAAAAAGTCCTGCAAGCAGCATCTTTGGGGCGACGTGGGAGAGGTGTATACACTGAACATACTTTGAAATGAATGGGCAGCGCTGCCGAAGCGCCTGCAAAGTGCTTCACCAGCGCCGCAACACGGGCGCTTTTAACACTTTGGCCGCTAGCGGGAGTTAAAAGCACCCCGCTAGCGGGCGAAAAGCGCCGCTATAACCCTAATGCCGCGTACACGATCGGACTTTACGGCATACTCGGTCCGGCGAACCTGAGTCCGTCGGACAATTCGATCGTGTGTGGGCTCCAGCTGACTTTTCTTTCTCAAAAGTTTGACGGACCTAGAAATTAAACATGTTTCAAATCTGTCCGACGGATTCGAGTCCGGGCGAAAAATCCGCTCGTCTGTATGCTAGTCCGACGGGACAAAAACCGACGCTAGGGCAGCTATTGGCTACTGGTCATCAACTTCCTTATTTTAGTCCGGTTGTACATCATCACGTACGAATCCGTCTGACTTTGGTTGATCGTGTGTAGGCAAGTCCGTTCATTCGGAAAGTCCGTCGTAAAGTCCGTTGAAAAGTCCGCCAGACAAAGTCTGCCGTAAAGTCCACTCGTGTGTACGCGGCATAAGGACTAAGACTGAGATGCCTTTAAAGTTCATGTGTGTGTAAAGGAAGGCGTCACAATACTTTTGATAATATAGTGTATGTGGACTCTACCACTCAGCATTCATTTTCAGCAGGTGCATGGCACTGGTTTGTCTCAGTATCTACAGAACAGAAGCAGGCAAAGATCTACGGTAAGGATAGATAACTATTGCAGTGTACCTTAAAGTTCTGGATAAGATTGTTTTCATTTTGTCAACAATACTGCTCAAAGCTGTCAGCTGTCATTGCATGTGTATGACAGGGTACCTTTCTATACAGTGCCAATGTCACTAGATCCTATGCTGCATATATAGTGCAGATGTCTGTATTTTGTCCCAGTGAAAGGTTCTCCTTAGCCGCCTGTCCCATGGCATTGCCAGCAAACGCAGACTTACACCGCATCAGGTTTCTTATCTCCTTGTTATCTCTGGTAACAGGATATGCCAGCAGCCAGGTCAGACCACAATGTCATTCAGTGCCTTTTTGGTACTGTGGACAAAGGGACACTGCCCCGATCCCGAGTCATCTTTCAAGCCTTTTGTTTGTTTGCATGTGATGGTGGCTTCAATAGTCTCTGATGGGTCTGCAGTTTGTCTAAGAATGTATTCACTCACTTTACAGTCCAGCAATCTGCCCGTCCCTTGCTCCAAGAAGGAAACCAAAATGCAATTTGCTGGATAAAGACATCTGTATTGTGCCACCGGCTTCATGGAGGAAAGGAAAAGCCTCTGAAATGATCAAATCCATCCATAGTTCTTTCTACGCTAAGACTGCACAAGAAAGGCATGGAGCATTCTGTGTCTATTTATTCACATGCGTTTTGGCACTATGCAGTTTGCTGCATTCTTCTATTTTTTTTAAGAGCCTGTGTTATTTATTTTAAATAGAGCATAGAAAGTTTAGAACTTTGTTCAGGCTGTAAATGTCCCCACTGAGATTTCCACTCACTTCCTGTTATGATGATTGGGTGTCACAGGGTCAGGAATGGTATAGAGGAAATCTCTGCAATGAAAGCTAGGTCCATAGTAGAAAGGAGTAAAAACGAACGCAGGGCCGACATGAAAGGGTTAAAAGGGGGTTTGCTTGGGGGAATGGGCTTCTGGTTGGTGGAAGCATTAATATAAAAAGTAGTACTTACATGATTGGTGGGGAAGGCTGTAGAAGGTGGGGCTCCAGTAAGGAAATCTGTAGGAGGGAATTGGCAGCCAGCAGTCAGAGGAGAGCTTCTCGGGACAACGGCCCGCCCTTTATTGAGTTCCAAGTTTCCTGGGGAATGCGGTTAAGACTACGGTTCTTGAGGTTTAGTTGTGGCAGCTGGCGGGGTACAAGTTCCTGCTATGGGTTTTTGTTCAGGAAAAATATGTACGTTTGTAGGGACCCGTCCTACTAAAATATCCAACAAACAAAAATAAAAAAATCACATTTCTTCATAAATTTAGGTCAATATGTATTCTTCTACATATTTTTAGTAAAAACAATCCCAAGAAGTGTATATTGATTGATTTGCGCAAAAGCTATAGCGACTACAAACTATGGTATAAATACTAGAATTTTTTTATACTAGTAATGGCGGTGATTAGCAACTTATAGCCAGACTGCGATGTTGCGGCAGACAATCTGCCACTAACTGACACTTTGTGGGAACCAGTGACATTAATTCAGTGATCAGTGGTAAAAATATGCACTGTCACTGTACTAATGACACTGGCAGGGAAGGGGTTAAACATCTAGGGTGATCAAAGGGTTAAATCAAAGACCGCCGATCGCTCAGTTCTCAGGTCTGCTCTGACAGTCACCACTCTGTGCTCTGCCCCTCCAGCGTCAACTGGAGGGTTGGACTGTGAAGGAGAGCCATGCTGAGAGGCTGAGCCAGCTGCCAGTCAGGAATCTGGGCAGATCCCTGCAGAGCCTGGACTGGTTCTGTGGCTTCAGCCGGTTGAATCTGGGTGCGGGAGTGCAGAACTAAGTGCACCCCTATGACCCACCGAAGAAGTATGGCCAAAAGAGCTTAATTAATATAATGGAGCTTACGCATCATTAGATTTTGGTGGCAGCATTTGTTTTCTTTTTTTCCTTTATTTGTACTTGGTGATCCTACAAATAACAGACGTTCTGTCCCTTCAAAGTTTCACTTGCTTGTCCTCTATATCTATGTTAGACATGTGCGATTAGTTTCATACGAATCGAAAGTTCGTACAAATTTCCGTAAATTCATACATTCGGGTGGATCCGAAGTACGAATTGCTATGCTTCCGAATTTTGTGCAAAATTTCGTTTACGAATTTGCGAACCAAATTCCTAACAAACATTCATAATTGTTACAAAAAGTTAACGAACCTAAAAGTTAAAAACCCAGGAAGCCAGCACAGCACAGTGATGGTGGGAGCCCCTCATAATGATAAATTCATCATAATGAACATTCGTAATTGTTACGAAAAGTTAACAAATCTAACGAAAATTCGTATTTCGTACGAAATTTCGGACACAGATTACGAAATACGAATTAATTCTAATACGGAACGAAACAAAACAAATTTATTGACGGCGCACATGTCTAATCAATGTAGGAAGCCAGAGTTCTCACACAGGCTGGACTTCAAGCATCTCCATTAGATGATAGTTGATGAGATTAATAGTTTTTGCTGCCTTTTCAGCTCATAGGAGGTGACAAGGACACTGCATTTCTGGCAGGACCAAAAGGTATTTTCTTTACTTGATGAACAGTGTGATAGACTCACCCGGGACAGAAGCTTTTGGAGGGACTGAATGCTAGCCTCTTGCCTACTGACTATGGGCCCTGGCATTTGAGGGAGCTGCAAGCATTTGGGAAGATGTTCTGTTACGTAATGCAAAAGAACATTATTAAGGAGGCCATGATGGTCTCTGCCAGCTTAGGACTCATAGCTGATGTTGATGTCATCAGCAAGCCACCTGTCTGGGGCCCCCTGCCATAATGTGTTTATTGTAAGTAGGTCTAGTGAGCCGCCTAAGGATCTTTCATCCATTGTTGTTTGTGCTAATTACCTCTGCTATTGTCTGAAAGTGTTCTGTGTTTATACTTATGATAATGTGTATTGTAGTTTGTAAGCTAGGAGATGGCAAGTCTGACCTGGAAGGTCAGACCTCTGAGTCATCCAGGGGGTTTATTAACGTCATGTTTATACTATATGTCTGTTGTTGTAATTATATTCCTGTGTGCAGTTTGTAGTGTTAGGGTAATCCGATCAAAAGGGGGGGAATGTCCTTCTCAAGTGTATAAAAAGCCTCTGTTCCAGGTGAGTCTATCACAAACAGGTTCTTTACTTGAAAAAGGAAAACAAATGCAGCCACCTCATCTAAAGACTAGTAAGGTGCTATATTTTAATTTATTGGTTTTGGGTTTAGATGCACTTTAAAGCCTCCCTATGGCTGAATATGGAAAAATCCCATGCGTCTCTTAGTAAACCCTTATTAACTATCCATTATGCGACCCCCCCCCCCCCCCCCATGGCACCTTATCAAGACTGGTGATCCACAGTTGCAGTTGTGTCCCACCGCCGACCAGTGGGATGCTTCATCATGATGTATCACAGCACCAATGGGGTCTTCTCTTTAGCCCCTGTGGGGTCCCCAATGATGGATCCAATAAGATGTGTCATCGTCACCAGCCACTGATGTACACACCCAATGAAGGACTCTCCCACTCTGCAGTCCAGTACAGAGAAGACTTGGGATCTAGATTTAGATAAGTGTTTGGCATTTAAATTTTTTATTTACTGTAAATTACTGAAGCAACCAACAAGTGGGGAAAATATTGTTTAGTAAGGGGGGGAATTCCCTCTCCAGAGTTCCTGACCCAACCGTGAAGAGAGTGGACACAGATACAATGTTATTCAGGGTGCCCCGACTGGATGCTGCTTTCCCATAGCAAGGATAAAATGGCTTTTCTTCATTGATTTCTGTGGTTCCTTACTTTTAAAAACTGTGTCCTTCTGTTTGTTCTCCTTTAACCTCGTCCACCCCCTCCCCCCTTGTAAGGAAAATTCTGCAGAAGCAGGTCTAGGGAACATTGTTTAGTAGCTGCTAGAAGATTGGGAGCATGAAAAGCCTACTAAAAATGATGCTAGAATGTCATGCAGTCCATTGATTTGAATAATGTAATTGAATAAAAGCGAAATTGGTGTCTCGATTGGCGTAGAGACGTCCCTGAGTCAGCGCGCCGCACAGACAATTAAAGGTTACAAGGATGGTAAATGCCACATTGTTACTTTTCTGCACATCAGAAAAAAAGACTTCCTTTCTTCTTCTAGATATAAAAAATGGAATCAAAATGGATCAAAAAACAGATATAAAAGAGACCATTTGCATTTTCCAGCACGGGAAATGAAAGATTCGATTTTATATACCAATATAAGTGAATAATCAATATATTGCATGTGAAGCTTCCTGTCACATGCAATATATTGATTATTAGTTATATTGAACACTGAATAGATATATCATTTTGGACTTTATACAAATATTTTTACATTATGTGTTTGCTGACATTGTTTGATGCACTTTTAGCACTTGCACTTTAGAGTTTTTTCTTGAGAGAGCGCGGTTCAAATTAATTAATTTTTGATAGATTTTTCTTCACTTATCCTTATTTACAACAAGCTGCTCTCATTTGTCACTATTATTGTATATAAATTTTAGCCATTTGCACAGGTTTGGGGTCCCACACACAGGAGGTTTCAGGGAAAATGCTTCGCCTACGAGCTTTTAGTCCTCTGCGGCTGGTCACATGTTCAAAATAAAATATAAAAACCCTGCCTCTGGAATACAGAGTAAAAATAAATTAATTTCATATCAATAAACCATACCTCCCAACTTTTTGAGATGGGAACGAGGGACACCTTTTAGCAAAAGTATGCAAGCATAGGACACACCCCCCTTAAAGGAGAATTATAAAAAGAAAATGATTAGTTCATGTGATTCTAAACCCTCACCTTGTAAAACAACCCATTCAGTTTAAAATAGAAATGAAAGGCAAAATATTTGTTTATAGATATAAAAAAACAAACAAAAAACATTCCAAATAACTTTTTTCCTTTTTATAAGTGGTCACATACCCTCTGTTCTCAGCTGCATATGAGCTAGGGGATGGAGAAGCAACAGCACACTGAGCTTTCCTGTGAAAGACTGTGCGGGAAGAGGAGGAGTGTCAGGGGAAGTCTAATCATTGGAGGAGAGTAGGCTAAGTTCACAGCACAGCTAGAGAACTGACTACGTTGTGTTCTTATGGTTAGTGTGGTCAGTTTCTAATAGGAAAGCAGAGGGACTGGCAGAAACACCAGAGATGTCACATAAAGGAAGCAATACAATGAGAACAAGATATTTTTTCATACAAGTACATGGTACAGCAGGCACATATCAGGAATATGAAATGTTGGGGTAACAAACGCTTTAAACCCACAAGTGTTTTTTTACCACTACTATTCCTTTATACTGTCTTTTGGAATTTATAAATGCAGCACTTTAGAAATTGGATGAAAGGTTTAGCAACGAGAAACACTTTTTGAAACAACTAGGCAGATCAGACCAAAATGAGGGACAAACGAGGAAGAAAGAGGGACAGAGGACTTAATGCCAAATGAGGGACAGACCCTTGAAATCAGGGACAGTTGGGATCTATGAATAAACTGTTTAAAATTGTCTTATGAAATCAAATCTCATGGTGTGGGCAGATTTCTGCCAGTCACAGGCTGTGTCATGCCCCTCCAGCATGTGTCTTAGAAAAATAGGGAGGTGAGGCCTCCATCAATCTACATGTAATATCCCACCCCCATTGTGTTTAGCTGGTTAGTGGGCATGGAGGAGAAGGGAGGGAGTGGGCTGCTCAGATGTGATAGGGAGGAAATGCTCAGCACAGAAACTCACTAAAAACTGAGCATGTGCAGAGCTGCCAACACTGCTCTGCAAAATCCCTATCTGAATTGGGGACATGAACAGAAGGTGGAGATAGAGAGCAGCAGGATCAACCAGGTTTTTTTGCAGAATACAGAAAACAAATCTCATAGTGACTGAGGGAGTATGAACAGCATGTAATACAGCATTTATTGTTAGTTTTTTATGATGTAGGTTTGGTGACACTTTAATGCAACCTCCACCAAAAAGGTAACAGGAAAGAAACAGATGGGAGACTGGAAGGAAAATATGAGCATTGTTGAATAGATGAAATTGATGAAATTAATATATTGTATATCGGTTTACTGATGTAAAATAGGATACTATTCACTCTTTTCTTGGAGTCTATCGTGGAACACAGGAAGCCTTAAATTTCCATGTTGAACTGCCGCCTACAGGAGAATTTGACACTGGCAAGCAAACTTTAGACCAATCTAGGATACCCCCTCCTACTACTACTAGCATGCCTCAGTTTTGTAGCAAGGCAATACTGAGAACATGTTCTTAAACATAAAGGGGTAGGACCTTACAGAAATCCTATTTTGTCTGTAATCTATTGACAGGCACAGTCCTAAACCATAGGAACATCCAAAAGCACTCCAACTGAGGGATAGGCAACACAGCAAAAAACTGGGGACTGCCAGCAGCTCCAAAAGGCACTGAAAGACCTTACACTTGAAACTGCTATTAGATGAAGCCAAAATATCCACCTGCTAGAACCTAGAGAACATGTGAAGAGAAGACCAGGTAGCAGCCTTGTAAATCTTAGGAAAAAGTTGCCTGATGCCATACAACCGAAGAAGCAATCATAGATATAGCGTGTGCTTTGACAGTAAGGGGTGGAACCTGATCTTTGAACCCTTAGGTTTGATCATGGTGGCTCAACTATAAGATTGGGCATCCATCTGACATGACAAAAAGGGAATCAGTCTTTATAAATGGAGCAGTGGCTGACAAATAATCTGTGCAAACCACATCCAGACAATAGAGGGAAATTTCCTTTTGGTGAACTAGAGCCAGACAGATGTCCTGGTTAGGGTGAAAATTTGAAGAAATTACAGTAAGCCTGCCATAAATGGATCGAATCCCAGCCGGTTCAGCAGGGACCTGCTGAGATTCAATCCATCCATAGACAGTCTGGTTGTACTGAAGTCGATCCACTGATTTTGCATTCGATCATTGCTGGTGGCTATAGCCGCTAGCAGTGACCATTACCTTCTGTTGGCCTGGAAAGCTCCTTGCTGGAAGAACACAATAGCTGAATCAAGCATTTTTCTTTCCCTCCACCCATGGTGAAAGGAAAGTAAATTGTATTATTTTTGGCCTGCCTTAGGCAAGAAGGAATTTGTGGACTGCAACACCATCTTGTCCCTATGCAAAAACCAGAAAGAGGGTTCCTTGCACCACCAGTTTACACACTTGCCTTGAAGAGATAGTGGCTACAAGAAACACCACCTTGTAGAAGAGGGTAAAGAATGGAATGTCCTTAATGGGTTCAAACTGCAGTTTCTAAAGTGAAGAGAGAAGCAAATTCAGATCCAAAGAAGTCACAGGAGAACAGATGGAGGGAGACGTGCCTGTACGGCATCCTAATCAAAGAGTGACAGGCCAGTGGTCTCTGAAACGGAATAGAAAAAATGTGAAAAAGAATAGCAAAAAATTGATTAGTCTTTAACAAAGTAGAGCTGAAGAAAAGATGTCCATCTTCCTAGGACTGGGGGATGCTGGTAGTAGGAGGGGTTTTGTTGAGCTGGGCTAAATTTTGGTAATAGTAATTGTCTTATTGCTTGTAGCACCCTCCTAGCTAGACTGCTAGGTAAATTTCATTTTTGGTTCCACTGTAGTGATTGGAGAACAGATTGCTTGTTTTGGTCTGATCAGGATTTCCTGAGCTGAGTGTTTGCTTCCCCCTGCCCCTTGAAGAAGCTTCCAGAGCATAGGGAGGGAGATTCAAAGGATAAGTTGAATATTTTTCAGGCCCCAGCCAATCCCTGAGGTATGTCCAGAACTTGGCTGATGAGGTGATCAATGTGCAGATGGCCTGGGTAGATTGTTCTTTCCTCTCCAAGAGGGTGTGACGCCTTAGGGGACTGTTGCCCCTTAGAGACAGTTGAAGTGAATTAAATATTACAGTTTGGGCCTCAATGGCTGCTGGGCTGAGGGAAGAGTGTCATTTGCTTGAGGTTACTTCACTAAAGTCCTGGGTCAGGAGAAGTTGCTTGTTAACTCCATTACTAGGGATCTACCTGCAGATGCTGGGTGGCAGACAGCTCCTGGGACACTGTGAGTAAAGACCTTGTTGAGGACTATTAAGTTGTGCAAGTGCCACAAGGGAACTAAGTGCTAGAGGTTGCCATATGGACTGTTGCTGTAGTGTCCTATATATACTAGTTATTCCCTGCTACCCAGTGCTGTGTTTTGGCCTAGGCCAACAAGGCCCAGGCCTAGGGCGGCACTTTGTGGGGGGCGGCAAAAAAGCCGCCCCCCCACCAAAACGGCACCCGCTCTCCTCCCGCACAGGAGCCGTCAAGCCGCCCCGTAAAGCCGTGATTCTCTCTCTCTGAATGGCCCTCTGCTGTGGCCAATTATGGGGAGGGAAACAACGGGGAGGAAGCTGGGCGGTGGCACGGCAAAACCAATTAGAGCCGCTCTCTCTCTTTCTTCTCTCTTCTCCGTTCAGCTGACAGGGGAGGGGGGCGAGCGGGGGAGTTCTCTGGTAAATGAAGCAGCAGATCTGTGACAGGGAGAGGTGAGATGCGGGTTGTCTGTGTATCTCCCCCGCTCGCCCCCCCTCCCCTTTCTGTCAGCTGAACGGAGAAGAGAGAGAGAGCGGCTCTAATTGGTTTTGCCGTGCCGCCGCCCAGCTTCCTCCCCACTGTTTCTCTCCCCATAATTGGCCACAGCAGAGGGCCAATTAGAAGATTCTGGGGGCATCATAGGAAAAGTAATCCCTAAAGAATGGCGGCCCCTGTGTGTGTCCACAGACATCATGCTACAGCCCCCAGCATGCATGTACTCTGCTGGGGGGGGGTTACAGGAGGAGAAAAAGAGAATACTGTGCTGGGGAAGCCAGATAGGGAGCCACACTGTACCCCTGTACCCGCACCACCAGAGAGCCACGCTGTACCCGCACCACCAGAGCCACGCTTAACCCGCACCACCAGAGAGCCACGCTGTACCCGCACCACCAGAGCCACGCTTAACCCGCACCACCAGAGAGCCACGCTGTACCCGCACCACCAGAGCCACACTTAACCTGCACCACCAGAGAGCCACGCTGTACTCGCACCACCAGAGAGCCACGCTGTACCGGCACCACCAGAGAGCCACGCTGTACCCGCACCACCAGAGGGCCACGTTGTACCCGCACTACCAGAGCCACGCTGTACCCGCACCACAAGAGCCACGCTGTACCCGCACCACCAGAGAGCCACGCTGTACCCACACCACCAGAGGGCCACGTTGTACCCGCACTACCAGAGCCACGCTGTACCCGCACCACAAGAGCCACGCTGTACCCGCACCACAAGAGCTACGCTGTACCCGCACCACCAGAGCCATGCTGTACCCACACCACCAGAGGGCCACGTTGTACCCACACTACCAGAGCCACACTGTACCCACACCACCAGAGGGCCACATTGTACCCGCACTACCAGAGCCACACTGTACTCACACCACCAGAGGGCCACGTTGTACCCGCACTACCAGAGCCACGCTGTACCCACACCACCAGAGGGCCACGTTGTACCCGCACTACCAGAGCCACGCTGTACCCGCACCACCAGAGAGCCACGCTGTACCCGCACCACCAGAGCCACGCTTAACCCGCACCACCAGAGAGCCACGCTGTACCCGCACTACCAGAGCCACACTTAACCTGCACCACCAGAGAGCCACGCTGTACCCGCACCACCAGAGAGCCACGCTGTACTGGCACCACCAGAGAGCCACGCTGTACCCGCACCACCAGAGGGCCACGTTGTACCCGCACTACCAGAGCCACGCTGTACCCGCACCACAAGAGCCACGCTGTACCCGCACCACCAGAGAGCCACGCTGTACCCACACCACCAGAGGGCCACGTTGTACCCGCACTACCAGAGCCACGCTGTACCCGCACCACAAGAGCCACGCTGTACCCGCACCACCAGAGCCATGCTGTACCCACACCACCAGAGGGCCACGTTGTACCCACACTACCAGAGCCACGCTGTACCCACACCACCAGAGGGCCACGTTGTACCCGCACTACCAGAGCCACACTGTACCCACACCACCAGAGGGCCACGTTGTACCCGCACTACCAGAGCCACGCTGTACCCACACCACCAGAGGGCCACGTTGTACCCGCACTACCAGAGCCACGCTGTACCCGCACCACCAGAGCCACGCTGTACCCGCACCATCAGAGAGCCACGTTGTACCCGCACCACCAGAGCCATGCTGTACCCGCACCACCAGAGCCACGCTGTACCCGCACCACCAGAGAGCCACGTTGTTCTCGCACCACCAGAGAGGGAGCCACGATGTACCCGCACCACCAGAGAGGGAGCCACGCTGTACCCTCACCACCAGAGAGGGAGCCACGCACCACCAGAGAGAGAGCCACGCTGTACCTGCACCACCAGAACCACGCTGTACCTGCACCACCAGAGAGCCACGCTGTACACGCACCACCAGAGAGCCATGCTGTACACGCACCACCAGAGAGCCACGCTGTACCCGCACCACCAGAGGGGGAGAAAGATAAAGCCACTGCTACACTATTGACTAGAGTTGGCCTGGGCAACCCAGAGTGAGCGAACGTCCAGCCGGAGGAATCACTTTTGCAGTTTCACCGGGTCTGGTAAGAGAGCCTGTTGGCCATTATACATTACTGTTCCCAGGAACTGAGCCATTAGGAAGTACCTAACCTGATATCCTCTAGGCCAACCCTAGTGACGCCACTGTCCCAGAGCCCACAACAAGTTACGGCACTGAGTTTCGGTAACTGGCCAGACAGGGATGCGCCAGCGTGGGCACCCAGGACATCTGCCACCTGGAGTCCCACAAGCGGCGATGGGCTTTCCGTAGCAGCCGACACTTCTCTCCCCACTGTCAGCCACACACACTCAGTACACAGCCAGGAGGAGGAGGAGCCACAGAGGAGGGACACGACTTCAGTGCAAGAGCCTCCCAAAGCACCCAGCACATATCCCCTTATCCCCCAAATGAAAAGATGCTGTATCGCTCACTGTCCTCCTCCCGCGGTGTCCCTCTGTCCTCCCATGAAGATGACAGGGCGGAGCTTAAAAAGGAAGGGGTGTGGCCTTGACAGGAAGGGGTGGGTCATAGTTAAATTAGGGGGTGCGCGAGCTTAGTCAGGCCTAGGGCAGCACAAAACCTAAATACACCACTGCTGCTACCTCCAGAGTAGCTGATACTTGAGATCTTAGCTGTGGCAGGGCTGGCAGCCTGAAGCAATCTATTTGAGGAGCCAGCTATAGGACTTCACCCTACGGGATCTGGTCTAGGGAAGAATTGCGTCCCTCACTGGGAAGAGTCCGGTGGAAGCTGAAAGGTGTGCATCTGATCTAGATGACCCTGGGAGTGTGGAGGCTTGTGGATAAGCAGAACAAACTTGCAGTTTAAAAATGAGACCAGCAATTAAAGCCTCTGTATTCCTGACAGCACAGGATATAGTTAATGATCTGATTGTAAGCTCTTTAGTCTGGCTACAAATGTCACTTCTATTTCCAAAGACAGCTACTATCTTGCTCTGTGCTTTTCAGCAATGGCTTTATATAATCATGTGATTTAACATGGAAAACTGAAACGCTGAGTTGAATGCAATTTATATGGGTACCATAACAGTGGACAATTGTTATGGAAGAACATTGGTACATTTCCCTGTTTCAGCTACCATGTCTCTGGTTATGACACCCACACAACATAACTAGATCAGTGAATTATCCCGCGGCGAAGGATTGGCCTAAGAGAAGCGCCATTTACCTAAAAGCTTGTGGCATTGAATATAAATTGAATATTAACATGATCTGACACAACACATGTGGACGCAGCCGTGCCATTGAGCCGCCGAAGTGGAAAAAAGTTCCCCGGCCTTACTACAATACTTAATTACCGTGACAAAGACATCACTCTATGGACAGACAGGCCAGCGCTATTACCCGGCATCACTGCCTATGAATTTGAAAGAAAAAAAGACCTTTGATGCTTTGAAAATGTTATTTTGAAAGGGCTTATCCAGCCAACAAATAAAATAACAGGGAATGGCTAATGCTGTCTGGCAGAACTATAGCTGTAAAGCTGCACATTAGGTTTTGAGCAGGTTTTTCACAGGGCTTCCAGACAGGAATGCTTTTATTCTTTTCACATAATTCTGTGCTGCTGTGCTTAGAAATAGCTGTACCACTGAGTTCATCTTTAGGGTCTCACATCAAAGGACGTGTATGCGTGTCATTTTATGTCATTATGTATGTGATACAGCTACAGTTGTGTTCCAATTATTCATTTCTGAATGTGTTACTGCCATACCACTGTGGCCCAGCCGCTTGGTATGTCAAAAACTATAAACAGAAACATTTTTCTTTACCTCTGGAAGTCATTGGACAGCTTTAACTCTTGCATTGTAACAGTGGGGTCCTGGGTTCAACACCCACCAAGAATAGAAGGGAATTCAATAAAGCAGTAATGTCACTTTTCTGGCAGCATGGCCCCTTTAACATGGCCTGCATTCATTTTGTGAAAGCCTTGCGCCAGTTTTGGTACAGTTTTTGGTACGGCTTTGCATCTGTACACAGTTAATCACAGGCTCTACCCACCCAACCACTCAAACTCAAGGCCGCTGTGTCTGAAGGTGGAAGGAGTCTGATGGGAAACCCTGGGCTAATAAATTGACAGTGAATGGCAGCGGGCAAATCCTAAAGCCACTATTGGACAGAATAGTGCCTATCGATCCGCACCTGCCATGCACTGTCAATCAACAGTAAAGTAGTCCTGATGGGACGGCACAGCAAAGATGAGTGAGGCCTGTAATTGTCATCATAGGTATACCTCAACTATGTGGAAACAAATCCAGACAATCACATTGTCTGATTTTTTAAAGAATTTATTTGCAAATTATGGTGGAAAATAAGTATTTGGTCAATATCAAAAGTTCATCTCAATACTTTGTTATATATCCTTTGTTGGCAATGACAGAGGTCAAACGTTTTCTGTAAGTCTTCACAAGGTTGTCACACACTGTTATTGGTATGTTGGCCCATTCCTCCATGCAGATCTCCTTTAGAGCAGTGATGTTTTGGGGCTGTCGCTGGGCAACACAGACTTTCAACTTCCTCCAAAGGTTTTCTATGGGGTTGAGATCTGGAGATTGGCTAGGCCACTCCAGGACCTTGAAATGCTTCTTACGAAGCCACTCCTTCGTTGCCCGGGCGGTGTGTTTGGGATCATTGTCATGCTGAAAGACCCAGCCACGTTTCATCTTCAATGCCCTTGCTGATGGGAGGAGGTTTGCACTAAAAATCTCACGATACATGGACCCATTCATTCTTTCATGTACATGGATCAGTCATCCGTTCTCTTTGCAGAGAAACAGCCCCAAAGCATGATGTTGCCACCACCATGCTTCACAGTAGGTATGGTGTTCTTTGGTAGCAACTCAGCATTCTCTCTCCTCCAAACACGACGAGTTGTGTTTCTACCAAACAGTTCTACTTTGGTTTCATCTGACCATATGACATTCTCCCAATCTTCTTCTGGATCATCCAAATGCTCTCTAGCAAACCTCAGACGGGCCCGGACATGTACTGGCTTAAGCAGGGGGACACGTCTGGCACTGCAGGATCTGAGTCCCTGGCGGCGTAGTGTGTTACTGATGGTAGCACACTACCATCATCGTTGGTCCCAGCTCTCTGCAGGTCATTCACTAGGTCCCCCCATGTGGTTCTGGGATTTTTGCTCACCGTTCTTGTGATAATTTTGACCCCACGGGGTGAGATTTTGCGTGGAGCCCCAGATCGAGGGAGATTATCAGTGGTCTTGTATGTCTTCCATTTTCTAATTATTGCTCCCACAGTTGATTTCTTCACACCAAGCTGCTTGCCTATTGTAGATTCAGTCTTCCCAGCCTGGTTCAGGTCTACAATTTTGTTTCTGGTGTCCTTCGACAGCTCTTGGGTCTTCACCATAGTGGAGTTTGGAGTGTGATTGTTTGAGGTTGTGGACAGGTGTCTTTTATACTGATAACAAGTTCAAACAGGTGCCATTAATACAGGTAATGAGTGGAGGACATAGGAGCCTCTTGAAGAAGATACAGGTCTGTGAGAGCCAGAAATCTTGCTTGTTTGTAGGTGATCAAATACTTATTTTCCACCATAATTTGCAAATAAATTCTTTCAAAAATCAGACAATGTGATTGTCTGGATTTGTTTCCACATTTTGTCTCTCATAGTTGAGGTATACCTATGATGACAATTACAGGCCTCTCTCATCTTTTTAAGTGGGAGAACTTGCACAATTGGTGGCTGACTAAATACTTTTTTGCCCCACTGTAAATACCTGAAATAAATAAAAATAAATAAACTAGTCTCAGCGTTCCCCATCAAGTTTCCCCCACTCCTATTATGAAACTATGCACCTGTCAGTGTGCCAGGCTGGGAGGGGGGGTGGAAGCACCCTGGGGAAGGAGTGTCCACTATGGACATTGTGACCTCAGCGGCAGCGTTGGCAGATTCATGTACATCTCCAACACTTTTGTTGCTGTGTTCCAACCGAATTCTAAAGATTGTCTACGGCACCCCAGTATGCATGTCATTTGCATGATCTCACCATAATTGTGTGGACTGTGTTATGCCCCGTACACAAGATCGGATTTTCCGACAACAAATCTTGGATGTGAGCTTGTTGGCGTAAAGTCCAACTGTGTGTATGCTCCATCGAACATTTGTTGTCGGACTTTCCGCGAACAAATGTTGGCTAGCAGGTTCTCAAATTTTCCGCCAACAAATGTTTGTTGTCGGACTTTCCAATCGTGTGTACACAAGTCCGTCGGACAAAAGTCCATGCATGCTCAGAATCAATTACGAGCCGGAGATATAACTAGCGTTCATAATGGAGATATCATGTGTGTCTTGTGCGTCACTACATTCGTAATTGTTGGCCAACATTTGTGTGACCGTGTGTATGCAAGGCAAGTTGGAGCCAACATCTTTCGAACAAAATTCCACGGTTTTGTTGTCGGAAAGTCCGATTGTGTGTATGGGGCATGAGAGTTGTCTATGGCTACTTCGGCTGAAGAATCCGACATTCTCTCAGGGCGAACACCAGTACTACAAGGTTTATTAAGTGCCATAAAAATTGTTGAATCCAGGTATAATCACACCTCACTATTCACAGAGAATCAGAGACAAAGCTGAACTCCAGGAAGCTACATACACATTGGAGATATCTATGAAAATCTTTACCTATGAGACATCACAACCCTGAGAACTGCAGTGCAGCAACAGCACTACGACAGGATACAGACACACCCCTAACTTTCTGATTGGACAGAAAGAGTAATAGCATACTGATGAGGTCAGTGTTCTGCTCTCTTGTTAACTCATATCTGCTACTACCACCTCTCCCTCTCCCTACCTGAGTGCTGCTGTGCAGAAGATAACATGAGGCTGATACCAAGACAGATGAGGGTATTTATACTAGCTGCGTTTGAAAATATATTTATTATTATGATTTTTAAATAATTTGTATTAATTTTAAAAGGGTATAACATACAACACAGAGCCTATTGGGCATACCCAGGCTCAACAGGTCTCAAGGACCAAAAATAGCTATACATAAACAACTAACTAAGTCATGTGACTCAAAAACCGCATCAAAAACGTAACGAGGGTGCGTTATCGATGTGTTCTTGCTGCGTTTTTAATGCATTTCAACAGAGAGGTGCGATTTTGTTGTGGTTTTTTTTAACTGACCAAAAATGCAGCAAGCAAGATTTTTAACACCATAACGAAAGCACAACGGACCAGTGTGAAGACATGCATAGAATTTAAAGGGAGGCATTTTTCTTGAGCTTTTCTTGCTAAAGGTTCCGATAATGGTCGACAATACATTCATATTCATTTAACATATATATATATATATTTTTTTTTTTTTTATAATACTGTCCTTTTTCGTTTTCCGTTTTGGCCAATTGCATTTTCCTTTTCAGTTTCAGCACCAAAATTTCTCTTTGAAGCACCTCTAATAATTATTAGTTTTTAGGCGACCTAATGAAGATGAAAAGACTCACGGGAAACTTCCTGCTACTAGCCGCAAGTAGGCAGCTCTACCTAAAGCTATGGGTGGCTGCTGGCTCCCACAGCTGTGCCCACTTGCATAACAAAATGCAGTGATCACATGCAAGTGATCTGGCGCACATCTAATCGCAGGCAGGGTGCAGTTGCAGGTGTGAATGTACCCTAAATGTAGATGGCAAATGTTATTTTTAAAAATACGACAAACCTTCTTCTCTAAATTACTCTTTTCTCATACTGAATTCAAAACAATCTTAACTGGATTATTCTCAATGCTTCTTTTACCAAGATGAAGGTGGCATTATCTAATAAATATCCACTAGAGGGAGAACCTACAGTTCTCAGCACGAAATATGAAACAGCAAATATGTCGGAATGTGAACGCCACATAAAAAAAAATGACTTCCCTATCAATTTTACCCAAATATTTTACTCTCTGAAGGCAAACACTTGATTCCTGTTTAAAATGAGCAGAAGTGGGAAAATCCCCTTAAAACTTTTTTATTATAAAATGTGTCTGGTGTTGTCCCCATGTGACACAGTGACTCCAGAGTCCCGGCTATTTGTTGAAAACAGGTGTTTGATGGAAAACATTTTGTTGCGGTCTTTTCTATACGCGACATCACTGCAAAGCAGCCGGGCGCAACGCCAAGGCAAGGTGAACGGTGGCAGATGGGCCGACTATATATTCTGCTCGTGTTTTAGTAATCTCATTATTAATAGCTTCCTCCTGCAGTCCCCATGGGGGTCATTCCCTGCCTGGTAATGGGCCTTCTTATCTTTACCTTAGATGCCTCCGACAGGGATGATTATGAAGAAAGAGATGCTCCAATTTCATCCGTTAAATAATGTGTACAGTATTGACAATGGAGCCATAAGATTGACAGATGCTGATTCGGCATTGTAACAGGCGGCTTTTCATTGTGGTGATGTGCGCATCATTTCAAATGAATACATTACATTACAAGCAGATTGTAGCCTTCCAGCTGTCAGGGAACAATACTGCCATTAACAGGTATTTCCAGGAAAAATGAACAGTTTTTATAGTAACAAATAAGCCCCTCCTCCTTTTCCACAACACCTGGCCAGGATACTCTTCTTGCAGTCTTCACCTAAAGCGGTATTAAACCCAAAACCAAAAATGTAATATATTGCATCTTACCAATCATTAGATGTGGTGGCTGCATTAATTTATAGGCTTTTTTTCCCTCTGTTCTCACCTACAATCTGGCCTTCTGTATTAGAGCGCCTCCACTCTGGGGGGACACATTTAGACAGCAGCATTGTCAGTCTGGGAAGGAGGGAGTGTTAGATGTACTAGCAGATTTAAATACACTAACAAAATGAAGCCAAACTTCAGGCACAGTTCCCAGCAGGGGTTACCATACAATCACATGGGGTAGAGAAACACCTGATTTCTAAAAACGTAGACTGTATCCTTTCCTCCTTGTATTTTAGGATATCATGCGAAGGTACTAATGGTGGGACTAGACTGTTTGCTAAGTGGAAGGTGGATGTGCCTGCCCTGGCTGACGACGATTGGGAAGAAGGGATCCAACAGTATATCCCCCTGATGGTCTCAGCGAGGGACAGGTATATTCAGCTCAAGTTTCTCCATAGGGCATACTATACGCCACAGAGACTTTCTAGAATATACCCAACCCAAACAGATAGATGCCCTAAATGCAATAATGAGCTGAGTACCTTTATACATGTTGTGTGGTCTTGCCCTGTTATACAACAATTTTGGTTGCAAGTGGTAGACACTATCAATTCAATAGGTTGTCCACAATTCCCAACTGTTCTCCTTTTAGGAGTATGTGACAATGTCATACCTAACACGCATAAGAGACTATTTGTGTTCTACACCTCATTCTATGCTAGGAAAGCTGTCCTAATTAAGTGGAAGCAACCAGACCCTCCCATGGTCTCCCAATGGAAAGCCCTGGTGAACTCCACTCTACCGCTCTATAAACTTACCTATATAAAGGATCCTAGCTCAAACTATA
Organism: Aquarana catesbeiana; assembly: GCF_042186555.1. Classification (NCBI taxonomy): domain Eukaryota; kingdom Metazoa; phylum Chordata; class Amphibia; order Anura; family Ranidae; genus Aquarana; species Aquarana catesbeiana. The sequence continues at coordinate 208,395,308 of NC_133332.1, read as the reverse complement.
TGTTAAAAATACGGTCGAGTTAACAATCCTACTATGTACCAATGTAAGCAGCAAGGACTATATTCCAATGATATAAACATATCTGCCTTACGATCCATGCACAACTTTGTACAAAGATGTTTGATTGTCACATATATGACACTATTCACCGTAATTGTATATATGTTCTGTACAGCCGCAATAAGTTTGATTGTATGTATAAATTTCTCCCTTTGGAGACAAATAAAAACTTTTCTGTTAAAAAAAAAACCCCACTAGCACTTTATAAGCAGTTACAGCAAACACTTTTTCCCTTTCGGGATAAAGGTTTCACATAAATAAATAAAACGGATCATGGTAAGCACCCCTGCCAAGTTAAATAGTTTGTCTCATCCCTGTAACCGATACATCTGGCAAAAGAGCTTGTTCTTTAAAAAACAAAACAATAGAGTTATTGGCCAGATCACCCAATGCAAATATAAGAAAGAAAGACTAAAAAAAACAAATGCAGCCATCACTACAAGATAATAAATGTTCGCTTTTGGGTTTAATACTGCTGTAAGCCCAAAGCCTAGGCAAAGGCTCTGGCTACCAGGAGCACTGTTTTTCACATTATTAGACACTGCAAAAGGTCTAGAGTTTTCAATCAGAACCTGTCTAGTAGTCTTGCAAAAAAAAAAAAAATACAAGAATCAGAAGGGCAAAATCATTGTGCAGCACTTCATAAAAGGAATGCACAAGTATGTTATATATATTATTTATTTGCAGTTTTTCGCGGGCAATTTGTCGGGGCAATGGCTGGTGTTGGCGCTTCAATCTCGAAAAGATGCAGCTTGTCACGTTGCCTGCCACCAGATGTGGATTGTCACTTGCCACGCCTCCTGCCACCAGATGCAATTGTCACTTGCCACGTCGCCTGCCACCAGATTTGGATTGTCACTTGCCACATCCCCTGCCACCAGATGCAGCTTGTCACGTCACTTGCCACCAGATACGGAATTTGTCACTTGCCATGTCCCCTGCCACCAGATGCAGCTTGTCACATCACCTGCCACCAGATGTGGATTGTCACTTGCCATGTCCCCCACCATCAGGGCATCAACTCTCGACATCGACTTCCCGCCCCGGCCAATCAGGACAGGGGGCCGAAGACTCAGAACCCGAAAATAATACCCGGTCAACACAGAAGCCATGGCACCGGGCAAGGTCCATACAGACATGAACAGTGGTGGCCTGAGCATTGTGGGCGCACAGGCGCCACTCCCCCCAACAACTCTGCCGCTCTCCCTATCCATGTGCCCAGCCCCTTACAGGATGCCGGTCACATGAATTCCTATGGTGGGTATGTGTTTTTTGAAGCACCTAATTAGAGCCAGAGGCTCTAATAGGCTTCAAAACAGGGTGGGCTCGGGGTGTAGAGAGCGTGCCCCGATTCCACCTAATTGTGTGACCATAGCGAATTAATTTTCGCTATTTTCACACTACAGTTACTCCTCACCAATCAGGAGGCAGGCCCCTGGTGTGGGGGGCATCAGTGCAGCGCCGCCTGGAAGGGGGGGTTGTGCTGGTTGTTTGCTGCCCCCCAGAAGAAAAGCCCACCAGCCGCCACTGGACATGAATGAGCAAGTTTGGGGTGGAGGAACTTGACTGGCCTGCACAGAGTCCTGACCTCAGCCTGATAGAACACCGTTGGGATGAATTAGAGCAGAGACTGCAAGCCAGGTCTCCAACATCAGTGCCTGACCTCACAAATGCGCTTCTGGAAGAATGGTCAAACATTCCCATTGACACACTCCTAAACCTTGTGGACAGCCTTCCCAGAAGAGTTGAAGCTGTTACAGCTGCAAAGGGGTGGCTAACTCAATATTGAACCCTACGGACTAAGACTGGGACTCCAGTAAAGTTCATGTGCGTGTAAAGGCAGGTGTCCCAATACTTTTGACAATATAGTATATGTGAATGGGGTCTTATTGGCATGCAATTGTTTTAGGACATGGACATGGAGACCATGGATGTGGCAGAGGGCAGGCGGGATAAGCAGCCAGTTTAGGGCGGAGTCAGTCAATAGCAACAACAAAAGCTTTTAGTCTACTATAGTGATGTTCAATGTTCTTTACTTTCTATTGAAGAGGAGTAAAATTAGACATGTGAATACATAAATATCTATAAATGAACTGACGCGTTGGCGCTCACTTATAAAAACTGCGTCTCGCAGCAACCAATCACAGATTACAGAAAAGTGAAAGCGATAAAGATTTTTAAAAAACAGGTATCAGTGGACCGTTTTTAGTGCGCGTTTCGCCGCGTAGGTGTAGTAAAACAGCATTATTAAATCTCATAAATACTCATCTTCTCCAGATACCTTCTTCTGACTCAAGTCAAGCGAAAGAGATTTCAATCACTTTAGTAAATGGACTCCGATGAATTGAATTCATTACAACAGCCATATCGGGCTCGTACGCAGCCTTTTCTCTCTTCCCCTTGTGCAAGGGGTCTGTGGCATATTTACGCACTAATAACATTTTAATGGGGCCCCGTTATTCTCTAGTCGCAGCATCTGACGAGGTAGCCTGACAGATGTGTTCTGATTAGGTTTAGCTAGATGGTTTGCATTTGCGCACAGCGGCGGCGGAGAAGCCCACAGTGATGACAAGCAGGTACGACAAGGTCGCCGCATCCCTTAGCTGAGAAAATGAACCTCGTTGTGCGGCAGGCGCTGAATATTGAATTTGACTCTTACTCCTGCTGCGAATTGCCAATTCTCTCGCCTATCTCCCACGCTGCCTCTGGGCATGACTGGGCCGCATGTTTTTCAAGAGACGGCAGTGAAAAAAAAAATCAACACAGAGCTGAACAGGGACTATGCAAAATTTTAAAAAATGGAAATTCATTTGACTCATTTGACCTGTGCGCTCCACAGGTCATCTTCATATAGACGGGGTAACATACAGAGTTGAAACGCTTTGCTTGTGTCGCAATGTGCACGCCAGGATTTACTTGTCTGAATTCATTTTCAACTGATCCTTTTCAGATCAGCTTTTTATGCTTTAAGGATTTCATCAAATTGTATTTCAAACCCTCATCTGCTTTTTAACCAAAATACATTGAGACAGGCTTTTCCAGTAGATGTCAAAATGTTTTAAAATAAGTGCCATATGGGAGGAGTTCTGTCTTTAGTATAATCATGTGATCAGTTCTAGTGTTGCAAAAAGAAACTCTACATCCCTGCCATGCCTTTACCATCACCAGGAGTCTGCCAGTGTAGTAAGAATAAGCCTAGGTTCAAACTAGTGCTGCTGCATAATCATGCGTTTTTCAGTGCATTTTTGCATGTTATTACATGCGTTCTAATGCATTTTCATGCTTCATACATTTTTTTTGTAAGGTGCAGAGAACTGGATTTTATGTGATAGTGGGAAGAATGCCCCTTACACTTGTGATCATTGGGAAGAATTACCCCTTAATAGGTAGCTTAAAAGATCAGTGGTGTCAGTGAGAAGTTATTTGAGAGGAAGAAATTGCTCATTACTCAAGGAACTCTTAGCAACCTCTACAGGAACCCTTGGGTTCCATGGAAGCCTGGTTGAGGAACACTGGGTAAGACCCTCTGTCAAGATGTTCTTGCTGCCTTTGTCCCCATTTGGGAGATTCAACACTCTATTTGTTCTGGTGACCACTGTCACAGAGAAAACAGTGGGGAGAAATCCAAAATTTTAGAGGTGTCCCTCGATCAAGAGATGAGGAGAAATCTTCCAATGGGGACACCTGTTCCTGGGACAACTAAGAGGGGAATCTCCTTCACTTTGGGAGATTTTCTTTAACTTCCTGATGCATCTCTGGAACAGGAAAAGAAAAGAAATGTCCCTAATAGTACACAGACAGCAAAAAAACTGACAGGGTTTTTAACCCTTCCCTACTCTAAAATCTAAACCTAAAATGACAAAAAATTGTCTATGCATACACTTTAATGACACTAAAACAACAGAGGAGTAGTGTAGCTGCTGGAATTCTCAAGAGATGTAATAAGCCATTGGGTGTTTTGGGCCATCATACTCAACTTATAATTGAATTAACACTTTTGGGTGGAGGGGTTTAAATTCCTGGGCTTTGGCATTCAGGGAGAGTAAAGCTATGCATCAATATGACACGATAGTAGCCTGAAAAAACTCAGTCTGTGGGCTCTGCCCAATGCTGCTGGCTGGCCAGAGTCATAGAATAATCAGCTGGGTGGGTTAGTTATCACTATTGTCCCCTATTAGCAATGGCAGAAATGTCTCTCACCCCTCCTTTCGCTGTAGCAGGAATATTTTTTGGTTGACAGTGGATTCAATGGCAGACAGGTGCATCTTAAGGTGGTTTGATGGCATCTACATGTATGACCGCGCTATGAGCACCTGAAATAAAAATATTCTCTTTAGACCAGCACAGGACACGTATGGCAAAAAAGATGCAGGAGCCATCTTCAAAAATGACAGCAAGCAGTGTGCTCCAAAGTCCACCACCCCACATGAAAATGTTTTTGGACTAATTAGTGTGACTGTAACCTGCCACATTGTTTTCTGAGTTCAGAGGAAACAACTCGATTGAATTTTATAATTATCTTTCTCTTGTACATTAATCCCTCCTAAAACACTCTACAAGTGTTAATTGGTTGTGTGGAGTGATTTTAATTGCTCCTATTTTCAAAACAATCACCTAAAGCTGAACTCTACCCTAACCCCCACTAAACTTCACCTCTCCCCAACTAGCTAATCCCATAATTAGATTAAAAAGAGCCATTTATTTCCCTAAATTCATGGTAAAAAGATGTACAAAGTCTTGAATCACCTATATTCTGACCTTCAGAGAGGGAGGGTCCTTCTTATGCCCCGTACACACGGTCGGATTTTTCGATGGAAAATGTCCAATCGGAGCGTGTTGTCGGAAATTCTGACCGTGTGTGGGCTCCATCGGACATTTTCCATTGGATTTTCCGACACACAAAGTTGGAGAGCAGGAGATAAAATTTTCCGACAACAAAATCCGTTGTCGGAAATTCCGATCGTGTGTACACAAATCCGACGGACAAAGTGCCACGCATGCTCAGAATAAATAAAGAGATGAAAGCTATTGGCCACTGCCCCGTTTATAGTCCCGACGTACGTGTTTTACGTCACCGCGTTTAGAACGATCGGATTTTCCGACAACTTTGTGTGACCGTGTGTATGCAAGACAAGTTTGAGCCAACATCCGTCGGAAAAAATCCTAGGATTTTGTTGTTGGAATGTCCGAACAAAGTCCGACCGTGTGTACGGGGCATTAGAGTGCCTACAAAGTTGTTTCCTTTTGGTGGGGACCTCAGTGCCTCACCGGCCATAAAGAAACCAACGGCAGCATGATGGCTTTCTAACACAGGGCAACAACTAGATCAGTCAGCAGCAGGCCTAGGCTACAACAGTGGATCACTCTTCATTCTTAAATAAGGTCCCACAGTAACGGTGGCCTCAGGTTGCGTGGCAAATTTATCTGAAGATGCCTCTAAATTTCAGTTGCCCTTTCATTGTCAACAAACAGTGAGGACTTTGCATCTTTGGTCTACTGAACCCTCCCAGCTAGGTTGAACCTTCAAACTGCTGACCCCGTGCTTTGACCAATTCTTGAGAACCTCCTTATATCCTGTATTATTATTAAGAGTCTTTTGAAGCTTCTTTTTGGCCTGACTTCATAAGCGTTCTTGCAGCGCTGAGGGAAGTCCAGATGTGTGGGGGGGTGGGAGCCCGCTGGTTGTGCGTTCACACATCGTCTGCTTGCTGGGCAGGCACAGAAGCTAAAGGAATTATCAGAACTAATTAATTAGCTGTGAGGAAGTTCCCAGTCTCCTATCAGCAGGTGACAATGATGCCAAAAGATCAAACGAGGGTCATTATCACTGCATGATTATTCATCAGTACCTTAGAATATTAGTCTGAAAATAGTCACTCATTTTCTCTTCCTCATTTCTCACTCTCTCTTTTCATTCCCTAATTTTCTCTCTCACTTTCTTGATATCCCTCCTTTCCCTTTCTCTGTTTTCTCTCAATTTTCACTCCCCTCTCTTTCTCTATTTCTCCATCCTTTTCCAATTCCTTCCTCTCAGTCTCTGTGTATCTCTTTCTATAAAAAATGAAGTGCGAAGTTTGGAAGGTGAAAGAAATTGGGTTTTCTTTCACAGTTCAGTGGAGGACCTTAAAACAGAACTCCAGGTATGATCTTTATTGCATACTTAGACACAGGGGGTCGCTTGTTCAGCACTGAATGTTTTTTAATGAACGCGTTCTGTGATTGGTCAAGGTGGGAGCATGCTGACATGATCGCCACCTTGTCCAATCTGCAAATGCTGTGTCTTCATTGATTAAAAATACAAGGTAAATGGTGGCATTGTAGAGCGAGCAACCCGTTGTGGTCAGTGTGCAGAAGGGAACGCTCTTGGCCCAGGACTCAAAACATTGTGGTATAGTAGTACCACGGGCTAGATATGAGATTGATCCAAGCTGAACCAACAAAAGTATGTCTAGCACTACCCCTACAAGGGCCACTGATTTATGTCCCAGGTTCCCTTCCCACTAGTGCAGCAACAGCCAAGCAAACAGCAACTTTAACTCCTCTGGCTCAGAAAACAGTCTAGGTTTTGCCTTTTTAAAATTTTATTGCAGATCAACTTGGATGGAGTTTTGGGAGCAGTGGGATACTCCAGAACACTAAATAGGAATGTGAAGACACTATTCACTTAGCCGCATCTTCTTTACACAGTCCTCCAAGCATTAGGACAAGAAGTGGGCAGCACTGGTACACCATTAGCAATGTCCCAGGCAGTGGCGGCCAGTGGTAATTTTTTTGGGGGGGCGACAAACAGTACCAACCCCCCCCCCCCTGTCGGTTGGCGGGCGGGTCTGGTGCACTTACCCCATCTATGCAGCACTTCACCAGCGGCTTCCCTTGCTCGGCGGCGGTGACAGCTTTCCCTTCCTCTGATCTCCACGGGCATCAGCGTCTTCTGTTTCCTCCCTCCTCCTCTGCGGCCAATCGGGTGTCTTCGCTTTAGGCCAATCGGAAAACTTGGCTGGATTAAGGATAAGTGTTACAACAGCGGGTATTCATTCGCTGTTGTAACACCTGGGTGGGCTCATGGTACAATGCTCTGCGCTCTGATTTCACCCTATTTTGAAGCCCATTAAAGCCTTTGGCTCTAATCAGGTGCTTAAAAAAAATACCCCCCCGGGTGTAATTCAGGCGACCAGCATCCTGAAAGGGGCCAGATGCATGAATAGGGGGTGGCGGCAGCAGCGGTGGATAGATTCATGCTATGCATGAATCTATCCATTACTCATATAGGGGTGGCATAGATAGAGGGGGCGGTGCCCCTAATGGATGGGCCGCCACTGGTCCCAGGCCAGGCAAGCCTTAAACTGATTCTAGCAGGGGATAACAACAGCAACAGTCACTGGGATCCTTTCTTCCTTAGGTTTGTACTCACAATGTCCCCAGGGTGCCTCCCTCAGACTCAGGCAGGCAGACTCCCCTGTAGAGCTCCCAGATAAGATCCTCAGTGGCACTATTTATTTGGCTCCCAAAGGACATGTAGCAGGATAGGCCCCCCAGCTAAACACAGCTAGGATCTCGATTAGACAGGCAATACCTTCTAGTAGGACAGCCAGGAAGGGCTGGCACCCCTTGTGGCTGGGAACCTCTCCTCCTGGAAAAGAAACCCGCTCTCTGGTACTACAAACTATTTATGCACTCCCCAACCACCATCTGGGCAAACCTCCCCAGAGATTGTCTGGAGCTGCATAAACATTCAGGCTGCTTATCTGACTCTAACACCCACTATATTCTGGAAATCATCAGAACACAGGGGAATGCAATCAAACTCACAGCCTGTAGAGCCCAGAGCAGCCTAAAGCAACTACACCCTGCTCCATTGTTTACAGCAGAGCCACAAAATTAAATTTGCCTACTCCTCACTAGTAGCCTAACTGGGAGGGTGCTACATATGCAATAAAAATCATACCTGGAGTCCAGCTTTACGGGTGTAAACCTTGTAAGGTTTGTAAGGAAGTGGCTTTGTGTTGTCAGCCTGGAACAGGAGGCACTGTCACTGGCAGGATCTCCTGGTAAGAAGCTTTGCAAATTGCAACAGATTCACAAAAAAACAATTTGTTTAAGAAAATGATATGCAGTGAGACATGATGACAACACACTGAAACATAGATTTTGGGTTTACGTATACACTTTAAAATTGTGTATTTCAAATACTGGAATTCAGGTTGTTTGCAGACTAATATGTACCATAAAGTAGATAGCATTTATAAATGGTGAACTGAAAGTGGAGAACTTTTTAACAAAACACACAATGATGCCGCAGCGGATTGCTGAATGTCAACGTCCCTTTTCTAGGGAGTGCTGACAGCTGTCACAATGATCAGTTTGCCTTTCTCCACACAGAACTGCGTCCCTGTATCCCATCTGACATGCGGCATCCAATAAACACATTTTTTCTCATCATTTTTGGAGAGTGGTCAGTTTGCCTTTTTTTTTAAATCGAGTGTGCAAAAAATTTTTGCCCACTGAAAGCTCTTGCTTGTAACGAACATCGCTGAGCATTTTTTTTTTTTTTTTTGTGTTATACTGCATGGTTTTCCAGATACTGGCGCTAGCCCCCGGAAAGGCTATTGCATCAGGTCAAATAGAACAAACCGTGAACATGCAATAACATCGCAGACTTGGCTGGAGGCTTCACAATCACAAAGCAGAAATTACGTCGAAATTGTAAACACACGGGAAGCCAAAACACAAACACGAGGACGAAACGGAACAGTCCCTCCAGGCCCTCTGTCTGTTTTGTTTTCCATGTATCGCTGGACAAAAATGAATGTACACTTTCAAGCGGCAGGAGCCTGTGAGTGAGTCCGGCCCACCTGAAGCTTCATTTGGCTGTCTGATAGGAGATGATGTTGTACTGATGGAGGGTTTGACAAGAGCTGCTGCTAAAATAACAGCAGTAATGATATCTCGGGGGTTGCAGGTTACACTGTCGATAATAATAAGTGCAGATGGGGGGGCATGGTGTCAGGGAGAGGGTCATGGCGCAGGTCCGCATAGGTTGAGCGCAGAGCTGTGGGAACACAGGAGCTCACCTCTCAAAGTGTCCCCTCCACCACCACCACCTCCATCACAAACAGTCCAGGCAGACTACAAGGCGGTTCTCATGGAGGAGCAAACTGCAGGATGTGCCAATTTCACACTGTCTTTCAGAGTGGAAAAAATAACAGAGCTTCTTCGATGAATTAAAATGTATTCTCAGCTCCTGACAAGACGTAACGCTTTCTGCTGTAAAGCCATAGGCGTTGAGTTGCCCACGCACATAATATTCACATTGTGAGATCCTTGTTATGTTGATTGCATCGGACGCAGGTTGTAGTCTGTGCAATGCTGTGAAATGCCTTGTTCCCACGTAACATAACCCAGAGCTTTGCTGATGTGTGTCAGCGTGCGTTTTAGGTGCACTGGTTTTTTTTTTTTTTTTGTTTGTTTTTTTAATTAAACGGAACAGCAAAATGCAGGTCAGTGCAACAAAAATACAGCTTGTAGGGTTTATTCCAATGGTGCACATTGCAGTGTTCAGGTTCTGCTGACAACAATGTACAGTGCCTTGCAAAAGTATTCACCCCCCCTTGGCATTTTTTCGTGTTTTGTTGCCTCACAACCTGGAATTAACATGGATTGTTTGAGAATTTGCATCATTTAATTTACAGAACATGCCCACAACTTTGAAGATGTTTTTTTTTATTATTATTATTGTGAAGCAAACAACAAATAGGACAAAACAACAGAAAAAGTCAATGTGCATAACTATTCACCCCCTAAAGTCAATACTTTGTAGAGCCACCTTTTGCGGCCATCACAGCTCCAAGTCGCTTTGAATAAGTCTCTATGAACTTGCCACATCTTACCACTGGGAATTTTGCCCATTCCTCCTTGCAAAACTGCTAAAGCTCCTTCAAATTGGATGGTTTGCATTTGTAATCTTTAAGTCTGACCACAGATTTTCTATTGGATTGAGGTCTGGGCTTTGACTAGGCCATTCCAACACATTTACATGTTTCCCCTTAAACCACTCAAGTGTTGCTTTGGCAGTGTGTTTGGGGTCATTGTCCTGCTGGAAGGTGAACCTCTGTCCTAGCCTCAAATCACACACAGAGTGGTACAGGTTCTGCTCAAGAATATCCCTGTATTTAGCACCATCCATCTTTCACTCAACTCTGACCAGTTTCCCAGTCCCGACTGCTGAAAAACATCCCCACAGCATGATGCTGCCACCACCATGTCTCACTGTGGGGATGGTGTTCTTTGGGTGATGTGATGTGTTGGGTTTGTGCCAGACATAGCATTTTCTTTGATGGCCAAAAAGTTAAATTTTAGTCTCATCAGACCAGACCACCTTCCTCCACACATTTTGGGAGTCTCCCACATGCCTTTTCGCAAACTCAAAACGTGCCATTTTGTGTTTTGCTAAAAGTAATGGCTTTCTTCTGGCTACTCTGCCATAAAGCCAAACTCTATGGAGCGTATGGCTTATTGTCATCCTATGTACAGGTACTCCAGTCTCTGCTGTGGAACTCTGCAGCTCCTCCAGGGTTACCTTAGGTCTCTGTGCTGCCTCTCGGATTAATGCCCTCCTTGCCCGGTCTGTGAGTTTTTGGTGTGCGGCCGTCTCTTGGCAGGTTTGCTGTTGTGCCATGTTCTTTCAATTTGGTTATGATAGATTTGATGGTGCTCCTAGGGATCATCAAAGATTTGGATATTTTCATATAACCTAACCCTGACTTGTACTTCTCAACAACATTGTCCCTTACTTGTTTGGAGAGTTACTTGGTATTCATGGTAGTGTTTGGTTAGTGGTGCCTCTTGCTTAGGTGTTGCAGCCTCTGGGGCCTTTCAAAAAGGTGTGTATATGTAATGATAGATCAGGTGACACTTAGATTGCACACAGGTGGACATCATTTCACCAATTATGTGACTTCTGAAGGTAATTGGTTGCACCAGAGCTTTTTATGGGCTTCATAACAAAGGGGGTGAATACATACGCACATGCCAATTATCAGTTTTTTATTTTTGAAAAAAAGCTTTATGTATATATTTTTCTTATTTTACTTCACCAACTTAGACTATTGTGTTCTGATCCATCACATATAATTCAGATTAAAAAAAACATTGAACCAAAGGCTGTAATGTAACAAAATAGGTAAAAAGCCAAGGGGGGGAATACTTTTGCAAGACACTGTATAATGCATTACTGCAAAAATGGGTTTAATTCCTGTATGTGTTGACAGGGCTGTGGGTCTTTATTGAATCATAATATAAGTAGAGTCATAATGTTCCTGTCTCCTCAGGGGCTCTTTTTTCTATCCAGCCATTGCTGTAGTGCACCAGGTCACCCTACTGTGTAAAGTCAACTGGGAACACCTGTTCCTAAGCCCCCTGAATGTGCAGGCCAGATATAGCCAGCTATGCTGTAGTCCCATTCCTGTGTCTTGGATAGGGAGGGAGGTTGCCCAAAGTTTAGCCCTTTTACAGGAAGACAAAGATGTCCGGAAGGCCATGTAAGGAGGTGGCAGGAATGCAGCTGATTCCATAATTCAGAGTTCTGCCAAATTTATTTTATTTACAAATACTGCAGCTGCTGACTTTTAAAATATGGACATTTACCTGTCCAGGGCACCCGCGATGTCGGCACCCGAAGCCAATCTGTCCCTCAGCTCTCGGGTGAAGGCGTTGCCCTCTTCGGTAAGGAAATCAGGAAGTGAAGTCTTGCAGCTTCACAGCCTAGTTCCCTACTGCTCATGCGCTACTTGCGCTGTGCTATCCCACTGGTCCCTGCTGTCTTCTGGGACCTGAAGACAGCAGGGGGGACGGAGGAGGTGCCGGACATGGCATAGATATCCACGGATACTGCGGCTATCTATGCCCGGAAGTGGGAGCAAATACCTGGATTATACAGGTATCTGCTCCCCTCTCCCCCCTGAAAGGTGCCAAATGTGACACTGGAGGGGGGGGGGATTCTGAAAAGCGGAAGTTCCATTTTTGGGTGGAACTCCACTTTAAAGTGGAACGACTTCCAAGTACCCGAACACACATTGCTTTACCTACCAAAATATTTTTATTCTGTTCAGCTAGTCTTGTGATTAACACATCCCCTTCCCACTGCATATCAAGCAGGGCAACATCACCTTTTATTAATATGGACAAAAAATTTCCTGTATCACCTGCCAGCTCATTGGACTGCCAATTTGTATAATCACAGAATTCTCTGTTCTCCCTTTCACCCTTCTGCTAGCCACCTGAAAACCTCTCCCCACACTGTACCATTCAACCTGACTGGCTCATGGTGTAGAACCTCCCATTCTCAGCCTGATTTCTACTGTGTGGGGGATTGCAGAAAATAATAAAAAGATTTCAACCAGGTATACTAATACTATTTAAATTATGTACAGTATTTTTAAATAATACATAACTAGACTAAAACATAGATAGACAGATAGATAGATAGATAGATAGATAGATAGATAGATAGATAGATAGATAGATAGATAGATAGATAGATAGATAGATAGATAGATAGATAGATCAGAATCAGAATCGAACACCTTGACTTGCTGATTTACAGCTATAATCCCAGCTGTAATGATGCCTTCTATTTATCTCTCCCAATGTTAATTTGTTCCCCTTTAATCGCCGGTTCCTGCGGTTACCATGGAAACAGCATGGGCTGCCCAGGGCCTTTTCCGATAAATATACATTTTAACCTCCCATCACATAATATCTCAGCACTGTAGAATGCCTGCCAGGTTCACATTTAAGCGCAGAATCTTCGACCTGCTCGGGGAGAGAGATGCGCGCCGCAGACAATTTAATCACAATTCTTCATTATTTAAACGGCAGAAAATTAAACGGCTTTGCCATGACAGGCTTGTATGCAGAATATTCTGTACTCAGAGTGTGAAGGCTCATCTGTAATGGAATGTGCTAAAAGCGGTCTTTTGATTATATTTGTTATTGTGCATTTTAAAGCGGACCCCCAGTCTGATAGGACGATGAGACGTGGCGCTCTCAATTTGACACCTTCCAATGCAATGGAAGACCAGCTAGCCCGGTGTCTGACACCTCCACAAGCCAAGTGCCTTCGTGTCCTGCTGACTGACAGCACAATTTACACACAGTGGTCATCTCATCTTTCCTGCTCTGCTGTGCGGTCTCACTTCAAAATATCCAGAATGCTCTCTAGAACTAGAGTCATGGATGCAGCCTATATTAAATGTTTTTTTTGCATAATAAAATATTCATCTAAATAATAAAAAATAAAAAAAAGAATGATAATAAAAAGGCTATAAAATAGTTAAAAAAAAAAAGTTTAAAATAAAAAATGAGGCCTTGTTCACACAGGCGTACTTAAGTGTATGGCTGTTAGAGGGCCATGTTAGCCCACCCAGGGATGCACAGAACACCTGCTGTCCATATTCATGTCAATTGGGATGCAGCAGCTGCATGGACACAGTTGCTGCTTCCAATCTGATACCCTCGTGGCTGCGGGTGTTTCTCGTTCAAGGACCTGCACATACCTGTACCCAAATGGATGGGAGCAGTGGCTGTGTCCATGCAGCCACTGCATCCCAATTGACGTGAATGGGACAGCCTGCACGGGGATGCTCGGAATACCTGTGTGGAAAAACACGGCCCTTGCACTGGCGTATGCTTAGTTGTGCCCATACAAATGAGGCCTTACAATAAAAACAATCTGAAACCATTAAAATCTGAATTTCATTGCATTAAAGAGGTAGCGGCAGTAAAAAATAAAAATAAATACCCTGCAAGGCAATGGCATAATATGCTAGTATGCACATGATCAGGGCATATCAGGGTCGTTAAGGCGGCTTCTGTCGAAGGGGCATGACTGAAAAAGGTCTGCTGATCGGCTCCCGGAGTGTTCTGGCGGGGGGCCGTCCTCCTGTCAGAACACAATAGAACAGCAGGGGAGATCACTGTACTATAGTTGGATAGTTAGTTTAGCAGCTCCTCCCGAGCTATCAGTTTTTTTTTTCGTTCATCCCTGCCGGGTTGAACGAAAAAAAATTATTAGTGTGTACTAGGCTTTAGAGTATATTATCTGAGAGACAATAACCATAAAGATTGCTTAAGGGCTAGTTTACACTTGCTTCAAAACATGGCTTTGAACACACTTTGTTAAAGCTCTCTGAATGCGAGTCAAAGCTCCTGTCACTAAAAAAAATGGTTAGCTTACAGTCCTGTTTACACCTTGCTTTTGCTTGGTGCTTCGATGAGGCTTCGGTGGAGCTTTGATGAGGCTTTAGTAGGGCTTCCAGTGAGCTTTGCCATAGACTTCTATGGAGGCTTTGAAGACGCTTTGAAGCACCACTGAAGATACACGGGGTATAATTTTTCAAGCAAAGCCAAAGCAAAGCAAAGCAAAAGCAGGTGTGAACAGGACTGTAAGCTAACCATTTTATTTAGTGACTAGTGTTCAGAGAGCTTTAACAAAGCCCATCCGAAGTCTTGTTTTGAAGCAAGTGTAAACTAGCCATTAATGTGTGTTGAAGCCGAAGCAAGTCCAAATGAGCCCTTAAAGAGGAGTTCCCACTAAAAAAATTAAATAAAAGTCAGCAGCTACAAACACTGCAGCTGCTGACTTTTAATAATCGGACACTTACCTGTCTCAGGGTCCAGCGATGCTGGGGATCAGAAGCCCCGCTCGTCTCCCCCTCCATTCGGCGGCACCGGCATTGCAACTGTGGGCACTCAGCTGTGGCTTCACAGCCAGGCACCCACTGCGCATGCACGAGCAGCGCCGCGCACCGTGATTGGCCACGCAATCATATGGGACCTGTCACATGTCCCATATGATTGACAAGAGGGAGGGGGCAGAGCTGAGCCCTTCCTGCGCCGAGGGGAAGTGATGTCACCAGCCCAGGCACTGAAGGAGGCAGACTATGTGGGACCCCCTAGCAACAGGCATTTAGAGGTGAGTAAAAAAAAAAATTTCCAAATTTTTTTTTTTTTTTTTTTAGGCACATTTAGGCATTCTTTTTTTTTTTGGGGTGGAACACCACTTTAAGAAATTGTAAAAGGCAGAAGGTTTTCTTTATCTTTTTTTATTAACAGAAAAGTTTATTAGACAATTCAGCATTACAATACAATCAACTTTTAGGAGTACAGCATTATATAGGTCAGAGGCAACAATAAAGCAATTTCCTAAAGGGAGTGTTTCTCCCATCCCGCATCATCTAGCCCAGGAGTGACAAATCCCTACCCATCTTCAGTAAGCATTAAGTAAGCACCTTAGACATAGCAGTTAGATAAGAACGGATGGGGTGGGGGGAATGGAAGGGAGGGGGAAAAAGAGGGGGAGGGGGGAACAGCAGAGAGCAGGCTATGTCAGTGCACAAAAGGTGACCTAAGAGATTAGCCACATGCATCTATCTATGTGGACCATACCTTATCAAATTTCCCTGGGCTTTATCTGCTTTCATATGCGAGTCTCTACAGGGGCAACACCAAGTTAACCAAGCTCTGCCAAGAGGCGTGAGTGGGGGGCTTGCCGAACTTCCATTTTATCAGTATTTCCATCTAGCATAGTACAGGGAAAAGGTCAAACATAGTTTGCAATATCTATCCCCTTCTACATCTTCCATATGGCTTAGGAATAGAACCTGAGGATCCATCTGCACCCTTGTCCCACATATCTCACTCAGTGTGGAGGCTAAAGCCACCCAATATGGTTGGAGATTGGGATAGGACCAGACCATGTGCCAGAACGTGCCTGTCTCTTGGTTGCATATTTGACAAGTCGAGTCCCATTGAGGGTAAATGTGGGCCAATTTCTGTGGGGTGTAATAGGCTCTGTGGAGGAACTTGAGTTGTATAAATCTGTCTTTAGCTGTGATCATGGAGGGAATAAACGTGGAAAGGCACTCTTCCCATTCTTCCTCACTTAGGGACGGAATATCCACCCTCCATTTATCCCAGGATCTAGCCAGTTTGGTGGCATAAGCAACCGTCAGGTATAAGTACAGAGAGAAGAGAGGCTTCCACATCACGCTGGAGATCAGACGTTGCTCAATAGAGTTTGACTCAAGGATCAAAGGTTCAGTAATTTGAGCCCCAAAAGCATGTCGCAACTGCCAGTATCTGAACTCAAAAGAGACAGGTATTGAGTAGAGTCATCTTAGTTCCTTTAAGGACATGAGTCTGCCATTGAGTACTATTGTTTCAATGTGGTGATCCCCCTTTTAGCCCACACAGAGGGGTCCAGGATGCTATTTAAATGTTGTAGCATAGGGTTACCCCATAAGGGCATATGTGCGGAGATATGAGCAGGTCACTTATAAACTACCCTGGCCTCCTGCCAAACCCTCACTGTGGAAGGTTTTATATCTTAATGCATTCTATTCATTAAGATAAAAAACCTTCTGTTTGTAGCAGCCTCCACAGCCCCCCTAATTACTCACCTGAGCCCCATCTCTCTCCAGCGGTGTCCACGAGTGTCTTAGCCATCCGGGACTCTCCTCTTGATTGGCTGAGACACAGCAGCGGCACCATTGGCTCCCATGGCTGTCAAAGTCAGTTAGCCAGTCAGGGAAGAGAGGGGGCGGGGCCGGGTCGGGGCTCCATGTCTGAATGGACACACGGAGCTGTGACTCGGCTCGGGTGCCCCCATAGCAAGTTGCTTGCTGTGGGGGCACTTAACAGGAGGGAGGGGCCAGGAGCAGTGAAGAGGGACCCAAGAAGAGGTGGATCCAGGCTGCTCTGTGGAAAACCAACTGCGCAGAGGAGGTAAGTATAACATGTTTGTTATTTTTATTTATTTTTTTTTTAACTTCATATTCTTTATAAATTTTTTTGTTTTACAACCGAGACAGAAACAACCATATTAAAATTTCATATTCATCTTTTCAATATTCTTATATTACAATGTGTATCATATATCACTGCCCCTTACCACCCCCTTCCCATCCCTCCTCCCCTCCCTCCCTCCAAACCCATCTGTTCAAATTATTTACTACGTAAGATATCCCATCTTTTCCAACCAGGGTTTCCACATTTTTTCAAATTCTTTGAGATTCCCTCTTTTGGTATATACTACCTTTTTTCTCCAAATTATCTCGTTTATGATTTTTATCCACTCCTTCACTGCTGGGGGATTCTCTGACTGCCATCTCTGTGCGATCAGTTTTCTAGCTTGAAATAAACACCTTACCAATACTGTTGTTAAGGGCTTTTTTCTCCGCCGCATTCCGCCACCTCTGGCAGCCCTGTCCTCTCCCCTGTCACTGAACACAGAAGGCGGTAGAGGAGGTAGGCACTACTTTCTTCCCCCACCGGCTTCTGTGTCCTATTGTCAGGACATGTGTAAGTCAGTCAGTCCCCACACTGCGACCGATGCATATTTTATTTTATATTTAATTTTTTGTGGAGCTTCGGGAGTTGTGGCTTCCATCCCGCCCTGCCCTCACGGGGTGAAGTTGTTAAAGCTGGAAAGAGGGAGAGGTTGTGCAAATTGAGAGCTGAGTAGTGGGGGGGGGGGGGCAGGTGATACAGTGGCAAGAGCTTGTGGGGGGGCTGGCAGGTTGTTTGAAGGTGTAGTTGTGGACTGGGAGTGTAAGCTATAGATGTGGGTGCTGCAGAGTTAAGTTGTTGACAGGGGGTACAAAGGTGAGTTGTGGGGGGTGCTAAGATGACATGTGGACAGGGGTGCAAAATTGAGGAGGGACAGGGGAAAGAAGAGGTGTGTTGCGGACGGAGGGAGTAGCGAATTGGGGGAAGAAATGGTGAGCTATGGGGGGGGGGGGAGAAGAGATGAGCCGTGGACAGGAGAGAAGAAGAGGTGAGCCGTGGACAGGAGAGAAGAAGAGGTGAGCCGTGGACAGGAGGGAAGAAGAGGTGAGCCGTGGACAGGAGGGAAGAAGAGGTGAGCCGTGGACAGGAGGTTGGAAGAGATGAGCCGTGGACAGGAGGTTGGAAGAGATGAGCCGTGGACAGGAGGTTGGAAGAGATGAGCCGTGGACAGGAGGTTGGAAGAGATAAGCCGTGGACAGGAGGGAAGAAGAGGTGAACAGTGGACAGGAGAGAAGAAGAGGTGAGCCGTGGACAGGAGGGAAGAAGAGGTGTGCCGTGGACAGGAGGGAAGAAGAGGTGAGCCGTGGACAGGAGGGAAGAAGAGATGAGCCGTGGACAGGAGGGAAGAAGAGATGAGCCGTGGACAGGAGGGAAGAAGAGATGAGCAGTGGACAGGAGGGAAGAAGAGATGAGCTGGTGACAGGAGGTTGGAAGAGATGAGCCGTGGACAGGAGGGAAGAAGAGGTGAGCCGTGGACAGGAGGGAAGAAGAGGTGAGTAGTGGACAGGAGGGAAGAAGAGATGAGCCGTGGACAGGAGGGAAGAAGAGATGAGCCGTGGACAGGAGGGAAGAAGAAATGAGCTGGTGACAGGAGGTTGGAAGAGATGAGCCGTGGACAGGAGGGAAGAAGAGGTGAGCAGTGGACAGGAGGGAAGAAGAGATGAGCCGTGGACAGGAGGGAAGAAGAGATGAGCCGTGGACAGGAGGGAAGAAGAGATGAGCCGTGGACAGGAGGGAAGAAGAGATGAGCCGTGGACAGGAGGGAAGAAGAGATGAGCTGTGGACAGGAGGTTGGAAGAGATGAGCCGTGGACAGGAGGGAAGAAGAGGTGAGCAGTGGACAGGAGGGAAGAAGAGGTGAGCAGTGGACAGGAGGGAAGAAGAGATGAGCCGTGGACAGGAGGGAAGAAGAGATGAGCCGTGGACAGGAGGGAAGAAGAGATGAGCCGTGGACAGGAGGTTGGAAGAGATGAGCCGTGGACAGGAGGGAAGAAGAGATGAGCCGTGGACAGGAGGGAAGAAGAGATGAGCCATGGACAGGAGGGAAGAAGAGATGAGCCGTGGACAGGAGGGAAGAAGAGGTGAGCAGTGGACAGGAGGGAAGAAGAGATGAACCGTGGACAGGAGGAAAGAAGAGGTGAGCAGTGGACAGGAGGAAAGAACAGATGAGCCATGGACAGGAGGGAAGAAGAGGTTGAGCCGTGGACAGGAGGGAAGTATAGGGGAGCTGCGGACAGGGGAAAGAAGAAGTGAGCTGCAGACGGGGGGAAGAAGAGGTGAGCTGCAGACGGGGGGGAAGAAGAGGTGAGCTGTGGACAGGATAAAAAAGAGGGGAGCTGTGGAAAGGGGAAAGAGGTGAGCTGTGGATGGGGGGAATAAGAAGTGAGCTGTGGATGGGGGGAATAAGAAGTGAGCTGTGCATGGGGGGAATAAGAAGTGAGCTGCAGACAGGGGGAAGAAGAGGTGAGCTGTGGAAGGGGGGCATAGGTCATCTGTGGACAAGGTTTGCAGGGGTGAGGTTTGAATGGGGGGCACAGAGGTGAGCAATAGATGGTTACATTGGGGGAGATATGCAAGTACTGTCCGCTGATTTTTTTTTTTCTGTGCCATGTGTGATACACACACCCAATCACTGCAGAGTACACTTTTTTGAGCCCTGTGTGTTATGCGCTCCTTAGTGCCGCACTCTGTGCCTTTTGGGTCTGCACGGATTTGGCGCTGCTTTACTTCTCTCCCCACGGAATGACAGGATTGGGGCGGAGAGTTGGCTGGGGAGGGTGAGTTCCTGCACCTTTTTTTCTGAGAAAAAAAGCCCTGCTGTTGTTAAACTTGCTGCTTCCCTATTTTTCTCTATTATTGTCCCAATATACAAAGTCTAGCGTATATCTCCAATGTGGTCCCAAAAGTTCTATTTATAATACCTAATATCTCTGCCCAGTATCGAAATAACTTTGGGCACCTCCATACCATGTGGAATAAATCTCCAGTTCCTTGGCATCTAGGGCATTTGGCATCTGATGTTAACACAAACAGCTTCTTGGGGGTGTAGTATGCTCTATGTATCAGCATTAAGTGCGAGATTTTCTGTGAGGGGGAGACCGACACCACATGCCCCAGCTCCAATATTCTTTTCCACTGCACCTCCGTAATTTCCCCTAGGTCCTCTCATTTTTTCCTATTTTTAAGATGTTCCGGCTTTTCAATACTTTTGCTACATAACTGTGTATATATTTCCAAGATAAGTCCTTTAGTAGTATCTGACTTAATTACTTTTTGGAGAAGGGGTGCTTTATTCCATTCTAAGGGTTGTATCTTAAATTGAGCTCCCAATGCATGTCTGATCTGCAGGTATCTATAAAATGATTGCTTTGGTATCCCGTATTCTCTTTGCAGATCTAAAAAAGTACTCCCCTCGTATAAATGTGCTAATCTATTTATGCCCTGCATTTCCCATTCTTTAATCTCCCCCATAGCAGCCATTTCCTGTAAATTTATATTGTTCCAAAGAAGGGCGTATTCTGTAAACCCATCATACCCCATTAGCGTTTTTACTGCTTTCCATACTTTTAGTACCATCTTAATTGTAGGATTTCCAAGAAAGAAAGAGTCCGCCTCTAACACCTCTACTACTGTTTTATGTGGTGCTCCTAGCATCATTAATCCCCTGCTGGTATTACCTCCTCCCAAATGCTGCATCTGCGCTGCCAAGAAATAACTCCATGGGTGTGGAACCGTCATTCCCCCTCCTTTATTGGTAACTGCAAGGTATGAAGACTAATCCTGCTTTTACCCTTTTTACATATCAATTCTCTAAACAGCGTATCTATTTTCTTAAACCATCTCTTATATATCCACACTGGGGAGTTAACACATACAACAATTGGGGCATCCATATCATATTGTTCAAGTTACATCTCCCCGCTACTGTTATTTTTTTTTTTAAATGAGACTTTACAATCACTTTAATGGCTGGACATTATGTAAGCAGCTTGGTTAGGCCACAATATATGAAGAAGAGAGGAGGCAGGTGTTATCATGCAATAAACATTGGAGTGTATTATCCAAGAGACAAAAATCATGGAGGTATAATGTGGGATGTACCCTGCAACAAACATTGGAAACTTTGCAGCTGGGGTCTAGCTGCAAAAACAGTGTGGGGCCTTGACAGTGTTAGAACAATAGAATAGGCCAGGAGAGCTGACAGAATCTGATAATGAAGGCACAAAAATTTTTATTTCGGAGGTGGGGTAACAAACTTTTTTTCTGTTGCATCAGTAGCAGTGATTTGGTAGTCATTAGTAATCCAAGAGAATTTCCATTTAATGAAAATGAGTTAGTGGGACAGGCAAAGCGTCCTGCTGCATTGCCAGGCCTAGTTGCAAGGCAAGCCAGAAGCTCTAGTGCAAGCTCCAGCCAATGGTCTGGTCTGGACACCCATGGTCAATGGGATCCTTACTTCTCAGATTAACTGCATTTGGTTTAAAAGACTCTGAAAAGCCACCGCTGTTCCTCCATTTTACCTTTGTATTGGTGAGCTCATAACGTAGCCACCCAATAGTGGTCCACCTCTCTATTTACCCTGCATCCTGGCATAATAGACACTATTTGCCACAAATTGCCTGCCGCAGAGGACCCTGAGTCTATGGTGTTGCTGAGGACTGTCCTCAACAATGTCGCCTGATCCAAGGGATGGACACAGTAGGCAAAAGATTCTGCTAACCCTGAGACAGCAGCAAGTCCTCATTTTCTTCCTGCTGCTGAGCCTTCAGTGCCCAGTCTATCATGTCATTAAATGAATGCTCCAGGCATAACACAAGAGTCATTGTATCACTAATCTCCTCCTCATCAGAGATCACCATTTTGGCTGTCCTTTTAATCGGTCCCAAAATGATCGAACCCTCCTGAATGTTGAGCGAATGACACAGTGAAAAGAACCCCAGTTCCTCAAAACCTGTCCTTTTGCCATTATCTCACAGGTTCTCATTGATTGCATGCTGCTACTGGTGCAACATTTGCAGCAGGGCTAATGATGTGTTCCACCATGCAGGGGTGTCACTGATGAGGTGGTTGGCAGGCTGCTGATGCTAGCGCTGCATCTTTGCCAAAACACTGGCCAGATATGACTACTGTGAGAACTAGCATCAAATGTAGAGCTTTTAGGAACACCACCACTCACTTTTCTTCATTTTCTTCTTCTTTCCCTGCCCGTTTAAAATTAAAAGAGAGTTCAGCAAACACAAAAAAACAGGTTTCCCTTACAGGGGTTTTCAGCATTTCACTCTTGCTTCAAAACAAACAATCACTCCAGGCTTGTACATGCAGCACTTCTGCTCTGGCCTTACTCGTTAGACCTTTGTCTGTCTCCCACAGACTGGTCGCTCACCAACTCTGTGCACACAGCTAGCAGCCTCTTGCTATACTGGCTCCCACCTCTCTCCTAGGTGGAGATCTCCTGACTCCTGGGCCAAATCTCCTGTCTGCCAGAGTGGAGCCCAGAACCATGGTCAGGTCACTACTAATAGCCCAGCACACACATAATCAATTAGTGTGCTGGTGGTTCTGAATACCTTGACCCAGGATTGGAGATTTCATCCCATCACTTTGAAATCTTCAGGCTCCAGGTCCCAAAACGGACTTTACCAAACACTGAGGAAACTGAGAAGCCAGTTTCCTCTCCCTGGAGCCCCTCACCCTGCCTGGTTGAGAATTCTGGTCTCATAATCTCTTTCTAGACCCTGACAGGGCAACACTCTGCCACACTATATAAAGTGGTCACAAGTACTTCTGGCCTGAGGCTGGACCTCCTGAAAGCCAGGGAACTCGATGTGTAGCGCTACCCCCTTGAGGGCTGATTGGTTAAAAGGGTTTCCGTTCACTCTTGAGGCCCCAACTGAGTTTTTCCCCTCTTTCACTGACACCACCAAACGTGCACACACTGCTACTGACTCTGAACAAGCAATGTGATTTTGTGTACCAAGCTAGATCTTTATAAAGAATACAAGGTTTTGAAACAATTTCACATTACACTGCAATGAGCATAACATGAACAGGATTTACTTAAGCAGTACTCTATGCTGTAAGAATTTGACTTCAGTGGTAATTCTTGTAAATATGAGCTTAGTATAAGACAGGACCTCTTTTCCTTTAATTAGTCCTACAGAACAGAAATGTATAAAAGTTCAGCCCCAGCTCCGGATTTGGAAAAGGTCCTCTCTGAGATCATAAGCAGAGAAATAATATTGAAACGAAATCTCAAGGACGTCCTGAGCCAAGGACTAAGGTTTACTGTTGTGACATTAACCTAGAAGTAAAACATAACACATATTATTGGCCAAACAATGGAGCTCTTTGATGGTGCACTTTGGAGTCCTTATGTCCTTCTATTCTGTAAAACTATTAGCAAGTGAGAAGACAAAAACTGAAAAGTTGCATAAACCTCGGAGTTCCCCTTTAATAATCTCCTGGTCAGCGTAGCAGCTAGTAGTATTAAAGGTATGAATTTCATCTGAAGAAAAAAATTATTGTTCATGTGTGGGAAATCCCCAGCTGTAGCTGTTTATATGTAGGGCAGGTAAGGCACTTGCAGAATGTCTCCTACTTTAAGTACAGCAGTTATTTTGTGACCCAAACTGAGTGCAAAAACTGGTAACATGTGACCAACAGTTCTTTAGCAATAAGGCAAGCACTGATGACGAGAATCCAGCTCCTATTCATTAGCACTACTGGAGTGTTCGAATTATTGTATCCACAATGGTAAGTCTTACTTATAGTGGGAGTGTGCACTGAGTTCCTCTCCCTCTACATTCACCACCTGTCTTTTGTGTCCAACAATATAGATCCCATAGCAGGAACAAGTCTGTAAGAGAGGGGATCCTTCCCTGGACTCCAAATTATCTATAGTGCGGTTAAACAGGCAGACAGTTCAACAAGATATATGGTTCATTCTCACCAACTTCTGTTGATCAGTAGTCTGGCAGCGGCCTTCAGTACAATGGCTCTGAGTGTCCTCTGCAGGCTCCGGCCTAGTATCTGTCTCCTCATTTGCGCACATGGCAAAAGGCTCTCCAGCAGTTCAGCACATTGACAGCGCTCCTGCTTCCTTCACACAGCAATGTCGTCACTACACTACTCAGTCTCTTTTTCTCCTCTTGGCAGCACCCAGTCAGCCTCCTCTTTCACTTGCACTCTCCAGCACTTCCCCTTCTCTTCCCTTCCTGTGCGCACCCTTTTTCTTTGAAAATGACCCCTGCTCTTATCAAAATCCTTGAGTAATGTAGTCCAGCTTTACCGAAAGGTACTTGGAGATTTCCTCCAACGGCATCCAAATCCCAGAACTCCCTGGGAGAACTTTCTGTGTTCTGAAATGACTCAGTTCTGACACATGCCATCTTGTGGCCATTTTTGAATATAGCACCTCTAACAGTCCCAGACGTTACAGATGAATTACTGCACTGCTAGGTTGAGGACAATATGCCAAGCAAGTACACGTCTGATTTCTCCTAGGCAAAAGGCAGCCAGCAGGGTTAGTGCTTTTGTCACACCCAACCAGGCGTGGGGTTAACCTAGTCCAATGTGGCTCCTGTCTCTCAGGCATTCAATCTGTAACACAGAATGGCAGCTTTTAGCCTGGCATGTTTCATTTGCTGTGGGGCACTTGGAGGGGACTGCTGGTTCCTAATTTTGGAGAGTAAGGCCAGTGAGGAGGAGGGGGTAGAGGTGACTTCACTGTCACCATTGGACAAGACATGTGGCAGCACCATCTGCTCCAGCAGTGTGCCTTGTCCTGCATTCTTCCCAGCTGCTAGAAGATTGACCCAGTGTGTCGTAAAGGATATATAGTGTCCCTGCCCAAGCTTACTGGATAACATTTCTGTGGTCATGTGTACCCTGTCGTAGACACAACCTATTGGTGGAGTGCAGGAATGGCCTTCTGGGCAAATTAATGGAGGCTACCTGCCACTGTGGAGTAGTACAGGTCATAATCTCTCAGGCAGGAGACTGATTCCAGAAGCTGAAAAAAGTAGCAGTGACACCTTCCTTGGGAGGAATGCCGCTGAACATACATGGTTTGCCTCGAAACCTCATCCCCACTAACTACATACTGTATGTGTTTTATTTGTGACCACTGTGGATTACTGCACTTTGCATATTACCATTGCTTTTTGCCTTTTTTTTGCTGAACAGACTGGCATGATATTTTACCCGTCTGCTACAAGACTACTATTGCACACTGTAGTTATGCGTCACTCAGATAATTCTCAGCATGAAACATATCTTATATGAATGGTGACCTTCAGACTGCGATCTGAGAGCGCAAATTGATGGCTATTTTCATCCCAGCATGATATTCACACTCCCAGCTCAGCCCTGCTGCCCCATCCTGCCACTGTGGTGGTTGGCTTTGCAGTATATGAAGCAAAAACCCTATTCCTCCACAGACCAAAACAGGTAAAATAAGAAAAGGCTGACTTCATTCAAAAAAGGGTCACTAGTACCAGTATGTAAAAGTTCCAAAACAGAAATGAGATATTCAACATTGATATATTTTCGTTCTGCCAGCCATTGTTATGTATACACTGCCATTTTAGTCTACAGGAGGCTTACAAGTAAGAATTGGCTGAGTTTCTCTATTGTAGAGGAAGTCAGCTGAGCTTGGGAAAATATTGCTTTGCTTATTGCAATTTTATGGTAAATATTTTTTACTTCTGCTGAGTTGCTGAAGGTTTTATCGATGCATGGTATTATGTTTTTCTTGCTAAGCTTCTTCTCATTGCTTTTTATTATTATTATTTTTAATTATTTCCTTTTATAAAGCAGAAACATGTTTCTTGGCTATAATATATGCTCTGTTTTGACCCTGTCATTCTCTCTTCACAGTCTCGCCTCCCTGGCATCAAAGTGAAATACCTCTTCCTGGCATGGTTGGGCATTTTTGTGGGCAGCTGGGTAGTCTACATGCACTATTCCTCATACTCAGAGCTCTGCAGAGGACATGTGTGCCGCATGATCATTGTAAGTACCTGATTTATAGATTAGAATTACCTTTACAATTAACTGTTTTACATTTTTAAGATGTGTTTGCTTTTGTTGAAAATGTGAAAATGAACAGTGAAGGTTCATATGAATCTGTCCTCATTTAATGTGGGGGGGGGGGGGCAAGGGTCCACAGGAACGCTCTGCTGTCCCTGCGACACGTTTCATTGCTGCTGCTTACTAGAGAGGAGGCGGTCATCCAGAGCAGTGATGAAATGCGCTGGGGGGACATCAGGACATTCCTGTGGCTACTTGGCTCTCTCCCCCCACTCCCCTTTGGAAGCAAGCGTCTTTGTACATGATTCTTTTATCTAGAATATTTTGCTTGACAGAAGGGGCATGGAGCTTTTATTGCTATGGCGTTTCCAGTGATAGATAAAGTACTGATAACCTTGGCATTTATATTTCAGCATATAGCCATTTCATTGCACAGCAGTGCAGGAATATATTATAATGGATTTATAAATGTATACAAGATGGCACCTTCATGTGTGAACTTTGCTTTGGTTACGTTAAAAGTACACTTGTGGTGTCCTTTTGGGATATTCAAATGTAAAATATATACAGCTATTATGTTTTATTTATTATTGGGATTGCTCCATATAGCTTCATAGGAGACCTTATCTATTGATGATATCAGAGCATCTTCATTTGCATGGATTTATACATAGTTGAGCTTTTTTATCCGTGGAGGGGTACCACATTCATGAATTATATTAAAGTGAAATGTGATATGGCTAATATGCACTATACAGTATAATGAAATATTGTACGCTTAGAATCATTGGAGTTATGCTCCATTTTTTTCATCTAATCTGCCTTTATGGTGCCCTGCAGGTCAGGGCTGTAGATATTTTTTTTCCCTGGAGGGTGTTCAGCTCTCTTATACTGCAAGAGTAACACAAAATAATGCCTCTTGCACCTGCTCAGTAAGGATGGCTTTTGGGGTGTTTTCTGAAAGCAATGGGCCTGTGTACAAGATCATAAGTCTCGTGCCATAGAAAAATATTGCCCTCCCTGCAAATATTGGGTGTGGTTCTCATTGCGATGAATATTGGCCATGGCTTACAGAGACACAGAGTTTAGGGGTCAGTAGTAAGTGAGGCAGAGGATAGCTTTTGCCTAAGAGTGGGAGGGGCTTAAAGGGAGATGAATAAACAGAATCCGTGCCTAGTCGCTGTATACTTTGCACACATATACCGCAGACCTTAAACCTTCAAAATACTCATATTTACTATGTCACAAGTGACAATCTCAGGGATACCTTTAAATCTCTGAACAAAAGATAATCTTTAAAAAAAAATTAAACATTTCCATCCCATATGCCTTTCTGCATATAGACACACAAGTGATCACTTTGTCTGACTGAGCCGACCTTAAGGAAGCCTCCTTACATGAGGAATCCCCATCAGAGTTGCCCCTTACATCAGAGTCTCTCTCTTAGTCAGGATCCCCAAAGTCACCTCCCGTACATCAGGGTCCCTAGATTCCCCCTCCTTACATCAGGGTCCCCATAGTCGCCTTTTCAACATTAAATGAAGGTCTTAATAAGCCCCTTACCCTGCTTGCAGCATAGTCCACTCTGTTTAGTTCTCAGTGCAGCCCACTGCCGAAAGTGAAAGCTGGGAGGCGGGGCACTGGAAGAGGATCTGTAGGAGGAAGTCCTGTTCTCTTTACTGTAGCTGGGAGTGGAGCAAGCACTTGGTTGGATGCTAGGATACTAGGCAGTCCTAGCAACCAACTACTAGAACTAATGGGCGGGTGGGATTGCAGCAGCAGTCAGAGTAAATGTAATGTATCTTGTGAGATGGAGGTGCTATGGGAGAGCTATAAAAGACCCATGCACAGGGCCTTTTTTCTCAGTGAATAGGTGCAGGAACTCAACTATGCCCCCACTACACCGCTACAGGGGGAGGGTCTTTATGGGGCATTGTTAAATACCAGGAGTGCATTATGTAAGGAGTGCAGGGTTCAGGAATGTGCTACGTACAGAGTGCATAGATCAGGGGTGTGCTACGTACAGAGTGCATAGATCAGGGGTGTGCTACGTACAGAGTGCATGTATCAGAAGTGTGCTACGTACAGAGTGCATAGATCAGGAGTGTGCTATGTACAGCGTGCATAGATCAGCAGTGCACTATGTACAAAATGCATAGATCAGGAGTGTGCTACATACAGAGTGCATAGATCAGGGGTGTACTATGTACAGAGTGCATAGATCAGGAGTGTGCTACATACAGAGTGCATAGATCAGGGGTGTGCTACTTACAAAGTGCATAGATCAGGAGTGTGCTACGTACAGAGTGCATAAATCAGGGGTGTGCTACGTACAGAGTGCATAGATCAGGAGTGTGCTATGTACAGAGTGCATAGATCAGCAGTGCACTATGTACAAAATGCATAGATCAGGAGTTCTGCGCATGCGCGGCCACTGTTCGCGTCGGAAAACGACGCATGCGCGGCTACTTGACAGAACATCGGAAAACGACGTCTCTGCCGTTCTGCGCATGCGCTCCCGACTTATGAACATTTTCGACATAAGAACAAACCTACAGTCCCTAATCCGTTCGTAACTCGGGACTGTCTGTACTCTACAGGAGCACATCCCCTCCTGATCACATTTACCCTAACAATACAAACTGTACACAGGAATAAAATTACCATAGCTAAACAACAACCAACCAACATATACTATAAACATTAAGTTAAACAACTAGCCACCTGGAAAATGTTGTGATTAATCAGAGATCTCTTTCCAGGTCAGACTGGCCGGCACTGAGCTCACAAAGTACACTACACATTACATAAGTTCAACATCCCCACAGCAGTTTGCTAGCAGACAATAGGTGAGTTAGTTAGCCCAATTAACAATGGGTGAAAGACCCTTAGGACACACACTGGACCTACTTACAATAAACACATTATAGCAGGCGACCCCAGATGGGTGGCTTGAGTTGATGACATCACACCATCTGCTTTGAGTCTCACAGTGTGAAGCAGTCACTCTTGGTAATGACGCAGCTAGGCCCTATACAGGGACCCTGGGCTAGAGTCTCAGAGTCATGGACTTGAATCCAAAGTAACATTACTCCAAGAGTCCCCCAGGCATACACCTCACAAAGAGTAGTGTTCCCTTAAAAGCCCCATCTTAAAGACAACCACTTTTAGCCAATTTCCCCCATCTCAGACTGCTTCATTCCCAGCGGCGCTTAGTAATTCATGGATGGCGCAATTTCTTTGCATGTATGTGCATCTGACCCCATACATTGTCTGTTCTTATTTAGCAGCCCTGCAGTGCTCTGATTTTATGGAATGACAGCATGTTGTCCAGGTACAGTCCCAGCTCAGAAGCCCCTTTCTCTGCATGCTACATAGAAGTCTTCTCTGCAGGATGTCTCTTACCACCCACTTTGCCTGTGCCTCCCTTTTCATACCACCCACCTCACAAATAGTCCTTCTTCCCTCAGCACCTGCATCCCCCCTTCCTTTACCACTCACTGTGCCCTCTCCCCTTCCTTAACCTATAATACGCCAGCACCCCTTCTTCTTTCACCATCACCTATGCCTAAACCCTTCTTTCACCACTGAATGTACCTGTCCACCCCCCCACCCCTCTGCATACATCACTGGCTGCCTTCCGCAGTCCCCTCCAATCACCAAGTCTGCCTGCGTGCCTCTTCAGTCACAATCCGCCTTACAATGCCCCATTCCTTCACCAACCAGTATGCCGGCAGCCCCCCTCCTAACCAGCCAGCATGCTTGCAGTCCCCCTTCCTTCACTAATCAATGCACCTGTAAGCCCCTTCCATCACCAACCAACGTGCCCCCAGCCCTCCTTACCTATGCACACCTGCAGCCCCATCTATCACCTTACCTGTAGCCCCCCCTTTCTTCTCACAATGAACTGCACTTTCCCCCTCTTCCTCCACCACCCACTGTGCCTGCTCCCTCCTTCCTTCATCAGCCATTGGGCCCTTGCCTCTGTTCCTTCACCGCCCGAGGTTTCCTTCTACTTTCTTTCATCAGCAACCATGTTTGTGCCACCTTCTCCCATCACTAACTGTGCCTTCAGCCTCCCTTTCACCGCATCTGCACTCCCCCTTTCACCACTGCACCAGTGTCACACTCACAACTCTCACCACTGCACATGTGCATACTTCCCCACTCTCCTTAATGAGCCTGCATCCCACCTCTTTCTTACCACTACACCTGTGAACGCTCCCACCCAAGGCCTGCAGGATCAATTTCCAGCTCTCACCAAGCTCAGCCAATATCTATATACCCATCACAATACCACCCCACTGCAAGACCAAGAAAATGGGCCTGTGCATGGGCAGGTTTAAGTAACCTACAAGTTGTAGGCTACAACGTACCACCAATAGTACATATATTTTTATCTAAGTGGCCAAAGCAGTTGTAGGTTGAGTTGATCGGTTCAGTCCACAGCCAGCTGAAATTTGTAGAAAATTGCCCCCATTGAATAGCCAGTCTGAGCTGCATAGGTGTGCGCAGCCTATTGCATTAGGGGGTGCACCCCAAAGCTCAAACACACGTCTTTCTCTGCAGCCTCAACTGCACTGGACAGTGAATGAATGGGAAGTGCTCTGTGCTGAGTGACTTCCTGTTCATTCACAAACTGAAGCATAATAAACACAGTTTACTATGCTTCAGTTGTGAATGAACACAGTGAGTGAGTCTGTTCATGGTAACTAATATATTTACTAGCCTCTTCCCCCACTCTCCATTCTGGGAACGCAACACAGAGGGGGAAGCCCAGGCAATAGGGGGAATCAACACCCCAGTGATTAGGGTGTGCCTAGGCACACCTGGCACACCCCCTGCGCACGCCTATGCTGAGCTGCATTCTTGGAAAGGGTTGTGTGCCCAACACTAGTCACAGTTCAGATGTAAATGCACTTAGCAAGTGGCTCTTTAAAAATGTTTAGGTGCTTAAAAATGGGGCAGATAAAGGCTTCTCTTGCCATTGTGTCCCTGGAACACATTTTTCTTTAAAACTGGCTGTTTTTCCTTTAACTTTATATTTACTTCCAGCCAGTGTGCTGTTTTAAAAGCCTTTTCTCCCAGTCCTTGAGAAGTCTATTGGAGTAGCGCATTTTATCTCTTCTTTATCAACTTGACACAGTTATGAGTGTCCGGCTTCTACTACCCAGCAATCAACAACACTCAGTCTTATCGAGAGCTTTTGGGCTCAGTGAAATTAAACAGAATCTTATATCAAAAGGAATCTGCAGAGAAATAATTTCATTGCGTCTTGTGTGTGGCTAAAAGTAAGTCATTCCGTCTTTGGTTAAAAGTGGTTTTTCAGCAGTGACTGCTGTTGTGAGGTTTAAGAAACCACTGAGAAAAAAAAAAAAAAAAATGTTTCTAAGAATTTAAAGTGTAGCTCCAGGCAATCAGGCAGTAGGTGCACAGATAATGCTATCCACCAAACTCTGCAGCTGTGCTAAAGTTTGCCAGAATGTACTGTACTCTGTTACAGCAGGATTCTGCAAGCCTTTGTAGATTGCTTTCTCTGTGTGATAGACTACAGGGAGTATATTGTTGCTGGAATTAGGAATAGCTGTCTTCCGCATTTGCACAGCTCAGTGACTGGTGCTACTGGATTACCAGCAATAAATTGATTTTAAGCAGCGGGTGGCCCGGAGAAGTGGGTAGGTAGTGTATGCTAGATGCATTTCAAAGCTTTGTTTTCAGTCTCGGCTGAGACGTCACTTTAACAGACAAAATCCTGGCACTAAAAACACAATTTAGAAAGTTTTAGATTCAGCACAAAGTCAAAGTGAAAAGGTTTGGTTGTACTGAAGTACAGTTCTTGAACAGTTGCAAATGGATATAAGGAATTTCCCAGCACAGAAGATCAACACAGAGCTGGGGTTGATTTACTAATCAGCTTCTAATACCAGCTTGTTCAGTTAAGTGTTGACAAAAAAACCTAAAAGCTGATTGGTTTCTAGGCAGAGCTGCACCAGATTGTGCACCCTCCAGTTTTAGTAAATAAACCCGACACAATCTCAAGGCAGCAGATCACCCCATTTGATATCTCTTCTCCCCAAAGCTGGTGAACAGACTTACCTGTTATCCAGCTGTATAAACTTACTAAATCGTGCTTACTGGGTACTGTATAGGAGGTCTGAACAAGCAAAAAATAAATAAAAAATTAAGTTTCACAATACAATGAAAGCTTTCACAGCTCTGCTGCTGCACGAGTTGTACTGTCAGTCAGCTGTGGTGAAGAGTGAAGCACTTACACATAAATGATGAGGGTGACAGGGCCTGAACTGATTTACTATCTGCTTCATAGCAAGATATCTGCAACTACCTGTCCTGTGTGTCAAAAGGATTTTGTGTGCCTGGTAACCTACACCCCAGTTCTAACAGCTTGACCTGACAAGTTCACCTTAAAGTGATCTCATTTGTTTAATGGCCATATAGGTAACAATTTTATATACAATCATATTGTCGATAGAATGAGGCCGGATTTACATATGAGTGAATTGGACGTGGGTTTTCCCCACATCCAATTTGCATGATATGGGAGTGTGCTCGGCACGCAATGGAGCCGGTTCCCACATGTCCGGAGCGGCTGTGGTCCGCACTCCAAAAGGGTCCTGTGCATCTTTGGGTCCGGTTCAGGTGCGAATTCAGGCACAAATTTGGACCTGAATTGCACCTGAACCGGTGAACAGAGACACACCGGTCCCCATGCTGGAAACTGCAGCCGCACATATGTGAACCCGGCCTTACTGATCAATCTGAAATGCGATCAGAAGATAGAAAAGATTGTTTAATCTTGTTTTATCTAAGCTAGGTTCACACCTATGCTTGTGGCTGCAGGTATCGCAGTGATTCCCATACCCGCAACCACCCACATTGAAAACGCGCTGCTGTGAGAAAACACACGTTTGCACCTAAACTTATCAGAACGCATGTGGATGCACTGCAAACAAATGTAAATGCAACTCAGTAAAAAAAAAAAAAAAAATCCTAAGTAATTCCTAAAAATGTTTTGCAAATGAACAAGAAATGAATGTTACCACGAATGCTGAACTGCACACTAAAAGCGAGGATTGTGGTAAACGTGCCCTAAAACTGCCTCTGCAGATAGAAATATTCTCCACTGTTGTAAATTCATCTTACTTCCTCCTTTTTTATTTTTTTAGTCTGCTCTTTTGGCTGGTTGTTATTCTGCTGCTGGATGGATGAACGGGGAGGGGGTCTCTTTCTGTTCTTTCCCTCCACTGCAATATTTTTTTCAGCCGGCTCCCCGGCGTGGAGCAGACAAATGTCATAACCTGTTCATTACGCGGGTCCATCAATAAAACATGGATCTGCTCTCTTGACTTCTGTTACATAATGCAGGCCCCTTCTCTGATGTTCTGCACACCTCCGATTGACTGAGGTCGCTGGGAAGACCTTCACTGATGTCATACTAACAAAAAAAAAATTCAAAAAATCATTTTTGCTGTTGTCTGCGGCAGACAGTTTGCTGCATGACATTAAAATGCTTACAACAAATCTATGATGTCTTTATAGATCTATAGATCAATATGTTAAAATAAAGTGGACCTTACCTGGTCGGACCATGCCCCCATTTTAAATACGCCCTCTCAGATATTCCTCTTTCCAGATCCCCTACATGGAAACTTAAATTGGTTGTAAAGTCAGAAGGTTTTTTATCTTAATGCATTCTATGCACTGGGATTAAAAACCTTCTGTGTGCAGCAGCCCCCCTCAGCCCCCCAAATACTTACCTGAGCCCCATCTTTCTCCAGCGATGTCCATGAGTGCCTTAGCCGCCCGGGACTCTCCTCCTGATTGGTGCCTGCTGCTGTCAATCAATGTCAGTTAACCAATCAGGAGATAGAGGGGGTGGGGCCAAATGGGGGCTCTGTGTCTGAATGAACACAGGGAGCTGTGACTGAAGAGGGACTGGAGAAGAGGAGGATCCGGGCTGCTCTGTGCAAAAACACTGAACAGAGGAGGTAAGTATAACATGTTTGTTATTTTTCACTCTAATGAGAGTCTCCTACAAGATCCAGAGGTTTTGGCTCTGTAACCCCAGAGTGATTTGGGTGGGCCACAAAGCAGTCATATGTGGAATCTTGATTAAACATGGTGCACGGATCAAACGTGAGAGGCAAGCGAACTTGATGACTCTTCTCGCCGATATTCACAAATTGGAATGTCGTCATAAGCATGCCCTATCTGATTATTGAAAGAAAGCTTTTGAGTCTTCGTAAACAGGCAAAGGCGGGGCTACAGTCTGGTTGGAGACTATTTTATGAATCCAGAAACAAATGTGGCCGACTCTTGGCTAGATCTTCCGCAATTGGTCCATCTAGACCAAGTTGGGTTCATCCTGACTCGTGAGGCCCGGGACAATACCATCAAAGTCCTGAACCTGATCCATGTTGCCAACCAGACTCATGCTCCGTGTGTGTTCCTGGGAGCAATCGCAGAGAAAGCCTTTGACCGGGTGAACTAGCAGTTTATGTTCTCGCTCTTGCTTTACATTGGGCTTGGAGACCATATGCTCAAATGGATTTCGAGTGTCTACTCTTCACCAACTGCACTGGTAAAGCCAAATGGGGTCCTCTCTGACCCCTTTTCCATTACTAATGGAACCAGACAGGGGTGTCCCTTATTGCCCCTTCTCTTTGCACTAACACTCGAGCCATTCCTTTGCAGGAACCCCAACATTAAGGACCTTCATATTGGAGATTCTCAGGATAAAGCGTCGGCTTATGCTAATGACTTGCTTTTTTCCTTGACTAATCCTTCAATTTCTCTTCCTAATCTCCTTCGCGAATTCGATCTTTATGGGGCACTATCTAACCTCAAGATCAGTTTCACTAAATCAGAAGACATGGGGATGGAGATACTGCAGTCACTACTCCAGAATCTAAGACTCAGTTTTAAATTTAAATGGATGGATCTGGCTTTGAAATATTTAGGTACTTATGTCCCTGCCTGTTTATCCTGCACTTTTAATCTCAATTTTCCCTGACTCTGGTATAGGGCGCATACCTTACTGGAGTCATGTCACCATGGACTTCATTCATGGTTTAGGCGATGCAACATGATCAAAATGAGCATATTGCCAACATTTTTATACCTTTTCCAGGCCCTACCTATTGCCATTCCTTCTCATTATTTTATATGTATTCATTCTCTTTTCACTGACTTTATTTGGGCACATAAATGTCCCTGGATACAGCGTCATTTGTTAACTATACCCAAACAATTTGGAGATCTGGTAGTTCTGGATCTACAAAAATACTATCAAGCTGCCCACATGGGTAGACTCATCGACTGGTGCCACCGTGTAGACATTAATAGACGTGCACTGCCGAAAAATTAGTTCGTTTTCGTTTCATTTGTTTTGGACTTTTTTCGTTATGGGTTATTCGTTATGATCGAAATTTGTAAATTCAAAAATTCAGAAATTCAAATTCCGAAAATAAGAAAGAAAATCCGAAAATTTGAAAGAATGATAATCCGAAAATTCTAAATAATAACTAACAATAACTAACGATTAAATTATAGGTATTGGAATTTCCTTTCAAATTTGGCTGTTAGCGGATGTAATGAATACCAATTTATCCGAAGTTATGAATTATCTGAAATAATGAATGCCGCATCTAAACAAATGGAACGGAATGAATCAATAATAATAATAATAAAAAGTTTTTTATTATTGTTATTTATTATTATTAATTTGTTATGTTCCGTTAGTTTAGATACGCATTTGTTATTTTGGATAATTCGTAACTTTGGATAAATTTGAAAGGAAATTCCAATACCTATAATTTAATAGTTAGTTATTATTAGTTTGTAATAGTTAAGTTATTATTAGTTAGTTATTATTTCAGATTTTCACATTTTCGGATTGTAGTTTTTTTGGCATTTTCGTTCTTATTTTCGGATTTCTGAATATTCGTAAAAATTTGTTACGTGGGTTTTCGTTAATTTGGAAATTTACGAATGAACAAATTTGGTGCTATGGTGACTTACGCTCTTCTCTCAAAGCTCACCCTTTGAAAGGGTCTACAGAAACAAATTGAAAAAATTTTGCTTGGTGATACATTATACCTCATCTCTCCTTCATAAATATTTCCCCCGATTGTCACGGATCACTGTTGGAGGTGTCAGCAGGAGCAGGGGACTTTATTGCATATCTTTTGGTCCTATGCCAAGCTTAGCCATTACTGGAGAGAGGTCCAGAGGATTTCCCCAAAAAATACTGATTACGTTATCCTGCATTCTTCCTCCTTCATGTCTCAAACATGTCGGCCAAAACCTACACAAAAATCAGTATTATGCCATCTCCTGAACACCATCAAGTCATGCATTACCCTGTTTCCCCGAAAATAAGACCTAGCATGATTGTCGGTGATGGCTGCAATATAAGCCCTACCCCCCAAATAAGCCCTACCCTGTTTCCCCGAAAATAAGCCCTACCCTGAAAATAAGACCTATAAGGACTTCAACTAGAGCTTATGTGGGGGGTAGGGCTTATATTGCAGCCATCACCGACAATCACGCTAGGTCTCATTTTCGGGGAAACAGGGTATTCCTCTTACCTGGAAAAATTCACAGCTGCTGTCTATTGGGCTTTGGCTCAATAAAGTTGAAGAGCTAACTCAGATGGAAGACCTGGTTGGTTTCTGCTCAACAAAGAAAGGTAGAATACACTAAAACCTGAACTTTGTGGAACATGCTTGTCTACTCTGAGGAGGGTAAAGCCCTCTTTGACATCTCCTAACCCAATTCC
Source organism: Aquarana catesbeiana (assembly GCF_042186555.1). NCBI lineage: Eukaryota > Metazoa > Chordata > Amphibia > Anura > Ranidae > Aquarana > Aquarana catesbeiana. Next base: position 208,358,576 of record NC_133332.1, on the reverse strand, counting down.
CATCCCTTTTTTTTTTTAATTTCTCTTCCCACTCTTCTTCCTCCCTTTTTCCTCTTTTCTACAAAACTCAAGCAGTCCTCTTTCTGTCATGAATGAATATTTTATTTGCCCCACTGCAATAATTTTATTGTTCTTGTTAATTAGGGTCCAATTCAGGTCTATAGACCTTCATGTTGTTTTATAGCTTATTCTCACCCTTTTGTGATCAAGACCTTTGGATATATTATTGAGAGCTCTGCTTCATTTGTTCTATACATGTTATTGATTCAGATTCACTATACTGTTTGGCAGTCTTGACTATCAGGATTTTACGGATGTATTTTCCATCTATTGCAGTACTTCATTTGTTTCTTATTGTATAGATATTCTGGAAACTGCTTTTGAAAGCGTTAGTAAACCGCTGCAGAATAAAAATAAAAACCCACCAGTAAGACAATGGCATAATGTGCTAGTATGAAATACTTACCTTAGAATGAAGCCCTTCCAGCGGCGCCCGGTCACCGCTGAGAGGGCTGACATCTTCCCTTGGCCTGTCTTCTAGGTTTGCTGTGCGCTGTGAGTGGCCAGAGCCTCAATGGCGTCACTCCTGCTCATGTGTGTGGGAGCCTTATTATAGGCTTACCTATAGGTAAAAATAACAAAGCGGGCTTTACTATCGCTTTAATAAATAAAGAATTAAAAAAAAACAAAAAGTGGACCTGTAATGAACCTGTAATGAAACTACTTTGACAGACTTGATCAGGGGTCTCCAAACTTTTCAGTATTAGGACCATATCCTATATTTTACAAATTAATGGGCTGAAAAAAATCTTTTTATAAATGAACAAATTCAGTTTAAAAGAATAAATATGGAGGGGTGATCAAGTCAAACTAGGACTTTTAATCTTACAAGTTTAAAAAGGGATGCTAGCACGGCAGTACTACACACAACAGTAAGTGGGAAGTGTGTCCTATTACTGATAGGCGGTGCACATGACGTGAGCCAATCCAGAGACCATTAATCAAGATGGTAGACAACAGTGTTAGTGCGTGCATGGAACAGCGTGTGGTGATGAATTCTCTTGTGAACGATGGCATAAAACCCGTGGATATCTACAGAACACTTCAAGCATAGTACTGTGATGAGATGCTCAGCCGCAGTAAGACATTTGAATGGTGTAAAGGTTTCAAAGATGGCTGGACGTCTGTCAGTGGCGGCCCATCCATAGGGTCCCCCCTTACATCAGGGTACCCATCAGAGTACTCCCTTACATCAGGGCCCCCCTTACATCAAGGTCCCCATCAGAGTACCCCCTTACATCAGAGTTTCTTTGGAAGTTCCCCTGACATCACAGCCTTCCCCCTTATACAATAGTCCCCATCAAAGCCCCCTGGGCTGATATGGCCTGCAGCCGTAGTTTGGAGGCCCTTGCTCTTGATGGAAAAAAAAAAGGAGTAAGCCTTGGTTCACACTGGAGCGTTTTGACATGTGATTTGACATGTCAAATCTGCAGCAATTGCCATCGATGGCACCGTCCTAATCGGTGCGATGCCGCATCTGTGGCGCTGCACCGATTTCAAAAAGTAGTTTCTGTACTATTTTTTGCGATTTCGGGCTGCGATTTACATTGACATCTGTGCAGAAACCTGCACAGATGTCTCTGAAATCGCTGCCGAAATCGGGACTGACATGCGGGAGTGAAATTGTGCGAGTTCAGATAAACTCGCACGGCTTCATTCCCGCAGCTCAGTGTGAACCTGGGCTCAGGGCCAGTTCACACAAGATGCAGTTCCGTGCGCTTTTTTTTCTGCACTAAAAATGCATGCACAGTTTTTTCCATGTATTGGCTCTAGTTGACACCATGCAGTCAGTTTCCTGTGCAGAAACTGACTGAAGACTGACTGCATGGTGTGAACTAGAGCCATTGGAATACATGGAAAATGCTGTGCATGCATTTTGGACTGGTTCACACAATAAAAACGCACTCCGTATCCGTTATGGATACATTTCTGCATGCACGTTTTTGGCGCGTTCCAGTGCGGTTTTGATGAATTTCCAGGTCCTTTTTTTTTTTCCTATTTTTTTCTCACTATACTAGGGTCCAGTGCGTTTTTGATGCGTTCCGGTGTATTCCAGTGCATTTTTGATGCGTTTTACTGCTTTCCAGTACAGTCCAGTGCAGGTAAAATGTTCTACTTTTTTTTCTGGAACTGGAATGCCCTGGAACTGACTGCACTGGTGTGAACTATGCCATTGGAAACCATATAACCTACTTTCCATGCGTTTTTGATGCAGAAAAAAACCGCACTGGACTGCATGTGGTGTGAACTGTGGCCCTTAGTACAGAAAAAAAGCGCAAGGAACTGCATCTGGTGTGATCTTGCCCTAATAGAAGGGCTGAGTTACCTACCTTTCCAGGAGAAAATGCTGCTCCATAAAATGATTCAAAACCAAAAACCACTGCATTTGTCATGCGATTTATGTCAAAGAGGATGATCAGAGTTCAGACTAGCTGATCCTTTTCTTTATACGGTCATGTGACCAAATGCCTAGGCTTTTGATTATGAAAGAATACATCAGAAATATACTTTGCAGAAGTAGTATGTATTCCCCACTTTCATTACTCTTTATCTATCCAGCCTACAAAGATTGCTAGAATTGAACTCCAGGCAGATATAAAAGGCAAATACGGTAAATGCAGCTGCACTGTATTCATTAATTCATCAGGAAAAGTATTTTTAAAATGCAGCTTGGGTAAGGCTGGATTCACAGCTATGCATTTTTAGCGCTTTTTGCATTTTGCAGATTTGCACTACAGAATGTGTTCCATAGGAAACCATGGTAAACGGAATGCCCTGGAGTGCAAATCTGCAAAATGCAAAAAACACTAAAAATGCATAGGTGTGAATTCAGCCTGAGTGCCTACAATTGACATGGTATTTGCTTCTCACAATCCCTATAAGGCTCAGATCACATATGTCCAGCTGCAGTTTCAGCACAGTTTTTAAAAGGAGTCCAGTGTGGTTTTGTTTACTGGCTCAGGTGCAATTCAGGTTCAAATTTTTACTTGAAGTCACACCTGAACCAGACTGAAAAAGGCGCAGGACTCTTTTTAAACATGGGCCGCGGCTGCCCTGGACATATGTGAACCGACTCGATTGAAAGCAATTCGGTTCACATGTTACGTGAATCGGATGCGGTTCAAAACGCATTACAATTCGCATATATGTGAACGAGCCTAAAGCAGCACTCAAACTGGGACAGGGAGGGTCAGGGCTGTAAGGCCTGGTTCACACCTATGCATTTTTAGTGCTTTTTGCATTATGCAGATTTGCACTACAGTCCATTTAACATGGTTTCCTATGGAACACGTTCTGTAGTGAAAATCTGCAAAATGCAAAAATCACAAAAAAATGCATAGGTGTGAATCAGACCTTAGACAGTAATCAGATGTGCAGCATGCAAATGTGTTAAAAAGGAAAATGCTGATTGGAGAAGTGAGCAGAATGATGACCTAATCAGTCTGCAGCTGCTTTTTTTCTTTTCCTTTACAGAAGACTTGTATGCAAAGGCAACATTTTTTTTCTTTTTCTTTTTTTTTTAGTTTCAGATAGCATTGGGAAGGACTAAAACCCCTCTCTATTTTTGACTGTGAGCTGGGGCTCTTTTAAAAAGATTCCTTTTCAGTTCATAGCTTGCCAACAACAATTTGTACAAATAGGAATTGAAAGAAAATTTGCAACAGGGACACAGAAATAAAAACCTGATGGGGGTTCTAATCAGCCACTACTCTACTAAAGAAAAGCATTTTGGATTTCTGACTATGTTGCTGTTGGAATGTTCCCCTCACTTGCTGTATGGTAAAATTTTGTCAGCAGGACAGGAAGTAAGGGGAGAGCTCTGGATAACAGTAAAAACCAGACTGGAGCACTTATCCTTCACTGCTCTTTTCAAAACCAAAAAAATGGAAAATGGTATCAAATACTTACCAGAATTTTCCTTTCCTGACGCCAACATGGCAGCATACATATGACATAGCTCCGCCCCTATATCCACCCACAGGACCTGTTTAGCTCTATAAAGGTCCGACTGAGAGCTACCTCCCTCATTCTCCTTTTTGTCCTCAAAAGATCCACACCTACAGACTGTTACACTCAGGATAAAGCTCTTACCTGCCAACTACATCGGAGTCCATCTGGGTTCAGCCTCTCCCAGTACGCAGTCCCACATCTTAGGCTGCTAAACACACCAACAAGGTGGGGAGCCCCTTCTGGTGGTCTTTTGGGGTCTAGTTGTTCTCTAATCAGAGACAACAATCCTCTTGTGGCATGCCTGCTTTGGAGCCTGGATCCAGCAGCTGGGATTGCATTATGTCTTCTCTCCTATGGAACTCTTTCCAGGTCTGTCAATCTCTATAAAACTTTTTTTTTCTTTTTCTTGCTCTCATGTCTCTAAAGACCCCATACACACTGTGCAGCTTTTGTTGTCTGATTTCCTTCGGATTTGCCGGGACCATGTAGTGCAGGGGCCTGCCTGATTTCATACAAATTGAGGTTTGGCCTTGTATTATGTGGTTTTGGTAAGTCTGAGGGAGAAAATCTGTAGCGGATTGCATGATGTGTAGCCAGCCTAAAAGTGTCCTTTTGTGTGGATGGGCGTTGGCTTCCCTCCTAATTGTACTAGCCCTTTTTTGATTAGAACAGAGGCTAGGGTCTCTCTCTCTGTCTCTCTCTCTGTCTCTCTCTCTGTCTCTCTCTCTCTCTGTCTCTCTGTCTCCGTGTCTCTCTCTCTCTCTGTCTCTCTCTCTTCCCCAGCACTTTTTGCAATTCGGCACTGTCACTTTAACGGACAATTGCGCGGTCGTGCAACGTTGTACACAAACAAAATTGATGTCCTTTTTTTCCCACAAATAGTTTTCTTTTGGTGGTATTTGATCACCTCTGCGGTTTTTATTTTTTGCGCTATAAACAAAAAAAGAGCGACCTTTTTGAAAAAAACACAATATTTTTTACTATAATAAATATATAAAAAAAATATATTTTTTTCCTCAGTTTAGGCCGATCTGTATTCTTCTACATAGTTTTGGTAAAAAAAAACGCAATAAGCCTATATTGATTGGTTTGCGCAAAAGTTATAGCGTCTACAAAATAGGGGATAGTTTTATGGCATTTTAATTTTATTTATTTTTTTACTAGTAATGGCGGTGATCTGCGACATTATGGCGGACACATCTGACAATTTTGACACATTTTTGGGACCATTGTTATTAATACAGCGATCAGTGCTATTAAAATGCATTTGTTACTGTAAAAATGTCACTGGCAGTGAAGGGGTTAACACTAGGGGGCAATCAAGGGGTTAATGTGTTCCCTAATGTGTGTTCTAACTGAAGGCGGGGAGTGGACTGTGAGGGGGAAGAGAGATCGCTGTTCATACTCTGTATGGACAGACAATCTGTCACTTCTCCCCTCAGAGAACCGGAAACTGTGTTTACACACAGCTCCCGGTTCTCCGTGTTACAGAAGCGATCGCGGGAGCCCGCCGGGCACTTGCAGCAGGCACGCGCCCCTAGTGGCCACAGGGCAAAGCGACGTAATATAACGTCGCTTCGCCCAGCCGTGCCATTCTGCCACAGTAAACCTGCGACAGCTGGTCGGCAAGTGGTTAAAGAGCACAAATGATCAGGTAATTGATGCTTTTTTCGATTCAGGCATGCAAAGAGACAGCGGAACAGTCAATGACAGGTAAGTCTTGCTAGTCTAGTAATGGGGATAGAAGGGAGAGGGAGCAAGGAAGAATGTATTACTAGGGGATGGGTGGGTTTTGCCCAGATTTCTTTCTTTCTTTGATTCTTCCGCCAGCATGAGCCTAACACCACATAAAGACCACAGCAATACCAGGTAAGGAACAACTTTGGGTAAGTAAGCAGATGCAGGGAAAAGCGTGCATTATGCCTGGACGAGCGTGACTTCTTATCTATTGCAGCCCCGGCCGCTCACACTCCCGCTCTAGTTGGTCTGGATCGTCAGGAGTTTTCCAGGGCAGAAAGTGACTCCTGCAGTCCTGACAGACCCCAGTACAAAGGGCGCAAATGTACGCTTAAGAGCGCACAGCTTCTCCTCTGAGGGCTCAGCACCCGAAAGGCAAATGTTGGTAATGTGGAGATGACAGGAAAGCTACTTTGCAGCATCTGCTTCAGGCAGCTTGGAAGAGACCAGGAGTACGAGGGTCAGTGGGTGTCAACCTTGCTCAAGAAAGTAGTCCATGACACCCTGGCAGAATTTTCCAGTCGTCTCGGACAACCAGGGACAGAAGCAGACAGAGTGTGGGCCCTGCACCAGGTCTAAACCAAGCCATTCAACCCTCTCTAACTAGAGATGTAACCAGTGCCCCCAATAGCAAACCACATGCTTTGGGGGCACTGGTGCGTGCTCACTCCCTGAGCCCTGCTCTATGCGGCCATAAGACACATAGAGCCATGGCTCGGCCCCACCCCTTCCTCTTTGGATCACTGGCTGTGATTGACAGCAGTGGGAGCCAATGCATCCTGCTTCAGCCAATGAGGAGAGAGAGACCCGGGACAGCTGAGGCTCCCATGCACATCACTGGATCAAGAGGGGGCTCACAGAGAATGTTTTTTACCTTCATGCAAAGAATGCATTAAAACTAAAAACCTTCAGTCTTTATCACTACTTTAAGGACTATTTTGTGGGTACAAGGACTGCGGCATATACATGCAGTGCAGTGTAAATAGGCTTAGACTATAGTTATCCATGTTTCTTTCGCCAACATCCAGCACAATTTATCCATACCAACTTTATTCAGCAGTGTGCTGTGAGCGGGGCATATTTTCCAGGCTGTCTCTTTTTCGCAACTTCAGATTTTGGAGAACTGCAATATGTGTTAATGTTTTAATAGAAGAAAAAACTGTTTCTATGAATCAACAGTAGTTTTAAATGTACGGTTGTGCTCATAAGTTTACATACCCTGCCAGAATTTATGATTTCTTGGCCATTTTTCAGAGAATATGAATAACACAAAAACATTTCTTTCACTCATGGTTAGTGTTTGACTGAAGCCATTTATTATCAATCAACTGTGTTTAAATCATAATGGCAACAGAAACTACCCACATGACTCTGCTCAAAAGTTTACATACCCTGGTGATTTTGGCCTGATAACATGCACACAAGTTGACACTAAGGGGTTTGAATGGCTATTAAAGGTAACCATCCTCACATGTGATCTGTTTGTTGTAATTAGTGTGTGTGTATAAAAGGTCAATGAGTTTCTGGACTCCTGACAGATCCTTGCATCTTTCATCCATTGCTGTACTGACATTTCTGGATTCTGAGTCATGGGAAAAGCAAAAAGAATTGTCAAAAGATCTGCGGGAAAAGGTAGTTGAACTGTATAAAACAGGAAAGGGATATAAAAAGATATCCAAGGAACTGAGAATGCCAATCAGCAGTGTTCAAACTCTAATCAAGAACTGGAAAATGAGGGGTTCTGTTAAACCAAACCACAGTCAGGTAGACCAACTGAAATTTCAGCCACAACTGCCAGGAAAATTGTTCGGAATGCAAAGAAAAACCCACAAATAACTTCAGGTGAAATACAGGACTCTCTGAAAACATGTGGTGTGGCTGTTTCAAGATGCACAATAAGGAGGCACTTGAAGAAAGATGTGCTACACGGTCGAGTCGCCAGAAGAAAGCCATTACTATGCAAATGCCACAAAGTATCCCACTTACAATACGCCAAACAGCACAGAGACAAGCCTCAAACCTTCTGCCACAAAGTCATTTGGAGTGAGCTCAAAATTGAGCTTTTTGGCCACAACCATAAATGCTACATTTGGAGAGGAGTTAACAAGGCCTATGATGAAAGGTACACCATTCCTACTGGGAAACACGGAGGTAGATGTTTTGGGGATGTGTGAGCTACAAAAGCACAGGAAATTTGGTCAAAATTGATGGCACGATGAATGCAGTATGTTATCAAAAAATACTGGAGGAACATTTGCATTCATCAGCCAGGAAGCTGCGCATGGGACGTACTTGGACATTCCAACATGACAATGATCCAAAACACAAGGCCAAGTCTACATGTCATTGGCTACAGCAGAATAAAGTGAAGGTTCTGGAGTGGCCATCTCAGTCTTCTGACCTCAATATCATTGAGCCACTCGGGAGAGATCTCAAATGTGCAGTTCATGCAAGACAGCCCAAGAATTTACAGGAACTGGAGGCTTTTTGCCAAGAGGAATGGGCACCTTTACCATCTGAGAAGATAAAGCGTCTCATCCACAAATACCACAAAAGACTTCAAGCCGTCATTGATGTTAAAGCGGGCAATACGCGGTATTAAGGACTGGGGTATGTAAACTTTTGATCAGGGTAATTTGGGTAGTTTCTGTTGCCATTCTAATTTAAAAAGAGTAAACACAGTTGATTGATAATAAATGGCTTCAGCCAAACACTAACCATGAGTGAAAGAAAAATGTTTGTGTTATCATTCATATTCTCTGAAAAATGGCCAAGAAATCATAAATTCTGGCAGGGTATGTAAACTTATGAGCACAACTGTATATTGAGTTGGCTATATTCCTAGATTACATAGGATGCCTGGGTAGTACTGTGATTGTACTTAGCTGTTTCTCTCTTTTAGCGCAGAATTCTGGAAAGTGTTGGAGGATACTTTCATAAAATAGGGTTAGAAGGGGAATTTTGGTTCCATTTCTCCGCTTTGCAGAACAGAGAACTCCATGACCATTGTAATGTTTTTGGCAGGAATGATCACATATCCCCATAGAACCCCGAGGACAAAAATACAGAGGTCTAGGCCCTTTCAGTCAGATGTGCCTCTCTCTGCCCCTGGCATGCAGAATGAGTCAAAACCCATCAAAGCATATGCTGCGTGGCACAGCAGGCGAGCCAGTGCAGAACTTCACTTGATGTTAACACAATGTGCCGGCTTCACGCGCAAAAATGTACCCAGCCAGGCCCGCTAGCGAATCGCAGGAAGCACAGGAATTTGGTCCCTTGTCAGATCGGCCGTGGGCTTGATGCTCAGTAGTGCGGTGTGAAGGCTGATACAGGGGGCCTTGCAGCAAATGGAAGCCACACTCATTAAAATGCTAATTGCATGCAAGTTTATGCAACATGCCTTTATCTGTGAGACACATGCAGGCTTGTAGCGAATGCTGAGAGAGGCCTGCATATTCTGACATCATAATTAGAGGCACTGTGTATGTACATCTGCTGGATGTTAAAGAGGAACTGCAGTCTGCTCACATCATTTGTAATAAAAACATCTTTGCCATTCTGAAGCTTCCCTCCAACCACTTTTCATATTACTTTATATATACTGTGATTCCGTACTTGCCAAATATGCTGCAGAAATCTCCCTCCACTGAGTCTGGCTGCATCCATTTTAACTGTGAGCAGCTGCTGCCTGTTCACTTCCTGGATTTACACAGACATACAGAGGCACACCTCCAGCTCTGAAGCTCTCATTGGCCCTCTTATGACTCATCCCCCCCCTCCCTTCCTGGCACACTCTCACAGGAGAGAGCTGTGCATGATGTCATAAGCCTAGGCTAATTACCAGACAAGAAACAGGAAGTGGGCTGTTTAAGGTATTTATGTTTAAGGTAAAATGTTTTTTCTATCAAAATTTAAAACAAGGGCAGAAGATTTAATAGATGGAAAGCTGACCAAAATGACAAGTTCTGCTTTAAGGACCCATTTCTACTCTGAATTAGGGGTTGGTACTGTGGCCTTGCAGCGCCACCACTCTACATATGTTTTATGTTGTATAGATGATCTGGTTTTCCCCAACAACCTTAGGCCTCTTTCAGACGAACGATCTGTTCAGGTCCGCCTGTCAGTTTTTTAGGCAGATCTGAACGGACCCTCCATAGACATCTATGGAGCGTCGGATGTCAGCGGTAACATGTCCGCTGACATCCGACCCGCTCCGATCCGAAAAAGTGTAAAGGAGGAAAAACCTACTTTTCCATCCATTTTTGGATCGGATCGGGTGACGACGGACTCTATGGTCCGTCGTCATCTGATCCCCCATAGGGGAGAGCGGCACTGTGACAGGTCAGTCGCTGCACAGTGTGCAGCGATGGACCTGTCATCTTCCAGCTCAACGGGGATCCGCGGAGCGATCCCCGCTGAGCAAGCGGATGTTCACGGGGCGGATCATCTCGGATCCGTCCCGTGTGAAGGAGCCCTTAATCATACTGTTATGTAAACTACCTTTAAAAGCAACAATGTATTTTGGAAAAAAACTTTTTGGGCTTCTACATTAAAATTTTTCATATTTCTGTAGGAGCCCTGCCATATGCAGAACAAAAATCTACCATAAGGCTCTTGCACACAAGCCCAAAAATGGCGCGCTTTTAGGGGTTCCGTTGTGTTTTTTTTTTTTTTTTAATGATCCAAATACAACCCAATGCTTTTAGTCGGCCTGTACACACAAGCGTATGAATGTCACAATCGCCTGAATTGCCTGTTGCTGCAAATGTCCCTGGTAATAATGTGGAAGGTGATAATACAATGAGTTATGAATATTTATATTCCCCCTAGTCAACCACTAAGAGCTTTATGGCTGGTGGTGCATGCTGGGGGAGGATATAAATACTTGGGGGAATTACTTGGAAGCTCCCTTGCCTCCCAGACCTTGCCCTGGGCAGGATGTGTGCTGTCTTTCTGATTCTCCCAACCTGCTGCCTGAGGGGGACTACTGCTAGATGAAAGGCCTGGGTTTGTAGGTCTAAAGTTTGATGCTGTCCCTCTGGAAGGTGAGTGGAGGAGGGGACCAGGGAGCCTTGGCTTGAAGGCATGCCCTACCAGTCTGATGGAGAGAGAGACTAAAGTCAAATTGTCTCCCTTTGTTGTATAGTGAGGAAGCAACCATCTAAAGCTGCTGAGTTTCCAGGGCACCCTGTCCCTCACTCACATGACAGATTTTACTGCTGTATAGAGACAAAAGACAGCCGTTCTCACTACACTAAATAGTAATTGGGTGGTTGTAGAACCGCCAGGATCACTTTTACTGTTTTAACCACTTCAATCCCAGACATTTTTAATCATCCTCAACACATGTGCATGGTGTTGTACTCTCCTGGAAAAAGTGGCGCTTGCCCAGTTTTCTTCCATTTTGGTGCGTTGCCAGCCGATTCAAATAAATGAGCTGTCTAACGCAATGCACATTAAGAGGCGACATAGCCACCTAGGTGTTAACGGACCCTGAAAGTTACTTCATTCCTAGTAAATGTGCTTGCTATAAAATTAATATTTTTTCCAAACAGCATCATGTCCATTTGGTAATCTGTTACAATGTTTGAAGCTACTTCTTAGGAACAACACAATCCATGTATCCAGGAGCTGTTACATTTTATCCATCATTTGTATTATATATCATTCCAGTGCAACTTCCAACACAATTGGCCCTGGAGTGTGTGTGTATATGACTGTGACGGAGTCATTAAATTGTAAGCACCGCTGGGCAGAGTCTGATATGAATGGATCAAGGTACTGTGCAAAACTCTACGGTGGCACTATGTAAATGTCCAGATTTTCTCTATTTTCAGCTCTAGTGAAAATGTTATTAGATAAAGCATTCCAGAATGGTGTGGTGGGGGCCACAAGCAGGCAGATAGAAAACTATTTGTACTAAAAAAAGGAACAACGCAATTACCACAAACAAAAAAAAGGTTACATACAAATCGTAAAAGAAAGTAGTGGTGCACCAAAATAAAAATTTTAGTGCCGAAACTGAAAATTCAGGATGCACTTGGCCGAAATGTTTAAAAAAAAAAAAAAAAAAAAAAAATATATATATATATATATATATATATATATATATATATATACACATATGCATTTTTATAAATATATGCATTTTTATAAATAAGTGTGTTTTTATATTCGACTTTTTAATTTAAAGGAGTTGTAAAGCCTCTAGGTTTTTCACCTTAATGCATTCTACACAGGAGACGGGGGCAGGGCCGAGTCCTGCTATCTCAGTATACGCAGCAGGACTCGGGAGCGCGCCTGCCTGCACTAGTGCCCCTATAAAAAAAATGTCTCTCCGTAGGGGCACCCCCGATGAAGAAGAGGGGCCAGGAGCGCCGCCGGGGGACCCCAAAAGAGAAGGATCGGGACCGCTCTGGGCAAAACCCTTGTTTATAAAGTATACCGTTACAGTATAACATGTTTGTTATTTAAAAAAAGAAAAACATTTACAATCGCTTTAATATCATGAATTTAAATGAATATGATTTTTTTGTTAGCCATTATCTGCACCTTTTTGAAGAGGTGTTAAAAATCCTGCTTGCTGCATTTGGCAAACTGCACCAAAAAGGCACCTCCCCATTGAAATGCATTGAAAAGGCAGTAAGAATGCATCAAAAATGCACCCGTGTTGTGTTTATTAATGCATTTTTTTTGGTCAAATGACCTATGAAAAACACACCATAAGCAAGGTAACATCGCCAACATTTTTTGGCATTTTCAGCAGTCATGATCTGCACTTTTTTTCTTTCGGCACGACATTGAAAACCCTATTTTCAGACGATAATTTTCGGCAGCTGAAATTTTGGTGCATCACTTAAAGAAACTAAAGGCTAGGACAAATGGAGGTTATAAATATCAACTGAAGAGTGGAAGTCGATTGGGCTAATGGTTTGCAATTTTACTTTGGGCTCCTCAGTTCGAATCCCAGCCAGGAAGCTCTGCATGAAGTTTGCATGGGTTTCTTCCGGGTCGGGTACTCTGGTTACCTCCTGCACTTCAAATACATGCTGGTAGGTTAAATTGCCAGCGCTATATATTGTGATATGGGGGAGCCTGGGACCATGTTCTCGTTCTAAGGTAAGTATCTCATAATGAGCTAGTATGCGGTGCATACTAGCTCATTATGCCTTTTCCCTTACAGGTGTAGGGGGAAAAAAAAAGTCAGCGGGTTAACTACCGCTTTTAAGCTTGTGTATTATAGGAGTATTTTTATTTAAAAAGTATAATTTCGGCCGGAACACCACTTTAAATTGTTAGGTTTAGCTCTGCTAGGGTCACAGTCCCTGTAATCAGGGTTGGAAGCTCTTTCCCACCCAAAGTCTCTCCGAGACTCTAAATTCCAGGTCTCATATAAGGATTTACACTCTTGGAAAAACTCTTTTTTTTTCCCCTTTCTAACTGCTCCCCCCCCCTTCAAAATTATATTCATATTGTCGCCAATAAAAGGCTCACAACCCATATAATGGGGATACATATCTCCCATCCAGGATCCATCTCTAGCATTCTGTACAATATTAATACCTGTAATAAATAAATTAAAGTACATGAAAGTAAAAAACCTCCTCTGTGCAGCAGCTCCCCCAATACTTACCTGAGCCCCATCTCGTCCAGCAACGTGCACGAGAGCATTGGCTGAGACAGCAGTGGGAGCCAATGGCTCCCGCTGCAGTTAAAGCCAAAGAGGCATTGAGGAGAGAGAGGGGGTGGGGTCGAACAGCAGCTCTGTGTGTGAATGGACACACAGAGCCATGGCTCGGGAACAAGCCTGCTTGAGTGCCCCCATTGCAAGCTGCTTACTCTGGGGGCACTTGGCAAGAGGTAGAAGCGAAGAGCGCCTGCGAGGGACCCCGGAGAAGGAGAATCGGGACTGCTCTGTGCAAAACCATTGCACAGAGCAGGTAAGTATGACATGTTTGGGAGTTTTTTGTTTTTCTTTTAAAAGAAAGCCTTTAATATCCAATAATTAGGGTTGATGAATGGTTACATTTTAAACTCTTTCCTAAACTGTTGCTAGATTCCTTGATACGGAGCCTCTGTCAGCGCTCCCCATACACAGTGCAGAATCAACTGTCAAATTGACAGCTGAACCCCACAGATCAGACTGCACTACGGAAAGCAATACAGTTAGAAGGTTTGCTGCATTCTAGGTTACCTAGCTAGGCTATGCTGATTATATAGTGAGAAGCTGCTTAAAATCTACATAAAAGTTAACAAATGAGTGCAGATGTGACTCACAAGGATAATAAATAAACCTAGCCTATCCTGAAAAAATAAAAATTAGCTCTGGTCACGATACTCATCTGCAGACTCACTGACCAGCATTGCTGTGTTTTTTAGGGTTGGGATCCAGCATAATTTAACCCACTTCCTGTGAGGCCAGGCTGGCATTGAGCCACCCCCGGAGGAATGCGCTCTTACACTGGCCAGGGTTCACAGGAGATTGTGGTAGAGTGGAGAAGAATAGACGAAAACCCTACATGTAGGCAGGTTAAAGTGTGTGTATAGCAGGCAGGTGGGGGAAGGGGTCAAACAGTCTGGGCCCAGTTCCCAGGCTTTTGGTTTTGGCGGGCCCATATGTTATATAAATAAGGAAGACCGCTGAGACCGAGCCAGTCGGCAAAGGGTTGGTTGGTGCCTGGAGAGTGGATAAAAGACACCTGTGAGTGCAAGGATGGTGTCGAAGTTACCGGGGGTCACAGACAGCATCCAAGTAAAGGACAATGCCTATGTGGAGTCTCACCTAATGGAGGTATGCCTGAGCACTACGCAATCTTAGTTAGATTCAGGGACAGGGCGTTATTTATGTTGTATTACCATGATGCCTTTCTACTGTAAAAGTTGCATTACTTGTTCTGAACCTGGTCTGAATTTATTCAAAGGGGCGCATGTTGGTTCTGGCGTATTCCAAAGAACCTGGGTCTGTAATTGCACCGTGGGGTATGATGTAACACTGCTACAACAGGTTAACTTGGCACGACAAGGAAGAGGAGTGTAGTTGCTATCGGTAACCAAGTGAAGGAACAAGCTACAAGCAACCAGTCATTAGGCGTGGTACCTGGTAAGGTGTCAGGTCCTCCAGTAGGAAGGGAGTCGATGTTCTGGCTTCCTACCCAGAAGTCCATCATCTCCTATAGCAACCGGGAACAGATTAGCGTTATGGAGATCCATGGCCTGGTAACGTGGTACATGAAGGAAAGAGTTAAGTGAGAGCATGCATGAGGTCTGTGCTAGGTGCTTAGCAGAACCCCACTCTGTTACTGGGCGTGAGGTAACAGAGGTACGCTGAACTGGTTCAGTGCGCCCCTCCTAATGCAACATACAAGTTACAATGTGTAGTGACATGGAATAAGTCGCTTTTCAGAGGAACTCTGCACTTTATTGCTGTACATAGTGAAGCTCATCTCGCAGGGAACTGCCTTAATGTTAGATTCTTCACATGACCACAGTCTCCGCCTGGTCCTGGGCTTTGATGAGCATGCTCCACACAAGTGTTACCTAAAGTGCATGGGCACAGTAGACCCCACCAACACACTTGGTGTAGTCCGAGAAGGACCACCCTCCAACATACAGTACATGTCACGTGATTGGCCAGAAGGCAACTGGAAAAGGTAACTATACTGATTAAAATAAATAAAAATGTGTGGTGGGGTTTGTACGGTTGGAGGTAGAGGACTGAAGGGGGGAATACTAGAGTTCTGCTTTAAATGATTACAAGTTTCTTTATTATAAGTGACAACTGGGGCTTCCAAAAGAATTATTTAACAGGTTTTCAAACCACAGCAGGTTCCTTGTGCCGGTTCAGTAGATGATCCATCTTCTGCCTGGCTGCAGGACGATGAATAATAGGATCCGTATGTGGCCAGTCTCTGAAAATGGACTTTTCTGGGGCTTAATGAGCCGTGCAAGGGGATGAATTTGCAGCTTCTTTAACTTCTTGCCTGTGCGTAGCGGCAGTGCCATTGCTGACTGCAGTTTCCCTTATCTTGTGTCACTTCATCAGAGGATGGGAAGGGCCACCTGTGTTTTCTCTTACAACATATGCTGAAAGAGGTATTGCCTTTAGTGACGAAAAAGCCCAAAATGTAACAGAGAATGTTGCAGCTGTAAAACGAGGTTTGCGTCTGAGAAGGTGGACTGTGTTCACAGAGAGGAAAATCAATGTCTCCACTTCCCAGGGGTTCTGCCACCCTGTGATGCCACCCAAGTGCAGTAATGAACTTAATGTGCCATGATGCTGCCATATTGTGTGTCTAGCATCTGTACTAATCAGAATCTTCAATTTCAAGTTGTCGGAATAGTGCAGCCTTTCAGGAATTGATTTTTGATTATTTACTTGTATTATTTCTATATCCAAGCTAAAGTATCAGGCTAAATGTCAGGCTGTGAAGCCCTTACAAGGGCTGTGTTATCTCTTGCCTGAGGTCAGTGATGATAACATAAACTCAACAGATTATTATAACATGGGTTACATGAAAGAAAACTAGAGGCTTTGGTAACTGACAGTTTTACCCTTTTCAAGAAGCCTAGAAATAAGGAGAGTTATCAGCCGTTGAACTGTACTAAACCCAAAAAATTTAAATTTTATATATTTTATTTATAGTTGCCAACATTTAAAAAAGATTAATTCAGTTAAAATGGGTGGGGTATTACAAGAGGCTAGAGCTGCACGATTCTGGCTAAAATGAGAATCACGATTTTTTTGCTCAGAATAAAGATCACGATTCTCTCATGATTCTCGCGGTGTAACATCTTCTTTCACATTATACAAAAACGAATTGGCTAACTTTACTGTTTAGTCTTTTTTAAATTAAAGTGTATTTATTTTAAAAAATTGCGTTTGAAAAACCGCTGCGCAAATATGGTGTGACATAAAATATTGCAACAACCACCATTTTATTCTCTAGGGTTTCTGCTAAAAAAAAAAAAAAAAAAAAAATTATATATATATATCTATCATGTTTGGTTGCTCCAAGTAATTTTCTAGCAGAAAATAATGATTTTTACTTGTAAGCAACTAATGTCAGAAAAGGTTTGGTCTTTAAATGGTGAGAGCCCATTCACACAGGGGCAACTTTGGATCCGACTTCAAGTCGCCCCAAGTCGCCCCTAGTCGCCTCAAGTCGCGCTACATGAATAAATCAATGTAAGTGAATAGATCTGCACACTACTGCAGTCGCTCCGACTTCAGAAAAGGTTCCTGTACTACTTCAATCCGACTTGAAGGCAACTTGTACCCATTGATTTCAATGGAAGTTGCCTCCAAGTCTGATCACTGTTCGTACTGAGGCAACTTTACAGGAAGCAGAAAGGAAACAGAAAGTAATTTCCTCCACTAAACAGCCAGCCCCCTCCTTCTCACACACAGCTGATAAGCTCTGATTGGCCACTTGTAAAGTTCCCTGTCCTGGAGGCGACTTGAAGTTGTGTTGTAAGTTGCCCCAAGTCGTACTGTGATTCATACTCAAGTCGTGTCCAAGTCGCCTCCCAAAGTTGCGCTGGAAGTCGTGTTGCCCCTGTGTGAATGGGCTCTTAAGGAGTTCTTTCCTTTGATAAAAGAACAAAAAGATACTTTGTTTCTACTTATTTGTGTGTTGTAGTAAAACTTGGCAGGCTGCCTGGATTTTTTTTTTTTTTCAGCTGTGAGAACTCTGCACTTGTTAGAAAGATCGTGACCATGCTGTTTTGAAGATTGGGAAGGGAAAAAGATCGCAATTTCGATTCTTAACAATTAATCGTGCAGCTCTACAAGGGGCATACCATTAGGCTGGCCATATACGGTGCAAATGAAAATTTATACGATTTCCCCATCAACAGAGACAGTGCTGACAGGGAAATCAGCAAATGTCTACTCTCGGCAGGTTGGTGGTGGTGGGGGGGGGGGGGCGGGAGAAGATAATAGAAGTGATAATCGCTAGCAGCTATAGCAGCCGCTAGTAATATTCAATAGAGAATCCGTTGGCTGGTTGTACCCAAGTTGATCGATCAATCAACATGCCACATTCAGCCTGCTTTTTAACGGTTTGAATCTCAGCCAGTTCAAACAGTGTATGGCCGGCCCTAACCTAATGCCATTCTTTAATTAAGCATGTACAGTATAAGAGAGCTGTAGTTACAATATTAACAAAGAAAAGTATGCAGCGTAGGTCAGTAATAAATGGCAGTGCAGAGCTATGGGTTGTGTGGTTTGTAGCAGCAGGCCAGTCAGTGAGCAGTATGTAATGGCGGGGGGCCAGTGGGATGTAGCTGCAGGGCGATCAGTGAGCAGTATGTAGTAGCAGGGCAGTCAGTGAGCAGTGTGTAGTAGTAGTAGTAGTAGTAGTAGCAGTAGTAGTGTGGTCAGTGAGCAGTATGTAGTGGCACGGTAGGCAGTGAGCAGTATGTAGTGGCACGGTAGGCAGTGAGCAGTATGTAGTGACAGAGCGGTCAGTGAGCAGTATTTAGTGGCAGGGCGATCAGTGAGCAGTATTTAGTGGCAGGGCGGTCAGTGAGCAGTATTTAGTGGCAGGGCAGAGAGCAGTATGTAGTGGCAGGGGAGTCAATAAGCAGTATATATTGGCAGTAAGGATGAGCCGAACACCCCCCGGTTCGGTTCGCATCAGAACCTGCGAACGGACCGAAAATTCGCACGAACGTTAGAACCCCATTGACGTCTATGGGACTCGAACGTTCAAAATCAAAAGTGCTCATTTTAAAGGCTAATTTGCATGGTATTGTCCTAAAAAGGATTTGGGGACCCGGGTCCTACCCCAGGGGACATGTATCAATGCAAAAAAAACTTTTAAAAACGGCCGTTTTTTCGGGAGCAGTGATTTTAATGATGGTTAAAGTAAAAAAAAAAAGTGAAATATTCCTTTAAATATCGTACCTGGGGGGTGTCTATAGTATGCCTGTAAAGTGGCGCGTGTTTCCCGTGTTTAGAACAGTCCCTGCATCAAATGTCATTTTTAAAGGAAAAAATCTCATTTAAAACTGCTTGCGGGTTTAATGTAATGTCGGGTCCTGGCAATATGGATGAAAATCAGTGAGACAAATGGCATGGGTACCCCCCAGTCCATTACCAGGCCCTTTGGGTCTTGTATGGATATTAAGGGGAACCCCGCACCCAAATTAAAATAAGGAAAGGTGTGGGGCCACAAGGCTCTATATACTCTGAACAGCAGTATACAGGCGGTGCAAACAAGACAGGGACTGTAGGTTTGTTGTTAAGTAGAATCTGTTTGTCATTTTGAACGGGTACATTTTTAACGTGTTTAGCTCCAGCCAAAAAATCTTTTTTAAGCTTTTTGGAAAACATAGGGAAGGGTTATCACCCCTGTGACATTTGTTTTGCTGTCTTTCCTCCTCTTTAGAAGATTTCACCTCACTTTTTGTCCCAATGACAAATGTTTTTTGAAAATTTGGGTTTTTTTGTGGAACAAGGATTGGAAAGCATCAGTGGAAAGGAGAAATGTTTTTCCCATATTAAGGAGAGAATTTCCCTTCCTAGGGGTAGATTTCATCTCACTTCCTGTTGTCTCCTTCCGTTTGCAAGTAGGAGTCGTTTGTAAGTTAGATGTTTGAAAGTAGGGGCCTGCCCTATATACTCAGCATAAATTTGGCCCTTAGGTGTTGTTGTGGCCACAACAACGTAAGCCCTCACAGGGCCCTGCTGTGAAATATTAGATCAAGAATTGTAATTACATGCCCCTGTTGAACAGGGGCAGAAAAATTGGGCCTGTGGTGGTGGTGCTGGTGCCACAACACTGCAACCCCTCACAGACACTCTAGTTGGAACGCAGGAACGAGCCCTGCTGCAAAGTATTGCATCAAAAATTGTAATTACACGCCCCTGTTAAACAGGGGCAGAAAAATTGGGCCTTAGGCACTGGTGCTGGTGCTACAACACTGCAACCCCTCATAGACACTCTAGTTGGAATGCAGGAACGAGCCCTGCTGCAAAGTATTGCATCAAAAATTGTAATCACACGCCCCTGTTAAACAGGGGCTGAAAAATTGTGCCTTAGGCATTGGTGGTGGCGCCCAGAACCAAAAATGTTCTTTCAAGCTATCAGCGTGATGATTGAGGAAGAGGATAATTACTCAGGGATAGTCACTCAGCATCAGCATAGGCAGTCTTTGAAGGGATCTGAGATTTTAAAAAAAATTATTCGGTTACATCAGCATCAGGTGCTTGGTAGCTGGTGGTGATCCAAGACTGATTCATTTTTATGAAGGTCAGTCGATCGACCGAGTCGGTGGACAGACGCACCCTGTAATCGGTTACAAAGCCTCCAGCAGCACTGAATGTGCGTTCCGAAAGAACGCTGGATGCAGGACAGGCCAGTAGCTCAATTGCATACTGTGCAAGCTCTGGCCAGTGATCCATCCTCAAGACCCAGTAACCCAGAGGATTTTCGGTGGGAAAGGTGTCCAAGTCTGATCTTGCCCCTAGGTATTCCTGCACCATGTAAAACAGACGCTGGTGATGGTTGCTGGAACCGATCATACCTTGGGGCTGCGGACCAAAAATTTGTCTGAATGCATTGGTCAGACGGCCACCTTCTCCACCGCTCCTTCTTTGACTGACCGAAGCCTCAGCAACACGTTGTCCAGAAACAGGAGTTTGTAACCTCCCAGTCTCTGGGAACGCGTTGCACAGACCTTTCTGCAAGGCCTCCCGAAGATGTTTCATCCTCTGCTCCCTCTGCGATGGCAAGATAAGGTCCGCAACCTTACCCTTGTAACGTGGATCAAGGAGGGTTGCCAGCCAGTATTGGTCCTTCTCCTTGATACCACGAATATGAGGATCCTTACGCAGGCTTTGCAGGATCAGGGAGGCCATGCAGCGTAGGTTTGCTGAGGCATTCGGTCCGGAGTCCTCTGGGTCACTAAGGACGACATGGTCCGCAGCCACCTCCTCCCAGCCACGTACAAGTCCATGTGTTTCTTGGGACTGATCCCTTAAAGACTGCTGCTGATGCTGAGTGCCAGGCTCCACCTCCATACTGACACAATCTTCCTCCTCCTCCTCCTCCTCGTCCTCTTCCTGTGTGATCGGCGGGCATGCAGAAACACTGTCTGGATAAAGGGGGCCTTGAGAGCTAAGGAAGTCCTCCTCTTCCTGCCTCTGTTCTGCCTCAAGTGCCCTGTCCATTATTCCACGCAGCGTGTGCTCCAACAGGTGGACAAGGGGGACAGTGTCACTGATGCATGCACTGTCACTGCTCACCATCCTCGTGGCCTCCTCAAATGGTGACAGGACAGTGCATGCATCCCTGATCATGGCCCACTGGCGTGGGGAAAAAAAACCAAGCTCCCCTGACCCTGTCCTGGTGCCATAGTCACACAGGTACTCATTGATGGCCCTCTGCTGCGTGTGCAGCCGCTGCAGCATGGCCAACGTTGAGTTCCACCTGGTGGGCATGTCACAGATTAGGCGGTTCTTGGGCAGGTTAAACTCCTTTTGGAGGTCCGTCAGCCGAGCACTGGCATTATATGACCGGCGGAAATGCACACAGACTTTCCTGGCCTGCCTCAGGACATCCTGTAAGCCCGGGTACCTGCCCAAGAACCGCTGCACCACCAAGTTAAGGACGTGAGCCAAACAGGGCACATGGGTCATTTGTCCCTGTCGGAGGGCAGAGAGGAGGTTGGTGCCATTCTCGCAAACCACCATTCCTGCCTTAAGTTGGCGTGGCGTCAACCACCTCTGAACCTGCCCCTGCAGAGCTGACAGAACCTCTGCCCCAGTGTGGCTCCTGTCCCCCAAGCACACCAGCTCAAGCACCGCATGGCATCTTTTGGCCTGCGTACTTGCGTAGCCCCTTGAATGGCTACGGAGCACCGCTGGTTCCAAGGACAAAGCACAGGAAGAGGCCATGGAGGAAGAAGAAGAGGAGGGGGTGGAGGAGAGAGTTGTGTCACAATCATTAGCATTTTGGAGGCGTGGTGGCGGAACAACCTCCAACACTACTGCACCTTGTCCTGCATCCTTCCCAGCTGCCAGCAGAGTCACCCAATACGCCGTGAAACTTAAGTAACGTCCCTGTCCATGCCTGCTGGACCATGAGTCAGCGGTAATATGCACCTTACCGCTGACCGCCCTGTCCAGCGAGGCATGGACCTTGCCTTCCACATGCCGGTAGAGAGCTGGAATCGCCTTCCGTGAGAAAAAGTGGCGTTTAGGTACCTGCCACTGAGGAACCGCACATTCCACAAACTCACGGAAGGGGGCAGAGTCTACCAACTGAAAAGGCAGCAGTTGAAGTGCTAGCAATTTTGCCAAGCTAGCATTCAACCGCTGCGCATGTGGATGGCTGGGAGCAAACTTCTTTCGGCGGTGCAGCAGCTGGGGCAGGGAAATTTGCCTGGTACAATCTGACGTCGGTGTACCAAAAGCAGATTGCCCACAAGTACTTGGCTGTGACACACCTAATTCTACACCTTCATTCCTCTCAGTGCAGGTCTCAGAGAGGACTGAAGGTATAGTGGGGTTGGAGATCTCAGCTGAGGAGCAAGGAGAGGTCCTCTTTGTTCTTTGGTGTGGGTCTTTTAGATACGCTTGCCAACGAACTGCATGGCAGGTCAACATATGTCTGGTCAAGCATGTGGTACCCAAGCGGGAGATGTTTTGGCCACGCGAGATACGCTTGAGACATATGTTGCAAATAGCAGCGGTGCGATCTGATGCACTCGTCTCAAAAAAGGCCCACACCAAAGAACTTTTTGAATAACGCGCAGAGACTGCAGCGCCCTGCACATGTGGAGCTTTGTGGTGTGATGCAGTCAATGTGCTGCCCTTAGGCTGGCCCCTGGAGGGCGTCCTGCCTCGTTGGTGATGTGCCGCCTCCTCCTCCTCCTCCTCTCTCCTATCAGGCACCCACGTTGAGTCAGTGACCTCATCATCCCCTCCCTCCTCATCACTGGAGCAAACCTGGCAGTATGCTGCAGCAGGGGGAGCATGACTGCCAGATTGCTGTCCTTCTTGGGCACCCCCTCTGTCTGCGCTCGTGTTACTGCCTTCATCAAGCTCAGTATCATAATCAGAGCCTTCCAAACGCTGGGCATCCTCCTGGAGCATGTGCCCAACACTGTGGTCAAACAGTTCGAGGGACTCCTCAGGAGGACATGGTGGGGCTAGGGAAGGAGTCACTGATGACATTGAGCCGAGGGAAGAGGCCGCTGCTTTGCCAGACAAAGTACCCTGGGCATGGGTGAGAGAGGATGAGGAGGATGAGGACGGCTTGGTCATCCACTCGACCAAGTCTTCAGCATGTTGTGGCTCAACACGGCCAGCTGCCGAAAAAAAGCCCAAGCGTGTCCCACGGCCACATGCTGATGAGGATGCACCGTCTCCATGACCAGCACTAGACACAGAGCCTGCTTGCCCTCTCTTATTGGCTTGTGACTGTCTGCCTCTCCTTCTTGGCCTTCCAGACATACTAATGGCCTGTAGCTGCACTAAGCTGGGATATGTGTGTGTGTGTGTATATATATATATATATACACACTGATACTGCAGCTAGCAAAATCAACTGCCTGCCTGTAGTATGAGAACACCACCAACCTTCTACAGGTAGCTTTAGCTGAACACTGTGAGGTGGACGCACCCCACTAATTTGTAGGTTTAGCTGAACACTGTGAGCAGGACGCACCCCACTAACTTGTAGGTTTAGCTGAACACTGTGAGCAGGATGCACTGCACTAACTGTAAATAGTCTAGCTGCCTGACTGTGGTACTAATAGGATCAAAAGAACACCAGTAATTTTCTTCAGGTAGCTGTATATACTGTAACAAGACAAGCCTGCCTGTCAGTAAGAAGATAACAGGAACGGATCTAGCTGAACACTGTGAGCAGGACGCACTGCACTAACTTGTAGGTTTAGCTGAACACTGTGAGGTGGACGCACCACACTAACTTGTAGGTTTAGCTGAGCACTGTGAGCAGGACGCACCCCACTAACTTGTAGGTTTAGCTGAACACTGTGAGCAGGACGCACTGCACTAACTGTAAATAGTCTAGCTGCCTGACTGTGGTACTAATAGGATCAAAAGAACACCAGTAATTTTCTTCAGGTAGCTGTATATACTGTAACAAGACAAGCCTGCCTGTCAGTAAGAAGATAACAGGAACGGATCTAGCTGAACACTGTGAGCAGGACGCACTGCACTAACTGTAAATAGTCTAGCTGCCTGACTGTGGTACTAATAGGATCAAAGGAACACCAGTAATTTTCTTCAGGTAGCTGTAAATACTGTAACAAGACAAGCCTGCCTGTCAGTAGGAAGATAACAGGAACGGATCTAGCTAAACTGAATACAGTGTATGTATATATATATATATATATATATATATATATATATATATATATATGCGCAACACCTGGGATGCATATATATATACACAATACACTGTAAGTGCAGCTAACTGACTGACTGTTCTGCCTAATCTATCTAACTCAAATCAAATGTCTCTGTCTGTCTCTCTGTCTCTCTGTCTCTCTGTCTCTCTCTCTCTCTCTCTCTCTCTCTCTCTCTCTCTCTCTCTCTCTCTCTCTCTCTCTCTCTCTCAATGAACGCCGGAACACACACTACACAGGGCCGCCGTGCAGGCGGCCTTATATAGTGTGGGGCGTGTACTAAATCCCCTGAGCCATAATTGGCCAAAGCCTCCTTGGCTTTGGCCAATTACGGCTCTCTGTTCAGGCGGCGCTGTGATTGGCCAAGCATGCGGGTCATAGTGCATGCTTGGCCAATCATCAGCCAGCAATGCACTGCGATGCCGCAGTGAATTATGGGCCGTGACGCGCCACACGAATTTGGCGCGAACGGCCCATATCGTTTGCAATTCGACGAACGATCAAACAGCCGATGTTCGAGTCGAACATGGGTTCGACTCGAACACGAAGCTCATTACTAATTGGCAGGCTGGGGCAATATGTATCGGCAGGGCAGTCAGTGAACAGTATGTAGATTTTAAAACTTAGAGGACAGGTGAGAGTTAAAACAGTCCCCCCATGCTGTCCTAATCGGTGGCCCAGTACATAATTATCTGCAATGACAGGGATACTCACTGCAGTTGTCCCCTGGCTGGAATCTCAGGACGGAACCTGAGACAAAGCAGTCACAGGACAGCTGGCTAAAAGGCAGGTCTGTCCTGGCAAATCTGGGAGAGTTGGCAAGTATGTGTATTAAATCTTACCAATCCTTGGATTTGGTGGCTGCATTAGTTTTTAATTTTTCTTTTTTTTACATAATACATTTTTCATTCTAAGAACATTTTTATAAAGCACAGAAAATATCTGCTGATCTTGCCAGAAATTCAGTGTTCTTGTGAGATAACTTTGATTATGCTATTTGGATATATGGATTTGAAATGAAATGAACAAGATGTGCTTTAACTGCAGACTTTCAGCTTTAATTTGAGAGTACAGGCATACCCCACTTTTAAGTACGCAATGGGGTTTATTTACTAAAGCTGGAAAGTGCAAAATCAGGCTCACTTCTGCATAGAAACCAATGAGCTTCTAACTCTATCTTGTTTAATTAACCTTTGGTAATAAAACCTGGAAGCTCATTGGTTCACACAGTTCATTGGTTCACACAGTTCATTGGTTCACACAGTGATTATTGCTGGTGGCTATAATAGCTGCTAGCAATAACCTCCTGTAAAATCCAACAGGCTGGTTGTACCCAAGCTGATCTATCGATCAACTTGGTACATTCAGCCTGCCCATATATGGTTCGAATCTCAGCTGGTCATTGCTGAACTGTCTGAGATGCAAACCGTTTATGGCCGGCTTTATTCACAAACAGAAAAAATATTACTGAAAAATGTCTAACAGGGGTATTTAATATTATCTACTTTATCCAAAATTAAAACAGTGAAATCTGAATGTAGATACACTATACCGAGCAAAGCAAGATATTCACTTGAAAGTCAATTTCACAGCATCTTTTACTCCCCTTCCCTTCCCTGGTACTCCATTTGCCTCCAGAAGCAATGAGCAGAAACCTATTCTAAAGCTGTCTATATACCTGTAGAATTTCACTCAAAGATTTTCATTTTTTGGAATGCTTGCTCAATATTTCAAGTGGGGTCTAAAGCCGGCCATGCATGAGTCAAATTCGGAAATCAGAAATTTCCTGCGTTTTGTGATTATTATTATTATTATTATTATACAGGATTTATATAGCGCTGACAATTTACGCAGCGCTTTTGTGATCTGATGGTACCACCATTGATTTCGAGATTTAACCAACCAAGCCTTCAATTGCACATCATATTGCTCCAGAAAATAACTTTTGTGGTCGGGTATCTTCTTTTCTTTCCAGACAACAGCTCATCCACATTTCTTTTTTGATTATATTTCTCGAACAATTTTTCCATCATTGATTAGAAATTGATTTGTTTTTCCAAAAATTTCCAACATGCCTGATCACTAAAATTTGATGGCCGCACGGAAATTGGCCATTGCTGCAGCCCACTAAAGGTGCAAAATTCTAAAGAAAATTCTTAGTTATGATTTTTAGAAATTATTTCAGAATTCGACCCATGTATGGCCGGCTTAAGTGATGAGAAAATTCAGAGAGGCGGGATGGAAATCTTTCCTTGAACAAACAAAATTCTAACAATGTATGTGGTATTCATTCAGGAAATTCCATTCATTCCAAAATTGAATGTTAAAAAAACAAACAACATTTAAAGTACTTTCAAATAATAGTACTTAAGTCTCCGTCGGCATGATCAAATGTATTCGCGGGTCATACAAACATTCCAGTGTATGGCCAGTTTACCTGCAAGGTGATCCTGGTCAGAGCCTGGAGGGCTAAGTTGATGGGTGAGCCTGAGCGACCAATCACCTATTGCGTAGTCAGAAGAGGAGTGACGCACATGCCCCCCATACCCACAAGTACTGGCCATTCGTTTTCTTTTCCAGACATGAACACAGCAGTGGGAGAGTGAGGAAAGATGAGTATAAGCTGCTGAGGGTGACAACTTTATAGTAAACCTACTCTTTTGTTCTACAAGTCAGTGTGTACAACCGTTTACCGGTTTTTGGCATCTGCAGACTGATTGGCAGACAATCTTTAAAATCCAGAGACTGCTCACCGCTGTGAACTTCAGCTTTGCCATTCATCTTAATCATGTCAAGTGTACTTGTCTTCTACATTCAGTATAGTCCGCATTTTCTGCTTTTCCACCATGTTTCTGCTAAACTGGCAGGCTGCATTCTAATAGACATTAGTTCAGCTATATTTTGTATGTCATGTTTCTGTCAATTACACACCATACTTCACAATCTGATTGCATGATGTTTGTACAATATCCATTATTTTACCAAAACTTTAAAATGTGGAGCTACCTACACAATCAATTTAATTTCCATCCAATCAGACATCCCCTTGCATTACATAGCTGTTGACAGATTTAAAGGTGATTGTAAAAATAGGCTGTAACATTTATGCTCCTCTTAAAACATTATTCAATAATGGTGTGAATTGTATTGACCCCTAGCAATCCAATCACTTAACTGAAAGCAGACCAGTATAGGATGAATTCTCACTAGTGTCCAAGGGTCACTGCACTTTGCACTTGGTAATTTGCTCCTTGTACAGATTTATTGAATATGTTCATTATTGTAGCAGTGGGCAGCCATCAGAGACTAAAATTTCACTCTCCCCAGTCTTGGATGTGTAAGATCAGTCACATAATATTCAATAATGATAATAACGCTGATGCTTCTGCTGGATATTGGCAAATATTCATCTTCCTGGTGATTGTCTCATATAAGTAAGGACAACAATATTAGCTCTGTCATGATTGCACAGGTACTCTTTGCATTGTCCACTATGTGTTAGATCTTAATTTGGGACGTGTGGCTCTTTTCACTGGAGTTCCAGTTAAATATCATATCCTGGTTTGCTTTGTACCAGTTTGCCTGATCGACACACATTGACATTCCCACGCACTAATAAAGAGTTCAGTAAAACATCCGGCTCCAGCCTGTGACCAATACAAAAGACAACATTGTGCTCTCATCTTGTATTAAATATCTCCTTCCCGTGCTCATCGTACCATACATTGTGTAAGGTAATTCTACCCTAAGCAATGACTTCAGAAAATATTTCTTTTATCCTCCTCATAAGACAACTCCATATCCCCCTCTCCTCCTCCTGTCTAGTACGGTGGTTTTGTACGAGTTCTGCTCCAAGCATTCCAAGACTCCTGTTTCCATAGAAACGCTTGCATTGAGCATCCGAGGCCTACGCTATAGGTGCCTGGAGAGGAGCTGACCCTGTCTCATTACGCCTGTCACAAGGTCAGGCAAGTGGCAGGTCAGGGCCTATTTGCTCTCAATCCTTCTGTAAAAACTGCTTTCCTTCCTCTCATAGCCATCATCATTATATGCGCCTTGGCTGCTGACTGCAAATTCCCAGTACTTAAAGAGGATCTTCACCCTAGAAAGAGAAAAAAAAACAAAGCCTGCGGTTGCAAATACTGTAGCTGCTGACTTTGAATAAAAGGATACCTACCTGTCCAAGGATCCAGCACCCTCCTCACCCAGGTCGGTTCTTCGAGTGATCTTCGGGTCGCCAGCGCCGACATGTTCAGTGAGGAAAGCCAGTTGTGACTCCTTGCAGAATCACAACTGGCTTCCAACTGCACATGTACGATCCATACTATGCTTTGTGAATGGTCCTGCCGCCTTCTGGGTCCTGTGACGTGTCCCAAAAGGCTGCGGGCAAAGTGGGGGGGGGGGGGGGGGAGAGAACTTCTGCTTGGAGTCCACAGCAGCTAGAAGTCTCTGGGAGTGTTCTGGATTTTAAACATTGTCTACCAATCAGACTGCACGTGCCAAAAACCTGTAAATGGTTGCACAACCCGGCTTGTGAAACAAAAGTGTAGGTTTACCATAAAGCTGTCACTCTGTCAAAACTACATACAGGCATACAGTTTAAAGCGGAACTAAAATTAGCCAATAAAAACCTGCGAGCAGGCAGCTCTTTACTCTTCTGCAGTAACACTTACCTGCCTGCTCGCAGTCTTCTATTGACTACACACTGAGCTGCACACAAGCAGCTAGGCACGCAATTGCGGCACACTCCGGCTGTGACTACCATGTGCATGCACAGGATGATGTCACTCCATGACCGGCAAATAAAGAGGCCGAATACCCGACACCCAGGAGTAGCTGGGGAGAAGATGACAATGGCTGGCAAGGAATTTATTGCTGGAATAAGGAGGCGAGTAATTCCACTTTATGTGTAAATCCACCAAATAAACTGCATTTTCCACCTGTATCGCCATATTACTCATATCCGTCTAGATAAAGTGTATAAAAAGTCAGAATTGCTGTCTATGGCCACATTCACATGACGTCAATGAATGGGCCATGTGTTTATGCAGCTTGGGTTGCCCGGTGCTGCGTGCAAGCAGCCCATTCATTTCTATGAGGATGCAGCCCCTTGTCCCAATTCGACAGGTTTGTGGGTGCGGAGAGTGGCCCCAAACACAGACATAGGGGTTGATTTACTAAGATTTCCGGGAGGTACTGGGCGCTCTACATGTAATGGCACCCAATTAAAGTCAATTAAGACTTCAACTGGGCGGACATGCAAATGGAAAGTGCGCTATTGCCGGCGAACATGCCTGTCACATCGGCATATGCAGGAATTGTTGATGTCAGTTGGGCTTGAACCTTCAAAATCAAAAGTCCTCATTGAAGGCTTGCATGCAAATTATTGGTCATAAAAAGTGTATAGGGACCTAGGTACTGCCCTGGGGGACATGTATCGATGCAAAAAAAAGTTTTTAAAAACTATAGTTTTTAAAGGAGCATTGATTTTTATTGATGCTTAAAGTAAAACATTAGGAATACACACTCTTTACAAATGAAAAATTGCATCAGCATAGCTATCTGTGCAGAGTAAACCTCAAAACAACACATGTCCAAGGCTCTGGCCATGATCAGTGATCCCAAAAATCTTCAAATCAAACTTGTACGTTGTTGGGCATGTGGAGGGTGCAAAACAGGAAATTACAACCTTGTGACGGCTGCTTCACACAAATTGGTGACAAAAGCGCATTTGTTATTTATCATAAGCATACAACATTAGAGTATGTGTGCAGGATTACACTAGACTTATAAATCCATATCTGGGTCAAAACACCCCAGTTCTAGATTTGGTGCAAACCCACACTTGCTTGATTTATAATGTGATTTATTGAGGTGGGTGAAACCCATCAAAAATGTCATCACTTGTGAAAAAATAAACTTTTACAGCACAACAGAGGAAGAACATAGAGTCCTCTAGCCAGGTAGCGAGATTGGGATTCCAACCAAGAACCTCAGTGTTGCTAGGCAGAAGTGCTAACATGTTAGCCACTGTGCTGCTACATGTTTGTAAGTTGCATCTCTGTGGTGTCAAACTGTCCTAAGTCCCAGGGGTGCAAGAAGTTAATCAATACAAATGTACTGTGGAAGGCCAGAAAGCGTCATTGAACAACCTGTTTCTGGCATATGCCATATGTTTTGAAGGTTGGTTATTGCTGATTACTGTCAGTATGCTGAGGGATAAACAGCTGTCATTTTGTGGGTTTTGGCTTGGTAAGAGGCTGCAATTAGTCCTGGCAGGGAAATGTTAAGGCTGATTATAGTCCTTACCCATGAAAAACATATGACAGGATTTGCAATGGTGGTGGAACCCCCCTACATATAAATACTACATTTAGACATAATTTTATGTAAGGACCTGAGTCAGGATCAATGTTTAACAACATAGCGAGAACAGACAACTTCTCTACATGAAGTGGCATATTTGGGGTTCAATCCGAGAACCTCAGTGCTGCTAGGCTTCTGCTAGTGGCTAACAGGTGCTAACCTGTTAGCCATTGCACTGCCACATGTGAAACCCTCCTACACATAAACACTGCATTTCTTTGGACATATACAGCGGGGATGGAAAGTATTCAGACCCCCTTAAATTTTTCACTCTTTGTTATATTGCAGCCATTTGCTAAAATCATTTAAGTTAATTATTTTTCCTCATTAATGTACACACAGCACCCCATATTGACAGAAAAACACAGAATTGTTGACATTTTTGCAGATTTATTAAAAAAAGAGAAACTGAAATATCACATGGTCCTAAGTATTCAGACCCTTTGCTGTGACACTCATATATTTAACTCAGGTGCTGTCCATTTCTTCTGATCATCCTTGAGATGGTTTTACACCTTCATTTGAGTCCAGCTGTGTTTGATTATACTGATTGGACTTGATTAGGAAAGCTACATGCCTGTCTATATAAGACCTTACAGCTCACAGTGCATGTCAGAGCAAATGAGAATCATGAGGTCAAAGGAACTGCCTGAAGAGCTCAGAGACAGAATTGTGGCAAGGCACAGATGTGGCCAAGGTTACAAAAAATGTTTGCTGCACTTAAGGTTCCTAAGAGCACAGTGGCCTCCATAATCCTTAAATGGAAGACGTTTGGGACGACCAGAACCCTTCCTAGAGCTGGCCGTCCGGCCAGACTGAGCTATCGGGGGAGAAGAACCTTGGTGAGAGAGGTAAAGAAGAACCCAAAGATCACTGTGGCTGAGCTCCAGAGATGCAGTCGGGAGATGGGAGAAAGTTGTAGAAAGTCAACCATCACTGCAGCCCTCCACCAGTCGGGGCTTTATGGCAGAGTGGCTCGACGGAAGCCTCTCCTCAGTGCAGGACACATGGAGTTTGCTAAAAAACACCCGAAGGACTCCAAGATGGTGAGAAATAAGATTCTCTGGTCTGATGAGACCAACATAGAACTTTCTGGCCTTAATTCTAAGAGATATGTGTGGAGAAAACCAGGCACTGCTCATCACCTGTCCAATACAGTCCCAACAGTGAAGCATGGTGGTGGCAGCATCGTGCTGTGGGGGTGTTTTTCAGCTGCAGGGACAGGATGACTGGTTGCAATTGAGGGAAAGATGAATGCGGCCAAGTACAGGGATATCCTGGATGAAAACCTTCTCCAGAGTGCTCAGGACCTCAGACTGGGCTGAAGGTTTACCTTCCAACAAGACAATGACCCTAAGCACACATCTAAAATAATGAAGGAGTGGCTTCACAACAACTCCGTGACTGTTCTTGAATGGCCCAGCCAGAGCCCTGACCTAAACCCAATTGAGCATCTCTGGAGAGACCTAAAAATGGCTGTCCACCAACGTTTACCATCCAACCTGATAGAACTGGAGAGGATCTGCAAGGAGGAATGGCAGAGGATCCCCAAATCCAGGTGTGAAAAACTTGCTGCATCTTTCCCAAAAAAGGGTCTGAATACATAGGACCATGTGATATTTCAGTTTTTTTTAATAAATCTGCAAAAATGTCAACAATTCTGTGTTTTTCTGTCAATATGGGGTGCTGTGTGTACATTAATGAGGAAAAAAATTAACTTAAATGATTTTAGCAAATGGCTGTAATATAACAAACAGTGTAAAATTTAAGGGGGTCTGAAAACTTTCCGTCCCCACTGTAGGTGGTGGCATTACATTAGTCATTCTTCTTGATTTAATCTGTGATATTTTGTGGTTCTTGGTGTGTGAGTGTAGATTAGTGATGTTACTATCTGATTTTTGGGAATTAAATTTTGAGTTCTGATGTTGGTGCACATATCACATTTTTTGGGCTCAAATTATGATCATTTGGAAATAATAAAAAACACAAAATTGTGACTAATTTTAAATTAGCATCAGCAATGGTATTGTTTGTGGTTTGTAAAGACACCCGTGTGAGTTTACAATTATGCAAATTAGCGCCCGGCGTTCTAGTAAATAACCCCCATAGTGTTCCATATACCCCCATTTTGTCCCTGGGACAGAAAGTAAAATCTCCCTGATGGAACACACTACAAAAATAAATATTCCATACTTTCTCCAAAGCTAAAAAAAGACAGTTTTGGCTCTACATGCACTTTAAGGCTGCGTTCACGCACTGGTGTGCTGCGGTGCCATTCATGCTCAATGGCACCTCAAGCAACCTTGCCAATACACGCCATGTGTTGTAGTGCCCTGCTTCAGAAATGATAACACATGCACCTTTTTTTAGTGCACTTTGTAATGAATGGGCTGTCTTAGCACCGTACACGTTAACACGCAATGTAAGACTTTATTATAGAACAGTACAATCCCAAACTATATCCTTTGGCTTGTTAAAAAAAAAAAAAAAAAGAAAAGAAAAAAAATTCACATTGTTAATTGGGATTCTTTTTTAGTTTCTTTGGATTAACTGCAGAAAGGTGTCCCATAACTTTCCTCTTTGGTCAGTAAATATGATGCTACATAAAGATACTTCTTTCAATTCATAGGTCTAGCCCACCTTATCTCTATTTTAAGGGCTCATTCAGATAGACATTGACACCTGTCGTGCATGCTGAGACGCTATTTTCTGTGCCTGCATCTGCCTTGGAGCTGCGTGCAGGCAGCCTATAGAAGTTGATGCAGACACAGTGGCTGCATGGACAGAGTCGCATTTTAAAATTTGACATGCATGCAGGAGCGGGTGCAAGATCTGAATGCACACTGTAATTGGATTCGTGCACCACTCCTGCACACATGTCAAATTTTGCTGCGTCTACACCCATAGCTCCCAACTATCCCTGATTTTGATGGACTGTCCCTGTTTTAGAACAAAGTCCCTCTGTCCCTCTTTCCTCCTCATTTGTCCCTCATTTTGGTCTGATCTGTATAGTTGTATAGAAAATGTATTATTTATTTATCAAAAAGTGTTGCCTAGTACTAAATCTTTTATCCATCTTCTAAATTTCTGCATAAAGGAATAATAGTGGTAAAAAAAAAATCACTAGTGGGTTCAACTAATAATGTTTTTGGAATAGTTCTCCTTTTATGGGACATGGCAGAGGATGTGTCCTATGCCTACATACCTTTGCTTATAGGTGTCCCTCGTTCCCATCTCAAAAAGGAGGGAAGTATGTACACCTACTTGATTAGGCTGGCTGCAAGCAGCTCCCAGGGGAAAACAGTGGCTCAGCACGCAGGATGAGCTTCAGTGTCTAAATCAGGGGTCAACAAACCTTCTAAACAGCAGGCCACTTTACTGTCCTTCAGATTTTATGGGGGCCAGACTGTTGCCATTGGAATTGGACATTTTCCTGTCCTCAGTGGGAGTAAACCATGCATCTTTGCTATTAAGGGGAGAAATAGTGCCCTATCGCTGGTGTGATTGGGAGAAATAGTGCCCCATCGTTGGTGTCAGTAGGAGGAACAGTGTCCCATCATTGGTGTCAGTGGGAGGAATAGTGCCCCATTATTGGTGTCAGTGAGATTAATAGTGCCCCATTGTTGTCAGTTTGAAGAATAGTGCCCCATTGTGTGTCAGTCTGAGGAATAATGCCTCGTCATTGGCATCAATTGGAGGAATAGTGCCCCATTGTTGGTGTCAGTGGGATAAATAGTGCCCCATCGCTGGTGTCAGTGGGATTAATAATGCCACATTGTTGGTGTCAGTGGGATTAATAGTGCCCCATTGTTGGTGTCAGTGGGATTAATAGTGCCCCATCGCTGGTGTCAGTGGGATTAATAGTGACCAGTTGTTGGTGTCAGTGGGAATAATAGTGACCAGTTGTTGGTGTCAGTGGGATTAATAGTGACCAGTTGTTGGTGTCAGTGGGAATAATAGTGCCCCATCATTGGGGTCAGTGGGAATAATAGTACCCCATTGTTGGTGTCAATGAGAAAAATATTGCCTCATTGTTGGTGTCAGTGGGACAAATAGTGTGTCGTATCAGTGGCAAGAAAAAGTAAAGGCAAGCAAAGAGCCACATCCGGCCCCCGGGCCGCAGTTTTGAGACCCCTGGTCTAAATGATTGAGCCCTAACTGTCAGTGAGCATGTGCACACCTGAATGGCAGTTTTGATCCTATCTATCTATCTATCTATCTATCTATCTATCTATCTATCTATCTATCTATCTATCTATCTATCTATCTATCTATCTATCTATCTATCTATCTATCTAATCTATCTATCTAATCTATCTATCTAATCTATCTATCTAATCTATCTATCTAATCTATCTATCTAATCTATCTATCTTATTCTATCTTATTCATCTATCCCATAGAAAGTTCTGTAGTTCTGTTGTATCAGCTATTCTACTGCAGCGGGCAGTGTACATTAAATTTGGTCTTTAATGCATTTGATATAATTCACTGAAGCTCTTCCAGTCCTGGCTGTGCTCTCATGGTATCTCTCCTCTATTACGCTGCATTTGTCAGCCGCCCAGATAATTGTTGCAAGTGACATCTGTATTCATTCAAATAAGATCATTAGATGATCTGGCTGCTCCGTTGTCTTTGTCATTTAGGAGTAGTGTATTGACAGAGAAGATATTCAGCAATGATTGATCACACAGTACTCAGCGACACTTAAATGTCATCTGCCACCTGTCAAAACTTCAGAAACTGAAGGTGAAAATGTTCAAGTGGTTCTGTCAGGTGACAGCACTGAAAGA
Source organism: Aquarana catesbeiana (assembly GCF_042186555.1). NCBI lineage: Eukaryota > Metazoa > Chordata > Amphibia > Anura > Ranidae > Aquarana > Aquarana catesbeiana. The sequence goes on along the minus strand of NC_133332.1, from coordinate 208,323,288 downwards.
AAAGCGCATACAGTGCGTCACAAAGATCTATTTATCATCCGACCGCATGCTCAGAGGACTCTAAATACTGGTTGTATGTAGAATTGACTTGTGACATCCAGACATTATCATTCTAGAAAATCTACAACCGTTCCGTTGGTAAACAGAATGAAAGAACACCTTTTTTCAAGCTCTAACTGCCAGATACATGTGCATAAATCTGAATTTTGATTGCCGTGCGTGGTGATACAGGCCTGAAATAACATTTCCTGAAAAAAAACATAAAAGATCTTTGGCATTCGATGCTAAACAGAATAAATGAGTGCATCACTGTGAATCGAAGGTGTCCCTCTTATTTATTCTCACAAAATGAATTGTGTATATACACAGTATATTTATATTGCAGAGTTTGCTCAAAACCCATAAGATTCTTTTAGAAGTTGCATTTTCTATTTCTGCCTAGCATATTTCCAGATTGTACAGACGGTTGTATGACTATCATCCTTTTAAAAATCAATGCTGTTTCTGATAGAGAACTACAAGTCCTAGCACCCCCAGCTGGATCCATTCGGACCAAAAAGAAAATATGTTTTTTGTTAAAGGGTCAATCCAAACCAAAGACTGCTGGTGCTCAAAATTTTTGGAGGGGGGGGCGCAACCGAACTGAAAAATACTGAAAGAAAAACATCAATTGCAGCCAACTGTGCCCATCATATGCAGCCAACTGTGCCCATCATATGCAGCCACTCATATGCAGACTCTGTGCCTAGCAAAAGCAGCCACCTGTGCCCATCATGTGCAGCCAACTGTGCCCATCATATGCAGCCAACTGTGTCCATCATATGCAGCCACTGTGCCCATCATATGCAGCCAGTGTGCCCATCATATGCAGCCAAATGTGCCCATCATATGCAGCCTCTGTGCTCGTCAAATGTAGCCAACTGTGCCCCATCAATTGCAGCCTCTGTGCCCATAATATGCAGCCACTGTGCCCCCCTCCCCCCCCCCGCCTGCCTGCTGTCTGCCCGACACTTACCCCATCGTGGTGGTGGGTCAGAAGGCAAGCTGTGGGACGTGTAGCGTGGCAATGGAGGCTGTGTCCTCCATGTGCGTCTTCTTCCTGTTTTGCTAGGCGGCCAATGAGATCTACCTTCAGCTAATCAGGTGCCCGGTATTACATCTGGGCCTCCTGATTGACTGAAAGGCGGTTCGTTGTTAGCAAAGCAAATATTCATTTGCTTTGCTAACACACTTGGGTGCACTGCGAGCGCAATGGTTTGCGCTCGCAGTGCACCTTTTTTGAAGCCTATTAGAGCCCTTGACTCTAATCAGGTGCTTCAAAAACATCCCCCCACCTCTGTAATTCAGGCGCCCGAAAAGGGGCCAGACGCCTGAATGGGGGTGGCTACAGCGGCCATGGATTTATGCATGCAATGCATAAATCTATCCATAGTACACAGACAGGGTGGTTGGAGAGAGGAGGAGGCGCTCAAGCCCTCCTAATTGACGCAAAGCCACTAGTCCAACCTTTATTTGCAGTTTAAATTTTAAACTGCCTTCTTGTAGCTCTCTGAAAATCTGCTGGTGTGATTTCTGCAGTTCCCAACCCAGCCCTCCCGCAATAATGACGGACCTCTAACTGCTGGATTATAGTTTTACGCTAAGACAGCAGAAGTGAGACTACATGGTCATGATAATGGCTTTGTTGGGCTGGCAGGACCTTGGGGAACCCTCCCATAGATTAAATACTAATTTTGCATTAACCAACATCATGCTTCCACTATCGTGTATCTTTGGTCAAATATTTCGAGTAGGGTTAGAACTTCTTGTCTGAATCTTATTGTTTTCTATGTCCTACTGGAGAGATTTGCTTTAATTTCCTGTTCCAGAGAGGTAATCTCTCCAAAGTGATAGTAATTCCTCTTTTAGACAGTTGTCGCTGGAACAGGGGTCCACATTGGGTGATTTCCCCTCACTTCCTGTTTCAGTACCTTTTGTATAATGTTTGATTTCCTTTCACTGTATTTCCTGGTGAAAATGGTCACCAGGACACATTGGGAGAATGAATCAGAATTAACACAGACAGCTATAAAAATGAACCGTTACAGTCCGCTTGGTTCAGGGGCTTTGTCTCCAGTGTGGGTGGTTGGTCTCTCCTCTTGTAGGCTGCAGGAGATGAGAATAGGTTCTTTTCACATATTGGTCATCCAGAGACAGTTCCCTTGCAAGCCACACTGTTGGAATACAGAACTGTATTTTGTGCAACTACTACTGTACATCAGTATTTAGTAGAGATATATTCTTCAACCAGTAGATGGCAGTGTTCATAAGTTTAGGGCTGCATCTACGGTGTGCTTTATGACTTTTCCCTGAACAAAGTTCCTGTTTCCTTCCTGCAATTAAGCAGCAAATCCCATGTGGACTGTACACTGTTTGTTCTGTAGAACTATATACAGAATTTCTAACACACACACATTACAACCTAATTGTACAATATTTAGACTTGTCACCTTTAGATCTGCCAAAGCCATGTATCCTGAAGAACTAACTAAGCACTGCACATAACTTATATTCAGTCAGGATGGTCCTTGCACTATAATGATGTTGACAGATCTAAAGGAGATTGTACATTTAGATTGTAACTAGTCAGCTTTATAGGAAGCCTCCAAAACTCTCACAGCCTGTCCTGCCTTGTTTTGAAGCCCCAGGGGGATGAGCAGTGCCTCCCGGTTCTCCATTTGACGGCAGAGAGTGGCATCTGATTTGTTTGCTAGGCAACTGGCCTAGCAGAGTCAGATATTACACAGAGTACAGATATTAATTAGACACTCCCAGAAGAGGAGAGGGCTATAATGTGCAAGGAGGGCGTTGCTGTGAACTGACGAGAACTGACTCTTCCTGGAGTAGTCAATTTTTCAAGCAAGTTTCTTGCAAGTGAAGAAAAAGTAATTCATGGGAAGGAAAAAATGCTGCAAGTAGGTATTCAAATACTAAATGTTTCTGTGCTATTACTTTGAATTTTTTTAAGTTGATGACTGGTCTCTTTAAAGCTGGAAAGAGAGCTGCAGACTGCCCTGAAAAAAGGGAGACAATGAATGGGAATCAACTGTAGGTAAATGCAGTCATTGCTTTCACTCTCAGTCGTATTACATAGTCTATTTCACTCTTCTCCGAATAGATGGCACCAGCGTAGGTAGTCACCCTGCCAGCTGTCAGTCGTTTACAGCCGTGTTTCTCAAACCGTGGTACGCATACCCCCAGCACCAAGGGCAGAGGGTACGCCACCCAGAGCTGGCATCGGGAGAGGGGGGCTGACAGGGCTGATGGAGCTGACTACCCCAGTGACATGGAAGTTCCGCCTCCGGCTCCTATGATGGACGTCACACTGGTCCAATACCGAGGCGTGAGACATCCACCATAGGAACTGTCGGTCCAGCAGGAGACTGCAGCGGAAGATCCCCGTTCTGTGTAAACCGGAGGGCGACAGCTCTCCTCTCCCCATGGCAGTGCTGATGGGCAATGGCGCCTGGCAAGGCTGCACTGATGGGCACTGGCAAGGCTGCACTGACTGGCACTGGTGACTGGCAAGGCTGCGCTGATGGGCACTGATTAGGCTGTATTGATGGGCACTGGTAAAGCTGCACTGATTAGGCTGTATTGATGGGCACAGGTAAAGCTGCACTGATCAGGCTGTATTGATGGGCACAGGTAAAGCTGCATTGATCAGGCTGTATTGATGGGCAATGGTGAGGCTGAGCTGATGGGCACAGGTAAGGATGACCTGATGAGCACTGATCAGGCTGCATTAATGGGCACAGGTAAGGCTGCATTGATGGGCACTAGTGACTGGCATGGCTGCGCTGATGGGCACTGGCGCAGCTGTGCTGATGGGCACGGGTAAGGCTGAGCTGATGGGCACTGATCAGGCTGTATTAATGAGCACAGGTAAAGCTGCACTGATGGGCATTGGTGAGGCTGAGCTGATGGGCACAGGTAAGGCAGAGCTGATGGGCACTGGATAAGGCTGCATTGATGGGCATAGGTAAGGCTGCATTGATGGCCACTGGTGAGGCTGCAGCGATGGGCAGAGTGATAAGGGAGAAAGGAGGCGCGTGACCTAACGCACAAATCAAGTTGATGTATTAATTTGTTTGTTTAGAATAAACTTTATCTAATGAAAATGACTACGTGTTCATAAAAACAGGTTACAATATTCTCATTTGATAAAATAGTGGAAATTATTGTAAAACCCATGCAAGGGTATAGGCTGAATCAATGGCTAACGAGTTTCGAGGGGATTCCTCTTTATCAGAGCCTTGGAAGACAGAAAATGGTCTGTAACAAATATTTGTTTTACATTGTAAATGTGGATGGTAACACCACTAGAACAGGAGAATCCACCATCTCATGTGACACATCTCCCACACAGACATCGCTCTCTATATAAACCCACCACATGATACAGACCTTTTTCTGTCATCCAAGGCTCTGATGAAGAGGAATCCCCTCGAAACGTGTTAGCCATTGATTCAGCCTATAGCATTGAATGGGTTTTATAATAATTTCCACCATTTTATCAAATGAAAATATTGTAACCTGTTTTTATGAACGCGTAGTAATTTTCGCTATATTCATTCATTTGTTTAGAATAAACTTTATTTATCAACTTGACTCATGGTTTGGTAACGCGCCTCCTTTCTCCCTTATCACTCAGCTTTTCCAGACTTCCCCAGTCAGCGGGACATGCATGTTCTCTTTATATATTATATTATAATATTTGAAAATACTACTATTTTGTAATAAAACCGCCAGCACGAGCGCAGGAGAATATCTTTTCTGTCTACACCTGCATTGATGGGCACAGGTAAGGCTGCATTGATGGGCACAAGTAAGGTTGCACTGATGAGCACTGGTGAGGCTGCATTGGGGAGAATTTTTTTTAGACCTGCAGGGGTACTTCACCATTAAAGGTTGAGAAACACTGGTTTACAAAACCTGTTTGATTTGATGGAGACAGTAAAATGGCAGGCAGCGTTTAAATCAGGATGCCAGCAGTAGCTGAAGCCCCTCTAGACATGTCAATCCTCATAGACAAGGTTGGATATTGTACACTCCGTTGAGATATTATGTAACTCGTATAACACATGTATGGATATTTTACATTTTGTCACCCACCAAAAATTGCATATAGGCTACCCTACAGATGATCCAACCATGTACATTATAGACACGGTACCCCTTTACAAACAATGTACATTATAGACGCGGTATCCCTTCACATACCATGTACATTATAGACGTGGTATTCCTTCACATACTATGTACATTATAGACGCGGTACCCCTTCACATACTATGTACATTATACACACGGTACTCCTTTACATACTATGTACATTACAGATACGGTACTCCTTCACATATGATGTGTATTATAGACACGGTATTCCTTCACATACTATGTACATTACAGATACGGTACTCCTTCACATATTATGTGTATTATAGACACGGTACTCCTTCACATACTGTGTACATTATAGACGCGGTACTCCTTCACATACTATGTACATTACAGATACGGTACTCCTTCACATATGGTGTGTATTATAGACACGGTACTCCTTCACATGCTATGTATATTATAGACGCGGTACCCCTCCATATACCGTGTACATTATAAACGCGATACTCCTTCACATACTATGTACATTATAGACGCGGTACTCCTTCACATACTATGTACATTATAGACGCGGTACTCTTTCACATACTATGTACATTATAGATGCGGTACCCCTCCACATACTATGTACATTATAGACGCGGTACCCCTTCACATACCATGCACATTATAGACGCGGTACCCCTCCACATACCATGTACATTATAGACACGGTACCCCTCCACATACCATGTACATTATAGACATGGTACTCCTTCACATACTATGTACATTATAGACGCGGTACTCCTTCACATACTATGTACATTATAGACACGGTACTCCTTCACATACTGTGTACATTATAGACACGGTACTCCTTCACATACTGTGTACATTATAGACACGGTAACCTTTCACATACTATGTACATTATAGACACGGTACTCTTTCACATACTATGTACATTATAGACGCGGTACTCCTTCACATACTATGTACATTATAGACACGGTACTCCTTCACATACTATGTACATTATAGACGCGGTACTCCTTCACATACTATGTACATTATAGACGCGGTACTCCTTCACATACTGTGTACATTATAGACACGGTACTCCTTCACATACTATGTACATTATAGACACGGTACTCCTTCACATACTGTGTACATTATAGACACGGTACTCCTTCACATACTATGTACATTATAGACACGGTACTCCTTCACATACTATGTACATTATAGACACGGTACTCCTTCACATACTATGTACATTATAGACACGGTACTCCTTCACATACTGTGTACATTAGAGACGCGGTACTCCTTCGTATGTTATGTACGATCTCACGGCAAGGTTCCTGCTCACACAATGGGAAGGCAGGGGTTCATTCTTTTTAGTCTCCACATTGCGCTCATTTTATGAAAGTCTCACAACGTGAAGAAAAACAAGAAGCCTTTTGTTTCCATCTTTCAGAAAGTGCAGTAAATAAATCGCCATAGAAACAGACTATATGGGAATGTGCTGAACGGCATGTTCTGTCCTCTCGTGCGTGTGCGTTCTGCTGTCCTCTGGAGAACGGTCTGCAGGTAAATACAGGGTGCAGTGCTCTGCAAGGCTGTCTTTGGATGTCAAGCTTAAAATAAACATTGCGGTGATTGGTTGCAGTGGGATCACACAATGTACTGATACTAACTGCACCCTGTTATTGAAGTACCTCTGTGATTCCGCAGTAGCCAAGCTGTGGTTAAAAGGGAAGGCCGGACAGGTAAGTGTTTTAGCGCATTCTGGAAGACTGTTTAAGACCTCCAGCGTCAAGCTGCAAGCGCTACTGCCCTCTAAAAAGTGATCCACCACAGATCACTTTTCAGAGGGGTTGTAGAAAGTTCTGTTGATGTAAATGAGCCCTAGGACCCACTCTAGTCATGTATAAAATTGTCATAAGACTTCTACACTGCTAAATTTATTTCTAAAATCTGTTAGCAGCAAACAGCCAACACTAATATGTGTTTTACACACCTCTATAACAATAAGGAGTCATTTACACTGGTTAAAAAGTTGAGCCACGTTTTTAATACCCCCATAACTGCTGCTCCTTTAGCTGAAAAGGCAACAGCCATGGGTGTATGCTTTGCGGCTGTGGCAGGAGTTCTATCCCCTGTTGCGTGTGGCGGGCACTGCTTCAAGTAAATGGGGCTGTGCTGTAAGTGACCCACCGCAGTGTGCAATGCACGTGATTGGGATGTGGCAATCCCACATTTAGAGGGTTAGAAAGGCAGTAAGAAGGCCATACAACACCTCCTGACCACACGTGAAATGCTCTCGGAAGAACAGTCTGAACACAGATTGCTCTTCCGAGAGCAGTGCTAGCATAGTCAAGGCCTAAATCCTTATTGCAGGCCTTCATAGGGTTTTTCTGGTAGCACTAGGAGGTTAGGTTTTGGAAAAGTTCTTCACCTGGTTTAAGAACATCACTGTAAGAGACAGCAATCTTTTCTACATCCCAGCCTTCATACAGCCAGTGTATGCAACTACATACTAGTAATATTAGATAGTCCAAAGTAACAGTTTTATACACTGATGTTTCCCACCCAGTATACCTGACCATACATTATACAATTTCCTTTAGATCTACCTTCAACTATGTAGTGTAAGAGCCTGCCCAATTGTATATGAATTGAAAGTGTTTAGGTTTTAACCTCATATTATATGGTTTTGGTAAATCTAAAGGAAAATTGTATAATGTATGCCGAGCCTAAGCCTGGCCCATCTCTGCTGAGAGCTGTGTATACAGTCTGATTTCCCCTGCTCTTTCATAGCTGAACGTTTTCTGTATCAATGGATAGCTAATGCTGCCACTCGGAACCCACCACCTGATGGCTGCAGCTGGTATGTATTTTCCTGATTGAAAAGAAAGGCGTTTAGCCTGGGTTCACACTTGTGCAGTGCAGATGACGCATGTGGTTCGCACCAAATTCCTGTGCACATCACATGCGATGTCTGGCATACATCATGTGTGGCGGATATCGCATCTGCACCAAAATGGTGCAGGGCCCTTTTTTTCCCCGCACCAGAGTTGCATCGCATGGGTTTTCACACCCATGCAATGTGATTCTGGAAAATGCACTGCCTTTTGCGATCTGTTTCAGGGTGTCGTTAAGATAACATTGACACCCCCGGGAGATCGCATCGATGTTGTGCGATTGCGGTGCGGGAAACGCACAGGATTTGCTGCGTTTCCCATATCACATAAGTGTGAACCAGGGCTTAATGTATTTTTAGTTCTATCCAAAAAATTCAAGGAACTATTACTAGAAACACTATCCATTTCTTTTAAGTAGGAGCTCCAGGAAAATATGTAAATAAACTGATTTTAGTTCACTAATGTATTGCTTCACCACAAAATCACGTTTTAGTACACCCTTCCCTATTCTATCCGAAAAACTTGGCTGGAGTTACACTTAAAAATATACATCTTCCAACTTACATACAAATTCAACTTAAGAACTAACCTACAGAACCTTGTTTGTAATCAGACTTCCATTAAATGCAATGTAAATATTGGAATTCTGCCTTTATGCCAGTGATGGGAGTAAGTCACACATGTGCAAGTCACAAACAAGTCTCAAGTCTTAACCTTCAAGTCACAAGCAAGTCCCAAGTTACTGTGGCGAAAAGCAAGCAAGTCAAGTCGAGTCCCTGCTAGAAGTCAAGCAAGTCAAGTCATTTATTTTGGTCAAGTCACAAATTAAAGTGGAGTTCCACCCAAAAGTGGAACTTCCACTCATCAGATTCCTCCCCCCCTCCGGTGACACAGTTGGCACCTTTCAGGGGGGAGGGGGGTACAGATACCTGTATATTACAGGTATCTGTACCCACTTCCGGCATAGATAGCCGCAGAATCTGCGGTTATTTACGCCACTTCCTGCGCCCTCCCCGCTGCATGCTGGGAAACACACGGGTCCCAGAGGCAGCAGGGACCATCCGTATTGCGCTGCGCGACTCGCGCATGCGCAGTTGGGAACCGGGAAGTGAAGCCGCACGGCTTCACTTCCTGATTCCCTTACCGAAGATGGAGGCGGCAGCACCCGAGGACGGAGAGACGGTTCGGCCTCGGGTGCCGACATCGCGGGCGCCCTGGACAGGTAAGTGTCCATGTTTTAAAAGTCAGCAGCTGCAGTATTTGTAGCTGCTGACTTTTAAAAAAAAAATTTTCGGCGGCGCTCCGCTTTAAGTCAAAATACTGATCTACCTAGAAGGCGGGACTTGGGGGGGAGCTTTCTTTTGTGTGGGTGGGGGGGGGGGGGGGGGGGCTTTTGCCTAGGCCAAGACACAGAACTGGTGGTGCCAAGTCATTGCAAGTCAAATAGCCCAAGTCAAAGTCAAGTTGCAAGTCATTAGTGACAAGTCAAAGTCAAGTCGAGTCATTTATTTAATTTTGTCAAGCAAGTCGCAAGTCCTCAAATAGGTGACTCGAGTCTGACTCGAGTCAAGTCATGTGACTCGAGTCCCCCACCTCTGCTTTATGCTGCATACCAGTTAGATGTTGAGATCAGGCTTGCAGTGGGTGGGCTTACACTGTAAGCCAATGAGGCAGTCGAGTAGACTGAGCCTCGGAATAAGGTGGTCACTCTTCATATGCTAGGTAACTATATAACATTTGGGGGAGGAAGGGGAAGTATGTACAGTCTTTCAAATCTATTGGCAAGTGAAATAATATCTAAAGCAAAAACGTCTTGCGAGCCACAATAATCCAATGCCCAGTGTATACCAAACATAAATGTAAATATCCAGCAGCAAACGCAGTTCACGTATTCATGACCGTGCAGATAAATATAAATAAAAAATTGCGCTGCGCTTAATTGTATACCATGAAAAAGATAATGCCCAAAATCACACAAAGTAAAAACAAAAATATATGTATAAGTTTACACATAATACTTCCTAAGTGTAATGTGTGCAACACCATATAAAATACAACATGTATATGTTTATACACAATTCTAAGTGCAATGTGCATATGAATAATTATTCCAACAAATAATCATACATTACTGTGCATATAATATATGTATAAACTAGTGAGAAGTTAATAAAACCGTGCAAAAACTCACATAAAGTGCAACATGCAAAAATATATTGAAATTTAAGATAAATTTGCATATAAGTGTCCAGTGAACCTTAAAATCAATTTATGCAATCTCTATCAGTGAAATCCTTATAACAGTGTCCACAATATCCAAAATAATCTTTAAATGTGTATCCGTGTCCAAAAAAGACATTAAATGTCCAAATTATCCAGCGTGCTGAGTTCAAATGTCACAAAACAGCCGTGATGTGCCTCGGTGACCCCCCAAAGTGATTGCGCTCACCTTAGAGCGTGTGACACAGTGATTAGCTGTGTCAAATCACGCTGTGTAGCCACCCCCTGGGCTCTGCATAGCAAGCTAGATACGATCTCCACTCTGGGTTAATATGGCTCCATAGACATCATACCATAAAGTAAAGAGAGACTATATAGCGTGATACTGTTAAACAATATTTATTTAAATAAAAAAACACTTCCCACAACGGGGGTACTCACATTCTTCTGGTGCTGCTGTGCACCAAACAATAAAAAGCTCTTTAAAACTGCCGATCGGCGTGCCGCGGGGTATATGCTTCTCCCAGCTCAGCTGTGTGCTGCTCACTCCGTCCTGGCCTCTCCCCTACGCGTGTTTGACACAGGGAGTCACGTGTCTTCATCAGGGGGATATGATTGGACGGGTGCTCTATAGCTTAAATACTCTCACGGCGGCCATTTTTCCTGAGATCGCGGACTAGTTAATAATGGGCTACATTTCTTTATCTCCTGTGCATAGCAGAATCAGCTATAACGAAGGACGCTGTATTGCTAGGTTACTAGGAATCTATAGACCCATTAAAGAAGAAAAAACTGTACATAAACCAATCCAGGACGGAGCTCAGGAGAAACAGCATACCCCACCGCACCTCAATGACAGACTTAATATGATAAAACCACATATTTTATGTGTACAGTTTTTTTCTTCTTTAATGGGTCTATAGATTCCTAGTAACCTAGCAATACAGCGTCCTTCGTTATAGCTGATTCTGCTATGCACAGGAGATAGAGAAGTGTAGCCCATTATTAACTAGTCCGTGATCTCAGGAAAAATGGCCGCCGTGAGAGTATTTAAGCTATAGAGCACCCGTCCAATCATATCCCCCTGATGAAGACACGTGACTCCCTGTGTCGAACACGCGTAGGGGAGGGGCCAGGACGGAGTGAGCAGCACACAGCTGAGCTGGGAGAAGCATATACCCTGCGGCACGCAGATCGGCGGTTTTAAAGAGCTTTTTATTGTTTGGTGCACAGCAGCACCAGAAGAATGTGAGTACCCCCGTTGTGGGAAGTGTTTTTTTATTTAAATAAATATTGTTTAACAATATCACGCTATATAGTCTCTCTTTACTTTATGGTATGATGTCTATGGAGCCATATTAACCCAGCGTGGAGATCGTATCTAGCCTGCTATGCAGAGCCCAGGGGGTGGCTACACAGCGTGATTTGACACAGCTAATCACTGTGTCACACGCTCTAAGGTGAGCGCAATCACTTTGGGGGGTCACCGAGGCACATCACGGCTGTTTTGTGACATTTGAACTCAGCACGCTGGATAATTTGGACATTTAATGTCTTTTTTGGACATGGATAAACATTTAAAGATTATTTTGGATATTGTGGACACTGTTATAAGGATTTCACCGATAGAGATTGCATAAATTGATTTTAAGGTTCACTGGACACTTATATGCAAATTTATCTTAAATTTCAATATATTTTTGCACGGTTTTATTAACTTCTCACTAGTTTATACATATATTATATGCACAGTAATGTATGATTATTTGTTGGAATAATTATTTATATGCACATTGCACTTAAAATTGTGTATAAACATATACATGTTGTATTTTATATGGTGTTGCACACATTACACTTAGGAAGTATTATGTGTAAACTTATACATATATTTTTGTTTTTACTTTGTGTGATTTTGGGCATTATCTTTTTCATGGTATACAATTAAGCGCAGCGCAATTTTTTTATTTATATTTGAAATAATATCTATATACTGTAAATATGTTATTTCTCTGTATACAGCTGTTTGCCTGGAATGTCCCTTAAAGTGGTTGTAAACCTCATACATGAAATATGGACAAAGCATATCCTTCTATAGCCTGTACTTGTCTCAATTAAGAGCACTAAGTGTCAGTTCTGGCTACTGCCTAGTTCTTCTACTATCAGCATGAGCTACTTCTGACAAGTTTTCCTGACACCAAGACAAAAAAGGTGACCGAGGAGGGAGCTCCAGCAGATTGACAGCCTCTGCTCTGTTCCTGTGTGTGAAGGGGGGTGTGTCCCTTCCCTCCAATCAGCTGTCAGAGCTCTCTTCACTGAGCTGGAGCCTGGACTGAGTGTGATTTCAGCTCCCTGCCTCTTTTTCTCTGACAGCTGTATAAATTCCTGACTTTGAACAGATGTAGAGAAGAGAAGACTGTAGATAAACAGGTACAACCTATGTAGGAGGATTTGTTTTTAATCTCTGTTTATCACCCAAGGCCAGTCACTTCACTGGGTATATGTGAGGGTTTACATTCACTTTAACTGGCAGTGCTGAATAAACAAATAAACTGAAATAAACAACACAAACAGTCCAACGTGAGCACAGCAAATTAGATCATTTGCTTTTACATCTGCTTCAAATACGGCATATCTTGGCTGTACAGGCTGATAATTTTCCATTGCCTCATGTCCCCTTCCCTCCCCTGCACATTACGCCCCACATACAATTCCCGTGCTGTATCTTCCCCCACGTCCCCCGTACATCTCTCCTTCCCCTGAAGCCTCGTGAAGAGCACAGAATAAACAGATTCCATGTTACCAAACCTGTAAGGATTGCCTGGAACAATGGGACCCTCTGAAATGGAAACCTGTCAAAAGATGAATTGTCGCACTCTTCTGAGCACACCACTTTGCATGGCTTTAATCTAACCAATAGTACAGGCAGGGTCACCTTGTTATTCTCGTGCTGACAACGGCTTCCTTTTACCGTAAAGTCATTTTTTCCACATCAACGCCTGCGAGGATGGTCAGCAGTTAGAACCTCTGTGTTGATTAGCGCACCCCGCATGCCAGGTCACAGAAGGATTAGTATTTTGCGGGTGTCTAGTATGGTGCGGGTGTCTCTAGTATGGTGCGGGTGTGTCTAGTATGGTGCGGGTGTGTCTAGTATGGTGCGGGTATCTCTAGTATGGTGCGGGTGTGTCTAGTATGGTGCGGGTGTGTCTAGTATGGTGCGGGTATCTCTAGTATGGTGCGGGTGTGTCTAGTATGGTGAGGGTCTCTCTAGCATGGTGCGGGTCTCTCTAGTATGTTGCGGGTCTCTCTAGTATGGTGCCGGTCTCTCTAGTATGGTGTGGGTCTCTCTAGTATGGTACGGGTCTCTCTAGTGTGGTACAGGTCTCTCTAGTATGGTGCGGGTCTCTCTAGTCTGGTGCGGGTCTCTCTAGTCTGGTGCGGGTCTCTCTAGTATGGTGCCGGTCTCTCTAGTATGGTGCGGGTCTCTCTAGTCTGGCGCGGGTCTCTCTAGTCTGGCGCGGGTCTCTCTAGTGTGGCGCGGGTCTCTCTAGTGTGGCGCGGGTCTCTCTAGTGTGGCGCGGGTCTCTCTAGTCTGGTGCGGGTCTTTCTAATATGGTGCGGGTCTCTCTAGTCTGGTGCGGGTCTCTCTAGTCTGGTGCGGGTCTCTCTAGTGTGGCGCGGGTCTCTCTAGTCTGGTGCGGGTCTCTCTAGTCTGGTGCGGGTCTCTCTAGTCTGGTGCGGGTCTCTAGTATGGTGCGGGTCTCTCTAGTCTGGTGCGGGTCTCTCTAGTCTGGTGCGGGTCTCTCTAGTCTGGTGCGGGTCTCTCTAGTGTGGCGCGGGTCTCTCTAGTCTGGTGCGGGTCTTTCTAATATGGTGCGGGTCTCTAGTATGGCGCGGGTCTCTCTAGTCTGGCGCGGGTCTCTCTAGTGTGGCGCGGGTCTCTCTAGTGTGGCGCGGGTCTCTCTAGTGTGGCGCGGGTCTCTCTAGTGTGGCGCGGGTCTCTCTAGTGTGCGCGGGTCTCTCTAGTATGGTGCGGGTCTCTCTAGTCTGGTGCGGGTCTTTCTAATATGGTGCGGGTCTCTCTAGTATGGTGCGGGTCTCTCTAGTATGGTGCGGGTCTCTCTAGTGTGGCGCGGGTCTCTCTAGTCTGGTGCGGGTCTTTCTAATATGGTGCGGGTCTCTAGTATGGTGCGGGTCTCTCTAGTCTGGTGCGGGTCTCTCTAGTCTGGTGCGGGTCTCTCTAGTCTGGTGCGGGTCTCTCTAGTCTGGTACGGGTCTCTCTAGTCTGGTGCGGGTCTCTCTAGTCTGGTACGGGTGTCTCTAGTCTGGTGCGGGTCTCTCTAGTCTGGGGCGGGTCTCTCTAGTGTGGTGCGGGTCTCTCTAGTCTGGCGCGGGTCTCTCTAGTCTGGCGCGGGTCTCTCTAGTCTGGCGCGGGTCTCTCTAGTCTGGCGCGGGTCCCTCTAGTCTGGCGCGGGTCTCTCTAGTCTGGCGCGGGTCTCTCTAGTGTGGCGCGGGTCTCTCTAGTGTGGCGCGGGTCTCTCTAGTGTGGCGCGGGTCTCTCTAGTGTGGCGCGGGTCTCTCTAGTCGGGTGCGGGTCTCTCTAGTCTGGCGCGGGTCTCTCTAGTCTGGCGCGGGTCTCTCTAGTGTGGCGCGGGTCTCTCTAGTCTGGCGCGGGTCTCTCTAGTCTGGCGCGGGTCTCTCTAGTCTGGCGCGGGTCTCTCTAGTCTGGTGCGGGTCTCTCTAGTGTGGCGCGGGTCTCTCTAGTATGGCGCGGGTCTCTCTAATATGGTGCGGGTCTCTCTAGTCTGGTGGTTTTGCATGCTGCCGTCTTGTCAGTTCATGTTGGCGGCCTCTCTGATGGAAAAATATTATCTCTCATGATTAAGAGTTTCGGTGTGTGAAATTCTATTTCTGACACTTCAAACACTCCAGCTTAATACCGGGAATCATTATTATTATTACTTTTCCAAACTTTGAGCACCGTCGTCTAAGCTGTCACTTTGCAGTGATAATGAGACTGGCGTTGGCGTCGGTTGGGTGGCTCACAGAGGCGGCACTGGGTCTGGCGGTGTATAAGATTGGGGTGAAGCTCACTTGGGCAGACAAAGAGGCAGTGAATTCCATGCACGCCTCATCCTTGTTCTGTAGCTGCTTAAAATTCCGTCCACGAGAAATTCTTTAATCAAACAGCAATGCTGGAGGCTCGAGGACGCAGATGAAGACCCTCAACTCCAAGGCCAGAGAGTTTATTATGAACCATCCCTGCCGGACACTGCGGGGGGAGAAGAGGCTGAAGAGCATCAGCAGGCAACAAGCAAAATCAGTCAGCAGCTTGAAAATGCTGTCCAGAAAACACTGCAACTGTGCTAAAGTCAAAAAAGTACACTGAATTCACCCTTCATCCTATTTTTATATACTCACTATATTAGGTACACCTTACTAGTACCCGGGTATGGACCTCCTTCAGAACTGTCTTAATTCTTCATGGCATAGATTGAACAAGGTGTTGGAAACATTGATAGCATCACGCAGTTGCTGCAGATTTGTTGGCTGCGCATCCATAATGCAAATCTCCCATTCCACCACATCCCAAAGGTGCTCTATTGGATTGAGATCTGGTGACTGTGGAGGACATTGGAGTACAGTGACCTCATTGTCATGTTCAAGAAACCAGTGGTGAGACAATCTGAGCTTTGTGACATGGTGCATTATTCTGCTGGAAGTAGTCATCAGAAGATGGGGACACTGTAGTCATAAAGGGATGGACATGATCAGCAATAATACTCAGGTAGGCCATGGCACTTAAACTATGGTACTAAGGGGCCCAACGCGTACCATTACACCACCACCATCCTGAACCGTTGATACAGTGCAGGATGGATCCATGTTTTCATGTTGTTTACACCAAATTCTGACCCTACCATCTGAATGTCGCAGCTGAAATTGAGACTCATCAGACCAAGCATTGCTTTTCCAATCTTCTATTGTCCAATTTTGGTGAGCCTGTGCGATTTGTAGCCTCAGTTTCCCACTCTTAGCTGACAGGAGTGGCACCCGGTGTGGTCTTCTGCTACTGTAGCCCATCTGCTTCAAGGTTCTAAGTGTTGTGCGTTCAGAGATGGTATTCTGCATATCTTGGTTGTAACAAGTGGTTATTTGATTTCTGTTGCATTTCATCTTAAACCAGTCTGCCCATTCTCCTCTGACCTCTGACATCCCAGTCTCCCCCCCACCAAGAAAATTGAGCACCAACCACCACTGCAAAACAGAATGATGGCCAGCATATTATTACAGCAGATGTCAGCATGCATCCTTTTACAAAGCTTATAGGGTGGAAAAGTCTGTCACAACGTGGAATATGTAGGCCAATACCCCTGAGTTCCCCTGAGATAAGTGAGGCTTTAAGGCTGGATTTACATTGTACGCACTCTAATGTTGCATTTTTACTTTTTCTTCTGCACTGATATCTATGACGTGTTTACAGAGGTGGCATGCAAAAGCACATACTCTCTGCCTCCTCTATTATTTCAGAGAAAATAAGGAATAAAAAGCACAAATTTAAAAAATCAAAAAACAAAAAAACAACTTTCTATTTAAAGGGAAGTTCTGGCAATGCTGATGAAAAGGTTCAGACTTTTCCACCTTGCACTGTATATTGCTCATTAAATGATATTACAGCACAATGATTATGAATTGCATTTTTAGCCTTTTCTATATTCTTGGATCTGTCCCTGGCTGTGCTTTGTTTAGTAGCTAGCAGTGATTTTTGCCAATCTGCAGCTGTTAAGGGTCCATTCACACCAGCCAGTGCTTTATAACGTAGTGGATGATGTGCAGTGCGGTCCGGTGGAAATCACGGCTCTGTACCGCATTTTTTTTTTTAATAAGCTTTAGAGCCCTTTCACAATGGGGCGGGCGTCGGCGGTAAAGCGCCGCTATTGTAAGCGGCGCTTTACTGTCGGTATGCGGCCGCTAGAGGGGGGTAAAACCGAGAAATAGTTAAAAACCACCGCAAAGCGCCTCTGGTATAGCCGCGCCGTCCCATTGATTTCAATGGGCAGGAGCGGTGAAGGAGCGGTATACACTCCGCTCCTTCACCGCTCCGAAGATGCTGCTAGCAGGACTTTTTTTACCGTCTTGCCAGCGCATCGCTCCAGTGTGAAAGCCCTCGGGGCTTTCACACTGGAATGAAAGCAGCGGCACTTTGGGGTCAGTTTGCAGGCGCTATTATTAGCACAATAGCGCCTGCAAACCGCCCCAGTGTGAAAGGACCCTTACTGAAATGTCCCAAAGACATTGCTTTACAGCATGCACTACTCTTTTTCAGTGCACCATGCAGTGGTGTAAATCGGGCACACAGGAGACAGGGCATTTTGCCTTGTCATGCGGTAGGACTGTGCTGGAATAACCACCCAGCGTAGTCCCACCGCATCTGGTGTGAATAGAGCCTTAATGTCCTTCTTCAGGTAACCCTGTTATAGAACTAAAACAAGTAAAACAGCACTCACGCCAAATGAGAAGTGTTAAAAGCCCCTAAAAGTCAAAATATAACATCCAAATTAGGTATAGTGCTCCTTATTCTCCCAAATGCGTGAAAAACTGATTTGGAAAATTGCTCCACTTCAGCACCGAACTCACCAGAAAGTGCATTTTTACGCACCTCCAAGAATACAACCAATGTCACTGTTGCAGGAACTGTGTGCTTAATCAGGTAGATGACCTCTGTTTAACTCTGTAATCCTCCAGGGATCACTCAGTATTTTGGCAAGGGAACATTAAAAAGGAGAAGGGGAGCCTCCCATAGTAAAGAACCATTTGATAAGGGCTAAAAGAAGTGAAAATCACACTTACAATGTGTATAAATGTATAGGTATTCATGAGACAGTACCAGCAAACGCCACTGGCCATCCAGCGTGTGTTCCACAAAATCATAAGCGACGTAACCGGAAGTCTCATCCAACGAGTTTTGTCATACAAGTGTGATGTCTTAATTTTGTCATGCATATGGGAGAATATGGAGCACTATATATAATTTGGATGTTATATTTGGCCTTTTTACACTTATTTAGTGTGAGCGCTGTTTTATTTGGTTTGGTTTTTTTTTCTTTCACTTTGTCTTTCTTAAAGCAAGATAGTAAACAGCATTGATACATAACATACAGCTTGACACAGATCTGAAATCCACAGTTCCATTCAGTTTTCTAAAAAAACAAGAGCAATAAAAATTTTTAATACCGGTTTTGGTTTTATTTTTTCTTGTTCAATATTTTTATTGAAGTTTACAAAAGAAAAACATGTTATTAACACTGTATATATATGAGACAAATCAAACAGTATTAGAGTTCAACAGTCGCTTGCATATCAATATTTGGGGAAAAAAAAAAATCCAAGGATATTTTAGCAAACATTGCTATAGAGAAAATATAACAATTAGAACAGTATCCTCAAACAATTTTCGTAAAAAATATCATGCCTCCGGACCACCCGTCCACCCCACATGGGTACAAGCTGTGAACGGATGGGGGCACTGTATTCAAGTATATAAAAGTTTTCTAAAAAATAAGAGAATAAGGGATAGTAACATAAGGTAAAAGGATACTTGTTTCTAAAAAATGTGTTTCCCAATAACCATACATTTTAGGACAGAAAAAAAACAAAAAACGGTGCTGATTGAGAAGTCAATTGAGTTGGAGTAATAGAACTCTAAATTATTTATGTCGCTTAAAGAGGTATAGTGAGATCCCATTTAAAAACAAAAAATAAAAAATAACGAAAAGAAATAGAAAATAGAGAAGCAGTAGAAAGAAAAGAAGAAAAAAAAGAGATAAATAAAGAACGAAATAAAGAAAGAAAGAAAGAGAAGTCTCCCATGTTGGCAGTCCGGCCCACGACCAGGTTACACTTAAGGTTAGAGAAAGAGATGACAAATGTTGGGATTATTAACAAGGCATCAACAAAGTTTTATCCGAAGATAGGAAATGTTTAACCCATGGTCTCCATATTTTGTTATATTTTTTAATTTTGTTGTCTTTAATAGCCGTCATTTTGGCAAAAATAAGGGCGATATTTATTCGATGTTTGGCTTCAGCTACAACTAATGTTTGAGTTTTCCATGCTTTAGCAATAGTTTGCTTACTTGTAGTAATAAGGTTTATGAGTAGTTAGAATTAGGACCTGGGTAAGTGCAGGAGGTTTAACATTAAGAAGTACCAAGGCAGGGTCAGGAGAAATCAAGATTTCTAAGTCTTTAGAAGCCATATCAAATATTTTTATCCAGAAGGCTTGAGCTATCGGACATTGCCACAAAATATGGTAGTGCGTGCCCGGTGAGGTACAACCTTTGAAGCAAGTGTCAGGATAGGATGGGACAAATTTAGCTATCCTGGCTGGTACTAAATACTAACGTGCCAGGACTTTAAAATTGGTTTCTAAGCAATTAGGGGAGGAATGTTTGGTTGCTAACCATATACTGTCCCATTCGTCTCTACTAAATGTTCTATCCATGTCTTGTGACCATTTGGTAGCATAAGAGGGAAAAGTGTCATCAGGAATCAAATTAAGTTGTTTATATAAAAGTGAAATCAATCCTCGTATGTGAGGGTCACTATTGCAGATACGTTCGAACTGTGACATTTGATTATTGATTCCGTCCTAATGAAGGGTGTAAAAAAATGTTTGATTTGTAAATAGAGGAAAAGTTCAGTGCTGGGGAGCCCACAATTATCACATAGTGTAGGGAAAGTAGGGTTGTCCCGATACCACTTTTTTAGGACCGAGTACAAGTACCGATACTTTTTTTCAAGTACTCGCCGATACCGATTACCGATACTTTTTTTTTAATGTCACGTGACAGTGTTTTTTTTTTCTTTTTTTTTTTTTTTTTTTAACAGTGCTTGCTTTTTTTTGGGGGGGGGAGGGGGTGAACGTTGTATGTGTGTGTTATTTTTTTTTTTTTTACAATTTTTATTTATTTTTTACAATAATATTTCTTTTATTCTTTATTGTTTTTTTTTTTTTTTTTTTAATCAGCCCTTTTGGGGGGCTTTGGTGAGATATCAGGGGTCTTAACAGACCTCTGATATCTCCCCCTTGAGACAGAGAAAGAGACAGAGGATAGAGATTCCCCAGTCCCTTTCTCTGCAGCCTCAGCTGCACTGACAATGAATGGAGAGAAGACAGCGGCTCCTCTCCATTCATAAACTGACACATCGTAATCACAGGAGATTACAATGTTTCAGTTATGTGAATGGACAGAGTCAGCTGACTCTATCCATACACAAAGGAAGGAGGGGGAGGACGGAGGAACTGAAGGGGAGAACGGACGGGACAGATAAGAGCAGAACGGAGGGGACAGCTGAGAGGGACAGAGGAAAGGAGGGGGCATGGAGGAGGATGCAGTGACAGTCAGCTGTGACCGATCACCGCTGTCTGTCACTAAAGCTGGTGAAAGCCGCTGGGGGAGAATCTTGTAACTCCCCCACGCGCCGATCACAGCTGACAGTCAAGGTATCGGGGGAAGCATCGGGAGCATTTGCCCGAGTACAAGTACTTGGGCAAATGCTCGGTATCGGTGCCGATACCGATACTAGTATCGGTATCGGGACAACCCTAAGGGAAAGTATGAATATTATTAGTAGATACCAAATTAAGAAATCAAACTAGTTTTTTGGAAGACCAAGCTACAAATGACAGGAAATTTCCAAGCAGGATAGAAAGCTGGGTTCCTAATAAAGGAAAGGAGGGGATTATGTGTAGATTGGAGTTTATGAGAGATTTTAAATTGGTCCCAAATAGCCAAGGAGTGCTTAGTTATAGGATTAGAGAGGTTAACTCTATCTTTAGGATATAGCCATAGCATACATTGGCTACTGAGATAGGGTCACTCTCCACAGATTCTATAGCAACCCATAATGGAGATTCTACAGTTGCATGATATTTAGGCAGCTGTGATAATTGTGCCGCATAGTAGTAGGAAGCAAAGTTTGGCAAGCCCAAACCGCAGTTCAGTTTATCAAGATAAAGCATTGATTTAGGTATACGGGGTTTGGTTTTGCCCCAAATAAAGGACATAACTCTACCTTGTGTGAGTCTCAGAAAATATGACGATAATTGAATGGGAAGTACTCTGAATAACTACAAGAATTTTGGTAGTATTGACATTTTAATAGCATTGATTCTCCCTATCCAAGACAAGGGAAGAGATGACCATTGTTTCATTAGGCCAGTAGTTAGTTTCAATAATGGTAAATATTTAGCTGCGAACAGGTCAGTTAGTGAGGATGTGAGTTGGACCCCTAAGTATGGAATGTGGTGAGATACCCAAGTAAATGGTAAGGAAGTTTGGGCTTGCCGAAGTTCAGCTTGTGATAGGGAAAAATTAAGCGCATTAGACTTGGTAGGATTGATATATAATCCGGAGATATTGGCAAATTTTTCTAAAATGTTAAGTAGATTTGGGGCTGACACATGAGGATGAGTTAAAAAGATTAGTATATCATCTGCAAAAAGATGATGATGATGGTGTCCGCCTAATTCCACGCCTTTGATATTGGGATTATCTCTAATTAAATGTGCTAGAGGTTCTATAAGTGGGGCGAAAAGCAAAGGGGATAAAGGACAACCCTGTCTCGTACCTCTCCTAATATCTATCAAAGTTGATTTATAACCTAAATATTTAACATATGCTCTCGGGTCACTATATAAAGAGGAGACCCAGGACAAAAAATTATTTCCAAAGCCTCATTTTTGGAGAATGTATTGCATATATGGCCAGGTGACCGAGTTGAATGCTTTCCTAATATCCAATGATAACAGACAAGTCGGGATACGTCTAATCTTGGCTGCGTGTGTCAGTAAAAGTGCTCTTCTAACATTATCTCCCGCCTGACGCATGGGCATAAAGCCTGTTTGATCACGATGTATCAGCTTCCCTATAATATTATTTAGCTTATTTTCTAAAATTTTAGCCAATAATTTAATATCCAGGTTCAAAAGGGACATAGGACGATAATTGGTCCAAGAGGTAGAGTCTGATTTAGGTTTGGGAAGCATAGAAATAATGGAGGTTAATGTTTCAGTTCTAAATGAGTGACCAGCTAATAAAGAATTGAAGGCTCTGGTTAATATAGGTGTTAGGATTGACGGAAATTTTTTATAGTATAAAGACGAAAACCCGTCACGGCCTGGTCTTTTATGAGGCTTTAATGCTTTAATAGCTATTTGAACTTTTAACGCAGTTATAGGGCTCTCCAGGAACTCTTGTTGGTCAGGTTCCATGGTAGGGAGCTTAATGTCAGAGAATAGAGTATCTGCTTTGGTCTTATCAAAGTTTTGGTCGGGAGAGTATAATTTAGTCAAATTTGAACAAAATATTTCCAGTATTTTTATTGGGTTGCTAGTATAAGCATCTCTAGACGTTTTAAGTCTAATAGATGTCTGTGGTTGGTGTATTGTTCTTAGGCTACACGCCATAGGAGTATCTGGTTTGTTGGCTTTAAGATATTGAGTATGTTGCCGCTTATGTAAAAGTTTGTCTGCTGTAGTCAAGAAAAGGTCGAGTTCATGTCGAGCCTTGTCTAATTTAGTATTAGTGATGGCATTCGGTGTAGATTGATAAACAAAATGACGTATTAAAATTCGCCTCAAGTTTTGCAAACAGACGCTTATGTTCTGTTTTAAAATCTGTTGCTTGATGTATCAATCTGCCTCGAATGACAGTTTTATGAGCTTCCCATAATGTAAGGGCAGAGTTGTCCTCTGTATCGTTGTTGTGAGAGGTATTCAATGAGGGCTGTTTCGATTTCTAAATGGTGTGATGGATGAGTTAATGTAGAATCATTAATACACCAGGTTGTATCATGTGACCTAGGGATTGGGGAGGCAAATGTAGTAAAAACTGCACAGTGGTCTGTCCATGGGTAGGGGATAATTTCAGAAAAAATAATCTCAGGGATCATACTTGATGAAGTAAGAACATGGTCTATACGTGAAAATGATTTATATGGATAGGAATAATGTGTGAAATTCCTACTAGTCGGGTTGAGTTCCCGCCATGTGTCTACTAAATTGTGTGCAGTTAGTAAAGATTGTAAAGTTCATTTATGAGTATCTGGGTTGGATACTGGTGGTGATTTATCTAAGAAAGGGAAAACAGTTGTATTAGAGTCCCCACACAGTATAACTGTTCCAAATTTACATGTTTCTACCACCTTAAAAAGGTGTGATAGAAATGCTTCAGGGTGTCTATTTGGGGCATAATAAGATACTAAGGTGATTTCAAAATCAGCAATTAAGCCTGTGAGTAGGATATATCAACCCTCAGGATCACTCAGTTGTGAGGTTAGTATAAATGGCAAAGAACGATGGAAGCCAATAAGGGTCCCACGTTTCTTAGATGAAGCTGAAGCTGTGTAAAATTGAGGGTAGGAGGCAGAAAGAAATTTAGGAGAGGCCTTATCAATAAAGTGAGTTTCCCAAAGGCAGATAATATGCGCCTTTTTAGCTGCAAAAGAGCGCATTGCTTTGGTTCATTTTTGCAGAATGTTGAAGCCTTGTACATTCAATGATAAGATATTTATGGGGGCCATAATAAGTCAAAGACAATCATCATAGCCAAATAAACATAACCTAAGATGGGAGCCAAAACTACCACCAAGGGTGACAGAAAAGAGAAGAGGAAAAAAGTTAAAAGGAAGGTATGAACATAAAATAATTGAAAAACCCTAAATGATGTACAAAATAACAAGAAATAGTGATATACAAGTAGGGTGTAGGAACGTCTCAAAGGAGTATCATAGAGTCCCCGAGAGGTTCCAGAGTGACCGTCAGAAGCCTGCATAACGGTAGCAGGGGTCCGAGGGTAATAAGGGGGCAGCACGAAAGTTCCCTATGGAGAAACAACATTGGCGAACTCACAAATATAGTATCATAAAGCCTTAATAGCTATAATTGTAAGTGCATTAATATTATTATGATTTCTTCAGGGTCACTCTATTTAAGAAATTAACAGGATGAGCAGCTGTAAAGAAATAAACACCTGGTAGGTAATAACACAAATAAAGTGTAGTCAACAATGGTAACAAAGGGTAATAAAAAGAAAAATAGTCAATGGCTGGATAATAAAAAAATGTCATTGTAAATGGTAGGTCGGTCTACCATATATAACAGGAATAGGTTCTTAAAGGGAAAGAAAAAAAAATGAAAATATTGAATTAAGGCTGTAACTTCAAGCCTAGAGCTGCTGTAGTGTTTTCAAAGGAAAGCATAATCTAGCATAGCCTGTTAGATAGCAACATTGAGAATCAAACCAAATAGGAGGTTGAAGTCAGTCCATTGTATCCACATTTGTTGGTGTTGAAATATCAAAATGTCCACGTTTATGAAGATTCTGCCGTGTAGAAGAAGAGGGGCCTGAGCCTGGTTCAGCTTGCTGTGGAGGAGATTGAGAGGCCGAGCGCCTGTGAATCTGTTCTTTGGTTGCTGCTTGATCCATGAGCCCTAGGGCAGTCAGAGCTGATTGCAGTTCTCCTGAAGTGCAACACGTGTACGTGGTTTCAAGGTGAGTGAAACAGAGTGAAAATGGGAATCCCCAATGGTACATGATTTGGTGACGCTGAAGTATTTGCAGTAGTGGTTTGAGTGCACGCCTCTTAGCCACTGTAAGTGGGGAGAGGTCTGCAAACAGCTAAACAGCTGGTATACATTGCCTTGAAAGTCAAGGTTATTTTTCCCTCTAGCTGCTGCAAGTAACTGTTCCTTTGTTCTATAGTAGTGAAACTTAACTATTATGTCTCTAGGAGGACCAATAGGTTTGCATGGGGCTAAAACTCTGTGCACTCTATCCATTTCCAGTCTCTCTGATGGGATACCGGGCTGCAGTTCCTGAAGTAGTGCAGTTATTGTGGCCTGTAGATCAAGGATAGTCTCAGGTATTCCTCTAGCAAATAGACAAGAATTGGGGTCAAATGGCACTATCTGTTGACTAAGGGCACAAAGGAAAAAAAGAGAAAAAAGAAAAAAAGGGGGGCTATGACCTCATGTGTAAGGTATGCAATAAAACTAAACACCCAACATCCAAGCTTAGATGTTAAGGCAAGCCCCCTCTGGGGGTTGTACCTAAAAATATGTGCAGGTGTGTGGGGCATACGCACTCACAATAAGTGCAAGTGAGCAGATACACAGCATAACTCCTATAAGTAAATTACACCCTGCCTAGAGGTTCCTGGTGAGTGTATTGATGTAATATACCAACATATAGTGACAAAAATATGTTTACCATGCATAAATCAATCATACCAATTGCCCTAAATAAAAAAGAAAAAGAAAAAAAGAAAAAGATACACTGTGCAATGATACATATTATAGTGTCCCAATACTTTCATGTAACATCTAAAGATCCTTATCCTACGTTGATGTGATCCATTGATATCATACGTTGATCCATGTGAACACATGGAGGGGAGGAATACACTAATGTTCACGTCCATCTAACCTGGAGTCTAAGGGACGTCTTTGGAGTTCATAAGCGGACACCTGGCTGAACCGGTTAAACAGAGTGTAACTACACACACACTACCCCTGTAGGGGTCTACACACACACTACCCCTGTAGGGGTGACAGGATCCAGTGAGTGGGGACCCTTGAGGGGAGCACACAAGTCACTTGGAGA
Organism: Aquarana catesbeiana; assembly: GCF_042186555.1. Taxonomy (NCBI): domain Eukaryota; kingdom Metazoa; phylum Chordata; class Amphibia; order Anura; family Ranidae; genus Aquarana; species Aquarana catesbeiana. The sequence continues at coordinate 208,297,326 of NC_133332.1, read as the reverse complement.
TACTGCAAGCACAAAAGTCACTTTTTTCTTTTTTTCCTTGTGCCCTTAGTCAACAGGTAGCGCCATTTGACCCCAATTCTTGCCTATTTGCTATATACCTAGAGCCCCCTTAGGGGAGCCCTATTAGGGGAGGCAGAAACCTTTTTTGTACTTTATCCTGAGCGGGGCTCTTTTCCATTCTCAGGTATTCCTCTAATTCGTAAGTTGGAGCGACGGTCTCTATTGTCCTGATCCTCCAAACGAGATTGTAATAAAAGGTTCTCCTCTTTAAGATGTTCAAATTCTGTGATACAATGCTGAGTGTGGGTTTCAATATCGTCAACACGCACTTCCAATTCAGCTGTTCTATGTCCCAGCTCCCTAATCTCCCTTGTCAGCTTATCTGTTATGAGGTCTGATGTTTGCTTTAATGCTTTCTGTAACATTCTTTCAAATTGTTTAAACATAGTAGACTGTGTTACAGTTTGTGAATTACTAGCATCAGAATCAGACTCACCGCCTAAGTCCTGAGATTTCAAGCTGTGTGACAGGGATTTGAGAGCGTGCTGTGTGACGGGTTGTGAGGTAGCCATCTTGGATATTGGCCTGAGCAGGGTCACTTTAGAAATACCAGCCTTGTATTTAATTTTCTGGCCTCGCAGGACCATGTTAACACTACAGGAGGGTTCCAAGGAGTAAACGGCAAGAGCAGGAATCGTTTGTGGTGACCCTGAAGCTTTTCGTCGTCCGGTGGCTTTATCCTAGAGCGGAGCTCTAAGGTAGCACAACCGCTCTCTCAGGCATCCGCGCATGCGCCCCCTTGGTTTTATTTTTTAACCCTTTGTTGATTTGTCACAGCAGTTGCACTTATAATTTAGGAGTTCACTAATTATCACTTGTTATCATTTATCATATAGGTGTGGGTGTATATTGTTTTATTAATACTTTTTGTTGTAGGCTGACAACTGTCTTCTAATGGTGCTCCTTTGTTGTCATCCTGTTACCAATGTCCTGATGTAGCTGTGCTGACACATTCAGGCATGGTCTGCTGTTGTCACCATCAGGAAGCCAATCCAGAGATGCGACAAAAACACAAAAAGGTGAAAATAAGTATATTATAAAACAGAAACATGGCAATCATCATGATCATGTACAGGGCTTTAGCAAACTAAATATGATGTGGGTTTATGTGTACTTTAAGGAATTTCTAAACACTGCATTGACTCAGGGAGCTTAAGCAAATGCACTCCAAAAGATGCCAAACGGCAACAAGGTTTCACATTTTAAGGCGCTGCGCCGGGTGGCTGAACCCTCATCCATACTTTCTGTGCTGAAAGTAATTGCATAAGCACAAAGCTTGATTTACCTTGATTAGTGCAGCACTTCCTACAAGTGGTTTAATTTGTTTTAGCTTGAATGGGTTGAGTATCAGCCAAAGTGTTCGCTGGAGTTGGCGGCGAGGGGGAAGGAGAGAGCTTATGCCAGCAGGGAGGGAGGTGAATGTTTAGAAGAGAGATAACTCCACCGACAAAAGGCAAAACTGGGGGCAGAGCATAATCCAACACAAATGTCATTTCATAAATTTGGCGCCGCACATAATCCACAGAATAATGAGATCATTGGTTTCCAGATGCACTCTGGGTAAATCCCGGAGCTGTTCTCTTTTAAATTTTTTGCCGCTAGGGCAACCGAGGTAAAAAAATCAAACCCCAAACTCACTGCAGACATGTCTTCTATCTGCCCAATCGTCTGGTCTAATTTAAAACAAAATCTGCTGACAACCATGTACAACCAATTAGCTCTGCGAATATGTCAAATACCTAACACCCCCACAAACTATGATTTGATTGAAGCCCAAAAAAATTGGATACAACATACAGAGAGCCTAATAGAATTCATCTTTTAAAGTGATAATAAAGTCTTAATTTTTCTCTTTAAAAATAACAAACATGTCATACTTACCTGCCCTGTGCAGGGGTTTTGCACAGAGTAACTCGGATCCTCCTCTTCTCGGGTCCCTTGCTGATGCTCCTGGCCCTTCCCTCCTGCTAATGCCACCACAGCAAGCAGCTTGCTATGGGGGCACCCGAGCCTCTGCTCCGTGTGTCCATTTAGACACAGAGCCGTGGTTCAACCCCACCTCCTCGCTCTCCCCATTGGCTCACTCACTTTGATTGACAGCAGTGGGAGCCAATGGCACGAGCAACTAAGACTCTCCTGCAACTCCGCTGGATAAAGATGAGCTCAGTTAAGTGTTAGGGGGGCTGCTGCACACAGAAGGTTTTTTATCTTCATGCCTAGAATACATCAAGATGAAAAAAAAACAAACACCTGACTCTACAGCCACTTCTATCATTCACTAAAATCTCATATAGGATTGAACACGTTAATATAGTTTTAAATATAGTGTTAATAAAAATAATACACGGTGATCCTTCTATGATGGTCCTTGTTCAAGCACTTCCTGTTATAGGGTGACAACCAACTAGATATGAGCTTGGGTGTCCTCCAAACTCACCTCTTTATAATCATGAAAGGCGTGCTTTTTTTCTAGTCCAATCAGCTGCAGGCCAGGTCATTCCTTGCTCCGCAGCACAAATTAACATGGGGCGACTTTCTTTCCTGTGATAGCTCCTCTGGATGTGATCCTGTGACCAGTGACGTCACTTCCGTGCGTTCCACGCTGGTACCGGTCTCTCTCCTGTGGCCACAGGACGTGCTGTGGACCTGCTATCAACCTAGCCACGCACTAGGTACCCCTTCTGGACCCCAGGCGCCCCCGGGACTACTAATACAGATGAGTCTATACCTTTCTTACCTCTTGTAAGTGTACGTGTATGCCTTGCCATTAAAAATCAGCTTTTAATACTGCGCTTAGGTGGCGCTTCCAGTGTTCTCTCTTTCTATTTCTGTGTACAGAGCCAGCTTTCTGAGGACAGCAGACACCCTTGCCATCCTATCATTACCTTTATCCTTGGACTAATGCTTTTCCTTTGGACTAATGATTTCCTTATAATACAGACTCAGTAATAGTGATTTTTAATATTACTATTATTCCCTTTTCTACTACACTGTACCTTGAGCTCACAATTACTGTTACCATTGTAACATAGGGGCGGGATTCTGGTGATGTTAGTGCCCTTATATCAGGGCCGTCTTTAGCGCAGGGCAAACGGGGCACTTGCCCTGGGCCCAATCTTTGTTGGGGGGCCCGCGCTAGCCGTGAATTGGGGCCCCGATGACAGCTTTGCAGAGTGCGCAGAGGACACGGGAGGATGTATTCCGTGCTAACCAGCTGAGAGGGGGTGGGGCCGGGAGCTCCACTGACGCTCTGACCCCGCCTACGTGACGGCTTGTAGTGAGAGCCAGTGATCGGAGTGGGAGTGTCATTGGAGTTCCCGGCCCCGCCTCCTCTATACTGGCTGGTGAATACAGAGGTCCGGGGGCGGGGCCGGGAGCTCCAATGACACTCCCACTCCGATCACTGGCTCTCACTACAGATGCGAGTACACAGGCTGCACGTGGGCGGCGTCAGTGGAGCTCCCAGCCCCGCCCCTCTCAGCTGACTAGCGCGGGAATACATCCTCCTGTATCCTCTGTGCGCTCTGCAAAGCTGTCATCGGGGCCCCAATTCATAGGTGATGCAGCCCCCAACACAAAGCATCAGTGGAACTGTTGTAGTGAGAGCAGAGAGTGGAAGCCCCGCCCACACACCTGAATGTAAGTAGTGAGTTTGGCTGGCCAGGTATGTCTTTACACCCATAAAATGCCTGACTGCTGAAACCCTGAGCTGTGTTATTCAACTGTAAAGCTGTGCATTGCTGAAAGTTCTTTGACCATCTCCTGTATAATGTCTGCAGTCTCTGATTGTCTCCTGCAGTATGTCCGCAGTCTCTGATTGTCTCCTGCAGTATGTCCGCGATCTCTGATTGTCTCCTGCAGTATGTCCGCGATCTCTGATTGTCTCCTGCAGTATGTCCGCAGTCTCTGATTGTCTCCTGCAGTATGTCCGCAGTCTCTGATTGTCTCCTGCAGTATGTCCGCAGTCTCTGATTGTCTCCTGCAGTATGTCCGCAGTCTCTGATTGTCTCCTGCAGTATGTCCGCAGTCTCTGATTGTCTCCTGCAGTATGTCCGCAGTCTCTGATTGTCTCCTGCAGTATGTCCGCAGTCTCTGATTGTCTCCTGCAGTATGTCCGCAGTCTCTGATTGTCTCCTGCAGTATGTCCGCAGTCTCTGATTGTCTCCTGCAGTATGTCCGCAGTCTCCGATTGTCTCCTGCAGTATGTCCACAGTCTCTGATTGTCTCCTGCAGTATGTCCGCAGTCTCTGGTAATCTCCTGCAGTATGTCCGCAGTCTCTGGTAATCTCCTGCAGTATGTCCGCAGTCTCTGGTAATCTCCTGCAGTATGTCCGCAGTCTCTGGTAATCTCCTGCAGTATGTCCGCAGTCTCTGGTAATCTCCTGCAGTATGTCCGCAGTCTCTGGTAATCTCCTGCAGTATGTCCACAGTCTCTGATTGTCTCCTGCAGTATGTCCGCAGTCTCTGGTAATCTCCTGCAGTATGTCCGCAGTCTCTGGTAATCTCCTGCAGTATGTCCGCAGTCTCTGATTGTCTCCTGCAGTATGTCCGCAGTCTCTGATTGTCTCCTGCAGTATGTCCACAGTTTCTGATTGTCTCCTGCAGTATGTCTGCAGTCTTTAATTGTCTCCTGCAGTATGTCCGCAGTCTCTGGTAATCTCCTGCAGTATGTCCGCAGTCTCTGGTAATCTCCTGCAGTATGTCCGCAGTCTCTGGTAATCTCCTGCAGTATGTCCGCAGTCTCTGGTAATCTCCTGCAGTATGTCCGCAGTCTCTGGTAATCTCCTGCAGTATGTTCGCAGTCTCTGGTAATCTCCTGCAGTATGTTCGCAGTCTCTGATTGTCTCCTGCAGTATGTCCGCAGTCTCTGGTAATCTCCTGCAGTATGTCCACAGTCTCTGATTGTCTCCTGCAGTATGTCCACAGTCTCTGATTGTCTCCTGCAGTATGTCCACAGTCTCTGATTGTCTCCTGCAGTATGTCCACAGTCTCTGATTGTCTCCTGCAGTATGTCCGCAGTCTCTGATTGTCTCCTGCAGTATGTCCGCAGTCTCTGGTAATCTCCTGCAGTATGTCCGCAGTCTCTGGTAATCTCCTGCAGTATGTCCGCAGTCTCTGGTAATCTCCTGCAGTATGTTTGCAGTCTCTGGTAATCTCCTGCAGAAAGTCCGCAGTCTCTGATTGTCTCCTTCAGTATGTCCGCATTCTCTGATTGTCTCCTTCAGTATGTCCGCAGTCTCTGATTGTCTCCTGCAGTATGTCCGCAGTCTCTGATTGTCTCCTGCAGTATGTCCACAGTCTCTGATTGTCTCCTGCAGTATGTCCGCAGTCTCTGGTAATCTCCTGCAGTATGTCCGCAGTCTCTGGTAATCTCCTGCAGTATGTCCGCAGTCTCTGGTAATCTCCTGCAGTATGTTTGCAGTCTCTGGTAATCTCCTGCAGTAAGTCCGCAGTCTCTGATTGTCTCCTTCAGTATGTCCGCATTCTCTGATTGTCTCCTTCAGTATGTCCGCAGTCTCTGATTGTCTCCTGCAGTATGTCCGCAGTCTCTGATTGTCTCCTGCAGTATGTCCGCAGTCTCTGATTGTCTCCTGCAGTATGTCCGCAGTCTCTGATTGTCTCCTGCAGTATGTCCGCAGTCTCTGGTAATCTCCTGCAGTATGTCCGCAGTCTCTGGTAATCTCCTGCAGTAAGTCCGCAGTCTCTGGTAATCTCCTGCAGTATGTCCACAGTCTCTGATTGTCTCCTGCAGTATGTCCGCAGTATCTGGTAATCTGCAGTAAGTCCGCAGTCTCTGGTAATCTCCTGCAGTATGTCCGCAGTCTCTGATTGTCTCCTGCAGTATGTCCGCAGTATCTGGTAATCTCCTGCAGTAAGTCCGCAGTCTCTGGTAATCTCCTGCAGTATGTCCGCAGTCTCTGATTGTCTCCTGCAGTATGTCCACAGTCTCTGATTGTCTCCTGCAGTATGTCTGCACTCTCTGACACTCTCCTGTAATATGTGTATTAATGTGCCCCTTTACTTGCTCAATTATTTGGGATTGCTCCACTGCTCAGTGAGAGGTAATGATGTGCATTAACCTCTAGCAACCAATCAGCGAACAGTAGTGATCTGCTTTAATCTCTAGCAACCAATCAGTAAGTGATAATGATGTACTGTAACCCCTAGCAAGCAAGTGAGGGCTAATAATGTACATCAACCTCTAGCAACCAATCGGCAAGCAGAAATTATGTGTTGTAACCTCTAGAAACCAGCCAGTGAGCAGTAAGGATAGGCTGTAACCTCTGGCAAACAATTGCAATTGCTGCGTGATCTGCTGCAGTAAACTGATTTTGAGTCTACCTGCTATTTTTTGTATGTCTCAGAATGGAGGGGTGGGGCCCCAAGAAAATGTTTGCCCAGGGCCCAATCAAAATTAAAGACGGCCCTGCCTTATATGGACACATGCCCATATTTAGTCAATGAAATTTGCTATGGACATTTGTCCATATAACGACCATGACATCACAGGCACCCCAAACAGAATTTGGAGGCCACCTGACATCTCTAGTGATAACACTTTAACCTTGTCCCTGCTGAGAGAACACAGTGATTATTTCTAGTGGCTATAACAGTCATTAGCAGTAATCGCATGTAAAATCCGGGAGGCTGGTTGTACCAAAGTTGATTGATTGATCAACTTAGGTACATTTAGCCTGCCCATACATGGTTCGAATCTCAACCTGTCCCTGCTGAATGGCTAAGAAAACACACAGAGGGCACACATGCCTAATGCATTATCCCACAAGTTTTTAATATAAATTTTATACAAAAGAACTACTCACAGGCATAGGAATTAAAAGTGCTCATCAAGCCACTCATACGTGGCTTAGTACTTCCAGACTGAACAGTCACCAGAGAATAAGGGGGACCTCATCAGGGTCCCTGCACGCTGACGTGTTTCAAAGGGATTTCGTTCTTCCTCAGAGCCAACAGCAAGTGATCTTTCAGCCAAATATATACACACACACATATGTTCTTTGTCATGCCCACATCATGAGAACCAAGGGCCCCTCTTCATGTGTGGGAGAAGTCAAGCCATCAAGAAAATGGAATGAACACAATTTTGCCAAAATCAAAAAGATGACGATATAGTAAGAAAGATAAAAAAGATAATTCTCTGAGTACAGTTCTCATCAGTGTAAAAACTAGTGCACTATTTACCAACAATATACTATAATATTGTATAAGAAAGCTACCTTTATAATTAGATGTAAAAAAATGGCCTACCATTTAATAATTTTCATGTATAATGTTGCAGAGAAGCCTATCCTCCCAAAAGGCCGCCATACCAATGGCCCAGGTCACCAATCGCTGTCCAAAATGTTGATGGGCTAGAGCACATGCTATCGTCTAGGGCCAGAAGTGCGGTCTGGAAATGCGTTCCAGCTGTCATTTTCAGTTCGCCGCTACATCACATCTGGTTTGTGGCTCGCTGCCATCTTTCTGAACTAAAACACAGGAGGCCAAACTGCAACTTTTGTGCATTCTAGCTGTAAATTCTAGCTGGTGACAGAAGCATGCTGGACTGATGCTGTGTCTATGGAATAATATTGTAGTGGGCTGTGGCGCTTCTCAAGGGGTAATTGAAAGTACTTAACACTGGGGAAATAGAGCAATGGAGCTTGAGATAATAACAATATTAAGATTTTTCAAATCCCAGCTCAAATAAAAGTCATAATACGTACATACATACATACATTATAATATATGAAGTATTGAAATTCGAACTGTCTATGGCCAGCTTAAAGTGATATTAAAGGCAGGGTTTTAAAAAAAATATATAAATAATAAATGTTATACTTACCTGTTCTGTGCAGTGGTTTTGCACACAGCAGCACTGATCCTCCTCTTCTTGGGTCCTCCGCCGGTGCTCCCAGCGCCTTTCTCCTGCCAAGTGCCCCCAGAGCAAGCAGCTTGCTCTAGGGGCACCTGAGCAGGCTCGTTCCCAAGCCGAGAGCCGAGACTCTCATGCACATTGCTGGATTGAGATGGAGCTCAGGTAAGTATTGGGGCAGCTGCTGCGCACAGAAAGTTTTTTACTTTTTTACTTTAAGCTGTAAAAAAAGTTTCCTATTTGCAGTTGCTGTCCTTGACTCTCCAGCGTTACATAACTACTCGTTTCCTGTTCAGAAGAAGCTTATTGAACTATTATTGTGGGAGCGTAGAAATAATACAGCATAAACACGTGTACAATAGAAGTGCTAAAGCGCTGGCGGGGGAGGACGATGACGATGAATCAGAAAAGTGATAGTATTCGTGAAATTATCAGAGAAAAAACAAATTGTTCTCCATCTTCTCTTTGTTGTTCTATAGCTCTGCATTAGAGACCTTATGTGGCTTGACCACTGCTGTAATTCTTTCTGCGATCACTTACTGAAAGCAGTCACGGATGCGAAATGGTCACTGGACACTTTGAGACAATATTATTACAATATTGAGCTTTTTGATTCTTTTAGTCCCTTATGATCATAACCTTATATTTATTCATTGTGGTTGGGTCCCAATCCCTGCTTTCTTCAAAAGGGCAAAGAGTTCTTTATATTACTTATTAGAGCATTAGGAGACTCAGCTTAACAGTTTTTAAAAATCATTAATATATTAATAATTTTAATTAAAGAAAAGAAAAACAGTGCAAGAAAATGTTTACAGAAAAAAACTGCTGCAAAAGTGGTGGTCAGGGTTGTACATATAGAGTGGCTGTGGCAGAAATGAAATCTCCTGTCGCATTCAAGTGAATGGGACTGAGCTGCAACCACAGTGTGGTGGCATGCCAGTTCGGGGGTTAAACAGGCAACATATCATCACTACCTGTAAAACGCCACTAGAAACCATTCTAATGTGCTTTGCTTTTCATAGACGTGGCGGTATTTGACACATGTGTAAACAAGCCCTAAATATGAAAAAATGCTTAGCAAGAGTGGCTTTTTTTTGGTTCTGTATGGGGTCCATTCCATTTGCTGAGTAAACTCAAATGTATGTATCAGAGTCATTGGCTTTCAGAAATGTGAGCTGCAACTGCTAATTGTAGCCATCTTTTCTGATACTTGAAATGGGCGTTTACAAAATGAACACAACCAATTAATGAGTCTAATGCCCCGTACACACGATAGGATTTTCCAACAACAAAATCCATTTATTTCCGACGGATGTTGGCTCAAACTTGTCTTTCATACACACGGTCACACAAATGTTGCCGGAAGTTCCGCACGTCAAGAACGCGATTACGTACAACACATACGACAAGCCGAGAAAAATGAAGTTCAATAGCCAGTGCGGCTCTTCTGCTTGATTCCGAGCATGCGTGGAATTTTGTGCGTCGGAATTGTGTACACACAATCGGAATTTTCGACAACGGATTTTGTTGTCAGAAAATTTGAGATCCAGATCTCAAATTTTGTTTGTGGAGATTCCGACGGAAAATGTCCGATGGAGCCTACACATGGTCGGAATTTCCGACAACAAGCTCCCATCGAACATTTGTTGTCGGAAAATCCTATCGTATGCACAGAGCATAAGGGGTGTGCTGGTGTTCCAATATGCTCTAGTAGACATTCCCTAAGCCCTGGTTCTCAGTGATGCAATTTCTGATGTGTTCCAGAAAGTATGGAATCGCATGACAAGTGAAATAACATGAATTTCTGTGGAGACCGTTTACATACTGTATATGCAGTGCAAATCTGATGTGATTTTAAAAAGGGTCCTGTGCATTTTTAGTGCAATGCGGTGCAATTTTTAGCTCCATAGAGTTGAATGAAAACTGCCTGCAGATCGCTTATCTGTCCAAAAGTAACACGGTTTCAGTATATGTTCGACCAGTGTTTGGATCCTTCCTGACCTCCCATCCCGTGGCGGCTGGTGTGTTTTTTTTTAGACGGGCCGCCCTGCTCCTCTCCCTGCTCCTACTGCTGTCTTTTAGATGGGCTGCCCTGCTCCTCTCCCTGCTCCTACTGCTGTCTTTGAGCCTATGTGGAGAGTAGGGATGAGCTTCGAGTTCGAGTCGAAATCAGAAGTGCTAATTTTAAAGGCTTATATGCAAGTTATTGTCATAAAAAGTGTTTGGGGACCTGGGTCCTGCCCCAGGGGGCATGGATCAATGCAAAAAAAAGTTTTAAAAATGGCCATTTTTTCAAGAGCAGTGATTTTAATAATGCTTAAAGTCAAACAATAAAAGTGTAATATCCCTTTAAATTTCGTAGCTGGGGGGTGTCTATAGTATGCCTGTAAAGGGGCGCATGTTTCCCGTGTTTAGAACAGTCTGACAGCAAAATGACATTTCAAAGGAAAAAAGTCATTTAAAACTACTCGCGGCTATTGCATTGCCGGTCCGCCAATACACATTCATTGATAAAAACGGCATGGGAATTCCCCACAGGGGAACCCGAACCAAAATTTAAAAAAAAAAAATGACGTGGGGGTCCCCCTAAATTCCATACCAGGCTCTTCAGGTCTGGTATGGATATTAAGGGGATCCCGGCCAAAATGTAAAAAAAAAAAAATGACATGGGGGTCCCCCTAAATTCCATACCAGACCCTTATCCGAGCACAAGAGACAGTTTTTGACAATTCCTTTATTTAAATGCTTCTTCTTTCTTCTATCTTCCTTCATCTTCTTCTTCTGGTTCTTCTGGCTCTTCTGGTTCTTCCTCCGGCGTCCTAAAAAAAACGGACGTTTTTAAAACTTTTTTTTGCATTGATCCATGTCCCCTGGGGCAGGACCCAGGTCCCCAAACACTTTTTATGACAATAACTTGCATATAAGCCTTTAAAATTAGCACTTTTGAATATTCATGTTCATGTCCCATAGACTTTAACGGTGTTCGCGTGTTCGAACGAACTTTTTTCCTGTTCGCATGTTCTGGTGCGAACCAAACAGGGGGGTGTTCGGCTCATCCCTAGTGGAGAGAGACCAGTGCTGCTGCAGATGGATGGAGAAAAGATAGGAAGGTAAAAAAGGGAAGTGAGGGGACGATACAACTACTGAGACATTTTTACCTTAATTCAGAGAATGCATTAAAGTGGTAGTAAACCACAAAAAAAAATCTTCTCCTTGCAAGTTAAAGAGGAGCTCCAGGCTCCTTCAGAAAAAAATAAAAGTCAGCAGCTACAAATACTGTAGCTGCTGACTTTTAATATTAGGACACTTACCTGTCCACGAATCCAGCTGTGTCTTCACCCAAGCTGATTTTTCAATTGGCTCTTGGGTGCTGCCGCCGCCAACTCGGCTAGGGGAAACTGGCAGTGAAGCCTTGCGGCTTCACAGCCGGTTCCCTACTGCGCATGAGCCAGGTGGCGGGGGAAGGAGCAGGGGGGCTGACATTCCAACTGAGTTTTCCACAGTGAAGTCAGCTGGAAGTGGGAGCGGGTACATGTCAAAACCAGGTAGCCGCTCCCCCCCCCCCCCCCCCGAAAGGTGGCAAATGTGGCAGCGGAGGGAGGAGGCAAACAAGTGGAGCTTCCCCTTTTGGGTGGAGCTCTGCTTCAAGAGCATAATGTGTGCATCACATATTAGCATATGGAAGACCTACCTGACCTTCTTCCAGGTTCGCAGGCTGTGACCGTGTGCACGCTGTCCATTGAGAGCGCAGTGCACATGCGCTGGTGACATCACCGGCACCGCTAAAGTAAATATCTCCTAAACTATGCATGTTTAGGAGATATTTACTGTACTTACAGGTAAGCCTTATTATAGGTTTACCTGCAGGTATAAATCATGAAAAGGCCTTTACTTCCACTTTAAGGTAAAAAATGTGTAGCCTTTAGAACCACTTTAACTCATAAGACTGATAACATCTAGTGGTGTGAAACAACTTTGGGGGGCAGTTCCACATTGAAGGTAAACATTGCAGCAAAAGTATATTTTATGTTTTAATAGGGTATTATTTTTTCGACTTCAGTCCGGCTTTAAGCCCTATCAGTCTCCTGACAGTGATTATATATTTTGTCTACCTAGCAAGGTAAAGATGGCCATGCTCTCAGCAAATTTTGTCTGGTTCCTGATGAACTGGATGAAATTTTTTGTTGTGGGTAGCCCGTTCAGAACCCTACTGCCCAACTGCAAAATTTAAGATGCCAAGCGAGAAATTTTTGGTTGAACTGTGGCTGCATCCAATTATATGCAGTCGCTGTTCTGGTATTCTGGCAGTCGCCAGCACCAGTTGTTAGAATAGAATAGCTGGCACTGCAGATTTGTCCATCTGTGTTTTATAGCATGGAGGAATCTATTGGATGTTTCTCATTCAGCTCACAGACTGAACCTAAAAAAAAATCTACTGGTGTATGGACAGTTCTGCAGCACTGTAACAAAAAAGATTTTTTGTTTTTCCTGTACATTGTACAATCCCTCCATTCTCTGTTGCTTTCTTTATATTTTAATAAAAGACGCTGGAATGGATTGCAGCAATGTCACCTTCATCTTCAAGATTTTTTTACCCCTCTTCAAGTAAAGTTGGATAAATATTGTTCTGGTTGCCGAGGCAACCACCAATTAAAATCACTTGGAAAAAAAAGTAGGCGTCAAACACTGGAGGAATTGTTTCTTTTACATCTGATAAAAGAACATTAATGTAATGCAGTTGAAATGTGCTGGTATTTGTAATTGAAGCTTAAAGAGTCGCTCCACTAAAAACTGTTACATTAGTGTTTGTGGATGCTGGAAAGCTGAACCCTTTGACAGTTTCATCTATGGCATCTATCTATCTATCTATCTATCTATCTATCTATCTATCTATCTATCTATCTATCTATCTATCTATCTATCTATCTATCTATCTATCTATCTATCTATCTGTCTATCTATCTATCGATGTGATCTCTGCACTGGGTTCCTGGGTTTGCACATACATAGGCACGGGGAATGACTGCCTATGACTGCCTATTTATGGGCAGGCAAAGATAATGCTAGAAGCTTTAATAGGGATTATATATAGCAAGTGCGAGAATTTTGCAATTAACCACTTGCCACCCGCCATGTAGCAAAATGACGTTGGCAAAGTGGTTGCAATATCCTTATCTGACGTCATATGACGTGGTCAGGATAACAAGCCGCTGCGCGCCCCCGGGGGCGTGCATCACGGCGATCGTTGTTGCAGCGTGTCAGTCTGACACACCGCAACTCCAGTCTAGGTAAAGAGTCTCTGACAGAGACTCTGTACCACGTGATCAGCTGTGTCCAATTACAGCTGATCACAATGTAAACAGGAAGAGCCGTTTATCGGCTTTTCCTCACTCGCGCCTGACAGACGCGAGTAGAGGAGAGCCGATCGGCTGCTCCTCTGACAGAGGGGGTCTGTGCAGATTGTTTATCAGAGCAGCCCCCCCTCAGATGCCCACCCAGGACCACCAGGGATGGCCACCACTGATGACCACCAGGTATGGCATCCCTGGTGGCCATGGGTGACAATGTGTGCCCACACATGATGCCAATCAGTACCCACCAGCAATACCTGCCAGTGCCTCCTAATCAGTGATGCCAATCAGTGCCATCTATCAGTGTCAATCAGTTTCCATCAGTCCCACCTATCAGTGCCCATCCATGCCCATCAGTGCCCACCTATCAGTGCCCATCAGTGCCGCCTATCAGTGCCCATCAGTGCCACCCATAAGTACCCATCAGTGCAGCCTTTCAGTGCCCATCTGTGCCGCCTATCAGTGCCCATCAGTGTCGCATATCAGTGCCCATCAGTGTTGCATATCAGTGCCACCTCATTGGTGCCACCTCATCCGTGCTCATCAGTGCCACCTTATCAGTGCCCGGCAGTGCAGCCTCATCTGTGCCCATCAGTGAAGGAAAAAACATACTTATTTCCAAAATTTTATAACAGAAACAAAGAAAAACTTAAAAAAAAAAAAACATTTTGGTCTTTTTTTTATTTGTTTAGCAAAAAATATAAACCGCAGAGGTGATCAAATACCACCAAAAGAAAGCTCTATTTGTGGGAAGAAAATGATAAAAACTTTGTTTGGGTACAGCGTAGCATGACCGCGCAATTGTCATTTAAACAGCGACAGCGCTGAAAGCTGAAAATTGGCTTGGGCAGGAAGGAGGGAAAGTGCCCAGTATTGAAGTGGTTAAAATGCAACAGTTTCACTTTCAGACATGCACTGTGTTTCTATGACAGTTGTGGTTTCCTTGGTATGTTCAGCAGTGCTAGTTCAACATCTGGTAGAGGCTCCATTCGAGGGGTCCTTGCCAATCATTGATTGGGGGTTGAGTAGAACTTTGCATCATAGCCCTGTTCACTTGAATAGGTCACAATCAATAAGTGGTAGTGCCCTCAAAACGCGACAAGGGGTATAATTCCTGCTTCAGCATGTGTACACCTCTAGCCGCTGCCTTTGCAGCTTGCGGGGAGTGGCAGGGTGCAGTAAAAATGTGGCTGAATTGTGTATTCTTACAGCCCCACAAACTACAAATGTAAACCAGCCCTTATGTTCTAAGCACTTGCTGGGAGCAGGTAGTTGACCGAACTCTATTGCTAAACTGAGAAAATTTAGGTCACCAGGCTGGCTGTGCTGTCTGGCAAGGGCATGTAAATTTAGGACTGGCTGAGCAGAACTATAAGTCTTTTGGCAGTTAAACAACTCCCATATGAAGCGTTTAGTAGATTGGGTTCTCTGTCCTTTATCTCAACTCGGTGGATGACCTCAGCCCCTATGACACACCAGGTTAAGCAATAAGTAAATTGCATTAATATTACTAGCACAAGTATGAATATCCTGCACACACTACAGTTCAGTATCAGGAAGCAAACACCAGACTGGTTAGGAATAAAGAAGTGAATTTTATTGTAATGAATTAAAGTAGGTGTAAATATGTACACAGGTACATACAGGTAGAATATATGTAAAACACAGTTCTCTAGACAAAAGAGTTAAAGTTGTAATAGTGTAGACTAAGGATCTGTAAGTATAGATTAATCTATACCTGGTAGTCTGCAAATCAGCATTAGGCAATGATACAGATTACATTATTAGCAATGGTAAATGGTACTGTAATAGTTTTCCTGCAAGGTACTATGCTGCTAGAGTGCACTCTAGGTATGAGTACAGGCATGCTAAGACCCAGGTCTACTGCAATGTTACCCCTTACTTTCGTCATTGAGTGAAGTCCTTGCAGAGCAGCTTGTCCAAAGAGACAGTCCATTTCTCTAGTTCTACAACTGGCTAACTTTGAGGCCCGGTCTTTATGGTGGTGCACACAAGTATAGTCCCAGTAAAGTCTGCATGCAGTAGTAAGGGATGCTAGTCAAATGTCCAGTCTCTAAGTGCTCAGTCTCTAGGCCAATGGCAGTACTGCTCTATCACCAATCTTAGCAATATGGCAACAACAGGCCTGTTGCTCAGGTGTTCTCTGGATCTGCCTGCAATGGCTTCAGTCCTCAGCCCATACATATACAGTGCTCCAGTCTCTCTGCAGCAAAGATCTGTGTATCGCCGATAGCTCAGTACTCAGCTTCTGCGCACTCTGATCCGCTCCCAGTCTTTTTCCCAGCACACAGGACCCAGACCTCTGGCTCAGGTCGCAGGTTTGTGTCAAGTGGGCGCACACCCAAAAAGCAAGTGTGCTCACTCTGGTCTCCATGTGACAAAAGAGGAAGTTCCTTGGTCTGCAGCCTGGGAAATACAGCATTTCCGCCTCCCTCACACTGTCTCCTTGTGGGTACTGCAGTTCA
The DNA here is from genome assembly GCF_042186555.1 of Aquarana catesbeiana. Taxonomy (NCBI): domain Eukaryota; kingdom Metazoa; phylum Chordata; class Amphibia; order Anura; family Ranidae; genus Aquarana; species Aquarana catesbeiana. The sequence continues at coordinate 208,281,553 of NC_133332.1, read as the reverse complement.
ATCATTCATAGGATTCTACAGCATGGCTCCTATTCAGGACTTCAACTCCTAGAGTCTAGTGTGGCCAGTTTACAAGGCCGTGGAGCTCCTTTGGCTTGTCTGCTCCCCCTGCTGGCAGGGGGCAAACAGTGTTACTAGACCTGGGATGAATCTAGTAAGATCAGGAATCTGTCCAAATTTTTTTCTCTATAGCTGAGCACCTGCCTACACATATGTTTTTTTATCTGTGTATTTACCTGTTTCCCATTTCTCCCAGAAAAATATGAGGAAGCCCTAATAGAATTATACTTAGAGTTAGAAAATGATTTATTGTCCTTATTAAGCTTTAAAGGAAATAAAGAGATGTATTTATAAAGTGACAAATATTTGAATAGCCAGTCATTCAGTGCTTTGTTACTGCCAAAATCCTATTGGAAGAATCACTTCATTCATAAATCACATTCATTGGGGTTGATTTACTAAAGGCAAATAGCCTGTTCACTCTGCAAGGGAAGTTGCATTTTGCAAGGGAACTTGTGCGCTGGCAGGATGTTCCAAAAATTCCTACAAGCATCATCTTTGAGGCGCTGTAGGAGCGGTGTATACAATGCTCCTACAACGCCCATGCCCATTGAAATGAATGGGCAGCGCAGCTTTTAACCCTTTTTCGGGTGTTAGCGGGGGTTAAAAGTGCCATAAAAACGACGGTAAATCGCCGCTAAAAATAGCGGCGCTTTACCGCCAACACCCGGCAGTGCTCAGTGTGAAAGTTCCTTTAGGCCGCGTACATGCGGTCGGACTTTCCGACGGGAAATGTTCGATGTGTGCTTGTTGTCGGAAAGTCCGACCGTGTGTATGCTCCATTGAACATTTGCTGTCAGAATTTTCACCCACAAATGTTTGCTAGCAGGTTCTCAAATTTTCCGCCAATGTCACTTTGTTGTCGGAAAGTCCAATCGTGTGTACACAAGTCCGTCGCACAAAAGTTCACGCATGCTCGGAATCAAGCAGAAGGAGCCGCACTGGCTATTGAACTTCCTTTTTCTTGGCTTGTTGTACGTCTTGTACGTCACCGCGTTCTCATGTTTGGAATTTCTGACAACATTTGTGTGATCGTGTGTATGTAAGACAAGTTTGAGCTAACAACCTTCGGAAAAAATCCACGGTTTTGTTGTCAAAAAGTCAGATCATGTGTACGCGGCATTAGAGTTAAGCCGGTCATAGATGGTTTGAATCTCAGCTGGTTCAGCAGGGACCGACCGAGATTTGAGCCATGTATGAGCAGGCAGATTGTACCCAAGTGTGTATCCAGCTTAAAAATCCATCGATTGTTTTTTAAGCTGGATACACACTATACAATTTTCTGTAGATTTTTTCCTTCAGATTTACCAAAACCATATAATATGAGGTCAAACCTTAATGCCCCGTACACACGGTCGGACTTTGTTCGGACATTCCGACAACAAGATCCTAGGATTTTTTCCTACGGATGTTGGCTCAAACTTGTCTTGCATACACACGGTCACACAAAGTTGTCGGAAAATCCGATCGTTCTAAACGCGGTGACGTAAAACACGTATGTCAGGACTATAAACGGGGCAGTGGCCAATAGCTTTCATCTCTTAATTTATTCTGAGCATGCGTGGCACTTTGTCCGTCGGATTTGTGTACACACGATCGGAATTTCCGACAACGGATTTTGTTGTCGGAAAATTTTATATCCTGCTCTCAAACTTTGTGTGTCGGAAATTCCGATGGAAAATGTGTGATGGAGCCAACACACGGTCGGAATTTCCGACAACAAGGTCCTATCACACATTTTCCGTCGGAAAATCCGACCGTGTGTACGGGGCATTAGAGTTTCAATTAGTATGCAATCAGGCAGGCCCTTGCACTACATGGTTTTGGTAAATCTAAAGGAAATCAGACAACAAAAGTTGTATAGTGTGTATGGGGTCTTAGGATGTGAGTATTGCCAGTGGCTATAGCTACTAGCAATAATCTGTGTTCTCCTGGATGGCCAGGCACCCCTTGCCCACCTGACAGGGCCTCTAACCCTTACTTTCCCGCCCTATCCAAAAACAAAAAATATTCCCTATATCAAAATGTGGATGAAATCAAATTGGCAACTTCAGGAAATTTATGATGCCAGCTTTCCTCTATTAAATATATGGATTATACCAGCTTCGGGTGTCCTAAAGTCTCAGGAAAATTTTGGAAGAAGGAAAAGGGTGGACAATCTTTTAGAATTGCTGCAATCTGTCCTCAGTATATATTGGGTTCTTTCCATGTCTGTCCAAACGTGGAAAATAAGAGGCGAAATGGCCCCAAACGACATCATAAAAAATCAAAAGGGTCGGAGTCTATATTTCCTGCGAAGAAAGGCAAACGATCACTTTCGACCTTTTCTAAAAGCAGCCATCATTTTTCCTGATGTTTGCTGTGGACGAGGTCAAGTACAAGGAAACGAGTACTGAATTAAATGTTTCAGGTTTCATTGCCTTTTACAGGGGACAACTATAGCGAGGTCATTGAACCACGGATGTACAGAAAGCCAGGAATGTGTCTATTTCCTGGGAGGACACAAATCTTTGCTGTGACGCCTGAGGGGGACGTTGAGACTGCGAAAGTGACACACCAGTCTGCGCTTACATTGTGCTTGACCGCGTTTGGATAACATTGCATGATTTATCAGTTGTACTGGAGCCAATCTGGTTGAATGGTTTTCAGACTCTTTGATTGCTTTCTCTTTAATTTGATCTTAAAAAATTGATTGACCCAATTGAAAAAAATACCAATACATGCTATGATTTCTATTAGACCTTACTGAAGAATCCTAACGATCAGATTATTGACCATGGGATTAAAGTGTGGGCAGACGCCTTTAAATGGCAGATATTTTAATGGCATGATTGCAGTGTTGTTATTTGATCAGCAGATATTTGTATTATGTCTACATCTGAGCCACAGTTCATTGTCACTTGAGAAATTTGACCTCAGCATTGATCTGCCTGCAAAGATCCTGTCCCCCACGGCACATGTAACAGTGCTTATTTTATAGGATTTTCAAGAGCTTGGCTGTTTCATTTTGTAAACGCAGCAGACTATTTCAATTCATTCTGCAGTCAGCCATGAAACCCAACTCTTAGGATAGTTTTCCTGCTGAACATCTAGAACTGTCATCCTGGCATTTATGTTCTGAAGCTGGCTGCCCTGTTAGATGCATCCCTGTGTTTGCCGGTATCCTCATCTTCTGACTGTGAAGATGCAGTCAGTGTGTTCCTTGCATCTATTTCCAGATTTTCTCATCCACAAAGGCAGAGGGAGGTAAAATCAAGTGGTTAAGCCACATATTTACCGCCCCTTCTCCCGAGTGATTAAGGGGATATACACATGCCAGAGCCCTCATAGTTTGCTTGGTGGCCACAGCAACAATAAAACAGCATGTTGTATTTGGCAGGTGGCACTGCCTCTGAACACGACCCATTCAAGTGAATGGGCTGCACCACAATCAGCCAGTGGGAGGTGGAATTTGAGTTGGAAATAAGGATAGTTGAGAACATTGCAATGGGGAAAAAACTGATTGGCCCAAAGAATGCCCAAAATCCAGGGAAATACTCATGTCACAATAGCCACCAACAATGGGGAATCCTATCACAACAATTGCTCCTGATGGGTTTGTGCTTAACCCTCCATTGCTGTATCAGGGTGCCGACTTGCCTCTTAAAGCCGCTGCATCAAGCTAATGCCTAGTAAACATGATCAGAAAGTGGGACAAAAAATGACGCTTTTGGAATGATCGTCCGAGAATCTGATCTTTAGTACACAGCTTTCAAGAGCCGATCACGACAGTTCATGCGAAAATATATGAAGGACGAAAATTTTTCTCGTAAGATAACACAAAGAACAATTTTGAGTTTGTGTAATTAGTATAGTATTTGTACGGAAAAAAATGCGTGACCAAGACCATGCATGCTCGGAAACAAAAGAATACATTACAATACAATACATTACATCGCTTCTGAAGTTGTATTCTGTCGTATGAGAATTTTCGTAACTTTAGTAACCTATTGGTTTTTGATATGAGACTAGCATGCAAAAAAAAAAAAAAAACAGACAATCATTCATCCGATATTCTTTTTGTGTGTACGATGCTTTACAGGCAGCAAAGGGAATACTGCCATGCTGGAATGCAGAAAACTTCTCCATCAATCACGAAAATAAGTATATGTGCTCTTAAGTGTTCCACACTATTCAGAGTTCTTTATTAAACAGTATGAAGCCTTGTGTTCATATCGGCTTTATACAACAACTAAAAATCATACCCTTCTAAAAAATGTGGTGAAGGAGTTCATTAATAGGAGTTACAGGGGATTGCTTCAAAGAGAGAATTTAATTTAAAAATTGCTAGCAGGAAGGAAGGTATTTTATTGCAGAAGAGACTCATATCTTTTCTGCAATAAATACTTCTTACCAGCCTGCTAGCAAACTGCATTAGACTGTACAATGAATTGCACATGTGCAGCTAAGTCTATATTATTGGCATGCCTTGATGCCAGGGTGAATTAACTCCTGAGTGCATGCGCTGGAGTTATATCATTCCAAGCCGACCAATCAAAATGAAAAAAGAAGCTGATGTACACCTCCGTATCACTGGAGTGAAGGTAAGATTTTCCGACCTTTGTTCACGTGAACACGATGCTCCAAACTCTTTGTTAAATTACTATGAATAGTGTGAAATGCGAGAGCACATGCATTCCTGTGATCAGTAAAAAAAAATCCTGCATTCCAGAGGAAGAGCGAATTTGGTCCTAGGTTTCATTTACACAGGGCGTATCAATGAGTACACCTGTGCGAAGCCATGTTTACCTGCATTATGATGCACAGGCATTCCCATTGATGTCAGTTGGGACACACGGACACAGCCACTGCTTCCAATTTGACATCCGCCTGAATGCATGTCCCTGAAGTCATAGTGTGTGTTCGGGGCTGATTCCTTGAAGGATGTCAGATTGGAAACAGGGTTTGTGTCCATAAAACTGCTGCGTCCCAACGGATATCAATGCAACTGCCTGCATGGGGATGAACAGAACACCTCTGCATCCCCATATGGATAAATATGGCCTTGCATGGGTGTACCCATTGATACAGGCATAATGACCACACTAATACTTTCCATAACTTTTAAAGGGTAAGGCCCCTTTCACACTGGGGTGGTTCAGTGTGAAGCGCACCGCTTCACACTGAAGCGGTGCGCTGGCAGGACGGTAAAAAAAGTCCTGCCAACCGCTTCTTTGGAGCGGTGAAGGAGCGGTGTATTCACTGCTCCTAAACCGCTTCTGCCCATTGAAATTAATGGGACAGCGCGGCTATACCGTGGTAATACCGCGGCTATAGCCGTGCTGTACGAGCGGATTTAACCCTTTTTCGGCCGCCAGCGGGGGTTAAAACCGCGCCGCTAGCGGCCGAATACAGCTGCAAAAACTACGGTAAAACAGCGCTAAAAATAGCGCTGTTTTACTGCCGACGCCCCCACCGCCCCAGTGTGAAAGGGGCCTAAGTCTTCCTGAGCCAGATCATGGAAGTATGATCCTGGCACATCCTATATTGGTTATCACATTCAGTATGTCTCTACCCACTGGAAGGACTTTATTTTTCTCTAAATCTGCTGATTATGACTTCTTAGGGATCTTTTAGAATTTTTTTTAATTGTTTAAAAATTTTTTGTGGTATTGTTTTTTGTTTAAAAGATCCTTCCTTCCAAACGTGATATTTCAACAGATGGAGAAGAGTTAAACCACCTGACAGCTTTCCCTATCTCTATTGGTGGGATTTTGGCACACTTCCCAGGTCTACACACCTTATGAGAAGTTCTCACTATTCATTTTTGCCATGAAGAATGTTAGGGAAGGAGCTGGAACACCCCAAGGTGGTTGGAAGGTAGGAAAAATGGTGGGGCAATCAACCCCGCCAGGGTCCACCTGTAGCAGGAATCTCAGTTTTGTGTGGACTGGCTCTTTAATTCAACCCAAGGAAATCATCTGGCATGTGTCATTGATATTTCTGCAGAACATTGAAAGCTCTCGCTGGGAACGAATTTGTAAGTGACTGCAGGGCGGTAAAGTGTAGCAAATAACCACCAGGCCCAGTGATCTGTTTCCAGAGCTGACGGAGGGTCTTTTATCAATTCCTTTACATCCTGGAAAAGCATGATCTGCAAAAATAGCTCTTTAATGGCATTCTCCAACATACAGAGCAAATCTCTCAGATTCTGCATGCCACACGCTGACTCGGCCAGTGGAAATAGGTTAGCGGCAACAAGAGATATGTGACAATGAAGGCTTATAAAGTGAAGGTACGCTAAATAGCCATTGTAAAGTGGGTCAGCACATCTCTCAAGTCCCTAAGTGTTCAAGTCAGTAAAGAGAACCTGTTTTTCCCTTTAAAAAAAAGGGAACCTGTTTACTTACATTTCATGCCATAATGATCATTATCTTATATATTTATAATGTCTACATAGCATTGTCCACATAGTAGACAAAGGGATGTGTTTCCGATTAATTTTTATTCTGGTTATCTGGTTGGTCCACCGTGCATTATTATTTACAATGTCCAGGGGTCACTGGTTTTAAATGGTCCTAGCCCAAACATCCCAGAGGCTACCAGCCACCCAAGCAACAGTCCATTTACTCTGGCTCCAATAAACAGTCTAGGGGTTGTCTTTTTGTGATTTAGTGCTGATAAAACAGGAAAGGGGTCGGGGGCAAGGGATACTCCAAATCAATTAACAAATAGAAGTTAGAGGATAGTCTTTTTCTTAAGAAACTGTGAATATTGGATAATCTAAGGCCTCACAGCTGGGGACCATAAGGCAAGTCTCTCTGGTATCTGGTTACCCTGCATCACTGACATTGGTACCCATTGCAAGTACCTAAGAGCTAGCTCAGTCCAAAGCTTTCACTGGCACTTATATCCAAAAAGCACACAGTCACCAGGAATCGATTGAGGGTACTTACTGACAAGTCCCCGGGACAGCTGCCTCCGGACACAATCCAGTGAGTGAGAGAGTCCTTTTCTAGACAACATTCCTTTAGTGAAGTCCTGCAGTCTGCTCCAGATCACGTCCAGATCCCAGCTCTGCCACCGCTGAGACCTCACAGAACAGCAACATAATCCACAGGCTAGCTCAGGGGGAATACCCCTCTGAGGCTTGGAGCTCTTGTTCCTGGGGAAAGACAATCTCTGCAAGGCTTCAGAGTATTTATCAGCTTCCCAGCCACCATCTGGGCCCACCTCCCCAGGGATTGACTAGGCCACAATCAATATTCAGGCTGTTTTTTTTTAATTCTCCCATCATAAACTCTAGAACCTTTCTCTAGAGGCAGGGGGAAGCAATCAAACTTCCAGCCTGTGAAACCCTGAACAGACCAGAGTCACCAGACCAAATAATCACTTCTCCCTTGATTGCAGAAGGAGCCATAAAGTAAATTTACCTAGCATCTTACGCTAGGAGGGTTATATACAAATATTCATATGTAGCATCCTACATATGAAGAATACGCAGCCTCTCTGGTGCCTCCATTAGCAAACAAGAAACAACGACTCCTGCACACAGGTGGATCACCATATAAAAGATGCGTCAACACCGGCCTTGCCGGTGTTGACGCATGTAAAAAGAAACAACTCACAAGCAATAGGTGGAGGAGGCACAACATAAAGTGTACCGACAGCCAGCATGCGACTTAGGATGAGCGATGCCTTCCCAAAATCGTGGAGGGACGCACAAACATCACAATCAGCTAACGCGTTTCGAAGGGTTCGTCCCTTCTTCGTCAGAGCTATGCAGTGATCCCTCCTTCAGCAGTCCCTTCTTATAAGTGCCTGAGTGTCAATGAAACAAGGGTGGGATATGGGGCTCCTCCCCCTTAGGGGATCCCTCCCTCTTGTGCCCTCCCTTGTGCATAGCTCTGACGAAGAAGGGACGAACCCTTCGAAACGTGTTAGCTGATTGTGATGTTTGTGCGTCCCTCCACGATTTTTGGAAGGCATCGCTCATCCTAAGTCGCATGCTGGCTGTCGGTACACTTTATGTTGTGCCTCCTCCACCTATTGCTTGTGAGTTGTTTCTTTTTATCATTTTTATTTAATAAATGTTTTAAAAGTTAATGCACAAGGCTGGTGCGCCCCTGTTTTTCTTTTATCTCTGGTGCCTCCCCCTGTTTTCTGGGACATTGGAGAATGTTCTAGACATAGTGCGTGGAGGTTAGGAGGAGCTGCTTGGCATATTTATGAGGGCCTCAGCCAATCCCCAGTAAAGAGCTGGTAGGGGCAGGCCACCTCATAAATAGGTATGAGTCATGCCAGCAGGGGGCAGTTGGGTGGAAGATGGAGATGGAGTGCTAAGGAGGCTGTCGGTGGATCTAAGGGGTGCCCCCTAGTCAGGGCGGGGTGACCTTGGGCCAGAGCTCAGGTGCTGGAAGGATCCTGCCATAACACATGGAGGAAGCCCTTCCTGGAGGCACCGGAGCACAAAGAAGACAGCACTACTGGGACATCTCCTGAGAGTTAGCCAAGTGGGCTGGTGAGTCTCAGTCAGGAGGACTGTGGTGGAAACAATAGCCAGGAGGGCTAGTAAAGGGGCAGGTGGGTTGGCAGTGCCTGAGAAGGTGGTGCTGGGAACAGTAGCCACAGGAGAAAGGAGTACAAGCTGGACACTGTAACCTTTTGCTACACAACCAAGGACCTCGGGTTCCTGCCTGTAATGGGCCAGTGCCTTTAATTTGACTGAGTTACTGTCAGATCTTCACACAGTGGTTCAGCTGGGTTCTGCAAGCAAGTGTGTGCTGGATGAAGAAGTGGCGTTGTATATAGAGACTATCTAAAGGAAGCATGTCCCTGAAGTTCTTAAATCGGCATCCCATAACCTCCCATCCCTATCCAAGTTATTGCCCTCAATAAACAACAAAAACTAAAACAGACACTGACTGTTCTCTGCCTTAAGAGTGCCTATGAAAATTTGGAAAATTTGGTGTGCCTGGCAGTGCAGGGTGAGGGATCCCAGTTCATCTGTGGCCCTCAAGGGGGGGTGCACTACACAAAACATTGGATGAAGTTGACAGCTTGAAGGAACGGCCTTGGCTAATGTCTCCTTTCACATACATGTGACTTTAGAACTGGTTGTCTGATTTGTAACTGTGGTGTAAAAAAGAATTTCCCGTTAAAGAAATTTACAAGTGACAGTGAAAGCGTACATAATGATGAAGCCTATGAAATGATAATAAGAATATACTGTAAATGCCATATTTAAAGAATTCCAGGCATGGGTGTTTTATACATAGTTACATTGGTTCATCTTGGACTGATGTAACTATGTACAGGTATATACCATACCTGGACGATGTCCCTGAAGGCTGGAAATCACTGAAGTAGAAAACGCTAATTGAATGAGGTGGAGAGGTGGGGTGGTGATGTCATGATAGGTCGTATAAACAGAGAATGCTTTCCATTCATTCAGAGAATGCAAATCATTCTCCAAAAGGCGCCCATGCTGAGCGGCCGACCTCCTGTATTCACAATGCAACAGGCCAACTGCTTGGAACGGGAGCAAAGCAAGTGAAGATCCCTGGCATAGCAGTGTCTACTTCAGAGAATTCCAGCTCTCAGGGGCATTGGCCAGGTATGGTATATACATAGTTACGTCGGTCCAAGCTGGACCAATATAACTATGTATAAAATATTCATACCTGGAATTCTTGTAAGTGATTACAACCACTTGATCTGGCAGCACTTCAGCTTGGTGGTCAGAACTCCTACCTGGCATTGCATTGCTGGGGCCATAGGTATGACATCCACCAAGGGTGGCATCTTTATGGTGCTTGTATGTGCTCCCCATAGCCGTGTGCCCTTTCTCTCACAGATCTGGTGTCCCCCTACAAACATTCCAGTAGGTATACCGAGGTTTGGTCACACTGACTCTGATATGGATGAGTGCAGCAGGGAAACTAGATCATCAGGGAATCCGGCCACCGTGTCCTTAACAACTGATGAGTCATCAGCTGTCAGCGGGGTCCTCAGCTGACAGCTTAATGTAAAAAAGTAAGGCCGGCAAAAAAAAAAAAATAGTAAAAAAAATGGCTTCGGATCTCCCCCAAAATCCATACCAAACCCTTATCCGAGCTTGCAGCCCTGCAGGACAGGAAAGGGAGGAGACGTGCGAGCGCCCCCCCAACCATACCAGGCTGTATGCCCTCAACATGGGGGGGGCTTTGGGGCTCTGCCCCCTAAAACCCAAAGCACCCTGTAAACAAGGGCCTCTTTCCGACAACCCTGGGCGGTGGTTGTGGGGGTCTGCAAGCAGAGGACTTATCGGAATTTGGAAGCCCCCTTAAACAAAGAGGCCCCCAGATCCTGCCCCCCCCCATGTGAATGAGTATGGAGTACATTGGAACCCCACTGACAGCTGATGACACATCGGTTGTTAAGGATGCAAACGCATCAAAAATGCAACACTTGCGTTTCTGGTGCGACTCCATTGAAGTCTATTACACACAAAACACAGGAAGGAAAGTCATGGACCCTTCCAAAAACGCACTGGCTGCAAAACTAATAAATGTGAACGTGTACCATAGGAAACCATGTTAACTGGACTGTAGTGCGTTTCTGCAAACTGCAAAACGCACTAAAAAACATATAGGTGTGAACGTAGGGTTAATGATAGAAAATAGTAATTCCTTTTACAGCAGTCGTATAACTGTTCCCTAACTACATATATTTTAATTTTATCAAAACACTATGTAGCCACCCAGCTCTGGGTCCTCACTATGCATCTGGGCCCTATAGGAGTCATATGGTCTGTACACATCTATATTTTCCCTTGGCAGTGCAGCTTGTTATTTCACTGTGAATGATCAAGGCACAAATGTACATCAATCAAGAGGTGGCTTTGTTATACAAATGATAACATGGCTTCCATGTGCTCTCAGCCGCCTTCACTATTTAGCTGTCAGGTTCGTTATCTGGTAGAGCAGCCAGTAAGACCAGATGGCCTGGCACCTCCATAGCCGTTTCTGATCCAGTACCTGACTCCAGCCCCCCTCCCGCCCTCCTTTTATCAGCGGGTAGTCGCTTCTCTAGTACATTGGCGTTGTATCACACATCAGGCAAACTGACAAGACTCTGCTCGAGAAAGCTCAAATTCAAAACGGCTAACGAGTCCAAAGTGATGCCGGCACCAATCTGCATATGATTATCGGGAGAATTCGGCTCAGAGAGCTGCAGGCTTTATATGTGGGGCAGTCACAAGGGGTTCTCCCTCATTAATATTCATTGGGTTCCGAAATACAAACCAAAGTATGTCTTCAGCACAGTTGTAGAACAGAGCTGCATTAAACTTCTAGGAGACATACATTTCAAAATATGAGAAACCAATACATTGTAATGGAGGATTCCAAGGGAGCTCCACAAGGTGGTTGACCATACCCATAGGCATGCCTAGGTGAATTAGTGGCACTTGGACAAGTGGGTTTGGCACAGCTACTTTCAGTGCAAATAAAGTCCAGCATATTGGGATTAGGGTTCAGGATTAAGTTTAGGTTTTAGAGAGTTAAGTGTTAAGAGTTGATTTTCAGGGTAACGTTAGGGATTAAAGTAGAACTAGGGCCTTCCTTTAAAAATAAATATCTGCTGTAGAACTTGATTGTAAATGCATCTGCACAGTTTTCTTTTAGTCCCCTTTCATAGTTCCAGAACTACCTGTTGGTGCTGCCTCGGAAGTCTACCTAAAGCAGCGTCCTGTGATGGGGTGACAACAATGCTGTATTGCTGCATTCAGAGTAGAGTTGTCACTCTCATGTAGAATATGACTACTTGTACTACAGTGGGAGAAAATGTATTTGCAGAAGGCATAGCTATCAGCTTTGTCACTGCTGAATCACAAGTCTGTAGATTGTCAAACATCACTTGGCCACACCTAGTGTGCCCACTTTTTTCTGGATGGATAGTACTGCCTGTGTTGTTGAAACCCTCTCATTGTGAGCTGCAATGCCTGGGAAGGGGAGCGTGTGAGACATACTGTAAATTAAGGTTGATTTGGCTCAGCTACGGAGAGAAAAAAAAATTGTTTACCTAATGAAGCTTCTGAATTTCATAGTAACTGGGTTGGGCACTTGTTTAGACTGTCATACAGGAGCCTATAGTTGTATGTTAAAAGCATCCATATTTCTCACCATGTTTCAAGTTTTACCCATATTTAGTCCATAGCCCACCACCTCCATACCGCCCCAGCATAAAGAATCCTGGGGTTCTGCTCTCTGCTGGTTCCTATCAGACATGAATTCAGTGTAGCTGGCAGTTGTGCAGGCGGAGGAATCTGTGAATGAAAAAACTAGAAGTCTCACCTGCCGCTGCAGATTCTCAATGGCACATAAGTACGACTTCTCTGCACTCCTAGTCCATTGATACCCTGCTCTGTAACTGAAGGTCCAAACCTCAGGACAAATTGAGCTGGTTCTTTACAGGGAATGTGTAACTTCCTTTAACTCTTAATTGTTTAGTAAATGTACTGTTAAAATTTGAGTAAATTCAATGTTTTCTAAGAATGTATGCTGTGTGTGTGTGTATATATATATATATATATATATATATATATATATATATATATATATATATATACATCAGTCTGCCCAAAACTGATATTTTAGCTTTTGGGAGTTCAGAGGCTATGATATCTCTGCATGTATCTTCTTGATCTGTACACCTGCTGTGCTCATTGTGAGAGGTTCTCACCATCCCTGCTGGGTTTTTTATTTTTTATTAGGCTGGGTTCACACTGCTGCGGTGCGGGAACGCAGCGAATTTACTGCGGGTTCCCACATCGCACCAACTCGCACGGCAGTTCACACTGCCATATGCGAACTGCTGGGGAGTGTCAAACAATGTTAATGACACCCCCAGTTCAGCCCGTATATCGCAATGCGAACTGACAATTCGGACATTTTCGGATCGCATAGGTGTGAACACCCATGCGATCCGATTTTGGTCCGAACAAAAAAAAGGGTCCTGTGCGAGTTTGGACCGAATGCGGTGCGATATCAGCCATACTATCTGTATGGCTGATATCGCACAGCACAGACATCGCATGTGATGTGAACAGCAGTGCGCTGCGAATCACATGCGATGTCTGCCACCGCAGCAGTGTGAACCCAGCCTTATGGAGAGTGTAACAGGAGGAGCTGAAACACCCAAAGGTATGCAGTAACACCTAAAGCTCCTAGGTGAAAAGGAGGAGATTCAAATAATATGGCAGAAAGATCCAATCACTGAAGTCTCCATGAAATATAAGAAGCCAGCAGTAGTCTCAGCCCACCAGACTGCACCTATACCTGAAATGTCAATTTTTGTTGAGCATACCCTTTAATTATGGTAGCTGTCACCCTGGTTAAAAGATATAATTGAATCCCTGTTACATGTTACTGTGGCTACGTGAGCTCTATGTAGAGGGGAGAAGAAAATATACTAAATGTATCTCTATATCCTTTATCATTACTTAATGGATCTTGTCTCATATTTTTTACATGATTGGTAGATCTACAGCGAGGTGGTCTGTCTGCAGCAACCCTGAACTGAGATCGTATTCCAGGGGACTGTAGGGGTCCCCTGGATCTAATCATGAGATCTAAGCAGCTGCTGTGGGCCATGACATATTCAGAGCTCTATAATTATTTCAGTGGTAAATTTCAGTGCCAAATTAGTATTAAATTGGAAACATAAATGTGGAAAGTGACCTTTGTATTTTGTATGCAACATTTGATCTATTTCACAATTTACATACTGGTCGTGTAGGTGGACTTCACATGAAGCAATAGATGTCTCTATTCTCATTTTTGGTTGCAGTGATGTCAGTTTCTGCTCTCATAGTGTCTGTTCTATAGAAAATGTGGCTTTTGTTCTGAGTCTGAAGCCAGAATTGTCTGAAATTGGCGTGAAAAGGTCAGAAAACCCCCAACTAGCGCTATTAACATAACAAAGTATAGTGACTATTCTCTGTGCTAATTCCCAGCGACAGTCAAAGCGTCCATTGTCCCAAATGCTCCCACCCTGCAGGTAACATGTCAGGGTCACGTCTGGGTAAGAAAACCCTTGTAGAGGAATAGTGTGCAGGTCTGAAAATGAGAATCCAGCCAGAATGGAACCTTTCCATTAGTGTAACTAGCCAAATCCTGCAGCATAATAGGTACACATCACTGGCATCCATGTAATTCTAAACCAATACCTACTGCCACCCCAGGCAAAGAAAAGGGACTCGGCTATGCATAAAAGTGGAAGGAGCACAGAGTCCTGCAGCAGTGCAGAGTACTTCAGGAGAGGAGAGTACATCTGGCCATACATGGGTCCGTTTTTTTCATTCAACCAGCAAGTTAAATAAAAAAAACTGACCTGATTCCCCCATCCACACATTCAAGGTGGATGGAAGAATCCTCACTGCTGCGCTACTGTATTCCAAAGGTGGGACCATTCCTCCTCTGTCAGAATACACAGATCAGCGTTCAGAGTTCAGCTTATTGCCCACTGCACTGATTGAGCGACAGGGTGGTCAATCACAGTGGCTACACATAAATGGAAATTCAGCCGGTCCCTGCTGAACTGACTGAATTTCAATTCATGTATGGCCAGCTTTACATAAAGGAAGGACAGAGTCCTCCAGCAGTGCAGAGTATTTTAGGAGATGAGCATTAGATATTGGAAGGAGCAGAGTCTTCCAGCAGTGCAGTGTATTTCAGGAAAGGAGAGTTAGGTAGAGTTAGGCAGAGTTAGGGCAGCTCACACCACATGCAGTGTATTGCTTTTTTTCCTGCATCAAAAAAGCATGGAAAGTAGGTTACATGGGTTCCAATGACATAGTTCACATCAGCACAGTGCGTTCCAGTGCTTTTTAGTTTCAGAAAAAAAAGGACAACATGCTTCTTTTTTCCTGCACAGAACTGTACTGGAATGCAGTAAAAAGCATCAAAAAAGCATCAGACCTCATTACAGTGAATAAAAGCAGGAAAAAAGAAAAAAGCACTTGGAATGCACCAGGAAAAGCATCAAAAATGCGCTAGAAAAAGCGCATGCAGAAAACCATACAAAATAGATATGGAGGACTTTTTTGAGGCGTGAAGTAGCCAAAAGAAGTGTCCTCCGGCAATGCAGAGCGTAGCGCCCACCCCCTGACCTCCAGGGGCGCGGTAGCAACCCCCAGAGACAGGGAAGGATGGCATTTCACCTCAGAGTGTAGGCTGCTAGGCATGGTGGGTGGTGGACAGTGTGGAAAAATGGGCACCAGTCACTTTTATACTGAATAAAAATGGGATTTTTGACTTACCGTAAAATCCATTTATTTGAGTTCATTGACAGACACAGCGCTCCATTATTCAGAACCATAGGGTTATATCACCCCCTACAGACGTAGGACACTAGGCAGAAAAAAAGACTTGGCTACGCCTAGGGGAAGTCCTAGGTGATATACACCCCCATCTCTGCTATAGGCTATAGACAGAGATGGGGGTGTATAGGCCAGTTTAGTATAGGCCAGTTTAGTAACAAGCAGTGTCAGAAGCATCAAAACTCCTTATGCCCCGTACACACGGTCGGACTTTTTCTGATGGATGTTGGCTCAAACTTGTCTTGCATACACATGGTCACACAAAGTTGTCGGAAAATACGATCGTTCTGAACGCGGTGACGTAAAACACGTACGTCGGGACTATAAACGGGGCAGTGGCCAATAGCTTTCATTTCTTTATTTATTCTGAGCATGCGTGGCACTTTGTCCGTCGGATTTGCGTACACACGATCGGAATTTCCGACAACGGATTTTGTTGTCGGAAAATTTTATAGCAAGCTCTCAAACTTTGTGTGTCGGAAAATCCGATGGAAAATATGTGATGGAGCCTACCCACGGTCGGAATTTCCGACAACAAGGTCCTATCACACATTTTCCGTCGGAAAATCCAACCGTGTGTACGGGGCATTAGAGGGGTGGGTGCTGTGTCTGTCAATGAACTGACAGACACAGTTCATTGGATTTTACGGTAAATCAAAAAAAATCCCATTTTCTCTTTTGTTCATTGACAAACATAGCACTCCATTATTCAGAACCATAGGGACGTGCCAAAGCAATGCCAAACATGAAGGGTGGGACAACGAAAAATCCCAAGGCTAACACAAGAGCCAACCAGGTAACAGGAGCTCAACACAGAAACAAACTAAGGCCCAACCTGAACAATATCCCTTCAAGAGGGAATAGACCCTCTAAACAGCAGCCTGCAACACCTTGCAGCCAAAAGAAGCATCCTCAGATGCCAGCACATCCACGTTGTAGAAATTTGAGAAAGTGTACACCGACGACCAAGTGGCCGCCTTGCAAACCAGCGCAGCTGACGCCTGATGATGAAAGGCCCAAGAAGCAACAAGCAGCCAAGTAGAATGCACCATAACGGGGAAAGGAGAATCCCAATCCCTGATAGAATAGACCAGAGTCATTGTCTGTCTGATCCATCTAGAAAGGTCGCAGAAGAAGCAGACAGACCCTTTTTTGACCTGTCCGTGATCACAAACCGTGAGTCTGATCTCCGAAAAGGCCCTGTGACTGCCGAATACACCCGAACACATCCAGTGCATGTAAGGTAAATCCCTTAGGACATTTTGACCTGGGACACAGGGAAGGCAATACAACGTCCTTAGTCAAAAGGAATCAAAGAAGGGAACCACGGACAAGGGTGAAGAACCACTTAATCTTTGTGGATCACCAGGTAAGAAGTATGACATGGTAACGCCTACAGTTCCGACACTGCGAGCAGAGGTGATGGCAACCAAACAAACCACCTTCTGTGACAGAGCAAGCAGAGGAACCTCCTGAATATTTCCAACGGGAGGCTCCTGTAGAACCGAACGCACCAAGAGTAGATCCCACAGCGGTAGAAGCGACCACACTGGTGGAGGCAGATGTCAAACACCTTGATTAAGAGTACGCACCAGAGAGTGTGAGTCCAGCCATGGCCGACACCTGAACCTTGATGGTACTCAAGGCCAAGTTCTGCTCAACCCCCCCCCCCCCCATGAAGGAAGGTCGAAATCTGAGCCACCGAGAAAGAACGAGGGTAAATGGCAAGCGCCTCACATCACGATATGTATGCTGTCCATGTCCAGGAGTAAATCTTCCCAGAGGAAGGCTTCCTAGCCTTCAGCAGTGTCGTTAACTTCCGCACCTGACTTATAACAGCCAGGCCTTCAAAACCAGCGACTGAAGGAGGATGGAAGATTGGCCCTTGGGACAGTAGAACCTCCCTGAGAGGCAGTCGCCAAGGGACGTCAGCGACCATGCGCACCAGGTGGGCATACCAAGACCGTCAAGACCATCCGGGCCCACTAGAATGACCACAATCCCTTCGGGCTCGATCCTCACAAAAGCAGTGGCCAAATCTTGAGAGGAGGAGAGGCGTAGATCCGACTATACTGGCCCCACGGAGCCACCAGAGCGTCTGCAGTGTCCACCAGAGGAGCCCGTGACCTTGGCAGAAACCTCAGTACTGTTCCGTTAAGCCGGAACGCCAACAGGTCTACCTCGGGGGTGCCCCATCAGAGACATATCCTATGAAACATGTCCTGATGATGGGAGCCCTTTGTGAGACTGTATCCAGCTGCATCCAACTGTATCCAGCAATCTGTACGTTTGTAGCAACAACTGTATCCTATTGCAACTGAAAAAGGAGTCACAAGAAAATACAGGAAATCCTTGGATGATTCCATCTTGACGGGTTTCCCAGGCTCTCCACAGTTCTCTGGTCTATGGCAGAGTAACTTCTGGTACTTCATCTCGAGCACATGGCTAGGCCTTAGGCCTACCCAGACAGCAGTTGTTCCTCGCTTATCCACACCAGACCAAATCACTTGACCTCCCCAAATATTTTTTTTCTCTCCCAGCAAGCTCAGTGGCCATGAAACTCCTGCTGATTGGCTGAGAGAAGTATGCATATTCATAACTTAGTTTCACTGCAGTTCATCAAACTAATGCTAAAGGTAACAGTGCCACCCACTGGCAGAAGGGAGGAGCTACGGCTATACACATCTTAAATCGGTTGTATACCGCTGGATGTTTTTTTTTTCCCCCTGCAAGGTAAAGTCATAATGTGCTAGTATGCAGCGCATACTAGCACATTATGTGAACCTTACCTTAAAACGAAGCTGTTCCAGCGCTGCAAAGTCAGTGTTGCAGGGGCTCCCATCTTCACTCGCCTTGCTTCCAGGTTTGCAGGCTTCGCTGCTGTATGACTGGCCGGAACCGAGATGACGTCACTCACCCACATGTGCGCGGGAGCCGCCGTTCACGGCACAGAGTTCTGAAGGAATGGCACAGTGGCTGTTCCTTCAGAGCGCATGCGCCAATGATTTCACTGGCTGCATGTAATGTAAATATCTCCTAAACGGTGCAGGTTTAGGAGATATTTCCACTACCTATAGGTAAGCCTTATTATAGGCTTACCTATAGGTAAAAGTCAGTAAAGGAAGTTTACTTCCTCTTTAAGACCCCTTTTACACTGGGGCGTTTTTCAGGCGCTTTTGGGCTAAAAATAGCACCTGTAAAGTGCCTGAAAAACGCCTCCCCTGCAGCCCCAATGTGAGAGCCCGAGTGCTGTCACCCTGGGGCGGTGCGCTTGCAGGACAATAGAAAAAGTCCTGCAAGCAGCATATTTCGGGCAGTGTGGGAATCAATAGGCACTGCTGCCGAAGCGCCCACAAAGCGCTTCAGCAGCGGCGCTTTGCGGGTGCTTTTAACCCTTTATTCAGCAGCTAGCAGGGGTTAAAAGGGTTCCACTAGCAGCCGAAAAGCGCTGCTAAAATTAGCGACACTTTACGCCCCCCCGCCCCAGTGTGAAAGTAGCATAAGAGAAAACCCAAATGATCACACTAGACAACAAATCAACCAAGGTAACAACAAACCAGCAAAGCTAAATTTACTGGTCCTGAAGAGTATTTCAGGACAGAAGAGTTAAGCTGTCCAAAGATGGATAGACATTCAAATGGAAATTCTCAGAACATTCAACTGATTGTCGTTTGAAAGATTTTGTTTGCTATTATTGTGATATTAATATGAATGGACTTTACCAAACAAAAACATGTACTCTTTTAGAAATTTGGTACTTCGAGACAAATTTTCCATCCTGCTCCTTTGAATTATCTTGTCACTGCGGTCTAAATGAACGTAAGTTTGACCCCACTAATGATTAGAAAAACAATTTATTAAAAAAATTGACCCATCTATTGTCAGCTTTAAATAGTGGAAGAAGCAAAGTCCTCCAGCGTTGCAGAGTATTTTAAGAGAGGAGAGTAAGGCTCGATTCACACCTATGCATGTTGCTTTTGAGCGTTTTTGGAGGTTTTTTTTTCATGCTTGCCACGTTTTTGAGCAGCGTTTTTGCCGCGATTTTGCCGCGATTTGCGTTTTGCGTTTTTTTTTTTTTTTTTTTTTTACAGTTTTTTTTTACAGTCTAAAAATTTTTTTTTAAAAAATTAAAAAAAAAAAAAAAAAAACGGCAAAAACGCATCAAAAACGCTGCAAAAACGCTGCAAAAACGGTGCACTTGCGTTTTTGATGCTTGTCCATTGAATTCTATTACATGCAAAACGCTGCATTTTGCATGCAAAAAAGTCCCCGACCCTTTCCAAAAATGCAGAGAAACAAAAAGGCATTGATGTGAACATGTTCCATAGGAACCCATGTTAAAAAATTCCCGTGCATTTCTGCAAAATGCAAAATGCATCAAAAACCGCGCTAGTGTGAATGGAGCCTAATACCGCGTACACACGAGCGGACTTTTTGACCGGACTGGTCCAACGGTCTATCCTAAGGACTTTCAGTGGACTTCCGACGGACTTTCCGAACAAACAGACTTGCCTACACACCAGAGTCCAAAGGATTCGTACTTGATGATGTACGACCGGACTAAAATAAGGAAGTTGACAGCCAGTAGCCAATAGCTGCCCTAGCGTCGGTTTTCGTCCATCGGACTAGCATACAGAGGAGCAGACTTTTCGACCGGACTCGAGTCGGTCAGAAAATTTGAAACGTGTTCCAAATCTAAAGTCCGTCAGATTTATGACCGAAAAAGTCCGCTGCAGGTCCGATGAAGCCCACACACGGTCGAATTGCCTGCCCCCTTCCTACTGCGTTATTGTATTTTGACAGTGGGAAGTTTCCCAGCCATCAGAATACAATGATCGCAGCTATGGCTGTCAGGAGTGATTGCACAAGCAAAACCCAACAGGTTAGTTGTACCGATGTTGATCGATGGATCAACTTTCAATTCGTCTATGGCCGACCATAAATGATAAATTCACTTTCAGAACATGGTACATGTTCCAGCTCCTGCAGCTCTTCCACCTCTCCCTGTGACAGCGGGCGGGGATTCTTCTCCCCACACCCGCTGTCCCAATTTGAAAAGAGCATGGATGTGCAATTCCTGTGATTTAATGCTAACAGGTTCCGTCAGCCATTACATCGGTGTGGCTTGTACTTCTCAATGAGCTACCAAGGTGCTGGTGGAGCGCTATGGTAGTCCAGTGTTTCTCAACTCCAGTCCTCAAGGCGTCCCAACAGGTCATGTTTTCAAGCTTTCCATTATTTTGCACAGGTGATTTGATCAGTTTCACTGCCTTAGTAATTACCACAGCCGTTTCATCTAAAGGAAATCCTGAAAACATGACCTGTTGAGGCACCTTGAGGACTAGAGTTGAGAAACACTGTGGTAGTCCATTGACTCTTCCTGCTCTCAGGTAACTGCCTGCCTATACAAGGTATAGGCAGACAGCTATGCTGAAAGTCTGCAGGAGACTGAGATTGCAACTATGATCTGCTGATCATTGATGCAATGCTCTGCAGTCTCCAGAAAAAAAATTATTTATCTGCAAAAAAATGTGCATGTATTCATTTTTTTTGTAAAGGAACTTATCCTTTAAAATAGATAGTGGAAGCAGAGGAATCCTCCACCAGTGCAGAGTATTTCAGGAAAGGAGAGTTAAATGGCTTAAAAAGGAGAGTCTTCCAGCAGCACAGTGTAATTAGGAGAGGAGAGTTAATATAACTGGTTGCTTTACCTTACTTCACAAGCTCTTTGATGAATATGAAATGCTTATCCTGAAATCTAACACTTGTAGAACTGAATTCTAGTCCCCCCCCCCCCCCGGTTCGCACCAGAATGAACAGACAAAAAATTTGTGCGAACATGCGAACACCGTTAAAGCCTATGGGACATGAACGTGAAAAATCAAAAGTGTTCATTTTAAAGATTCATATGCAAGTTATTGCCATAAAAAGTGTATGGGGACCCGGATATTGCCCTAGGGGACGTGTATCAATGCAAAAAAAAGTTTTTAAAACGGCTGTTTTTTCAGGAGCAGTGATTTTAATAATGCTTAAAGTGAAACAATAAAAATGAAATATTCCTTTAAATATCGTGCCTGTGGGGTCCCCTTAGTCTTCCTGTAAAGTAGCACATCTTTCCCATGTTTATAACAGTACTGCAGCAAAATGACATTTCTAAAGGAAAAAATGTCATTTAAAATTGCTTGCGGCTGTAATGTATTGCCGGATTCTGGCAATATACATAAAAAATCATTGAAAAAAAACGGCGTGGGTTCCCCCCCAAAATCCATACCAGGCTCTCCAGGTCTGGTATGGATTTTAAGGGGAACCCTGCACCAAAATAAAAAAAATAAAAAGGCGTGGGGGTCCCCCCAAAATCCATACCGGAAGGGCCTGGTATGGATTTTAAGGGGAACCCTGCGCCAAAATGTAAAAAAAATGGCGTGGGGCCCCCCAAAATCCATACAACCTGGCAGGCCGCAGGAAAAGGGGGGGTGCTCTCTCGTACCAGGCTACATTCCCTCAACCTTGTCCCCATGTTGATAGGGATAAGGGCCTCATCCCCAAACAACCCTTGCCTGGTGGTTGTGGGGGTCTGGGGGCGGGGGGACTTATCGGAATCTGAAAGCCCTCTTTAACAAGGGGGCCCCCAGATCCCGCCCCCCCCCCGTGATTGGGTATGGGGTACATTGTACCATTCACCAAAAACGTTTTTGACAATTCTTTATTAAAAAAAAAAGTGCCCCGCCATGTAAATCTATCCTCAATCACAGCGTCTGGTGGTCCCGAAAACCCCCCCCCCCAAAAAATGGAAAAACTCCGCCTCCATAGGAGGCTTCCCTGCCAATTGCTGTCTTTTCGCTTTGACAGCTGTTATATAGGCAAGGATGGGGCCACCCGGTGACGTAAACGGGTGACCCCACCCCCTCTGACGTCACATGACATTAGAAGGGGGCGGGGTAATCCTGTTATGTGATAACAGCTGTCAACGCGAAAAGACAGCAGTCAGCGGGACGCCTCCCATCGGGTCAGAGCTTTTTTTTTTCTCTATTTTTCGGGTACGGGTGCCATGATTGAAGATGGATGGACATCGCTGGACACTTTTTAAATTTTTAATAATGGAATTGTCAAAAACTGTCTCCTGACGTTTTTATTTTTTGGGGCATGGGAAGGGGTACAATGTGCCCCATACCAAATCACATAGGGGGGCCAGGATCTGGGGGCCCCCTTATTAAAGGGGGCTTTCAGATTTCGATAAGCCCCCCACCCACAGACCCCCACAACCACTGGGCAAGGGTTGTGGGTATGAGGCCCTTGTCCCCATCAACATGGGGACAAGGTGCTTTGGGGGACCTCAAAGCACCCTCCCCATGTTGAGGGCATGTGGCCTGGTATGGTTCGGGGGGGGGGCGCTCTCTCGTCCCCCTTTTTCCTGCTGCCTGCCAGGTTGCATGCTCAGATAAGGGTCTGGTATGGATTTTGGGGGGACACACACGCCATATTTTTTTTTTAAATTTTGGCATGGGGTTCCCCTTAAAATGCATACCAGACCTGAAAGGACTGGTATGGATTTTTTTGGGGGGGCCCCCACGCCATTTTTTTTTTTAAACTTTGGCACGGGGTTCCCCTTAACCACTTCAATACACTGTGTTATATAAACTACACTGCCTGCACTGACTGAATATAGTCTACACTGATTATATAGTCTACACTAAATGCAGAGTATATATATATATATATATATATATATATATATATATATATATATATATACACACTAGACTGTGTATGTATGTGTATATATATATATATATATATATATATATATATATATATATATATATATATATATATATATATATATATATATATATACATGGAAGCGACGTCATGACGTCACTTCCTGTTTACTCGGCTGCCAATGGCGCCGGTTTTAAAAAAATACACAGTATTCAGAATCGCCGTTTTCGGTGATCTGAATACTTTGAAGTGCAAAGGAGGGATCGGGGGTCTTTTAGACCCCCGATCCCTCCATAAAGAGTACCTGTCACCACCTATTACTGTCACAAGGGATGTTTACATTCCTTGTGACAGCAATTAAAGTCATCAAAAAAAATGTTAAATTTTTTTTAAACACAATTTATAAATATAAAAATAAATAAAATAAATAAGCGCCCCTGCCCCGTGAGCTCGCGCAGCAAAGAAAACGCATATGGAAGTCGCGCCCGCATATGTAAAGGCTGTTCAAATCACACGTGAGGTATCGCCGCGATCATCAGAGCGAGAGCAATAATTCTGGCACTAGACCTCCTCTGTAACTCTAACCTGGTAACCGTAAAAAAAAATTAGGCATCGCCTATGGAAATTTTTAGGTACCGTAGTTTGTCGCCATTCCACGAGTGCGTGCAATTATAAAGCATGACATGTTTGGTATCTATTTACTCGGTGTAACATCATATTTCACATTATACAAAAAAATTGGGGTAACTTTACTGTTTGGTTTTTTAAAATTCATGAAAGTGTCCCTTTTCCCAAAAATGTGCATTTAAAACACCGCTGCACAAATACCGTGTGATATAAAATATTGCAACAATCTCCATTTTATTCTCTAGATTCTCTGCTAAAAAAAAAAAAAAAAATATATATATATATATATATATATATATATATATATATATATATATATATATATATATATATATATATATATGTGTACATATATATATATATATATATATATATATATATATATATATATATATATGTACATATATATATATATATATATATATATATATATATATATATACATATATATATATGTTTGGGGATTCTAAGTAATTTTTTTAGCAAAAAATATGGATTTTAACTTGTAAACACCAAATTTCAAAAATAGGCTTAGTCATGAAAGCCCCTTCCCGCCGAGCGTACGCAGATGTGTGTACTCGGCTTTCCGGGTTATTACCGGGATGATGCCCGCAGCTGCAGGCATCATCCCGGTACCGTTTTATTACAGCGTGGGCGGCTTCGTTCCAGCCTCCTAATCGTAAACACGGAAGTGACGTCTTGACATCGTTTCCCGTTTACTCGGCTGCCAATGGCGCCGGTTTTAAAAAAATACACAGTATTCAGAATTGCGGAAAACGGCGATCTGAATACTTTGAAGTGCAAAGGAGAGATCGGTGGTCTTTTAGACCCCGATCCCTCCATGAAGAGTACCTGTCACCACCTAATACTGTCACAAGGGATGTTTACATTCCTTGCGACAGCAATAAAAGTCATCAAATTTTTTTTTTTTTATCACAATTTATAAATATAAAAATAAATAAAATAAATAAGAAAAAAAAAATTTTAAAGCGCCCACACGAGCTTGCGCTGCAAAGAAAACGCATACGGAAGTCGCGCCCACATATGTAAACGGTGTTCAAATCACACATGTGAGGTATCGCCGCGATCGTCAGAGCGAGAGCAATAATTCTAGCACTAGACCTCCTCTGTAACTCTAACCTGGTAACCATAAAAAATGTTTTAAAGCGTCGCCTATGGAAATTCTTAGGTACCGTAGTTTGTCGCCATTCCACGAGTGCGTACAATTATAAAGCATGACATGTTTGGTATCTATTTACTCAGCGTAACATCATCTTTCACATTATACAAAAAAAATTGGGGTAACTTTACTGTTTGGTTTTTTAAAATTCATGAAAGTGTCCCTTTTCCCAAAAATTTGCGTTTAAAACACCTCTGCACGAATACCGTGTGATATAAAATATTGCAACACTCTCCATTTTATTCTCTAGATTCTCTGCTAAAAAAATATATATAATGTTTGGGGGTCCTAAGTAATTTTCTAGCAAAAAATACGGATTTTAACTTGTAAACACCAAATTTCAAAAATAGGCGTAGTCATGAAAGGGTTAAATACACTGTCTGCATGCCATTAGGCGCGCACAGTGGTGTAGTGGATAGTACTTTCGCCTAGCAGTAAGAAGGGTTGCTGGTTTGGATCCCAACCATGACACTACCTGCCTGGAGTTTGTATGTTCTCCCTGTGCCTGCGTGGGTTTCCTCCGGGTACTCCGGTTTCCTCCCACACTCCAAAGACATGTTGGTAGGTTAATTGGATCCTGTCTAAAGTGTCCCTAGTATGTATGAATGTGAGTTAGGGACCTTAGAGTGTAAGCTCCTTGAGGGTGGGGACTGATGTGAATGTACAATGTATATGTAAAGTGCTGCGTAAATTGACGGCGCTATATAAGTAACTGAAATAAAAAAAATAATAAATAAAATTAACTAACTTGCCTGCCTAATCTAGCTCAATCTATCTCCATCCACACACTATACACAGCCGCTATGTAAGCAGCCTTATATAGTGTGGGGCGTGGACTTAGCCCCCCTGAGCCATGATCGGCCAAAGGCAATTATGGCTCTCTCAGCAGAGCGCGCTGTGATTGGCCAAAGCATGCTGGTCAGGTGCATGCTTTGGGCCATCATCATACAGCAATGCACTGCGATCTCGCAGTGCATTATGGGGTGTTCGGCGACGCTCTAATTTCCCACGATTGCCCCATAATATTCGCTGTTCGGTGAACACCCAATGTTCGAGTCAAACATCGAGCTCATCTCTACTCGGCTTATACCACGGCTCCCTATTCTCCATCTTCTGGATCTATGACATAGTGGTATGTAGATATAATTGTCCTATTTCCCTCCCAAAAGCCTTTCCATTGCTCTGATCTGTATTTCACTCCCAGCATTTTGATACAAAACATGTGCTGTGTCCCATATACACCTCTCAAATATTTCCACTCATTTCCCAGAAACATAAGCTGGATACACACTATAGGAAAATCGGATAAAAAATTCCACGAGGAACGATCGTTCGATTTTCATATAGTGTGTACACAACTTTCAGCATCTGATTCAGATTTTGCAAACGAAAATTTCTGATGCCTTTGTTATACGAGAATTTTTATAAAATAGATACCATCTTCAGTTTCGACTTGCTCTGAAACAACTAGGAAAACTGGACAATCGTTTGCCCGATTTTGTTATAGTATGTACCCAGCTTTAGAGCTGGGCAGCACACGATGGCTTATGCCGTGTACAGACGGGCGGACTTTTTGGCATCAAAGGCCCGACGGTCTTTCCGACAGACTTTTGACGAACTTCCGACAGACTTTCGAACGAACGGACTTGCCTACACACGATCACACCAAAGTCAGACGGATTCGTACGTGATGACGTATGACTGGACTAAAATAAGGAAGTTGATAGCCAGTAGCCAATAGCTGCCCTAGCGTGGGTTTTCGTCCGTTGGACTAGCATACAGACGAGCGGATTTTTCGACCTGACTCGAGATGGTCGGAAAGATTTGAAACATGTTCCAAATCTAAAGTTCATCAGATTTTCGACCGAAAAAGTCCGCTGCAGGTCCGATGAAGCCCACACACGGTTGGATTATCCGACGGATTTGTCTTGTGTGTGGTTTCCATCTATACTCTGTCACGTGGCTAATGCAGTTCTGGTATGTTTTCCAGAATGGAGTCACAGAAAAAATATAGTTTTAAGCGTGATTTTTGTGATATTTCTTATCTTTTGAGTTTTTTTGTATTTTCATAAAGACCTGGATTTTGCACATGAAGTATTCATAGACTTTTAGAATGAAAATGATGGCGGGGTGCAGCAAGTGCAAGGCTTTGCCTTAAACTCTTGGCTCTGAAAGTCACCTATCTCTGACCGGTGTGACTTGGAGCGCCTCTCAGCAGGCCTGAGGTGACGGTGCGATCAAAAGGGAGTGCATTGTATAGCTTGCATTCGAAAGACTGCGGCTTCTGTCTTGTTGTGAGTCGGCCGCCACTCTGTTTTAATTAAGGCAGTTTTCTGCCTGTCAGATGGAGGTTACTGGTAAAGACGGACTGATAACACGGTATTGACCTGGCGTCTGCTGGGACTCATCTATTTACTGGAGTCTGTTAGAAGCTTTCAGCGGGAAATTGGCAGAGAGGCGGGAGGAGGACAGAGAGGGGCTTGGAGACGACGGAAAAAATGCATTTTCATTGCTTCTCATTCCACACCGCTGAACAATTTAACTGCTTGTGGGTGTTCACCTCATTTGCAGCACCCTGGGTTGAAGGTGATGCAGATGGGATCATCTCCAGCAAGAGGTTAAATCGCTCAGGGGTGTAATAATAAAATCTTCTATGTAAATTAGCCTTAAACAGGTGGTTGTATTCTCACTTCTATCAGCTGGATATTCCCCCTTTATCATCTACACATTGGCTGGTAATTGGTCTTTCGGCATCTCGACCTGTGGGAAAATCCACAGGTCAATTAAAATAGACTCATATTTTAGGATATGAGTCTGAGAACTTGGCAGGGAGATCTTGCTGTTGGAGCATCCAAGACATTTAAGAATAATGACCTCCTTGGACAGTCCGGCTCCCCGGACTTACTTGCATAAGAAGCCACAAGCAATTGGTGACCAGCTCTGGGTAACAAGAACACATTATAACACAGAGTTCTCCAGGCCATGGTTCTCCTGCAGCCCAAAGTCCGTGACAACCATCCTTACCTGTGATCTGTTTGCTTGTAATTAGTGTGTGTATATAAAAGGCCAATGTGTTTCTGGACTCCTGACAGACCCTTGCATCTTTCATCCAGTGCTGCACTGACGTTTCTGGATTCTGAATCATGGGGAAAGCAAAAAAATTGTCAAAGGATCTACGGGAAAAGGTAGTTGAACCATATAAAACGGGAAAGGGTAATCCAAAGTAACAGGAAAGGAAAACTAATCCAAGGAATTGAGAATGCCAATCAGCAGTGTTCAAACTCTAATCAAGAAGTGGAAAATGAGGGGCTCTGCTGAAACCAAACCACAGTCAGGTAGACCAACTAAAATTTCAGCCACAACTGCCAGGAAAATTGTTCAGGATGTAAAGAAAAACCCACAAATAACTTCAGGTGGAATACAGGACTCTCTGAAACATGTGGTGTGGCTGTTTCAAGATGCACAATAAGGAGGCACTTGAAAAAAGATGGGCTGCATGGTCGAGTCGCCAGAAGAAAGCCATTACTACGCAAATGCCACAAAGTATCCCACTTACAATATGCCAAACATCACAGAGACAAGCCTCAAACCTTCTGGCACAAAGTCATTTGGAGTGATGAGACCAAAATTGAGCTTTTTGACCACAAGCATAAACACTACATTTGGAGAGTCAACAAGGCCTATGATGAAAGGCTGATGTTTTGGGGATGTGTGAGCTACAAAGGCACAGGAAATTTGGTCAAAATTGATGGCAAGATGAATGCAGTATGTTATCAAAAAATATTGGAGGAACATTTGCATTCATCAGCCAGGAAGCTGCGCATGGGACGTACTTGGACATTCCAACATGACAATGATCCAAAACACAAGGCCAAGTCGACCAGTCATTGGCTACAGCAGAATAAAGTGAAGGTTCTGGAGTGGCCATCTCAGTCTCCTGACCTCAATATCATTGAGCCACTCTGGGGAGATCTCAACGTGCAGTTCATGCAAGACAGCCCAAGAATATACAGGAACTGGAGGCTTTTTGCCAAGAGGAATGGGCAACTTTACCATCAGAGAAGATAAAAAGCCTCATCCACAAATACCACAAAAGACTTCAAGTTGTCATTGATGTGAAAGGGGGCAATACACGGTATTAAAAACTGGGGTGTGTAAACTTTTGATCAGGGTAATTTGGGTAGTTTCTGTTGCCATTATGATTTAAAAAGAGTAAACACGGTTGATTGATAATAAATGGCTTCAGCCAAACACTAACCATGAGTGAAAGAAAAGTTTTTGTGTTATCATTCATATTCTCTGAAAAATGGCCAAGAAATCATAAATTCTGCCAGGGTATGTAAACTTATGAGCACAACTGTATAATTAAAATATCACTTTTAAGTGGACTGGCCCTTTAATTCCATAGGGTGTGAACAGTCTCTGGACTTATTAAAAAATACCTTTATAGAGATATATCAAGAAAGTGATCTTGGTGGAAGTAATCAGATGAATTTTTCAACGCCTTACATCTGTGAGTGCTTTGATAATAATGATACACATGGAGGCATTATATTTGGGACTTAGGAGTATACCGTTGTGCTCAGATTTGGTTATCAGCATGATTTGGTTTGTCCAAACCAGGGGTCTCCAAACTTTCTAAACAAAGGGCCAGTTTACTGTCCATTAGACTTTAGGGGGGGCTGGACTGTGGCCTCTGGCAGTACAACATGTCCCAGCATCCGTGAGAGTAAACAATCCCACATCATTGGTATCACTTGGAGGAATTGTGCTCGATCATTGGCGTCATTGTGAGGAATTGTGCCTTATCATTGGTGTCATTGGTAGGAATTGTGCCCCATCGTTTGTGTCATTGAGAGGAATTGTGCCCTTCAAAAAAACTTTGTGCCCCATCGTTTGTGTCATTGAAAAAAACTGTGCCCCAAGGACCAGATAAAAGCAAGCAAAAGGCCACGTCCGGCCCCCAAGCCAAAGTTTGTAGACCACTGGTCCAGACTGTCCAGATATGTAACCAAATTTATTCTGAATCCAGCCTTGATGAATTATTATTTGGGATATGCAAGCACAGAGTGGTGACCAGATACATTCTTAGGCTATTGGAAACATCACTGCTGAAACCACCTATTTGCCACTGCTGGTTTTTCAGCAACTTAAAGGAGACGTAATTTCTGCTGAAATAAGTTTAAAGTAACAGTGACTATGAGGTTTTTGCTGTGATCTGTAGAGGTTGTCTGAGCAGTCAGTTTTCCCATTGTCTGATGTGTGACTTTGTGTTCCTCTCTCTGCAGTGTGACCAGTACAAGAAAGGCATCATCTCTGGCTCCTCCTGCAAGGATCTGTGTGATGACCACACGCTGGTGTTTCATCAGTGCCTGTCCTCCTCACCAACACACCAGGTACTGTACAACCCATGGCCAGGTACCAGGGCAGCCACTGCTCTCTTATCAGTTAACTAGGAAAAAGGAACAAACTGCAACTCCTAAAGAGCATTTGTTTTCTACTGAGAGAGGTTTAAACACAGACTTGAACTGAGATACGAGTAGCCAGTCATTTAGCAGCATAAAACAGCCCATAGATGGAGCAGTTTTTTTTCTTTAACGTTAAAAACAAACTCCATTTCCCCATCCACACATTTGATATGGATAGGAATCCTCACCGCTGAGGTATTGTATTCTGACAGCAGTGAGACTTCCTCTCCATCAGAATACACTGATATCAGCGCTGTCGGCTATAGCTGGCAGCAATGACTGAGTGGCAGAAATCCGACAGGGTGGTTATACAGAAGAGATTTGACATATGCAGTTTGTTTCATTCCGAATCGAATTACAAAAGTGTTGAATTTAAACCAACCCAAAATAACTAAATGAAATTTGTCCAAAATTCAAACTTGAATCTAATTTGTATCGGATTCTAAAACAAGATTACAATAAAATAGAATATAAAATAAAGGAGTAGAATAGAAAAGAATAGAATAAAGTAAAACAGAACAGAATAGAAAATAAAAGAATAAAATATAATATAAAATAAAGGAAAAGAATATAAAGGTATATAATGGAATAGAAAAAAAATAATAGAATAGAGTAAAACAGAACAAAATAGAAAAAGAAAATACAAGAATAGAATAAAATAGAATAGAAATTAAAGGAATATAATAGTATAGTAAAAATAGAGAATAAAATAGAATAGAAAAAAATAAATAGAATAGAATTAAATAGAAAGAATATAACCATCTTCTGAAATTCAAATTTAGAATAGAATAGAATAGAACAACAGACTAAAATTAGAACAAATTAGAATATAACTGTCTTCCGATATTTGAATTTCAAATAGAATACATTTAAATTTGAATGGAATGGTAAAGAATAGACTAGAAAATAATAGAATGGAATAGAAAAGAATAGAAAAAAACAACAAAATAAAATAGAATAAAATAGAATATAACCATCTTCCGAAATTCGAATTTAGAATAGAATAAATTTGAATAGCAATTCGAATTTGAATCAAATTCGAAAATAAATTTTAAAAAAAGTATTCAGAAAAACAAAATAAATGAATTTACCTAAATGAAATTATTTAAATAATGAATCAAAACAAAATACATTTTTTTGCTCTGCACATGTCTAAAGTTGATTGGTGGATCGACTTCAGTACAACCTCCCTGCCCAAGAAATTCAATCCACGTATGGCCAGCTTTAGGCCTCATGCACACTGAACATTTGTCCAGCTTCTCTAAATGCCGATTCTCCTGGCAGGAGAAAGGCTGCTCAAAAACACGGTATACACAGACATTTATGCACATTTGTACGTATGCATGTTAATGCATTCTATTACCCAGAATCATAATTTATTCTGGCCATTAGAATGCATTAACGCGCCTAAACGCATCTAGCATTTAGGCACGTTTATGTGTGTTTTCTGACCAAGAGCTCTTTCCTTAACGTGCTTGTGATGGAATTTTACGGGTACTTCTACACTGTACCGATCTATGAACATCAGACATTCCTGCCAGAAAAAAACACAAGGATGGGCTTTATAGCACTGGCGAGTATTTGCGTGTATTTATGTGTGGGTGTACACATGCATAAAAATTCTTCTAGCTTTATTTTAATCAAGAGAGTATGGTGTATGCAGGTATACATGAGTATTTGCATGTATGCATGTAAAAATATTGACCAGCAATGCAGATTTCTGTATTATTTTACTGATCTATACGCAGCGTGTGTATGCACCTGTGTGTACAGGCACATTGAAAACAATGGTCTGCATTTACATCAGTAAAAAAAAAAAGAAAAAACGTTGTATGCCTAAACTCTCTGCATTTTTAGGCAGCAGTGTGCAAGAGGACTTCTTCTGCCTGTAAACACTCCTCTTGCAATACACCAGTAAATGTCTATGTGTGCATGGACACATAGGCTAACAAAAAGGTGCATTTATAGGCAGAGAAAAAAACACCAAACACCTGTAAATTCAGCATTTTTATGCCCAGTGTGCATGAGACCTGAAGCTGGCAATACACTAGTAGAATTTGTTTGAAAATGTTCTTTTTAAAAGCCTCTGCCTTACAGACTCAGCTGAAATGACGTGCCAAAAATGGCACTTTACAGCAAACAAGCCTGACACGATGCTTACCAATAGACTAAGATTGTTTGCCCATATACACTCCCTGGTCACGTTGCGCACTAAATGTAATCTTCGCACTAGCAATCCAGTGCAGATCCTGGAGGAATTCAAACATCACCTCACTTCTTTATATGCTGAGTCTGCGCAGGCAGATGTTTCCAAAATAAACAACTTTTTTAGAAAGACTTTCACTAGTTAAACTAACAGCAGCCCACAGAGATCTTACGGAACAAGATATTACAGTCAATGAAATTCTTCAAAGTTTTCAGGATTTTAAAGTGGTCGTAAACATTTACATACAGTATACCAAGCAAAGTGACTGGCCTCGAGTGATCTGAAATTATGCTATGAAAACAAATCCTCCTACATAAGTTGTACCTGTTTATCTGCAATCTTCTCTTCTCTACATCCGTTCGAGGCTCAGAATTTATAAAGCTTCCCTAACCTGTCTGAGAAAAGGGGGCGGAGAGCTGAAATTACAGTCCGCAGAGCTCAGTGAGGATAGCTCTGAGAGCTGATTGGAGGGGAGGGAAGGGACACCCCCCCCCCCCAACCCCCCAGCCGGAGATCCCTCCCCTGTCACCTTTTTTTTCTCTTGGTGTTGGGAAGTGATTCAGGCTGAAAGCAGAGAAATGAAGCAGCAGACAGAAATGGCTCTTAGGCTCCATTTACACCTAAGCGTACTAACCTGCTTTTTTGTGCGTTTTTGAAGCGGCACCATTTATTTGAATGGGCCTCCCTCCACTCCAAAAACTTGCCAAAGAAGCTCAAATTTTGTGATTGCAGTGTGATTTTTTACCCCGATTCCTTTGCGTTTTGTCGCTAGACAATCATAGCAAAATTGCACCACGTTTGGGGTGCCATTAACAAATAATGGCATCGCAAACGCATCCCATGTTTTATTGAGATTCTGGAATCATGGGCAGAATCACGTGATTCTGCCATGATTCCAGTACGCTCAGGTGTGAATGGAGCCTAAATGCTTTTAATTGAGACAAATACACACTATAGAAGGATATGTTTTGTTCATATTTCATGTCTGAGGTTTACAACCACTTTAGGAAAGGCAAACAGTTGGGTCCAGACGGTTATACTGTTCTTTATTACAAAAAATTGGCAGAGGTAATAGCTCCTCAATTCATATTCATGATATTGTGTAACTTGGTCAAGCAGGGATGTTCCTACATATTTCAAAGTTATAGAAATGTATAATAATAATAATAATAAAAGAATAAAAGTGTGTGACTTTGTTGACATTAGATTGTAAGATCCTCTGGTGCAGAGACTGATGTGATTTCTAAGCTGTTTTCTGTGCAGCACTGTGGAATGCACCCAGGATGTATAATAATAATAATAATAATAATAATCAAAAGAGTATCAGTGTGAAAAACAGACAATTTCTTACATACAAAGTATGTAAAGCATGCAATTTTTAATATTCATCTACCATGCAAGACCATAAAAGGTACTGTATATACATACAGTTCCTTGAAAAAGTATTCATACCCCTTGACATTTTCCACATTTTGTCATGTTACAACCAAAAATGTAAATGTATTTTATTGGGATTTTCTTTGATAGACCAACACAAAGTGGCACATAATTGTGAAGTGTAGAGAAAATGATAAATGTTTTTTTTTACAAATAAATATGTGAAAAGTGTGGTGTGCATTTGTATTCAGTCCCCTGAGTCTCAATACTTTGTAGAATCACCTTTTTCTGCAATTACAGCTGCAAGTCTTTGTAGGTAAGTCTCTACCAGCTTTGCACATCTAGAGAGTGATATTTTTGCCTATTCTTCTTTGCCAAATAGCTCAAGCTCTGTCAGATTGGATGGAGAGCATCTGGGAACAGCAATTTTCAAGTCTTGTCACAGATCCTCAGTTGGAGTTAGGTCTGGATTTTGACTGGGCCATTCTAACACATGAATATGCTTTGATCTAAAGCATTCCATTGTAGCTCTGGCTGTATGTTTAGAGCCATTGTCCTACTGGAAGGTGAACCTCCACCCCATTCTCAAGTCTTTTGCAGACTATAACAGGTTTTCTTCCAAGATTGCCCTGTATTTGGCTCCATCCATCTTCCCATCAACTCTGACCAGCTTCCCTGTTCCTGCTGAAGAAAAGCATCCCTACAACATGATACTGCCACCACCATGTTTCACAGTGGAGATGGTGTGTCCAGGGTGATGTGCAGTGTTCATTTTCCGCCAGACAGCGTTTTGCTTTTAGGCCAAAACGTTGAATGTTGGTCTCATCTGACCAGAGCACTTTCTTCCACATGTTTGCTGGGTCCCCCACATGGCTTCTCACAAACTGCAAATGGGCCTTCCTTTGGCTTTCTTCAAAAAATGGCTTTCTTCTTGCCATTCTTCCATAAAGGCCAGATTTGTGGAGTGCATGACTAATAGTTGTCCTGTGGACAGATTCTCCCACCTGAGCTGTGGATCTCTGCAGCTCCTCCAGAGTTACCATGGGCCTCTTGGCTGCTTCTCTGATGAATGCTCTCCTTGCCCGGCCTGTCAGTTTAGGTGGACAGCTATGTCTTGGTAGGTTTGCAGTTGTGCCATACTTTTTCCACTTTCAGATGATGGATTAAACAAGTGCTTCATGAGATGATCAAAGCTTGGGATATTTTTTTTATAACCTAACCTTGCTTTAAACTTCTCTACAACTTTATCCCTGACCTGACTGGTGTGTTCCTTGGCCTTCATGATGCTGTTTGTTCACTAAGGTTCTCTAACAAACCTATGAGGGCTTCACAGAACAGCTCTATTTATACTGTGATTAAATTACACACAGGTGGGCTCTATTTACTAATTAGGTGACTTCTGAAAGCAATTGGTTCCACTAGATTTTAGTTGGGGGGTATTAGAGTAAAGGGGGCTGAACACAAATGCACACCACACTTTTCACATATTTATTTGTAAAAAAAATTGAAAACCATTTATTATTTTCCTTCCACTTCTCAATTATGTGCCACTTTATGTTGGTCTATCACATATAATCCCAAATGTGGAACATTTCAAAGGGTGTGAATACTTTTTCTAGGCACTGTATGCTTTAGCAAGCTCCCAGAAATTGCCTGGCTGTGAAAAGTGTATCAGTGTGTCTCCTTGATTGTTCTCTCCCAGCTATATTAAGAGATTTATGGACAGGCAGTGTCTCATTTCTTGGTGGGGGTCACATTTATTTTATTGGTTTCCAAATGTGTATAAATATTTTATAAAGAAAATCATGTTTTTAAATAAGGGAAAATATTAATTATATTTATTACGTACCATAAAATGTAAACTATTATTCTGGATGTAGAACGCAGTCTCTCCAGGCCTTCTGGAAATTCTCCTGGGAATACAGAGCACAGGCTGAGAAACTAGAAGATAAAAAAAGACAGCTTGCCTTCCATTCATCCTTTAATTAAACACAATAACCAAATGTTTAGGGGGGAAATAGAATTGTCTTGATTTAAAGTTATTGGACATTTGTATGTACCATGATAACCTAGATAATCTGTCTACTTGTAGGTCTACCGAGGGCTGTGGAGGGACCGCGAAGTCATCATTAAGTGTGGAGTCGAGGAAAATTTAAAAGTAGAGAGCAATCCAGATGCATCTCCCCGCAGGGAGCTGGTCCTGTTTGATAAACCCACCAGAGGAACCTCCATGGATGAGTTCAAGGAGATGCTGCTCAACTTCTTAAAAGTGAGTATGATCTAAACTAATTTTATGGGGCAGCAGAAAACCATAGTCATAGTAAATGACTGTAGTGGGGGCATTAGGATGTAAGCTCCTTTGGTACAGACTGATAAAGCTGCTACAGTGTGCTTTGTACAGCACTATAGATTATGTTAACACTATATACATATATAATAAAAATAGTGTGTGACTGTGGTGGGACATTGGAGTGTAAGCTTTTGTGGTGCTGAGACTGATGTGAATGGGCCAGTGTTTTCTGTACAGCACTGCAGAGTATGTCAGCACTACATAAATTAATAAATAAATCATTCAAATCTGAATTCCTCTTTTAACCACTAACTGACCAGCTCACGCAGATATACTGCGGCAGGTCGGCTCACCTGTGCGAACTCATAAAAAGGAGGGGATTCCGGCGTTCCAAATGGTGTGATGCCTTTATAAATGGTGTAATGGTGGCTTTAATAGCACATCCTAGTCAGTCAGTATATTTTGAAAAAAAGGAGGCAGCCATTCTCAGAGGGTGTCCATTACCTCTGTCAGCAAGAAAGGAGTATAAGAGGAAGGGGGGTGGCACCAGTACAGCATACATCCACACCCCGTTCAAGTACTGGGCCAGCCTGCACATCTGTCAATCTCTAGCCACTCCCACCTGTCAAACTGAAAAACTCAGGCTCCACCCTGCCTACCTCAATGCTGCCTCTCAAGCCACACTTGACGTTTGGACCTTCGCGGTTAGTAATCTCCACTCTTCCATCCTCTAACAGTCCAATCCAGCACACTGACACCCATCCACATCACCATCTTGTTTCCTGTCCTGCTTCTGCAAGCCCACAGCTCATTTCTCTCGCCCACAGCTCATTTCTCTCCTCCCCAGCCACACCAGCAACCCACTGCCAATTCGCAATTCTCCTACCCGCCAGCTTTGGTCCCTTGACACACTGGCGGCAGACTCCAACTGCCAGATACTCCTCCATTGACAGCTGTCACCACTGTCTGAGGAGTCACCATGCTCGTTCCTCCCGTGACCAGTACCCATACACTGTCACAACGTTAGACACCACAGAAGCCCACATGTCTCCGCTCCTGTGGCGACCCATTCCAAACTGCCAGGACACAAGCTGCCCGCTTCGCCCCCCCCTTATTCCTCCATCCATTGCCTCCTGCCTCTCCCGGACAAACTGTCAGAACCGCCTCATGTCCCCCCACTTTAGATAGACCCAGTTTGCAGTATTTCCATTCACTCTCAGCACACCAATGTTTCCCTGCAGAAGTAGAATCTGATTCTTTATTGATTTATTTTTGATCTTCATTTTCAAACTTTGGCCTTTTTCCCTTTTTTACAATGTAACTTAAGAAAAAGCATAAAATCGAAATTTTCAAACTAGATTTGCACCTTAAGTATCTCTGTTCCAAGCAACAGTTCTACTTTTTCTTGCTGTCCCCATTATACCCCACCCCCTCTCCCTCCCTTTTTTTTAAGAATATCAGGATAAGATATCTATTCAACCAGAAATGTTTATTCAAAGAATATAGACGCATTAGCATATGGTAAGCGATCAATAATGTTAATTTTACTCCTTAGAAGCTTTTATCTGAAGGTTTAGTAATTTAGATCTTTTTCGGTCATGGTTTATTATATGCAAAAGCTCCAAGAATCCCCACTGTGAGCCATTTTTTCCTTTTATATCTACAATTTTCTCCACATATATGGTTATTGGTTATTTTAATAATTTTATTATTTTATATATATCATATATTGTACAAATACATATGTTTTTATCTTTTTTGTACAGCCCTGAAGAAGGGGGTGTCCTTGGTCCCCCGAAACGCATTGGCTTTGTTCTATCACCTGTACCCTTATTAAAGCGGTTTATTTCTCTTGCATTTTGGGAGCTCCTTGACACTTACCTCCTTTGATTGTATTCTGACAGCGGGACTCCTCTGCTGTCCGAATATACCAATCAGCACTGCAGCCAATTGGCTGCATGCACTGATCGAAGCAAAATTTTCTAACAAGCCGATTCATTAGAAGTCAACCGACACATCGACTTCTCATGAACGAGAACAACCATACATGGGTGAACCGGCTTCAATCCTTGTATGGTCAGCTTTACTCTAGTATAGTTAGAATTTCGAAAGTGCTAAAGTGTAATGCCCCGTACACACGGTCGGACTTTGTTCAGACATTCCGACAACAAAATCCTAGGATTTTTTTCCGACAGATGTTGGCTCAAACTTGTCTTGCATACACACGGTCACACAAAGTTGTCGGAAAATCCGATCGTTCTAAACGCGGTGATGTAAAACACGTATGTTGGGACTATAAACGGGGCAGTGGCCAATAGCTTTCATCTCTTTATTTATTCTGAGCATGCGTGGCACTTTGTGTGTCGGATTTGTGTACACACGATCGGAATTTCCGACATCGGATTTTGTTGTCGGAAAATTTTATATCCTGCTCTCAAACTTTGTGTGTCAGAAAATCCGATGGAAAATGTGTGATGGAGCCTACACATGGTCGGAATTTCCGACAACAAGGTCCTATCACACATTTTCCGTCGGAAAATCCGACTGTGTGTACGGGGCATAAGTCCACCCTAACACTAAAATCCCTGCATCTACAGACATCCACGATCTAACACTAACCTATCTAGCTCTGTAAAGAAGAAATCAGTATACCAGGGATGTACAGTCAGGGGAGGCAGAGCCTCACTTGCCATGAACATAAAAAAAAAAACGATCGCGCTTTGAGGGTCGTCAAAATTTGGGGCTCCAACAACCTATGGTTCCAGAGATATGGGGCTCCTTGCGCAGCCTGTCAGAAGCTACATACAGAGCGGCCAGTTTAAATACAAGCTGGCACACTCTGTTTGCAGCAGACTGAGAGGATGAGCTCACAGTGCCTCTCCTCATTTTTTTGTCAGAGGCACTGGACAGCTGTCAATGGACAGCTTGGAGTCTTGGACCAATGGTAAAGTACCATTGGCCCAAGCTGTCCAATAAAAATGCTGCAGTGGAGGCACGCCTCTCACTGCAGTGTCATAAAAGGGGGCATGTATGTTAAAGACAAATGCTCCCTTCCTGCCCAGCCCTCTTAACTAGAAGGAAAAAACATGAGTTTATGGGTATAAAATTTACCCACAATCCCATGTTTTTCTCACACAGTTAAGAAGGAGAATGAGAATCTGCTGCTGTTGAAAAGGTACTGTTTTAATCAAGCTAAATCATATATTTATATGCTATATGTTATAACATAATAATGTATTATTTATCTATTTACTGTGAAATTACTGGTTTGAGTTATAACTCCAAACTTCAGTAATTTGTCCGTTAAGCCACCTGCTTGAGTAGTTTTTGAAAATATAGTAAATTACTTTAAAAACAATATATAATAATTATTTTTATATTACTCATGGTAATTAACCCCTTGCCCCCCAGGCCAATTCTGACACTTCTCTCCTACATGTAAGAATCAAAATTTTTTGTATAATGTGAAAGATGATCTTATGCCAAGTAAATAGATACCTAACATGTCACGCTTTAAAATTGCGCACACTTGTGGAATGACGCCAAACTTCTGTACTTAAAAATCTCCATAGGCGATGCTGTAAACATTTTACAGGTTACATGTTTAGAGTTACAGAGGAGGTCTAGTGCTAAAATGATTGCTGTCACTCTAACGATCGCGGTGTATGTAACCTGTGTGTATCTGGCTCTGATACTAGCCAGTGCCTTACCAGCCACTGACCTCAATGTACGTCCCTGCAGTATACATACCTTTTTTGAAGCCTATCCGATCTGGTATCCAGCGGCAGAAGCTTTGCAGAAGACACAGCCGACAACGGCTGTGAAATTAACAGGAAAATTACGTCACCCATAGACTTACTATGGGGTTTCCTTTGTCGGCTGCCTCTTCTGCACCCACCTAAACAGCGAAGCCGCAGCTGAAAGCTCAGCGTGGGATAGGGTCAGATCAGCTTCAAAAAAGTATGTATACTGACTTCTTCTTTACAGGGTAGGTTAGTGTTAGATTGTGGATGTCTGTAGATGCAGGAATTTTAGGCTGGGTTCACACTTAAGCATGGAGCGGCTCACATCAGGGGTCCAGTGTATCCCCATTCACCATTTAAGGTCCGATTTCAGCCCAAATTTGTGGGTGAATTAGAACCTGAAATGGACCAGAAGACGCACAGGACCTCTGTGCAATTTGCACCAGAGCCAGTCACAATCTCCTGACATGCGAATTGGATGCGCATCCAATTCGCAATAGTGTGAACCTAGCCTTAGTGTTAGAGTGGACTTCTACTTTAAGGATTTTCAATGTGCACAGTGCAGGTACTACATTGCCACCTGGTGGCAAATCTTGGTAACTTGGTAGCTGTTTCAACATGAGTATTCTCTTCACACTGGCAGTGTTGGAATAGACGCAAAGTGAATGCTTACATTAGAAAATTAATATTAATGAATAGGGCAAAGCTGTGTTCATTTTGCTTTTCCAATCATATGATAGCAAAAATATATTTTTAATTACCCTCACAAATGAATGGTTACTGAACGTGAACACAGCCTCCTCTTTTCGCTACCATTCATTTTGCAAAGTGTACATTTAGACCCCTTTTACACTGCAGCGTTTTTCAGGCGCTACAGCGCTAAAAATAGCGCCTGAAAAAAGCCTCAGCTGCAAACCCAGTGTGAAAGACCGAGTGCTTTCACACTTGGGCGCTGCGCTGGCAGGGCGTCACAAAAAGTCCTGCCAGCAGCTTCTTTCAACGATGTAGGAGCAGTGAATACACAGCTCCTGCCCACTGAAAACAATGGGGCAGCACTGCTAAACAGCTGGAAAAGCACCACTGCAGCTGTGCTTTGCGGGCAGATTCAACCCCTTTTCAGCCGCTAGCAGGGGTTAAAACCGTCCCGCCAGTGGCCGAATAGCGCCGCTAAAACAGCAGTAAAGCGGCGCTAAAAATAACGCCGCTTTACCGCTGATGCCCGGGGCAGCTCCGTGTGAAAGGGGTCTTAGATTACGGGGTAAACAGCCTCTATTCCTTTAGTAAAACAAACCCACTTTCTTATTTGGCGTTAAGGCCCCTTTCACACTGGGGCGGTGGGTGCGTCGCTATTTTTAGTGGCGCTTTACCGTCAATTTTGCGGTGCTATTCGGCCGATAGCGGGGGCGCTTTTACCCCCCGCTAACGGCCGAGTAAGGGTTAAAACCACCGCAAAGCACTGCTGCGGCAGCGCTTTGCCGGCGGTATAGCCGCGCTGCCTCATTGATTTCAATGGGCAGGAGCGGTGTATACACCGCTCCAAGGATGCTGCTTGCAGGAGTTTTTTTAACGTCCTGCAAGAGCACCGCTCCAGTGTGAAATCACTCGGGCTTTCGCACTGGAGAGACAGGAGCGGCTCTTTTCAGGCACTATGCAGGCGCTATTTTTAGCGCTGTAGCGCCTGTAAAGCGCATCAGTGTGAAAAGGATCTAAAAAGTAGATGCTGTTCAAAAGTGAATGTTTGCTGACCTTAGTAAATGAGTGAAAGCTGTGATCACTTCAGTCCACCAATCATGTGCTAGCATAAATCTTGTTTTAGCAACTTCCTTCACACATGATTGGATATTTAAAATGAACATAGACTCACCTTATGTACTAACATTCATTTTGTTAAGTGAACAGTCTCTAACCCTATTTCCTATTCAGACACGAAGGCCTAAGCTAAACTGGAGATTTTTTAGAGTGAGCTCTGTTGTGGTCCTGTACAGTGCATTGTCATTACTATCCGCACACAATGTTTGAATTGTGAAATTGTGCTTCTAATCAAATCTCTGCTCTAAGTGATAATGTCATACTTACTGACATTCTCCCCACTGGACCTTAACTATCATCTTCAGTTTATTATAATAAAGAGCAGAAAATCCTGTACTGTGCATAAATGCTAGATTAGTCCCTAAAGAAGCCCTACTTACCTTACAAGTGAATTCCAGGGAAAGAAAAAAAAAGCTTCCTTGCAGTGGGACTGCCCCTACACTGCAAGGGTTAAATGCTCATTTAACCCGATCCTCCATTCCTACATGCTCCCTCCAGGCTGTAAGGTCAGGCTTTGCAGCCTCTTCTCCCCTATACTCCGTTGGCCACAGGTACTCTGTGGCATCGGGAGGGGGTGCTGAATGGGGCTTAGCCCGGAGTGGTCCCCCAAAAAGCTCCGGGTTTCGTATTGTTAATTCAGAATTATTAGCCCATAGACCCAAGGCCTGGGGTTGGCCGGGAACTTGGGGCTATACAGGGCGGGACAGGTCACCTGCCCTGTGGCCACTTTGCAGGGCCAATCCTGGGGGTGCACAGGCTCCCTCTGAAGGGAAGGGGGGCGAGCGCCGCCGGATTACCAGAGCGGGGATCTCAGAGCTCCTATGATGAACGTCACACTGCTCCAATGTTGGGACGTATGACGTCCATCATAGGAGCCAGTACTTAGTGTGACACTGTGGCTGATCCGGGTAAGCAGGAGATCCCCGCTCTGTGTAAACTGGTGGCTCTCCTCTCCCCATGTACTGGCAAGGCTGCGCTGATGGGCACTGGAAAGGCTGCACTGATGGGCATTGAAAAGGCTGCACTGATGGGCACTGGTGAGGCTGAGCCAATGGGCAATGGCAATGGTGGCAAGGCTGTGCTGATGGGCACTAGTGAGGCTGAGGTGATAGGCACTGATCAGGCTGCATTGATTGGCACTGGTGAGGATGCATTGATGGGCACTGGTGAGGCTGCATTGATGGGCACTGGTGAGCCAGGCAGCAACCAGCAAGTGAGCCTACACCCCCCATGATGCCGGGCTTGGGCTGGACTTACTTTAAATGTGGGAGGGGTTATCAAAATGACCTTCGGTCTTTTTCCCACCTAGCAACCCCCCATCTGACGTCTTAAAGTTCGATGCAGAGCCCATAGCCCTGCACTGGACGTGAGGATGCTGAGGGACAATACACTGCAGGAACATAGGATAGTAAAGGAAAACGCCATCTGCTGGGAGAGTGGAGGCCTAAGTAAGTAAAATTGCTTTTTGCGGCCTAAACAGGAACTTTTTTTTTATCTTTATTTTTCAAAATTTTCATATCAAATACAGGATAAAAAACATCCTTATTATCCCTGGAGTCACACCAGGGGATAATATTACACATTTATAAATACAACATAAATACATACCCCGCTTCTTCTCCCTTCCGATACCTTCCCCTAGGTTAAACCCTCACTCTTCTCGTTCCCTACCCTACGCCCTGTCCACTTACCCCTAGACCCTAAGACCATTGCATCACTATATTCTTTAGTCAATTTGAACAGTTTCCATTTTTCCCATCTTTTAAGGAACCCCTCTCTCCCTCCTTCCTCAGAGAATCTAAGATTTTCTAACCTATAGACTTCATCTATTCTCTCAAGCCACTCGCTTATTTTTGGGCCATCTACCATCTTCCATTTTTTTGGGATCAAACTCTTCGCTGCATCTAACAGATGTATCAGGATCGAGTTCCTATACTCCTTCACTGGAGTTTCTACTCCATGGAATAGGCATACCCAGGGATTTTCAGGTAACTCGACCCTGGCAATCCTCCTGATATATCTCAATATTTCCTTCCAATATATTTTGATTTTAGGGCAGCTCCACCAAATATGGTCCGGAGATCCCATTTGTTTGCATCCCCTCTAGCATTCTGTCGTTCGCCCCATTTGATATTTTGCTGTTATATCTGGGGTCCTATACCACCTCGCTAAACAATTATAGCCTGTTTAAATTATTTTAACATTAACAGAGGATCCGT
This sequence comes from Aquarana catesbeiana, assembly GCF_042186555.1. NCBI lineage: Eukaryota > Metazoa > Chordata > Amphibia > Anura > Ranidae > Aquarana > Aquarana catesbeiana. The sequence goes on along the minus strand of NC_133332.1, from coordinate 208,237,515 downwards.
GTACCAGTTTCAAAATTTTTCCTAAATCTTGATTCTCTCCCCTTTGACCTATTTCTTCCTCCCATTTTTTTAATAAACTTCGGGACTTCCAACTCCCTTCCCTCTACTAATATTTTATATATCTGTGAAATGCCACCCTTTGCTGTGCCTGTGTCACATAACCTCTCTAAAGGTGTCAAATCCTCCGCCCCTCTCAATGGGTGTGGTAACGCCATTACAAAGTGCTTGAGTTGGAAATACCGCCATTCATTCAAAACAAACCAATCTTTTTTCATTTTTATATCATGCAGTGAACACATTTTTCCTTTTTGTGTTATATATCTAAGTTGCAGATTTCCTTTTTTAATCCAGTTTCCACCAATCGAACTCTTCCCTGGCGTGAAATAGTTATTTTCTTTTAGTGACATTAGTGGTGAATTATATTCTCATTTATTTTGTTTGTGCAACTCATCCCATATTCTCATAACATTTTTAGTTAACCTTAATGTATTAACCCCAAGTGCTCTATGTTGTGGAGGTGTCCAAATATTTTTCCCTAAATTTGTGTCTGCCATAATATTTTCTATTTTAACCCATCTTTTCTCACTCCTTCCCTTAGTCCATTCAACCAAACGAGTCTAGACCACAGCTTCATAATATTTTTGAAATCTGGTACACTTAATCCCCCATTATCTTTCCTTCTCTGTAGGATTGATAGGGAGATCCTGGGTTTTTTATTCTGCCAGATCAATTTCGATACCAAACTTTTGAGCACTCTAAAATATCCTGGGGGTACATAAATAGGTAGCATCTGAAATTTATATAATATTTTGGGTAATATAATCATTTTTAACGCATTGATCCGGCCAATCCAGGACAAGGGTTCTCTTTACCTCTGCTTTTACTTCATCTAACAAGGGTATATAGTTAGCCTGGTAGGTTTCCCCCAATGACGCTGTAAGTTTTATCCCCAAATATTTTATTCCCTTCTTCCTCCAGGGAAACTGAAATTCCTGATGAAGGCTATATTCTTCTTTTGAACTTATATTTAATATCCCTGATTTATTTAGATTAATCTTAAAGGTTGATAGCTCTTCATACTCCTTTAGAACCTTCAATAGATTTGGTAGCGAGATACGAGGTCTGGAGATATAGAACAGCACATCATCGGCAAATGCAGCCAACTTATGCGTCTCCTCTCCTATCTCCACACCCCCCCCCCACATCAACAATCAACATTACCCCTTACTATCGACAAAAGTGGTTCCAGCGCCAACACGAATAACAGCGGGGACAGGGGACATCCCTGTCTTGTACCACTGTAAATCCTAAAGGGAGCTGACAAAGTTCTGTTTATGCTTATGGATGCCGTAGGGCTCTTATACAGCGCCTGTATCCACTCCCTCATCCTTGGGCCTATCCCCATACCCTCCAAAACTCCTATCATGAACCCCCAGTCTACCCAATCGAACGCTTTTTCAGCGTCAATTGAAAGAAGCAGACTGGGGGTTCTCCCCTCCTTTATTTTCTGAAGTAGAAATAGGGTTCTAACCCTGTTATCCTTACCCTCCCTTCCTGGAACAAAGCCCACCTGTTCAGGGTGTACTAGTTCCGACATCAGATCTCTCATCCTTAAAGCCAACACCTTTGCAAACACTTTTGTATCAGTGTTCAGCAACGATATCGGCCTGTAGCTTGAACACAATGTGGCGTCTTTACCTTCTTTCCAAATAGTAGTGATAGTGGCCATTGAAGCTTCCTTACTCAGACCAAACCTCTCTCCTAACCCACTGAAGTAGGAACAAAGCCTCGGAGATAAAATTTCCCTAAATTTTTTAAGGTACTCCATCGTGAACCCATCCGGCCCTGTACTTTTCCCTTTAGGTGACTCTTTAAGAACCTTATTTATCTCTGCAGTAGTAATTGGCCTCTCCAATGTTAGTGCAACTTCCTCTGATATTCTGGGGAGATTAGCATTTTGAACATAGTTTTTAATTTTGTCTTTTTTCTGGGCCTCCTGTTTTCCTTGTTCCCTCTCTTGCCTAACTGAATATAAGTGCTCATAAAAATCTTGGAACACCTCTGCAATATCTTTTGAATTATGCACCATTTCCCACTAAACAGGAACTTAATGTTTGCAGTGCAGGGGCAGCCTCACTGCGTGGGTGCATTATTTCTTTCCTTGGAGATGGGTTTTAAAGGGCAGCTCCACCTATTGCTGGTAGTAGGGTGTTCCAGACTGGACAGGATGTCCAGGCACCTATTGCTTGATAGCAAGCTGTGGAATGGGGGCCCCTCCCAGAACAGACCAGGAGAACAGCACAAGCAGCTACAAAGCAGTTAGATTGGCTTGGTATAGACATGTGGCCCTCCCACAGTATGGGGAGCTGCCATATAAATGCAGATTAACCAAACAAACTGGACAGAAGATAAACGCACAGCTAGCTGAGCTTTACGGGCTGCTTCATCATCCAGGGTGCACATCACCACGGTCAATGGCTGTCAGCCAGTTTCTAGTTCCAGGTTGGTGACATCGCCAAAGGTGGAGCTGAATATACTCCTAAAAAACCCTTATGGTGCCAACTTGTAGAGAATGCACTAGTCTTAAAGTAGAACTATAGGCAACTTTTTTTGTTCATTTTGAATAGAGTGAGGAAGGGTTACAACTCCTGTTGCTTTATTTTTTGCCATTTGTGCCCCATTGGCGAGATTTACTTTCACTTCCTGTCCCAAAATGCCAAAGCAGGAAGTGAGAGAAAATCCCTGCAAAATAATGGAAACCCTTTGGGGGCCCCCATGTCACCAGAACAAGTGTCCATTGGAAGATTTCCCTTTTATTACTTTTCTGGGGACAACCCAAAATGTGGGCTTTTGTTTTACCTTTACTTTCAATAATAATGGTAAACAGAACAAATAGAGGAAGACTCTACTTAAAGTGATAGTAAAGTCTAAATACTGTGTGTATATATATATATATATATATATATATATATATATATATATATATATATATATATAAAAAATACACATATATACAGGGCTTTTTTTCTCAGAGGATAGGTGCAGGATCTCACCCCTTCCGACTCACCCCTTGTCCCTTCCCCGTACACACCTCTGAGCACTGTTCCTTGGTTCCACCCCCACCCCACCTCCCAGTACCGCCTCTTTTAGAGAATACAGAGCCAAGAATAATTTTGTGGTGGAATTTTTTATGGAATTTGTTAATGAGAACAAGAAAGACAGCAAAATAGATTCCCTGTAGCTAGCAACAATGGACCTTCCAGCAACAATGGATCTACCCCAGCAACGTTAGACTCCCAACAGCCAGTATCAATAGACCCTCTAGAAGCCAGCAACAATAGACCCCTGTCTCAACAGAAGATCCCTCCCAGCAACGACTGTCTGCCCCCAGCAACATAAGACCCACCCCAAGCAGCAATAGATATTTCCCCAGCAACAATAGACCCCCCCCCCCCCACCCTGCAAAATAAATATCCTGCAGCAACAATTGATTCCCCAGCAGCGAGCATCTATAAAACCTCCAGCACACCCTCAGCACCTCTTGCCATTACATACATTTAGTGCTGGAGGTGCCAGAACTGCGTTCCCCCACGTTCCCGCTGAAAAAAAGCCCTGCATATATATATATATATATATATATAAAGTTTCACCCTGCAAGGCAATATAATGTGCTAATATGCATCGCATACTACTATTACCTGTCACCACTGCAGTGGCTTCCATCTTCATCCGATCTTCCTTCCGGGTTCACAGAGTCTAACCTTCTGACTGGCTGAGCCACAATGGCATCACTCCCACACATGTGTGTGGGAGTCTCGGCCACTGCACACAGCTCTGAAGGAACGGCACGTTCTTTCAGAGCGCATGCGCCGGTGACGTCACCTGCTGCTGCTCGCTAGAAGATCTCCTAAATGGTGCGTGTTTAGGAGATATTCATTTTATCTACAGGTAAGCTTTTTTATAAGCTTACCTGTAGGAAAAAATAAAAAAAGGAAGTTTACATCCACTTTATTGGGGGGCAAAGACCGCACTAAAAACCTAATAGGTGTTCTAATCCTTCTCCACTCTATCCAAAACGAAAAAAAAAGTTTTGCCTTTAGTTATAGTTTAAAATATATATATATATTTGTTTCCTTGTCTATATATATATTTAGCACCAGCAAGCATATTTTATTTAGTATAAGTATATGCTAACATATAAATGTATTGATTTTGTCTTTTTATCCTTCATACAGACAAAGCTGGGAGATCAGACATCCTTGATGGTTTTGGTCAGACGTATATTAGCCATGGCAGACGTCAATGGAGACGGGAAAGTTTCTCTGGCAGAAGCCAAATCCATCTGGGCGCTGCTGCAGCTAAACGAGTTCCTTCTCATGTTATCGCTACATGAGAAAGAACATACGTCACAGCTGCTGGGGTATTGTGGAGACCTCTACATCACTGAGAAGATCCCCCATGATTCCCTATATGGCACTCAGATCCCCACCTTCCTGCAGACCCTCTTGCCCTCCCCCATCCACAACGTGATCCACCAGTGGTTTGCTCCTGCTTGGCCCAGGAGGGCCAAGATCGCCATTGGCATGCTGGAATTTGTGGAGGAGATTTTTCATGGGACTTACGGCAGCTTCTTTGTTTGCGAAACAAGCTTCAAAAACATTGGCTACAACGATAAGTATGACTTCAAGGTGGTGGACCTGCGGAAGGTGGCCACTGAGATGACAATCAAAGGCTTCCTCAAAGGCCGGCACTGTGAACAGAACTCTGACTGCACATACGGGAGTGACTGCACCGCAGCCTGCGACAAGCTAATGAAGCAGTGTAAAAATGACGTCATCCAGCCGAACCTGGCCAAAGCCTGCAAACTGATGCAGGACTACCTGCTGTACGGCTCCCCGTCAGACTTGAAAGAGGAGCTGCAGAAACAGCTGAGGACTTGTATGACTCTCAGCGGCCTAGCCAGCCAGATGGAAGTCCACCACTCACTCATACTCAACAACCTGAAGACGCTGCTCTGGAAAAAGATCTCAAACACCAAATATTCATAGCAGGGTAATAGAGGACTTTGCTTTTTTTTATGCTCCAGATTCGCATCTCACCAGCTTCCATCCTGCACTGACAGTGGGAACGTGCTGTGGCCGAGCATAAAAGGTCTGAGCTGCCACTAATCATTTTTATCAGGCTCATACATGTCTCCAGAGGGCCTGTGACTGCTGAATGTCACTGCTGAATCCAACAAACTATTAACATGTAAATAAAAGGCTTTTATGTGACGCGAGTACTTTGTCTTAATCTCTTAAACTCTACATTTTACATCTGAACTCAAGTGAGGCAGATAAATACACAGTTCAAACATGTAAATGTGACTTTTACCTGCCAAAAGGTATGCAATTTTGTTTAGTCTTGTAATTCAGGCAGCCCAGCTAGACAGCACAGCCTGATCCTAGACCTCCACTGCAAATAAGCAGTACAGCTTGGTCCAGGACACACCCAAAGCCTGCTGATTGGGCACTGGAGGCGCAGCAGCACATTAGCAACATCATCCCTGTGCTCTCCCATCCTGTAAGCATGTTCAAGTAACAGGCTTGTGCAGAGCAATAAAGCTCCAGAGCTTTAATACAATACAGAACTGGATCTGTGTGAAAAAAAAAATCAGTGCAGTTCTATGGTGATACAAAAAAAAAAATGCTGCTAGAACATTACCCAGTGCTTTTCACTACAACTCTCAACAACTTAGCAATACATAAAAGGTAGCACAATCACATGAATTAACATAAAAATATTGTAATAAAAAAACATAAAGTTCCATCTACAATCTCCTCTTAAGCGTCCATAAAAATCCACCATCAATGTGCTGTAATAGTAATCTCTTCAGTTCCTCCCTACATGTATCCACTCCATATGCATCCCTTCTTTATTTGACCTCAATATGAATCAAGGTCTGAATGCACTTGTTGCCCCACCATAAGTTTTTAGTTATCTGTGCTCATGGGGGATGAAACTCCTGTTCTCCTCTGACTCTCCCCTGGCTTTACTCCACCTCAGGTAGGTACGCATGTAAAATAAAATGGAGCCAAAAATAGTGTTCTCTGTATAGAATTGTTATGTAAAAAAACTCCTCAATGAATAAACTCACATCAAGCAAGCACAAGAAGGATTTTTGCCTATGTCTTTTTAAAGCTATTCATATAGCACTTGGGGTGCTTGTTTGATGTGAGTTTATTCATTGGGGAGTTGTTTTTATATAACAGTTCTATACAGAGAGCACTATTTTTGGTTCCATTTTATTTTACATTATTTTAGTAAATATACAGTAAACTGCTAAATACCTTTTCTCATCAGCAGTATATAGCAGTCTTGTGATTTCTATCAGTGTTCAGCTGAACACTGGTTAAAGCTTGTAGGAGTTTTCATTCTCCTTTGACTGTGCTTTGAGGCTGCAAGACCCCTCACTTTCTGTCTGGACAGTGCTGATTGGCCCTGTGCTGATCACATGCAAATTCACCAGCCATCTCAGGTGACTGGGGAGGATCGGTAAGCTCTCCAAATATAAGAAAAAACTTGGTGAAGGCAGGAAACCTGATCTCTTGGGAACAGCACCTAAGAGATCCTGGCTCCCCACCAGGTGTTCCCACCAGCCAGGGGAAACAGAAACAACTGGCAGGTGGTGGGGAGACACCTCCTTTTGAAGTTTGGTGGAAGAGGTGTTTGCTTTAGTCTGGTGGGTGGAGGCACGATCTCTCAGGTGCTGTTTTGAAAAATGTTTTGGGAAAAAAAATTCCACCAATACACACCAAACTGAGCATTTGCAGACGGACCCCAAGGCTCTATACTATCAGGAGATGGACTAGGGACAGTGGAAAGAGGCAGGATCAAAGAGCCTTTTTACACAATACAGAGAATTAACCCCTTAGGTTCCACAGGAAGTATAACAAGCATGCTTTACTGCATATACAGACTGATTTTACTGTTGTAGGGTTTACCTACAGGGCTCCAAATCAGTGTACCGGCCCGCTGCCGGTATCATGTGATCGCTGTGACCAATCATAGCAGATCACATAACAATTGTAAACAATAAATGGCTTTGATTAATGCCATTCATTGTGTTGATCTCTGTGATTGGTCACAGTGATCACATGGTACAGACAGGGCCAATCACAGTCCATCTGTACCATGTGATTAGCTGTGGCCAATCACAGCTGATTACAACATTATGCACTGAATGCATCTATTTCATTCAGGAAAAATGCTTGCTTATAACAGTGAAATTCACTACTATAAGGAATCATAGTGTGTAAAAATATCTTTATTTTCCAAAAAATTACAACTTCAAAAAACTTGTCATGCCTCTTACTAAATACCTTGGACAGTCTACTTTCCAAAAAGGGGTAATTTGGGGGATATTTGTACTGTTTTGGCATTTTCGGGCCTCAAGAAATGAGATCAGTATATCAGAATTGATCAATTTTCAGATATCTACACCATAGTTTGTGGACTTTCCTACAGACAAAATAATATACACTGATTTTAATTATTTTCACCAAAGAAATGAAGCATTTTGGCCTAAATTTATGAAGAAAGATTATTTATTTGCAAAATTTTATAACAGAACCAAAACAGACCAACATTTTTGGCCTTTATTTGTTTATTTAGCAAAAACTAAAAAACCCAGTAGTGATTATATACCACCAAAAGAAAGCTCTATTTGTGTGAAAAAAAATGATAAAAATGTCATACGAGTAGAGTGTTGCAAGACCGTGCAATTGTCATTCAAATTGTGACAGCTCTGAAAGCTGAAAATTAGCCTGGGCAGGAAGGGGGTAAAAGTGTCTGGCATTGAAGTGGCTAAAAACACATTTTAACCACTTCCCTCAAATGGACGTACCTGTATATCCTTGGGTTGAAGTAGTTATACCAGGGCCATAGCTGCAGCAGTCATGACCCTGGTATCAATCTTTTCAGCAGGCGATGCTGAATAAAGTAAAAGCGATCCAAAGTGGTTAAAAAGCCACTGGATCGTTTAAATGCAGTGGAAGTGGGAGATTTTTAGGTACCATAAATTGCCGCCATACCATGGGCGTACACAAACATGCTAGGTATCTATAAGTGTATTTTTCACAAAAAAAATTGCGTTTGAAAAACCACTGCGCAAATATAATGTGACATAAAAAATTGCAACACCCACCGTTTTGTTCTTCAGGGCCTTTGCTTAAAAAAATATATAATGTAATTGGAGATTCTAAGTAATTTTCCAGCAAAAAAAGCAGATTTTTACAGTTATGTGTGATATTTCAGATTAGGCTGAGGAAGCAAGTGGTTAAGCTTTTTAATATAATTACAGGTCACCTGGAAATTCTTAATTTTATTTGTACAATGTAACACAAGCTTTCTGTTGTATGGAAGAGCCCTGGGGCCGTCATAAAAAAAATACAGAATTATGAGTTTGAAAAAAAATTTTTTTTTTTACAGAATTCCCAGGGCTCTTCCATAGTGTTGCATATTTTCCTGATCATATTTTCTATTCAGGTAAGTACGTGTTTCCTTAAGTGGCTGTCATTCAACATTCTTGCTGTACAGCTTCTGAAAGAAAAAATACTGATAGTGTAAACTGCCTACTGTATAGACTGTGCTGTACTTATTTGTTATCCACTGTTACTAAGTTGTATCAGAAAACACAGTCTGCATATATAATGAACAAGTATGGCTGCCTCCATGTTTATGGACAAACAAGGTTTTTAGTACCCAAACATGGTAATGAGATTTTATACATTAAACTGGTCACATTCTCATGCAGAAACCAACACTGCATATCATTCATGGATTCATTATGTGCCACCCCACAAAACCATCCATTGTAAATAACTATATGCCATGTGTGGTGATCTATGCGCCGGTCACTTTTCCACCATACGAGACTTCTTTTTCTGGAGAACACCAAGCTCCTAATCTCGAGAAACATTCATTGTGTTGAACGGCAGTTGATGCGTATCGTGGCACTTGAAATCATTTCTATGGTAACTCTGAATGCCGGAGAAGTTCATTGTGAAAGGGCAGCAATTTATAAAGCCATTGGAGTACTTGCAATGTGCTGCAGCATAGTTAAGGCCTCTCAGGCAGTTGCAGATTTGACGTCAGAAGCGCATTACTGCTCATTAACCAGAACGGACTGGAGAGTGGGGAATAAAAGGTCAGAGCTAGTCCGGGGGAGAGAGATTATAAATCCTAATATGTGTTATTTTATTTTCCAGTATACAGAAGTGAGATGGGAGGGATCTGATGGGCTGTTGTGGTTTCCTAACTTTGCTCCCTCTCGTTTTAACTGAATAATGATGGAAATGTGTGAAAGGTGTTGGGTGATGATCTCATGCTGGTGGGAACCTGAAGACGTCACAAGACAGATCTCATGGGAAACCATAAAAGACAGGTTACAAAACTTTCACAACTAACTACTCATTTGCTCAGGACGGGCCAACATCAGAGGTGCGTAGTTCTACCCCCGCAGGAGCCGTTGGCTTTAACTGGTTATCGCCCAAGCAGTACAGAAGACACCAGCCACCTAAGCAATGGTCCATTCACTCCAGGTCTAATAAACTGAGGTTCTTTTTGTGGTTTATTGCTGATAAAACAGGAGAGGGTTGGGGGACATGGGATTCTCCAAATCTGTTAGTACTTAGCACTTGAATTTAGAAGAAATGGCCGCACACCACTGTAGATCAAAATCCTTTTTATTTGGACATCCCAAAAACTACAGGAATCAAAATGCTGGGTAGACGCGTTTTGCACACTTCACGTGCGCTTAGTCATTACCAGTACTTTGCACTTAGGGCAGGGATATGCAATTAAGAACAGAGAGAAGCACACCGCTCCAGGCAAAGTCAGGTGCAGGATGGATCACAGGTGCAGACCTCGGCTCACCACCGTGGAAGACGAACAGGACAAGGAATTGCGCTATTATTAACCTTCCAGTCAAGCTAACAACCAGTGCACAATATAATAAATAGATCAATCCGTGATTCATAAAAATAGTGAGACTATATAAATGAATATCAAATGCAGAGTACAAATAAATAGAAACGTGAACAAGTCAGCAAAACCTATAGCCACTGAGTTATAGTATACTCCACAAGGTAAATCAACCACAGATTATCCCCTATATTTCTGGGTAAGTGTAATTGCTCTGTGTATTGTCCAATCTAGTTATTAATTCCTCTTTATATTGAATTCCACTTAGCGCTGTGTGTTGATACCTGTTTTCACTTGTGGGATATATGTATTAGTGTATACGCTAGAACAAAGTCCCATACGTGTCAAAAGAATCTCCTCATAAATAAACAATCGCCGTATGATTTGAATGGCTTCCCGCTAGGTACTCCTCAGATGCCATATATACATAAAATGAACATGCAGAGAAGAAACATCATTGCGCAATGAACGATTTCTACAGGGTAAAACACACCTCACTAGGTCCACTCACATAAGCCCAGGAAGTTTCAGCTTGAATGAAAAAGCAATCAGCTGCTTGGGGCGCGGTGGGTCTCTCACCAATTGCAACGATGCTGTTATCAGCCTCAATGCTTGACGTCACTGACTCACGTTGCGTCACTCGACACGTGACTTTTTCAAGGTTAGTCACATGATGGTTGTTAGTTTGACTGGAAGGTTAATAATAGCGCAACACATTTTCTAATTTATTTGTCACTTTATAGTGGTGTCTGAACACTTTTTAGTTTGGAGCTTTTATTATTTGGGTTTCTCCCAGTCACTAGAATTAGAATCCTAATTTTTATCAATAATTTAGCTTTCACTCCATATCAGCACTTTAGTATATTTTTGTATTTAAGACAAGGAATTGGTCACACACTGGAACTCCAAATTATCTTGATGTCATCTTTATTGTCAAAAAATGGTCAGACAGATACAGGCAATGGTAGATGTTTCACAAGCAATAGCTTGCTTGTTCACAACCAATGTAACACTAAACAGGCAGGCCTTTTAAGGGATACACCCAAAAACACACCTGGCTCTAATAGTGCCACATACAAACAACATTTCAACCAACATTTTAAAAACATTGCCACGTTTAAAACGCATACATATGTCTAAACAAATGCACACAAAAACAATAACAGTCATAATAAAAATATATATGTAAGCTTGCGGTAAAGAACTTTTCTCCTTTTTCATGATTTGCTTGTGATTTAACTTTGGATACATGACCGCAAGCTTAAATATATATTTTTATTATGACTGTTATTGTTTTTGTGTGCATTTGTTTTAGAGGTCGACCGATATGGGTTTTTCTCTGGCCGATGCCGATGCCGATATTTACAAATCGCGGTGGCCGATATGTGATGCCGATTTTTTTGGGCCGATATATTAGGCCGATTTTTTTTTTTTTTTAACTTTCATCTCATAAAATCTAACAGTTAGACCCCTTTCACACTGGGGCGTTTTTCAGGCGCTTTTGGGCTAAAAATAGCACCTGTAAAGTGCCTGTCAAACGGCTCCCCAGCAGTCTCAGTGTGATATCCCGAGTGCTTTCACACTGAGGCGATGCGCTGACAGGATGTTTAAAAAAAGTCCTGCAAGCAGCATCTTTGGAGTGGTGTATACCACCACTCCTGCCCATTGAAATGAATGCGCACCGCTGCCGAAGCGCCTGCAAAGCGTTTCGGCAGCGGCGCTTCAGGGGCGCATTTAACCCCTTCCTCGGCCGCTAGCTGGGTTATAAGCGCCCTGCTAGCAGCCGAATAGCGCTGCTAAAATGATGGTAAAGAGCCGCTAAAATTAGCAGCGCTTTACCGTCAACGCATGCCCGCTCCAGTGTGAAAGCAACCTTCAGTGATACGGAAAATTTTTTACATTTAAACATTTATTAAACAAAACAAACCTCCAATCAGTTCACTTGTATGTAGAATTTAGATAAAAAAAAAGTATAAAAAAAACACCTCTCTTAAATATTAAATACACAAAAACAGCTAATCAAAACTTCTGGATGAAAAAAAATGGGCTAACTTTACTGCTTAGTTTTTTTTTAAATTTATTAGTGTATTTTTTTTTAAAAAAAATTGCATTTCAAATACCGTGTGACATAAAATATTGCAACAACCGCTATTTTATTCCCTAGGGTCTCTGCTAAAAAAAATATATATAATGTTTGGGGGTTCTAAGTGATTTTATAGCAGAAAATACAGGATTTTTACTTGTAAGCAACAAGAGTCAGAAAAGATTTAGTCTTTAAATGGTTAAACTGAGAACTTCTACACACGGAATTTAGTTCATTCACAAATGTAAACATTGTATCCTTCAGGTTCTTTTTATCAGATTTGGCAGGCTGCCCAGAGAGGGGGAGAAGTCGCTTCACACAGACAACTTACACTGACTTCTATGACAGAAGTCTTTTGCAAGTCGCGCTGAAGCTATATCGGCTTTTTTTTATCAGCACAATCGGCCGATGCCGATTAAGTAAAAAACACCAAATATCGGCCGATATATCGGCCGGCCGATATATCGGTCGACCTCTAATTTGTTTAGACATATGTATGCGTTTTAAACGTTGCAACGTTTTTAAAATGTTGGTTGAAATGTTGTTTGTATGTGGCACTATTAGAGCTAGGTGTGTTTTTGGGTGTATACCAATTTGGGTGTATCCCTTAAAAGGCCTGCCTGTTTAGTGTTACATTGGTTGTGAACAAGCAAGCTATCGCTTGTGAAACGTCTACCATTGCCTGTATCTGTCTGACCCTTTTTTGACAATAAAGATGACATCAAGATAATTTGGAGTTCCAGTGTGCGACCAATTTCTTGTCTTGTAGGGATATGCAATTAGTGGATCTCCAGTTGTTGCAGAACTACAAGTCCCATGAGGCAAAGCAAGACTGTAACCCAGAGGCAGAGGCATGATGGGAGTTGTAGTTTTGCAACAGCTGGAGGTCTGCCTATTGCATAGCCCTGACTTAGAGGATAGTCTTCTCCTTAAGCAACTATGAATATTGGACAGTCTAAGGCTCTCACAGCTGGGGACCACGAGGCAAGTCTCTTTGGCATCTGGTTACCCTGCACCACTGCATAGTTACTGCTACCCAGTGAAATCTCAGGAAGACTGCACAGTACAGGAGGGCACTCTTCTCTAAATGCACAGTCCAGGACACTGGTGAGGATGGGAAATGGACACTATCTGAGACCCTATAAGAGCTGTCTCAGTCCAAGCTACTTCTGGCACAATATCTCACAGAAGTGAGTACACCCCTCACATTTTTGTAAATATTTTATTATATCTTTTCATGTGACAACACTGAAGAAATGACACTTTGCTACAATGTAAATTAGTGAGTGTACAGCTTGTATAACAGTGTAAATTTACTGCCCCCTCAAAATAACTCAACACACAGCCATTAATGTCTAAACCACTGGCAACAAAAGTGAGTACACTAGACATGTGCACTGCTGAAAAGTTTGTTCGTTTTCGTTTCATTTGTTTTCTTTTTTTTTCTTTCGTTTTTCGGGTCATTCGTTCTGATTGCAATTCGTAAATTCAAACATTCGTAAATTCAAAAATTCATAAATTCGTAAATTCTAAATAATAACTAACTAATGATAACTAATTATTAAATTAAAGGTATTGGAGTTTCCTTTAAAATTTGTTTGTTAGTGAACGTAACGAATACGAATTTATCCGAAGTTACGAATTATCCCTAATAACGAATGTCATATCTAAACAAATGGAACAGATCAAGTTAATAATAAACGTTTTTTAGTATTATTATTATTTATTATTAATTTATTACGTTCCATTCGTGTAGATACGGCATTCGTTATTTTGTATAATTCGTAACTTCGGATAAATTAGTTACGTTCACTAACAGCCAAATTTGAAATGAAATTCCAATACCTATAATTTAATAGTTAGTTATAATTTCAGATTTTCAAATTTTGGGGTTTTTGGATTTTCGAATTTACGAATATTCAGAAAAATTTGTTAAGCGGGTTTTCGTTAATTCGGATGTTTCCTAATTAACGAATTAGTCGAAATTCGTTAAAATAACTAATTCAGAATGAAACTAATTGCACAAGTCTAGAGTACACCCCTAAATGAAAATGTCCAAATTGGGCCCAAAGTGTCAATATTTTGTGCGACCACCATTATTTCGTAGCACTGCCTTAACCCTCTATGGCATAGAGTTCACCAGAGCTTCACATGTTGCCAGTGGAGTCCTCTTTCACTCCTCCATGATGACATCACAGAGCTGGAGGATGTTAGAAACCATGCGCTCCTCCACCTTCTGTCTGAGGATGCCCCACAGATGCTCAATAGGGTTTAGGTCTGAAGACATGCTTGGCCAGTCCATCACCTTTACCCTCAGCTTCTTTAGCAAGGCAGTGGTTGTCTTGGAGGTGTGTTTGGTGTTGTTATCATGTTGGAATACTGCCCTGCAGCCCAGTCTCCAAAGGGAGGGGATCATGCTCTGCTTCAGTATGTCACAGTACATGTTGGCATTCACGATTACCTCAATGAACTGTAGCTCCCCAGTGCCAGCATCACTAATGCAGCCCCAGACCATGACACTCCCACCACCATATTTGACTGTAGGCAAGACACACTTGTCTTTGTACTCCTCACCTGGTTGCCGCCACACACGCTTGACACCATCTGAACCAAATAAGTTTATCTTGGTCTCATCAGACCACAGGACATGGTTCCAGTAATCCATGTATTTAGTCTGTCTTCAGCAAACTGTTTGCAGGCTTTCTTGTGCATCATCTTTAGAAGAGACTTCCGTCTGGGACAACAGCCATGCAGACCAATTTGATGCAGTGTGCGGAGTATAGTCTGAGCACTGAAAGGCTGACCCCCCACCCCTTCAACCTCTGCAGCAATGCTGGCAGCACTCATACCTCTATTTCCCAAAGACAACCTCTGGATATGGTGCTGAGCACGTGCATTTAACTTCTTTGGTCAACCATGGCGAGGCCTGTTCCGTCTGGAACCTGTCCTGTTAAACCGCTGTATTTTCTTGGTCACCATGCTGCAGCTCAGTTTCTGGGTCTTGGCAATCTTCTTATAGCCTAGGCCATATTTATGTAGAGCAACAATTCCTTTTTTTTCAGATCTCAGAGAGTTCTTTGCCATGAGGTGCCATGTTGAACTTCCAGTGACTAGTATGAGAGAGTGAGAGCGATAAAACCAAATTGAACACACCTGCTCCCCATTCACACCTGAGACCTTGTAACATTAACAAAGTCACATGACACCAGGGAGGGAAAATGGCTAATTGAGCCCAATTTGGACATTTTCACTTAGGGGTGTACTCACTTTTGTTGCCAGCGGTTTAGACATTAATGGCTGTGTGTTGAGTTATTTTGAGGGGACAACAAATTTACACTGTTATACAAGCTGTACACTCACTACTTTACATTGTAGCAAAGTGTCATTTCTTCAGTGTTGTCACATGAAAAGATATAATAATATATTTACAAAAATGCGAGGGTTGTACTCACTTTTGTGAGATACTGTATATGCCAAAAGTACACAGTCACCAGGAATCAATTCAGGGCCATTACTCACAAGTCCCCATGACAGCTGACACCTTTCAGCTTCCTCCGGACACAGTCCAGTGAGTGAGACAGTCCTTTTCTAGACCAGATCCCTTTGGTCCTGCAGTCAACTCCAGATCACTTTCAGGTCCCAGCTCTGCCACCACTGAGACCTCACAGAACAGCAACATAGTCCACAGGCTGCCTCGGGGCAATAGCCCATGAGGCTTGGAACTCTCCTCCATTGCTGGAGAAAGACAATTGCTTCAGACTATTTATCAGCTTCCCAGCCACCATCTGAGCACACCTCCCCAGGGATTGGCTAAGTCCTGATCAATATTCAGGATTTTTTGAATTCTCCCTCCCTAAGCTCTAGATTAAACTTCTTCTAGAGGCAGCAGGAAGCAAACTCCCAGCCTTTAAAACCCTGAACAGACCAGACCAAACAATCAAGACTCCCTTGATTGTAGAAGAAGGCAAAAACTAAATTTTTTTTAAAAAGCTGGACCTAAAGACATCTTCACACAGTAATGCTTCATATCCAACCATCCTCTGATGTCCAAGGCCAGGTTTATTCAGTGACAGCTAAAGTCTCTTTGGATGATGTGGATGACATTTTCTTCCACGTATGAAAGTGAGGCCAACTGACACTTGTCTACACACAGTTTCTACCCTGCAAATAAAAATGCATACAATTCTATACATTTTGTTTTTTCTTTTTTTTGCTTAAAGTAAAATTAATCCCTTCTATCCTTTACAACCAAGGAAGTCGTTAATTTAGTTTCTGTTTGATCTGCAGTTGCCATGGTGCTGCACATGTGATCAGCTTTGGCACCTCTTATTGTATCAGAGGATTATTGGTACAATTCAAAGACATCTGGGCCAGAGCGCCAGTTTCCATGCCTTCCAGGTAATTTGCAGTAAAGTGTGCTCTCTTTTTTATCAGAGGAAATCTCACACAGTGAGAATTCCCCTCAAGTTCACGCATGGCAGCTTCTGAAAAGTGACCTGTGACGGACTGCTCCTTAGAGTGCGGCTAAGCAGCCACTGTCAGGTGGTCCGGAGACGAACCTGCAGCCTCCTGAAAGCCTGTTTTTTTTTTTTTTTAGCTTCTTTTTTTCTACTAAATGGTGATTCTTAATTGGACTAAAGTGTTGCAACCATAAGCAAAGCATTTGGCTGACGGTCGCAGCGTGGCCCCGTTGACTTGAGTTGGCAACTTCGACATGTCGACCTAGCAAGCCCTGTTAGATTTGCATTGTGCTGGCATGTGCACAGCCCCACATCTGTATGGTAGCGTTTAGGAGGGCGGTCGGGATGGGAGAGGGGGCAGTAAAATCGGCAGTTTTTGCTGCCCATGTGAAAGAGGCCTGAGACAGTTGCCCCCCTTGTTATATTTCCCCTCACCCCTTGTTCTGGCAATAACTATGAATTTTTTTTATCACTTTCTTTTTTCAGTGTCAATGGGTTCCCGTTCAGATAGAGTGCTGAATTTTATTTATGAAGCCAAAGACAGCAATAAAAACTTCACAAATGTTCTGACCCTTCCCCACTATATCCAACACAAAGGGAAAAAAAGCTTTTACCTAGAGATACATCCCAAACTATTTACCTGCCAGTCTGATGTCTATCGCTGCCGGTATTGGTAGAACGGAGGTGTGCAATTATTTGGGTACACACAGTTCCTGTTCATTATAGTACACAACGTGTCTAGAATAAAAATGTAACAAGAATCTACAAAACTCCCTAAAAACCTTCAGAATCAAACATGCAAAGACACAAGACTCTGCACACCTCTCTTCAGCTTTGCAGACTGTTGCAAAGGCTCCTTGAGGTAATGAATAATTATCATTTCTAGCAGCCACCTCCGGCTATGCTTACCTCGAAAAATCAAATATGCAAAATACACCGGCAACACTGAACAGCAATTTAATAGCAGACACACTCTGTAAACAACTGGCGGAGGAAGATTGCACTGTGGTACAATGCTGCCCTCCTGTGGCAAAGAAACATTAATGCAGCTCAGTTTTGTACAGTTCTGAATTAGACAGAAATAAGAGAAAAAAAAAATATAGCTTAATACCCAATACTTTTATACGCCAGTGCGATGGAGGAATGCCACACTCAATGTTCCGGATACAGGAAAATACAAATACTATTATATAAAAGGTGTGAAGACCCCCTATGTAAACAAATAATTATTTGGCACCATATACAGATGCTACCATTCGTGACAGAAAACCTCAGACTCCCACAAAAAACAACTCAATACATGAAACAATGTGAAAATTAAAAACAAAATCAATAAAAATTAAAAAAAAAAAAATAGCTAAAATGAATTAAATAATTAAAGAATAAATATAGAATGTCCACTCCCTGTGTCCGATTAGGACCCCCAAAGGGCAATCAACTATAAATATAGATGTATATAATATATATATGCATAAATCCCACATGCGGTGCTCCCGGACCACCAAATACCCGAAAGTGCCACCTCCTTACCATATTTCAAGGATCTCTAAAAGCAAGAGATCAAAAGCGCTTAGACACATAAATAAGATCACTCCAGAGTCCACTGCCACTTTCCGGCCTCATCCGGTCAATCCACAATTTACAAGGATACCGACCTTTTTCCAGGGATAGTAGGAAGAGAACAATAGGAAACCGTAGAGTATTATTGAAACTCCCAATTTATTATATATAAAATATACTCACAAGCATCACAGGGTACACAAAGCATATAACACCTCGCAGATCTACATCTGCAGGCGTGATGATGTCACAGGCCGCTAGCCCCACCTAATGCGTTTTGTATACTATGAGACTTCTTCAGGTAACACGTGATAAATTGGGAGTTTTAGCAATACTACTCCATGGTTTCCTGTTGTTCTCTGCCCATTATCCTTGAGGAAAGTTGGGTATCCTTATGGATTGATCAGATGAGGCTAGAAAGTGGCAGTGGACTCTGGAGTGACCTCATTTATGTGCTTTTAATCTCTTGCTTTTGGAGATCATTGAAATCTGGTAAGAAGGTGGCACTTTCAGCTATCTGGTAGTCCCAGAGCATTGCATGGAGGATTGCTCTATACTGAAATTTGAATGCCCTTTGGGGCCCTAATTGGAGACTGGGAGAGGACTTTCTATGTTTTTTCTTTTATTATTATTCATTTGTTTTCTTTAATTTTCACATTGTTTCATGTACTGAGTTGTTTTTTGTGTGGGAGTCTGAGATTTTATATCATGATAGTATCATCTGTATATGGTGCCAAAATTATTAATTCACATAGAGGTCTGCGCACCTTTTATGTGAGAAAAAAAGAAAAATATGTGGGTTGTCACTGCTTTCGAGTGTGCCCATGATGACTGTCTCACCCAGAAAGAAATACAATTTAAAAAAAATTACAATCAGACTTTTATTTTCTACATGTTTGTAGCTGATTGCAAAGTACTACAGCCAGGCCTTTAGAGTGTTTAGACGTCCAGCAATGATAGCCCCCACAATTTTCTCATGACAGGCACACTTTAAGTTATACTCATCCCTTAATTAGGGGCCTTTGTCTTGTTTGATGCTTTCAAAATATGCTCATTAGGGTTCCACTATCTACAGTACCTCCAAGGATGATGCATCTACAATTAAGAGGCCAGTTTCTCCACTGTTCGAGTTTATAAAGACTCTGCACCAAAATGCTTATTATTTAAATGGTTTCTCCTCCAAATGGTGTTGTTTCAAACATAAGTGAAGCCTGATGGGCTGAGATACCATCTGGATTTTTCTCCAGCAGTGAGATCTCCCCACCATGTTTCCTTGCTTAATTTCCACCCACCTTTGTGTGCTCTGCATAGGTGTGTGCAGTCTATTGCTTAGGGTGTGCACCACAAAGCTCAAACCCCACATGCCTGTGTGTGTATATACAATATACGTGTATGTATATATATATATATATATATATATACACACTCACACATATACAGTACACTCTTATACTGTAAATAAATGTAAACAGAGATTTTAAAATAGATGGTGTCAGATAAGCCGTAATTGGTGTCAGTAGTTTTTATTATTATTTTAGACTTTTTTAGAAGCCCTATTGGGGGGCTTTGGTGAAATATCAGGGATCTGAAGAGATCCCAGATGTCTCACTTTTGAGACATTGTTCATTCCGAAAAGAAAGGGGTCGATAAATGACATATTTACTGGCTCCTTCCCCTGCTCTCCATCTTGAAACATCCCCCGCAGCAACTGGTGGGAGAGAAGGGAAGCTGTCAGCGCTGTGGGGGGGACACAGGGGCAGCAGGGGAAATCTGCGCCACATGGGGTGATTAGGGTGTGCCCAGGCACATCTGGCACACCCTGTGTGCACACCTATGGTGCTCTGGCTGCTCCTGTTAGACCTGGTCTGGAGCCATAAAATATAAAAGTTGGGCATATATGCCCACCCTGAAGAGCCACATGTGCTGCGCTCGGCCACCCACAGAAACCAATGGTTGTTTATGACTATACGCTGGTACGTGCATAAAAACATGCATGTGTACAGACTTACAGCCCTAGGCACAGATAGTCTGTGTCCAAGAGCGTATAGCCTCTGATTTCTAAGGACAGCTGTACACATCGCCCATTGCTCTGGGCCAGGGACATACACCCCAATTTTACATTCTACAGCCCTGGGCGCCATTGTGAGCCAGGCTTTTCATTCTCCATAATACAAAATGAATAAAACATCCAGCAGGAATAGTGAGAACTTTTCTTATAGCCCCAGGGGCCTGTGTACAAGAGGCCTCTCCATAATATAAAACGAATAAAATATCCAGCAGGGATGGAAAGACTATTCTTCCAGCCCTAGGGGCCCATGTGTTTGAAGCCTTTCATTCTCCATAATATAAAATGAAGAAAATATCCAGCAGGGATGGCAAGAACTCCTCATTATGGGCACAGCAGGTGTGTAGACCGGGGAACTCAGCACACAGATCTCACCAATGGGGCCTTCGAGAGATAGAAGCAACTGCGAGATGGGCTACCTCTTTGCTATTGGTGCTGCTAAGCATGAAAAAAAAAATATGTTTCTGCTTTGACAAATGAAGAAGAATTTGAAACCATTGTAGGAATGGCAGAAGTAAGTATTCTTCAACTCCGCGCTCTTATATCACTCTCCTCCCACCTTGCAGCTCTGCTACATGTCACATCTGTAATTGTCCAGTACAAGCAGATTAACATCTCAGTCAAAATTGCTTCCTTTCCAACAAGCTATAATCAATGTATCGCTGGTAATTGTCAACGAGGGTTTAATATCATGCTATTTAGTGATTACAAATCTCACATGGCATACATAGCCCCTCGGGTGATGCCAGTCGGGAAATCAGTCACTAAGCAAAGTAACAGAGATCTCAAATGGAAGAGATCATCCTCATCTCATATTTTAATTTTGCATAGTTGCCGAGAAGTTGAATAAAATACTGCTCAGCGTCTTCAGTGATAACATCTCTAAATTTCCACTTCCATCCAACTGCTGCAGCCAGCTATAAAAACCAGATGATGGTGTAACCCTCATCCAAAGGATTGTCCATAACAACGCATAAAAACTGGTAAGGGCTCTCTCACACGGGTGGGTGGGGTAGGGTAAAAACAGGCACTTTAGCCAAAGGCGTAACTAGATCCTTCAGGGCCCCGCTGCAAGAAACCATGAAGGGCCCCCCTAACCCCCCCTTCCATCCAAGCCCTGGGCTTCCAGTTCTGGGAAGGTGTCCATGGACATCCTCCCAGAACCCTGCCTCCCATGTGCCGCCTGGGGTGCACATTTCAGCACGCTCTGTGACACAGCTGATCACAGATCACGATAAAGGGCTAACCACAGCGGCCCTTTACCAGCTGATCACATGTAAACAGACTTGCCAGTTGTCGGCAGTCCTTTCTTCCCACAATGTGTCTGTTTGAGGAAAGAAGAGTCGTTAACCAGAAAGACAGTCAGTACATTGTTTACACTGATCATCAGTGACCTGATGATCAGTGCTGCCTATCAGTGCTTATCAATGTCCATCTGTGCTGCCTATCAGTGCCCATTAATGCAGCCTATCAATGCTCATCAGTGCCGCCTATCAGTGCCACCCATCAGTGCTTGTCAATGCCACCTATCAGTGCTCATCAATGCTGCCAATCAATGCTGTCTATCAGTGCCACATTAGGGATGGGCTATCTGTTCGCGTCAAACATGAGTTTGACTCGAACATTGGCTGTTCGCCCGTTTGCCGAACAGCGAACAATTTGGGGTGTTCACGGCAAATTCGAAAAGCCGCGGAACACCCTTTAAAAATCTATGGGAGAAATCTAAAGTGCTAATTTTAAAGGTTAATATGCAAGTTATTGTCATAAAAAGTGTTTGGGGACCTGGGTCCTGCCCCAGTGGACATATGTCAATGCAAAAAAAAGTTTTAAAAACTGCATTTTTTTCGGGAGCAGTGATTTTAATAATGCTTAAAGTGAAACAATAAAAGTGAAATATTCCTTTAAATTTCGTACCTGGGGGTGTCTATAGTATGCCTGTAAAGCAGAGCATGTTTCCCATGTTTATGACAGTCCGAGAGCAAAATGACATTTCTAAAGGAAAAAAAAGTCATTCAAAAGTGCTAGCGCTAGTGCCAGCTATTAATGAATTGTCGGTCCCGACAATACACATAAAAGTCATTGAAAAAAAAATGCGTGGGGGTCCCCCAAAATTCCATTACCAGGCCCTTCAGGTCTGGTATGGATATTAAGGGGAACTCCGTGCCAAAATTTAAAAAAAAAAAGGCGTGGGGTTCCCTCAAAAATACACACCAGACCCTTATCCGAGCACGCAACCTGGCAGGCCGCAGGAAAAGAGGGGGGATGAGAGAGCGCCCCCCCCCCCAAACTGTACCAGGCCACATTCCCTCAATATGGGGAAGATGTCCCCATGTTGATGGGGACAAGGGCCTCATCCCCACAACCCTTGCCCGGTGGTTGTGGGGGTCTGCGGGCGGGGGGCTTATCGGAATCTGGAAGCCCCCTTTAACAAGGAGACCCTCACATCCCGGCCCCCCCTATGTGAATTGGTAAGGGGGTACAAAAGTAACCCTACCATTTCACTAAAAATCTGTCAAAAATGACAAGAGACAGTTTTTGACAATTCCTTTATTTAAATGCTTCTTCTTTCTTCTATCTTCCTTCATCTTCTTCTTCTTCTTCTGGCTCTTCTGGTTCTTCCTCCGGCATACATTGTACCCCTGCCATTTCACAAAAAGAAAGTGTCAAAATGTTAAAAAACCACAGGAGACGGCTTGGGACAAGTCCTTTATTAAAAATAAAAAATAAAAGAGATTCCAGCGATGTAATCCAAAAAATCCGTGCTCCTACTCCAGTGATGTAATCCAATTCTCGATCTCCAGCTATGGATGATCTACAGCGACTCCAGCAAGGAATACGCACAGGATCCTGCCTCCACCGGAGGCACCCAGCCAATGACGAAGCGCTAGCTTGACAGCTCTTATGTAGCTGAGGGCGGGGCCACCCGTCACGTGACCCCGTCCCCCTCTGACAAGGGGAAATGCCGGTGTTTCCCAGTGACGTGTACGGGTGACCCTGCCCCCCTCTGATGCAACGGGAATCCTGCGTTGCATCAGAGGGGGTGGGGTCACCCGTACACGTCTGGTCTGGTATGGATTTTTTGGGGGGAACCCCACGCCATTTTTTTTACATTTTGGCGTGGAGTTCCCCTTAATATCCATACCAGACCTGAAGGGCCTGGTAATGGAATTTTGGGGGACCCCCACACATTTTTTTTTTCATTTTTCAATGACTTTCAATGACTTTCATTTGTATTTCTGTAACCGACAATTCATTAATAGCCGGCACTAGCGCTAGTACTTTTAAATTACATTCTTTTTCCTTTAGAAATGTCATTTTGCTCTCGGACTGTTATAAACATGGGAAACATGCGCTACTTTACAGGCATACTATAGACACCCGCCCGGTACGAAATTTAAAGGAATATTTCACTTTTATTGTTTCACTTTAAGCACTATTAAAATCACTGCTCCCGAAAAAATGGCCGTTTTTTAAAAACTTTTTTTTGCATTGATACATGTTCCTCGGGGCAGGACCCGGGTCCCCAAATACTTTTTATGACAATAACTTGCATATTAACCTTTAAAATTAGCACTTTTGATTTTTGATGTTCGTGTCCCATAGACTTTAGTGGTGTTCATGTGTTCGAAATAATTTTTTGCCTGTTCGCATGTTCTGGATGCAAACCGAACAGGGAGGTGTTCAGCCCATCCCTATGCCACATATCAGTGCTCATCAATGCCCCCTACCAGTGCCACTTATCAGTGCTCACCAATGCCACCTATCACTGCCCATCAGTGCCACTTATCAGTGCTCATCAATGCCCCCTACCAGTGCCCATCAGTGCCACTTATTAGTGCTCATCAACGCCGCCTATGAGTACTCATCAGCAAGACTCTGAGCTGAGAGCATCTCTCTCATAGTGCTCAGAGCCTGCACTGTCAGTTCCCTCTCCCTCCTCCCTCGCACGGACAGGACAGGAGAGAGGAAAACTCAGCTGCTTAGATTCACAATTCCAGGGGTGCACACAGGTGGAGAGGGGTGGAAGGAGAAGGAGCAGATTGGCTCTCTCCTGTCTTGTCTGTGTGGGGGGGGGGACTGTCAGCGTAGGCTCTGAGCTGTATGAGAGGTACGCTCTCAGCTCAGAGTCCTGCAGAAAGCAACCCCGCTGGGGCCCCCCTACAGTTGCGGAATGCTAGGACGGTGTATCCCCCTTGACAGCTCTCCCCAGGAGCCCATGCTAATACTAATATTACAGCCTTACAGGGCTAAACACATGTCGTGGCCATGATGTTTGCTTCGCAGCCGCGCCATTTGTAACTCGGGCTGCAGCGTTTGCCCACGTAGTTCAATGGGAGCGCACTGCAATCGCTAGCCAAACACTCAGCCCACAGTTGCGGTGAGCAGAAGTCCCCTTGGGATTTAAAAAAAATAAAAGGAGATGTTCAGACAGCAGGATTGCCTCCTTAACTGTCAACTGCTGCCCTACCACCCTCTAAAACGCAATCCACCATGGATTGCTTTTCAGAGGGTGGTAGTCACTGCCTCCAATAAGAAAGAAGCCTTAAGCAGCCCATACATGAGTCAGTATTCTTCTGACTTGATTTCGCTCTAATCCGCCCTGCTGAGCTATTGTATTCTGACAGCGAGGAGACTTCCCTGCCATCAGAATAATACATTGATCAGCTCTGTAGTCTGTGGCGCTGATCGAGCGGGGAAAAAATTGGGTGGTTGTACAGAAGTTAATTGGTAGATCGACTCCTCTACAAGCTCCCTGTCCATACCTAGATCAAATTTCATCTGGTCCCTGCTGAACCGGCTGAATTTCAAGTCCAACCCTGATAGAGTAACATCATAGACTTGTGGGAGGAGCAGAGACAAACTACTAAAGGAAAATCTCAGCATTGTGTATGGTTGGAGAAGGGGAGGAAGGTACAAACTACTACAGGAAATCCCACCATTGTGGGAGAGCCAGAGACACAAACTACAGTGAAAAAAAAAGATCTTACCATTGTGGGAAGGACAGACACACAGACTACTGGAAGGAAGTCCAACATTTGTGGGCGGGGCAGAGACAGAACACAGTGAGAAGGAGGTGTGGCAGACACTGCAGCATGGAAATCTTACCAGTGCAGGGGGCAGGAGACACAAACTACAATAGGGCTCAGCACAGTGGGAGGGGAAGTGACACAAAGTATGCAGGAAAATCTGACCACTGTGGGAGGGGCATAGAAACAAACCACTGTGGGTAAAATATGGGAATTCCACAGGTTAGGGCGCTTCCATCAGTCCTTTTGTTCTAACACACTGGCCTTAGGTGTATACAGATCAGCTCGACGGTAGGGCTTCAAATAGATATTACAGAAAACAACCTTGGATTGTAAAATATTTCTCCTCGTTTTACATATGTTGATGCCAGTCTGCCCCCCGAAGTGTGTATATTCTTGGCGACTCTTGCAAATGTCGTGCTGCAACCACCTCGGCGAGGAATCTCATTAAGATTCCATCAGGGCAGACGCCTCGATTAGGCTCCGACTTTCATCAATTAACAGTCTTGTTCTGCAGCCAGAAACGAGCGCTCGTCTAAATCACACCTTTGGCCCCAATAATGGCTGCTTAATGAGAAAATTTTCCACCGTTTTAAAACTGTCAGATTTCGTCAGGCCGTTAATCTTAGTGTGAGCTTCTGGATTTCACAGAGTCACATAAACAAATTTATCGGTCCTTGGAAAACAGCGGTGCAAAGAGCCAAAGAGACAGCTGTAGTGTCTGATAGTGAGACAAGCCAATTACCCCACACAGCCCCCCCCCCCCCAGTTCCTCCAGAAATAGTCACCCCCCCCACTTCCATTCCAAGACCAAAGCTCATTGCGCCGAGACTGACGCATTTATAGGACAAGATCGAGTAATATTAAAAAGACTCATTATTTCAAGAATATTTACTGAAAAATTTCGAAACTTATTTTAAGCGCTACAATTCATTGTTATTTGAGGCTTTAAGCAGTAGCATTTTAATTAACCACTTCCCACCCAAAGACGTTATATGACGTCTTTGACTTTCAGTGGGAATATCTGAATGATGCCTGCAGCTACAGGCATCATTCACATATCCTTGTTTTCAGCCAGCGATTCTGTGCACCATAAGAACGATCATAGGGGCAGTTCATGCATCCGATGCTTCTCCAGGCTCTCCCAGGCCATCGAGGACCCGGAGAAAGAATCGGCCGCCGCCGGACGACGACCATAGAGATTTCCGGTGACCAGATGGTCACCAGTCATCTCTATGACCGTCGGAGGCG
This sequence comes from Aquarana catesbeiana, assembly GCF_042186555.1. NCBI lineage: Eukaryota > Metazoa > Chordata > Amphibia > Anura > Ranidae > Aquarana > Aquarana catesbeiana. The sequence goes on along the minus strand of NC_133332.1, from coordinate 208,211,106 downwards.
TCAGCATGAGATCATAGATTTTTTTTCCCGATCTCATGCTTTCCAGCCTGGAGCAGAGATGTGGGGTCTTATTGACCTCGCATCTCTCCATAAAGAGAACCTGTCACAAATTATTCAAGGGATGTTTGCTTGTAATAGGAATAAAAGTGATCAAAAAAAAAATGTAAAAGAAAGTGTAAAAAAAAAAAAAAATTTTAAACGCCCCTGTCCCCAGTAGCTCGCGCTCAGAAGCGAACAAACACGTAATTCCCACCCACATATGTAAACGCTGTTCAAACCCAACATGTGAGGTATCGCCGCGTGCGTTAGAGCGCGAGCAACAATTCGGTAACTCTAAACATGTAACCTGTAAAAAAAATTAAAGCGTCACCTATGGAGATTTTTAAGTACCGAAGTTTGGCGTCATTCCATGAGTGTGCTGAATTTTAAAGTGTGACATGTTGGGTATCTTTTTACTTGGCGTAACATCATCTTTCACATTATACAAAAAAATTTGGCTTAATTTACTGTTTTGTTATTTTTTAAATCACAAAACTGTTTTTTTCCACAAAAAAAAAACGCATTTGAAAAGTTGTTGCGCTAATACCGTGCAAGATAAAAAGTTGCAACGACCGCCATTTTATTCCCTAGGGTGTCTGCTAAAAAAATATATATAATGTTTGGAGGTTCTGAGTAATTTTCTAGCAAAAAAATGATGATTTTTACATGTAGGAGAGGAGTGCCAGAATAGGCCCGGTATGGATGTGGTTAAAATGGCTATAAAAAGAAGTTACCGCGTCCTAAGTAGACAGCGATTGTACATAAGTGTCTGTCTCTTTAGTGGATACTGCATTATGCAAATTTTATGGGCATTTTAGGTCTTTAGAATATTTGCATTTGTGCTCATTTTTATTAAAAGAGGTCCTGACTACTGTGAGTATACAAACAAAGCTAGTCTATCATGGCTCAAAATCATTGTAAGCCCTGGTTCACACTGCTGCGGGATTGAAATTGTGTGAATTCAGCTGGGGTGTGCAGAGCCTGATGGGGAACTGCAGGACTAGTTGATTAACAGCACAAGGCTGTGGGTGGGCTTATAGCTGCTATTCCATCCAGTAGTAGCTTTCAAATCCACCCACTGCCATGCGCCATCAGTCATCGGCCAGGCAGACCTGATAAGGAACTAGTCTCAGCTGCACATCAGGCTCCACCCACCCCATGACAACTAATTTTACAAATACGGCCATTGCCTGAGTAATGACATCAACAGTATCCCAGGTCCTTTCGTTTACATCATTAACCGGTCATGGGCCACAATGAGTGGAGCGGGCGGATGACAGGTCCGTGTCCACTCTGCATATGCAGAGCAAACACAGACACAGCCCACTCTATTCTATGGGCCCTCCGATCTGATCTGCCCCAGGGGCGGATCCAGAGCCTAGTCTCGGGAGGGGCACTGCCATAAAATTTTGCGGGCAATTTGTCGGGGCAATGGCTGGTGTTGGCGCTTCAATCATCACAGCACCATGGTTGATGTGGTGTCAGGATGATTGAGGCGCATTATTTATATTATTACATTGTAATGTAAAATGAAATCGTTCAACTCACCATAATGCAGAATCATTGGGAGCCCTGAGCGTGTCACTTGCTACCGTCACCTGCCACCAGATGCAGCGTGTCACTTGCCAATGTCGCCTGCCACCAGATGTGGATTGTCACTTGCCAATGTCGCCTGCCACAAGATGCGGATTGTCACTTGCCAATGTCGCCTGCCACAACATGCGGATTGTCACTTGGCAATGTCGCCTGCCACAAGATGCGGATTGTCACTTGCCAATGTCGCCTGCCACAACATGCGGATTGTCACTTGCCAATGTCGCCTGCCACAAGATGCGGATTGTCACTTGCCAATGTCGCCTGCCACAAGATGCGGATTGTCACTTGCCAATGTCGCCTGCCACAAGATGCGGATTGTCACTTGCCAATGTCGCCTGCCACAACATGCGGATTGTCACTTGCCAAGTTGCCAGTGGATGTGTCCCAGAGTGAGGGCGGGCAGTGAGAGATATTGTAACTCATCAGAATATGCATGCAAAAGCATGTTGCAATGCGGCCATCTTGGTACACCCTCACTTGTCAGCAGTAAGACTAGAGTTAGAAGTCGGCAAGCAGACATCTTTATACACCCACCGGAGTCTTGCTTTTCAGTTATTTTTAACAGTAAACTCAGCTTATTTAGTGAAATATAAGTTGAATTTACTGTTAAAAATAACTGTGATAAGCAAGACTCTGGTGGGTGTATAAAGATGTCTGCTTGCCGACTTACAAACACTAGGCTTACTGTGGACGAGTGCGGGAGTACCAAGATGGCCGCGACGCAATGTCCCTTCAGTCACATTATCAGAAGGGGAGCGGCTTCAACACCTGCCTGCTCGCTGCCTCGCTCAGCCTCGGTCACACACCAGCCGCCCGCTCCGGGCCCTGTCACACTGTCACGTCGGTCGGCTCTGAGAGACTCGAGTCCGACCTCCGATGTGACGCCATGACTCACTCACTGCAGTGTGAGTGTGACTGACTGTGACGTCACTCGTTGCTAACGCCAGGGCCGCCTGGCGTCTAGCAACGAGTGCAGAGCAGGGAAGAGGCTCCACCCACCTATCCTTCCTTCAGCGTCAGTGACCGCCGCCGCCCGTACGTACCACACGCGAGTCTCTCTCTCGGCGCAGCTGATCGGCACACGTGAGAGACACGGGCCGGCAGCGGAGCGCAGGAGACAATTACATTCAGAGTGTGTGCTATTATTTCGGGGGGGGGCAATTGCCCTGTTGCCCCCCCCCCCCGGATCCGCCCCTGATCTGCCCAGATGGAAGGGGAGGGAACCCCTTCTGGTTTTTTTAGCGGATCGGACTGGAGGAAGGCGAGTTTAAACAGACACAAGTCCGCTTACATCTGCTGCTCCATAGAGGTAAATGGACGGTCAGATTGGGTTGGACCGATGGTGTGAAAGGGGCCTAATACCCAGTGGTGTATTTAGGTTTTGTGCTGCCCTAGGCCTGACTAAGCTCGCGCACCCCCTAATTTAACTATGACCCACCCCTTCCTGTCAAGGCCACACCCCTTCCTTTTTAAGATCCGCCCTGTCATCTTCATGGGAGGACAGAGGGACACCGCGGGAGGAGGACAGTGAGCGATACAGCATCTTTTCATTTGAGGGGTAATGGGATATGTGCTGGGTGCTTTGGGAGGCTCTTGCACTGAAGTCGTGTCCCTCCTCTGTGGCTCCTCCTCCTCCTGGCTGTGTACTGAGTGTGTGTGGCTGACAGTGGGGAGAGAGGTGTCGGCTGCTACGGAAAGCCTATCGCCGCTTGTGGGACTCCAGGCGGCAGATGTCCTGGGTGCCCACGCTGGCGCATCCCTGTCTGGCCAGGTACCGAAACTCAGTGCCGTAACTTGTTGTGGGCTCTGGGACAGTGGCGTCACTAGGGTTGACCTAGAGGATATCAGGTTAGGTACTTCCTAATGGCTCAGTTCCTGGGAACAGTAATGTATAATGGCCAACAGGCTCTCTTACCAGACCCGGTGAAACTGCAAAAGTGTTTCCTCCGGCTGGACGTTCGCTCACTCTGGGTTGCCCAGGCCAACTCTAGTCAGTAGTGTAGCAGTGGCTTCATCTTTCTCCCCCTCTGGTGGTGCGGGTACAGCGTGGCTCTCTGGTGGTGCGGGTACAGCGTGGCTCTCTGGTGGTGCGGGTACAGCGTGGCTCTCTGGTGGTGCGTGTACAGCGTGGCTCTCTGGTGGTGCGTGTACAGCGTGGCTCTCTGGTGGTGCGTGTACAGCGTGGCTCTCTGGTGGTGCGTGTACAGCGTGGCTCTCTGGTGGTGCGTGTACAGCGTGGCTCTCTGGTGGTGCGTGTACAGCGTGGCTCTCTGGTGGTGCGTGTACAGCGTGGCTCTCTGGTGGTGCGTGTACAGCGTGGCTCTCTGGTGGTGCGTGTACAGCGTGGCTCTCTGGTGGTGCTTGTACAGCGTGGCTCTCTGGTGGTGCGTGTACAGCGTGGCTCTCTGGTGGTGCAGGTACAGCGTGGTTCTGGTGGTGCGGGAACAGCGTGGCTCTCTCTCTGGTGGTGCGTGGCTCCCTCTATGGTGGTGAGGGTACAGCGTGGCTCCCTCTTTGGTGGTGCGGGTACATCGTGGCTCCCTCTCTGGTGGTGTGGGTACATCGTGGCTCCCTCTCTGGTGGTGCGAGAACAACGTGGCTCTCTGGTGGTGCGGGTACAGCGTGGCTCTGGTGGTGCGGGTACAGCGTGGCTCTGGTGGTGCAGGTACAGCGTGGCTCTGGTAGTGCGGGTACAACGTGGCCCTCTGGTGGTGTGGGTACAGCGTGGCTCTGGTAGTGCAGGTACAACGTGGCCCTCTGGTGGTGTGGGTACAGCGTGGCTCTGGTAGTGCGGGTACAACGTGGCCCTCTGGTGGTGTGGGTACAACGTGGCCCTCTGGTGGTGTGGGTACATCGTGGCTCTTGTGGTGTGGGTACAGCGTGGCTCTTGTGGTGCGGGTACAACGTGGCCCTCTGGTGGTGCGGGTACAGCGTGGCTCTCTGGTGGTGCAGGTACAGCGTGGCTCTTGTGGTGTGGGTACAGCGTGGCTCTGGTAGTGCGGGTACAACGTGGCCCTCTGGTGGTGCAGGTACAGCGTGGCTCTCTGGTGGTGTGGGTACAGCGTGGCTCTCTCGTGGTGCGGGTACAGCCTGGCTCTCTGGTGGTGCGGGTACAGCGTGGCTCTCTGGTGGTGCGGGTTAAGCGTGGCTCTGGTGGTGCGGGTACAGCGTGGCTCTCTGGTGGTGCGGGTTAAGCGTGGCTCTGGTGGTGCGGGTACAGCGTGGCTCTCTGGTGGTGCGGGTTAAGCGTGGCTCTGGTGGTGCGGGTACAGCGTGGCTCTCTGGTGGTGCGGGTACAGCGTGGCTCTCTGGTGGTGCGGGTTAAGCGTGGCTCTGGTGGTGCAGGTACAGCGTGGCTCTCTGGTGGTGCGGGTACAGCGTGGCTCTGGTGGTGCGTGGCTCCCTATCTGGCTTCCCCCAGCACAGTATTCTCTTTTTCTCCTCCTGTAACCCCCCCTCCCCCCAGCAGAGTGCATGCATGCTGGGGGCTGTAGCATGATGTCTGTGGACACACACAGGGGCCGCCATTCTTTAGAGATTACTCCCCAGAGTCTTCTGATTGGTCCTCTGCTGTGGCCAATTATGGGGAGGGAAACAGCGGGAGGAAGCTGGGCGGCGGCACGGCAAAACCAATTAGAGCCGCTCTCTCTCTCTCTTCTCTCTTCGGCTGACAGAAAGGGGAGGGGGGGGCGAGCGGGGGAGATACACAGACAACCCGCATCCCACCTCTCCCTGTCACAGATCTGCTGCTTCATTTACCAGAGAACTCCCCCGCTCGCCCCCCCTCCCCTTTCTGTCAGCTGAACGGAGAAGAGAGAAGAAAGAGAGAGAGCGGCTCTAATTGGTTTTGCCGTGCCGCCGCCCAGCTTCCTCCCCGCTGTTTCCCTCCCCATAATTGGCCACAGCAGAGGGCCATTCAGAGAGAGTGAGAATCACGGCTTTACGGGGCAGCTTGACGGCTCCTGTGCGGGAGGAGAGCGGGTGCCTTTTTGGTGGGGGGGCGGCTTTTTTGCCGCCCCCCACAAAGTGCCGCCCTAGGCCTGGGCCTTGTTGGCCTAGGCCAAAACACAGCACTGCTAATACCCCATGCACACTATTAGATTTTCTGCAGATTTTTGTCTTCAGATTTACCAAAACCATATAATGAGTCAAACCTTAAGAGTTTCAATTTGTATGCAATCAACCAGGCCCTTGCACTACATGGTTTTGGTAAATCTGAAGACAAAAATCTGAAGAAAATCTAATAGTGTGTATGGGGCCTAATGCCCCGTACACACAATCGGACTTTCCTGCAAAAAAAAACGTGGATTTTTGTTCGAAGGATGTTGGCTCCAACTTGTCTTGCATACACACGGTCATACAAATGTTGGCTTCCGGCTCGTACTTGATTCCGAGCATGCGTGAACTTTTGTGCGACAGACTTGTGTACACACGATCGGAAAGTCCGACAACAAAGTTTTGTTGGCGGAAAATTTGAGAACCTGCTAGCCAACAATCGTTGGCGGAAAGTCCAAAAACAAATATTCGATGGAGCATACACATGGTCAGACTTTCAGTCAACAAGCTCACATCCAACATTTCCCGTCAGAAAGTCCGACCGTGTGTATGCGGCATTAGGCTGCTTTCCCACCGATGTGCTGCAATTTACCCACACTGTGGGTGCAGTGCAGTGCACCTGTGGCTTTCCTGCAGGATAACTGCACTTTTCCATATAATTCTATTATATCCTTCAGGTATGGAGCACTTTCTGAAAGTGCACCAAACCTGCAGGTAAAAAACAGAAGTCTACAGTGCCTTGCAAAAATATCGCCCCCCCCCCCCCCCCCCCCTTGGCATTTTTCATGTTTTGTTGCCTCACAACCTGCAATTAACATGGATTGTTTGAGGATTTTCATCATGTAATTTACAGAACATGCCCACAACTTTGAAGATGTTTTTTTTTCTTATTGTGAAATAAACAACAAATAGGACAAAATAACACAAAAAGTCAATGGGCATAACTATTCACCCCCCTAAAGTCAATACTTTGTAGAGCCAACTTCTGAGGCTATCACAGCTCCAAGTCGCTTTGGATAAGTCTCTATGAGCTTGCCACATCTTACCACTGGCATTTTTGCCCATTCCTCCTTGAAAAACTGTTCCAGCTCCTTCAAGTTGGATGGTTTGTGCTTGTGAACAGCAATCTTAAAGTCTGACCACAGATTTTCTATTGGATTGAGGTCTGGGCTTTGACTAGGCCATTCCAACACATTTACATGTTTCCCCTTAAACCACTCAAGTGTTGCTTTAGCAGTGTGTTTGGGGTCATTGTCCTGCTGGAAGGTGAACCTCTGTCCTAGCCTCAAATCATACCCGGAGTGGTACAGGTTTTGTTCAAGAATATCCCTGTATTTAGCACCATCCATCTTTCCCTCAACTCTGACCAGTTTCCCAGTCCCGACTGCTGAAAAACATCCCCACAGCATGATGCTGCCACCACCATGTTTCACTGTGGGGATGGTGTTCTTTGGGTGATGTGATGTGTTGGGTTTGCGCCAGACATAAATTTTACTTTTTGGCCATCAAAGAAAATGCTTAGTCTCATCAGACCAGACCACCTTCCTCCATACATTTTGGGAGTCTCCCACATGCCTCTACGTAAACTCAAAACGTGCCATTTTGTTTTTTGCTGAAAGTAATGGCTTTCTTCTGGATACTCTGCCATAAAGCCCAACTCTATGGAACGTACGGCTTATTGTTGTCCTATGTACAGATACTACAGTCTCTGCTGTGGAACTCTGCAGCTCCTCCAGGGTTACCTTAGGTCTCTGTGCTGCCTTAATGCCCTCCTTGCCCGGTCCGTGAGTTTTGGTGTGCGGCCCTCTCTTGGCAGGTTTGCTGTTGTGCCATGTTCTTTCCATTTGGTTATGATAGATTTGATGGTGCTCCTAGGGATCATCAAAGATTTGGATATTTTTTTATAACCTAACCCTGACTTGTACTTCTCAACAACATTGTCCCTTACTTGTTTGGAGAGTTCCTTGCGCTCCATGGTAGTGTTTGGTTAGTGGTGCCTCTTGCTTAGGTGTTGCAGCCTCTGGGGCATTTCAAAAAGGTGTGTATATGTAATGACAGATCATGTGACACTTAGATTGCACACAGGTGGACATCATTTCACCAATTATGTGACTCCTGAAGGTAATTGGTTGCACCAGAGCTTTTTATGGGCTTCATAACAAAGGGGTGAATACATACGCACATGCCAATTATCAGTTATTTATTTCTGAAAAGTAGTTTTATGTATATATTTTTCTAATTTGACTTCACCAACTTCGACTATTGTGTTCTGCTCCATCACACGTAATTCAGATAAAAAACAAAACATTGAACTAAAGGCTGTAGAGTAACAAAATAGGTAAAAAGCCAAGGGGGTGAATACTTTTGCAAGGCACTGTATGGCTCAGTGTAGGTAACCCGCAGGTGCACTGTGCTGCACTTGCGGATCAGTTTGAAAGCAGCCCAGTAACCACTGCAGAACAGATATGCCCATACAGTGCCTTGAAAAAGTATTTATACCCCTTGAAATTTTTATTATGTTACAACCAAAAACGTAAATGTATTTTATTGGGATTTTTTGTGATGGACCGAAACAAAGTGGCACATAATTGTGAAGTGGAAGGAAAATGATAAACGGTTTTCAAAGCTTTTTTTACAAATAAATATGTGAAAAGTGTGGTGTGCATTTGTATTCAGCCCCTCTGAGTCAATACTTTGTAGAACCACCTTTCACTGCAATTACAGCTGCAAGTCTTTTTGGGTATGTTTCTACCAGCTTTGCACATCTAGAGAGTGACATTTCTGCCCATTCTTCTTTGCAAGATAGCTCAAGCTCTGTCAGATTGAATGGAGAGCATCTGCAAACAGCAATTTTCAGTCTTGCCACAGATTCTCAATTGGATTTAGGTCTGGACTTTGACTGGGCCATTCCAACACATGAATATGCTTTGATCTAAACCAGGGGTCTCAAACTGGTGGCCCTCCAGCTGTTGTGAAACTACAAGTCCCATCATGTCTCTGTCTGTGGGAGTCAAGTTTGTAACTGTCAGCCTTGCAATGCCTCATTGTAGTTTGGCAACAGCTGGAGGGCCGCCAGTTTGAGACCCCTGATCTAAACCATTCTATTGTAGCTCTGGTTGTATGTTTGGGCTCGCTGTCCTGCTGGAAGGTGAACCTCTGCCCCGTCTCAAGTCTTTTGCAGACTCTAACAGGTTTTCTTCTAAGCTTGCCCTGTATTTGGATCCATCCATCTTCCCATCAACTCAGCTTCCCTGTCCCTGCTGAAAAAAGCATCCCCACAACATGATGCTGCCACCACCATGTTTCACAGTGGTGTGTTCATGGTGATGTGCAGTGTTAGTTTACCACACACATAGCGTTTTGCTTTTAGGCCAGTTTCATTTTGAACTTATCTGACCAGAGCACCTTCTTCCTCGTTTGCTGTGTCCCCCACATGGCTTCTCGCAAACTGCAAATGGAACTTCTTATGGCTTTATTTTAACAATGGCTTTCTTCTTGCCACTCTTCCATAAAGGCCAGATTTGTGGAGTGCATAACTAATAGTTGTCCTGTGGACAGATTCTCCCACCTGAGCTGTGGATCTCTGCAGCTCCTCCAGAGTTACCTCTTGGCTGCTTCTCTTATTAATGCTCTCCTTGCCCGGCCTGTCAGTTTAGGTGGACGGCCATGTCTTAGTACGTTTTCAGTTGTGCCATACGCTTTCCATTTTCTGATGATGGATTGAACAGTGCTCAGTGAGATGTTCAATGCTTGGGATTATTTTTTTTTTTTTTTTTTTTATAACCTAACCCTGCTTTAAACTTCTCCACAACTTTATCCCTGACCTGTCTGGTGTGTTCCTTGGCCTTCATGATGCCGTTTGTTCACCAAAGTTCTCTAACAAACCTCTGAGGGCTCCACAGAACAGCTGTAGTTATACTGAGATTAAATTACAAACAGGTGGACTCTATTTACCAATTAGGTGACTTTTAAAGGCAATTGGTTCCACTGGATTTTAGTTAGGGGTATCAGAGTAAAGGGGGCAGAATACAAATGCATGGCACACTTTTCAGATATTTGTAAAAAAAAAATAAATTTAAAACCTTTATAAATTTCTTCCCACTTCGCAATTATGTTATTTTGTGTTGGTCTTTCACATACAATCCCAATAGAATACATTTACCTTTTCGGTTGTAACATGACAAAATGTGGAAAATTTCAAGGAGTATGAATAATTTTTCAAGACACTGTATATACACTGTCATTTCAATAATAAACTTACCTTTAATAACAGTCTTCCATTCAGGTATTGCTGGCTGTTGCTGTTCCAGGCAGAGTGCATTTGGTATCACTCCGCCTGTGACAGGAGGCGTGCGATACAGGAAGGATCGGCTTACGTCCTCTACCACCAGCTTCATTCACAACACTGATGCTCTGGGATGGTGGGTCAGCAACCCGGGATCTAGGATTGCCAACACGCAGGCCACATCAGAGGACTCCTGGTTGGGCACCCCTGGTTTACATTTAACATTTGGAAGTCTCCCACCTGACCGCTAAAGGGGGCTGGGCAGTGGTTAGAACGATCTGAATTTGCCACCCTACTGGTACTAACGGTGGGGTAAATACTTGCTACATTAGGTGCATGCAGTTCTTTAGGAAACTATCACCAGAAAGCCATTAAGCCCTTATCAAATTCCCCAACTGTGAGGTTTTGAAAAATACTGCTTATGATTCTTAGATGTGATTGCTAGTTTTTTTTTTCCTTCTATATTCATCTGGTGAACCAGCCATTTAACGCTGACAGGGTTGTTTACAACTGCCAGCTTTTATAATTACTGTATGTAAAACCTTTATCCCCAAAGTAACTACTTATAAGGGACCAGTTCGCATCAGAACACAGTGCAGGAAACACTCATTCCGTGTGCATTTCTCATACCGCATTCAAAATGCTATGCCCTTGCAATCTGCAGAGTGTGTCGCTGTTAACTTAACGACACCCCAAATGCAGGTGCAATTGCCTGCACCAGATCTCATGGTATAGCAGAACAATGCAATCTGGTTGCCATGTATTTTTTTAAATTAAGGCATTCACTACTTTTGGTGTGGCCCAGCACAATTTCAGCCCATTCAAATGACTGGGCTGAAATCGCACTGCACCCAGATTGCATGAGAATTGCACAGGAACACAGCACATTCCTGTGATTCATGGTATGAACCTGCCCAAAAATGTTAGCTGGTGTTTTGCTTCAATTTGTTAGTGCATCTAAATCTGCTAGTACAGCTAACACTACCCTCTCCCCAGACTGACAATACTGTTAAACACTAATACAGGAGGTGCGTTACTTGTCAAAAGGTGAAAAACAGAGGGATAAAGGCCCCCAAAAAATAATGCAGTAACCACATCTAATGAACGGTAAGCTGCAATATATAAAATTTTTGGTTTTGACTTAAATATTGCCTCGAGTGGCATAAAAACAAAAACACCAAAGTAAACAAAAAAAAAAAAAAGTGGTTGTGAACACACAAAGCACACTACGGAGTATCATATGGGCCTCTCTTCAGAGGAAGGGCACTTCCCAGACACCATCTTGGCACAAAAAAAAAAAAAAACGACAACTGACAGGGCAGGGCACACTCTGGTTCACCTAGCCAAAAAAAGGTCTAAAAGCCTGCAGGTCTCCACTGAATGTTTTGCAATGCAAAACATTAGCTTCCCAGCTATGGTAGCTGGGGACACAGAGGCTGACCCAGGGGGCTGGATCTTCATCAAAAGGGAAACGCCTTTTTAAGGCTTTGGGAAAGAAAGGCTTTCTCTCTGGCTCTGCCCACTCTTTCTTAATAGCTTCAGAAATAACAGAGTGTACTGGGAAATTGCGATTTTTGTGCTCGCTAAGCCCTGCATACATTTTATCATGCAGAGATAACTCCTTTCTTTCCTCCTCCAGACCCAGTGTGGTATAGATTGCTTTTAACAGGCCATCTACCTGTTCTAAAGACAATTTAAATCTTGAAGGTAAATTTTCTCCTTCCTCACCCTCATCAGAATCCTCAGATTGAGAGGGGGAATGTCCCTCTGGGGTAGGAGATGCCTCAGTCTCCATCACCGGGACTATAAGTGAGCCTTGGGAGGACTGTGAGGTAGTAGGCTGACTCAGGGATGGGTTTGCTAGGGAAGAGCGAAATGATTGAATAGTCGCATCAAGTTCCTTTTTAACTGATGCAATCAAGTCGCTGCAAGCGGAAGAAGCTTCTTCTTTAACTAGCAAATCAATACAAGCTTGACATAACGTCTTCTTCCATCCTTCAGGTAGCTTGGATTTACATGAAGGACATTTTCTTTTTGCCACTGGATCAGAGCTCTTGGCCTGCCATGAGACAAAAGAAACCATCCCAGTGAGACAACCTGTCCTATACCCAAGGATGCTCACCACAGGTGCACAGTAAGAGCTAACTGCTTTATGTGCCCAGACAGGCCCCTGCCACGAGAGAGAGAGAGAGAGAGAGAGAGAGAGAGAGAGAGAGAGAGAGAGAGAGAGAGAGAGAGAGAGAGAGAGAGAGAGAGAGAGAGAGAGAGAGAGAGAGAGAGAGAGAGAGAGAGAGAGACCACAGTACAGGGAAGACAGTATACAACTGCACCTTACCTGGGCCTTGCTGGTGCCTGTGCCACTCGCTGCCGCCATCGATTCCATCGAGGAGCGCTTGCTGTGTTTGTGTGGCTAAACGCCGGTTCCGGACTCCAATAGCGCCAGTCCAGAACCGCTAAATAAGCACCAGCCCCGTTCCTCCCCTTTCCCTCTGCGATTTCCGGAGGAAATGACGCCGCACGCCTGTTCTGTGGGCGCCGCCCCCTCCGGATGCCTCACTTCCGGCGGATGGAGCCCCGCTGCCATCCCCAATATGGTGGCGGTGCAATGAGCAACAGGCGGTGGACCTGAGAAAAAAAATATAGTAAAACGGCCACCGCCTGTCTTGCCGCCGCCTAGGAGCGATGCCCACGACAGTCGGACTCACCCTGAGCCCATATGAAGAGGGAGAGGGAGCCCAGCCAGCAGCACTTCACCTCAGCTGTGGAATGGGAGGAACAGCTCTCATGAGGTAAAAAGTGTTTGATGAAAAAAACCAGGAAACCTGAGCTCCCAGGACAGCACCTGAGAGCCCTGACTTCCCCACGAAGTGTTCCCTCCGGAGGAAACACAAAAACTGACAATGTGTGGAAAGGAGCCTCCTTTTAAAGTTTGGTGGAAGAGGTGTTTCCTGTTGGCAAGGGGAGGAGTCACTCTCTCAAGTGCTGTCCTGAAAGACGATAAGGGAAAATAGTGTTTTCCCCTGGAGACTCAAGTACTGTTATTTTAGTAGACAGTTTACATACTATAAAGTCAGACGGTAAGGGCAGCCATCTTGGACATGCCCATAGAATATACTAAAGCCAGTTTTAGACAGGAGCCAATTAGATTACCACCATATCTTGTGTGTGGGAGGAAACCCACACAAGGAAACGCCATGCAGATAGGGTCCCCACTGGGTTTTAACCTGAAGACCCCACTGAGGCAAGGCAGAATTGCTAACCAATAAGCCACTGTGCTGCTGGCCCCCCTGCACACATTGTGCAATGTGAGGCAGTGGGATTATAGAGGGAGGTGCCAATCAAATTGAATGAAATAGCATATCAATATGAATTAGCACCACAACTCATTTACCATGTCATGTGTCACCTGGCCCTGGAAACTGCACAACCATTGTAAAGATTGAGATTTTAGAGACCAAATTTGCACCCACTTTAAGGATTGAAAGAAACAAACAGCATTTGCAAAAATACTTTTATTAAAAAGGAAAAATAACACATTTTAAATTCCAGAAGATTCCAATACAATTAAATCTTAAAGAGCAATCTACAGGCAACACAAAGTGATCATACCTACCAATCCACTCCATGATAGTGATGATTCTACCTCAATTAGTAAAAAGGTGATACTCATGTTAAATAGTGTAACTAGACTGCTGCAAACACTGATAAGCAAATCCATGGCTAAAAAAGGTGCAATGAATAATAAAGTAATGGCGAAGCACTGTCAAGTGGTGTAAAAAAAAAAAAAAAAAAAAGTGTGGTCAATATGAAAATCAAAAACAAAATACACTTTACACACTTAAACTGTGCAGCAACTAAAATAATAGAGTGCTAAGTGACCACAGACATGCCAATCAAATATGTGCAGTGACTGGTGTAAACTGAAAAAGTCCAAGTGAAGACACAACGGTGTCAAAAATGAGAGACAAATTCCTTCTTCCAAACAAAGAATAAGGTGACTGGTGTCTCACAATTGAATTAATAAAAACGGACATGTAATCCACGAGCGTCAAGCTCGTCCATCTGTGTCACTTCTGGTGTGCCCATTGTCCAATCCCCTTTATCGATTCAATTGTGAGTAAAATAGTTTATAATAAACCTTTTTTTGAAATGTACTGCACTATTGGAGATCTTTGCGTATCACCACTGATGAGATTATTGAAGATGACCCCCAGGAGTCTGCAAGAGGAGGCCTTTCCATTTCCACGGATTTTTAAGCTGTGTTCACCATTGTAAACATCCCTGGAGGTGGGCAGAGATATCTGGACCCCTAGAGACCTTGTTTTTGAATTGGTCTATATGCTGTTACCTTGTAGCAGTAATCTGAGCAGCTAGAGAACACAGCAACTTCAAAGAAATGGACACAGTCACCTTATTTTTTGTTTGGAAGGAGGAATTCATGTATCATTTTTGACACCGTTGTGTCTTCACTTGGACTTTCAGTTTACACCAGTCACTGCACATATTTCGAATTGGCATGTCTGTGGTCATGTTGCACTTTATTTTAGTTACTGCACTATTTAATTCTCTCTCAAATAATTTTATGTTTGATTGAATGCATCCATTTTATTCATATTGCCCACACTTTAATATAACACCACTTGACAGCGCAACATCAGTGCTTTCTTATCCACCTCTATGGTTGCCACCCCAGAATCTACAAGCTTTTGATCTACTCGCCCTAAAGAAATGTCTCTTCATACAAGACTAACTGCCTACAAACAATGTTGCTACATTTGAGACTGTTTACCCCATCACAGCATACTGATCCCCACAGCTTCACTGCCAACACAGATCAGTCCTAGCATGTGGCTACTACCTATACAGCAGGCACCATGTGTAGACTATGGCCAAACCCTTAGTACCCATGGAGGGGAAGGAAAGCAGCAGCAAGGTCCAGGAGCCATGCACTTGTCCAACAGATGAAACCAGCTAAAACACCTGAGGAAGAAGAAGAGGACTATGTCAGAAAGGACTGGGGGGGGGGGGGGGGACGACACCGCAAGCACAACTTTAACAGATACATTTTAATATTGATATTTAACCACTTGTCATTTTGTGCAATTGCACGCTGATTGGACAGAGGGGGAGCCAATCAGAGGGTCCAGTGGCCACCCATGATCGTTCCAGAGGCAAAAACCAGTGGGCTGCCTATGTAAACAAGGAAGATCACCATTCTGACAGGGGAGAAGATAGAGTGTTCCTGCTAAGCAGGAACACCTATCTCTGTCTTCATCCAGCCAGCAAGCACCAGCTAGGCAAACAGTTAACCCTTTGATCACCCCCTGATGTTAACCCCATCACTGCCAGTGTCATTAGTATAGTAACAGGGCATATTTTTGATCACTGTAATAATGTCACTGGTTCCCATAAAAGTGTCAGTTAGGTGTCCGATTTTGACCGCCACAATCCTGCTATCAAAAAATAAAAATAAGGCACTGATCGCCGCCATTACTAGTAAAAAATACATAAAAACTGCCATAAAATCAGTTTGTACACACAATAAGTTTTGTGCAAACCAATCAATATACTGCTATTGGGATTTTTTTTTTTTTAACCAAAAACCATGTAGCAGAATATATATTGGCCTAAATGGATGAATTCAATAGGTTTTAAAGCCGAAAGTTTTTTTTTCTCAATATCACTACAAGTTAGGAATATGTACAAGTATAGTTGTAAAGGAGAGTTCTACTTTAACAGGATTTAAGGAGATAAACTATGGGAGCTGCCATTACAGCCTTATTGTTTAAAGCAGAGTTCCACCCATTTAAAAGTCAGTTACAAAAAGTGTAGCTGCTGACTTAATAATCAGACACTCACCCTGGGAAATTTTTCTAGAATCATCTTCTAACAGTGTATTTTTTCACTCAGTGAAGTCACTTTGCCCATTCTTGAAACTTAGGTTGCATTTTGACAGTTGGCAGTGACACCTGTCAATACACAGCCATACTGAGAGAATTTGTAGATTTTTTAACATTCATTCTGTAGGCTGAATGGAAGAAGATCTATACATGTGAGGTCAGCTTTAGGGTGTTTTTAGGTCAGGCCATTATGGCAGCAAGGCTTTGTCAAGTACTCACGGTCAAATGACCGCAACAGCCTTCGACCAGGCGATTCATCACAACTAGTAACCAACTCTAATTCTACAGCTAACAGATGTCTGGCTGGTAATCATTCTGAGTGCCCACATGTCTGGCACAGAGCGTAGACGCAGCCACAGTGTTCTATGCCACCTAATGACACAGACATGAAACCATGGCCATGTCTGCAACGCCTCTAGGGGCAAAACAGTGTACAGGGGGACAAACTTTAGGAGCCATTTACCTGCTCGACTGATGAAACCAAGGTGTAGAGACATACCTGGAAGAAAGAGCACAATGTCAGCATGCATTGGTGTGAACCGAGGCTTACACATCACTTCACAAATAAGAGCCACAGAACAGCAAACAAGCGCTACATTCATAATCCATTGTCTGGCTGGTAATCATTCTTAGTACCCACAGGTTGAGCACCACGCGTAGACACAGCCGCACTGCTCTCTGCCACCTAATGACACAGACATAAAACACCAATTATGTCTGCAACGCCTCTAGGGGCAAAACAATATGGAATGACGTTTCAGGTGATCCATACCTGCTCACTAATTTATCCTGGGATGGAGATCGTCATGAAATAAAAGAATCAGATGTTAATATCACAAGTGTTGGAAGGGTCGGCAAAGAGAGCCTACACCATTGTCCAATGACAGGCGTACTTTAGAGCTGAATTAAAGGGAATTTGTCACGTTGTTACTCTTGAAGGCTCACCACCCTCCCTCTTCCTCCTGATACTCATCTCCTATATGTTCCCTCGCAAACTGGTTTGTCTGAATGGTTGTGGGTCTAAACTCTGAATGGGCTTGGTCACTGTTGGAGCTTCCAGCTTAAAAACGATAGTAAAAAGATCCATTTACTAATGCATAAAAAATTGCCCTGTTCTTTTATTCCATGTGTATACAGAGGAGAGAGATTTTGTCTTACAGATCTTAACACAGTCCAGGTCTACACACCTATTTAAATGACTCCACCAACAAAGCAGCTGTGTTCAGATCTATAAATAAAAACAGCTTTTCAATGCACCTCTTACCTGCCTTTACCTAGCCCTTAGGGCGCGATGCCGCGCACCGACACCAATGGACCGGGCGCGATGCCGCGCACCGACACCAATGGACCGGGCGCGATGCCGCGCACCGACACCAATGGACCGGGCGCGATGCCGCGCACCGACACCAATGGACCGGGCGCGATGCCGCGCACCGACACCAATGGACCGGGCGCGATGCCGCGCACCGACACCAATGGACCGGGCGCGATGCCGCGCACCGACACCAATGGACCGGGCGCGATGCCGCGCACCGACACCAATGGACCGGGCGCGATGCCGCGCACCGACACCAATGGACCGGGCACGATGCCGCGCACCGACACCAATGGACCGGGCACGATGCCGCGCACCGACACCAATGGACCGGGCACGATGCCGCGCACCGACACCAATGGACCGGGCACGATGCCGCGCACCGACACCAATGGACCGGGCACGATGCCGCGCACCGACACCAATGGACCGGGCACGATGCCGCGCACCGACACCAATGGACCGGGCACGATGCCGCGCACCAAACTAGAGGGCCGTAGTTTGGCCCCTGAGCTAGATCATATCAGCAAGCTTACTTTTTTTCCTAGTTTATTATAGTAGTCCGTTCCGGCAGAAGACTCACCATCTCTGCAGGAACCCCTCGAGTATTTCCACCTTTCTCCTACATTACTGGGGGAATCTCACGCATGCAGATTAAAAGTAAATCAAGCCTTTGATTTTCAGCTTTGGGAAGTGATCTTTTCCTGATCGCTCTCACAGGACTACACTGCTATGCTGAAGAAATACAACAACAAAACTGGGCATGGATCTATATTGATCAGTGTGCCATGAAAGGGATTTACACAGCGCATGCGTGGGCGATATAATGGACAGAAGGAGCGGCAAGAGCTAAACAGGGCATTTTGACAAGTTCGATTATACAGAAATTGTGCCAATCTGTCCTCTAGAGTTTCCTACCACAAATGTGAGGGCAAGTAAGCTGGACATTTGTTTAGGTTTGGAGAAATATAATATATTTATATACTCTGCTGTAGCCTTCTGAGAATCCCCCATTGCCCATGTTCACCCATTTATTTCCTTCCTAATAAGCCCCACATGGGTACTCACCCAGTGCCCTACACCCCTCCGGCGGGCCTTGTACGAGTCACCGTTCTCTATGATTTCCTTCCATCCTCCCGGACCGCACGGGAAAAGGCAGCGTGCTCGGCAGCCAAGCTTTATATAGCCGTGTACGGAGCGCCGCAGGGACCAATCCGACCTGCAGTACCGCGATTCACCACTAGATGGCCGAGGTTCCCGGAGAGGTGAGAATCTGTTGCAAAGTATCAGTGATGGCTGCTGTGATGTCGATGGTCGGGACAGAATGATGAGGAGATTGAGCAGTAAAGCAATGCAGGTGTTCTATCAGAAAGCCGCTGTTTCGACAGATTGGGCGACCCGTCAAATTCGTCGACCCGTCAGAATGTGTAACGGAAGTGACGTTCCATAGCCGCCATCTTGCTACACTCTGCACTCCTCCATTAGTAAGGATATAACGAGACGGGGGAAAGCGGACATCTTGTTACACCCACCGGAGTTTTGCATTTTATACTTATTTTTAACAGTAAAGTGAGTTTATATAGTGAAATATAGTACTTAGAATTCCATCTGACTGGTTATATGTTGAATTTTAAAAGCAGTGAACTTCTGTCAGATTAGCAAATCTATGAGATGAGCAGACTTGCCGCTGCTTTTAAAATTCAACATCTAACCAGTCAGACGGAATTCTAAGTACTGTATTTCACTATATAAACTCACTTTACTGTTAAAAATAAGTGTAAAATGCAAAACTCCGGTGGGTGTAACAAGATGTCCACCTTCCCCCTTCTCAGTGTATCCTTACAATGGAGGAGTGCGGGGTGTAGCAAGATGTCGGCGATGGAACGTCATTTTTGTTACACATTCTGGTGTGTCCCCAAATCTGATGAAACACCGCTACCCATTAGAAAATGCAACCTTAAGTGACGTCCTGTCACGGCCATCTTGGTACACCCGCACTTGTCCGCAGTAAGCCTACAGTCTAAAGTCGCCAAACGGACATCTGTTTACACCCACTGGTGTCTTGCATTTCACACTTATTTTTACCATTAACTGAGCTTATATAATGAAATACAGAACTGAGAACTTTGTGACAGTTTTGACGTTGAATTTTAAAATCAGCGGTGTTCTGTCAGATTAGCAACCCTGTGAGATCAGCACGCTTGCTGATGCTTTTAAAATTCAACATCAAAAAAGTGTTATGGACTTCCAAATAATGTGTTTCATTATATAAGCTCAGTTTACTGGTAAAAATAAGTGTGAAATGCAAGACTTCAGTGGGTGTAAAAAGATGTCCGCTTCCTGCCTTCTGACTGTAGGCTTACTGCTGGTGAGGGCGGGGTGTACCAAGATGGCTGTACCGGAACGTCACTTCTGTTACATATTCTCATGGGTAGCGGCTTTCTGACAGGACACAGATGTTTCATCAGATTAGGCAACCCGTCAGATTTTGTAACGGAAGTGACGTTCCGTCATGGCCATCTTGGTACATCCTGCACTTGTCCACAGTAAGCCTACAGTTTGAAGTCGCCAAACGGACATCTTTTTACACCCACCAAAATCTTGCATTTCACACTTATTTTTACCAGTAAACTGAGCTTATATCGTGTAATACAGTATTCAGAAATCTGTGACAATGTTTTGATGTTGAATTTTAAAAGCAGCGGCAAGCCTGCTGATCAGGGTTGCAAACCACCAGTAAATTTACTGACAGTTTGTAAAAATCTGTGATTTTTTTTTACAGCTGCCAGTAAATATCAGGGACTGATAATTTCATGCTGTGTTTTTAAGTGTAAATCAAGCAAATTACTTTGTTCACGGTATTGGTGTTTCCATATCATGTTTATACTGTTCAAATATTCACTGTGTTAGTTTTCAGTAGGAGTTCTGTCATTTCTCAGGTTGCCAGTAAAAAATGTGCTCTGCTAGTTAATTTTCCCATGTCTTGTCAGTAAAAAATGCCGCGGGAGGTTGGCAACCCTGCTGCTGATCTCACAGGTTTGCTGATCTGACAGAACACCGCAGCTTTTAAAATTCAACCTAAAAACAGTGTCACGGACTTCTAAATACTGTATTTCACTATATAAGGTGAGTTTGTTGGTAAAAATAAGTGAGAAATGCAAGACTTCGGTTGGTGTAACAAGATGTCCGCTTGCCGCCTTCTCACTCTATCCTTACTGTGGACGTGTGCGGGGTGTAGCAAGATGGTGGCAACGGAACATCACTTCTGCTACAAAATTTGATGGGTCGCCTAATCTTACGAAACACCGGCTTTCTGACAGGATACAGGCAATGCAGCTCCTATGCACTAAGCTGGGCTGCTCTGCATTGTAATAAACTACATGTCCTTTTTTTCGCCCATTATGGTGTTAAGTCAGATTAGGCGACATTTTGTTACACCCACCGGAGTTTTGCATTTCACACTTATTTTTACCAGTAAACTCAGCTTGTGTAGTGAAATACACTATTTAAAAATCTGTCTGACTGTTTAGATGTTGAATTTTAAAAGCAGGGGCAAGCCTGCTGATCTCACAGGTTGGCTAATCTGACAGAACACCGCTGCTTTGAAAAATCAACATCAAAACAGTCTTACAGATTTCGAAATACTGAATTTCTTTATATAAGCTGAGTTTACTGTTAAAAATAAGTATGAAATGCCAGACTCCGGTGGGTGTAACAAGATGTCCGCTTGCCACCTTCTCACCTAATCCTTACTAGGGAGGAGTGTGGGGTGTAGCAAGATGGCGGTGACAGAACGTCACTTCCGTTACAAATTCTGACGGGTCGCCTAATGTGACGAAACACCGGTACACTGACAGGCCACTCATTTCATTGGGCTGCCCACAACATAAACCGTTATCTTTGAAAGCAAAAGAAAATCCCACATTTTGAGTTGTCCCCAGAAAAGTAATAGAGGGGGATCTTCCAATGGGGACACTAGTTCTGGTGACCTGGGGGTCTCCAAGGAATTCCCTCAGTTTGCAGGGATTTGCTCTCACTTCCTGTTTGGCTATGGGACAGGAAGTGAAGGGAAATCTCCTTAATGGGACACAGATAGCAAGAAGAAAAAAATCTGAAGGGGATTATAACCCTCCTTTACTCTATCTAAAGCAGTGGCGGAACTACCGCCATAGCGACACACGCGGCCGCTATGGGGCCCGCAGCTGCTAGGGGCCCCGGACCCGGTGAGGACAGGGGACAGCGGGCGGCTTTGCGGGCCCCGTGGGTGACAGCGGACGGCTTTGCGGGCCCCGCGGGTGAAAGCGGGCGGCTTTGCGGGCCCCACGGGTGACAGCAGGCGGCTTTGCGGCGCCGGTGACAGCGGGCGGCTCCGAGGGCTGTCAGGCGGTGAGTCAGCTGGGCGGCTTGGCTCGTGTGTGAGCGGGCTGGCCAATCAGGGAGCTGGCAGCCGGGGGTGCATAGAGGTGACATCATCTCTCACCGCCCGGCGCCCTCCCTGCATCCTTGCAGTGCAGTTCCCCCCTCACTGTGCAGGCAGCCTCAGGAAGCAGAGAGATGACCTTATCTCTCTGCTGCCTGACTGATAATCTGCTGCCTGACACAGCAGGAAAGTGACACAGCAAGTGACAATCCGTAATGTATGGCAGGTGAAGTGGCAAGTGACAATCCGGGACGTGGCAGCAAGTGACGATCCGTAATGTGTGGCAAGAGACAATCCGTAATGTGTGGCAGGTGACGTGGCAAGTGACTATCCATAATGTGTGGCAGGTGACCTGGCATGTGACAATCTGTAATGTATGGCAGGTGATGTGGCAAGTGACAATCTGTAACGTGCCAGGCGACGTGGCAAGTGACAATCCGTAATGTGTGGCAAGTGACAATCCGGGACGTGGCAAGTGACAATCCGTAATGTGTGGCAGGTGACGTGGCAAGTGACAATCCATAACATGTGGCAGGCGACGTGGCAAGTGACAATCCGTAATGTGTGGCAAGTGACAATCCGGAAAGTGGCAAGTGACAATCCGTAATGTGTGGCAGGTGACGTGGCAAGTGACAATCTAATGTGTGGCAAGTGACAATCTGGGACGTGGCAAGTGGCAATCAGTAATGTGTGGCAAGTGACAATCCGGGACGTGGCAAGTGGACAATCGGCAACATGCGGCAGGTGACATTCTGCAACGTGTGACAAGTGACAATCTGCATCTGGTGGCAGGCGACGTGGCAAGTGGACAATCCGCAACGTGTGGCGGGTGATGTGGCAAGTGACATTCCGTGACAAGTTGCATCTGGTGGCAGGCGACGGTGGCAAGTGACACGCTCAGGGCTCCCACTGATTCTGCATTATGGTGAGTTGAAATATTTCATTTTATATAACAGAACAGAAATTGGTTAGAAGGCTGGAGGTCAGCAATGTGTGTCCTTTAGGGGCTGCATACAGTATACTGCATACTTTGTTGTTCAAAATTAATATAAGCTGTTGCCTGGGTACTGTGCCACGTGGGTGTGGTAATCTGTTGTTCAGTGGCATTAGTTCTTTTTTTTTGTGGAGGGGGCGGTTTGCAGGGGGGGGGGCGGTTTGCAGGGGGAGGGGCGATTTGCAGGGGGGGGAGCGGTTTTCAGGGGGGGCGGTTTGCAGGGGGGGGCCCATACAACATTTTGCTATGGGGCCCTGTGATTTCTAGTTACGCCCCTGATCTAAAGTGAAAAAAAATAGTTTTGCCTATAGTTCTACTTTATTATGACTAAGGAGGGCAAAGTGTGAATGGGCCCCATACCGCAATCTCTGCTTTCACTGGGCGTTTCTGCATGTGCGTTTACTTGTGTGTTGAAGTGCGTTTTTACATTTATTTTATTTGTTTCTTTTTTTTTAACTAAGTTGCATTTACACACGTAAATGCATTCTTGTACGTGTTGGTTGTGTGTTCTGATGTGGAAAAATGTGGCATGCTGTACTTTTTTTTAACCACTTCAATGCTGGGCACTTTTACCCCTTTCCTGCCCAGGCCGATTTTTAGCACTGTCGCACTTTGAATGACAATTGCGCGGTCATGCCACACTGTACCCATATGACATTTGTAATCATTTTTTTACACAAATAGAGCTTTCTTTTGGTGGTATTTAATTACACTGTTTTTTTTTATTCTTTGCAAAATAAACTAAAAAAGGCAGATAATTAAAAAAAAAAAACAAAAAAAAACAAGTTTTTCTTTGTTTCTGCTATAAAATTTTGCAAATCATTATGTTTATTATTATTATAATACAGGATTTATATAGCGCCAACAGTTTATGCAGCGCTTTATAATGTAGAGGAGGGGCAGCACTATTACAGTACAGTTCAATACCGAAGGGGCAGGAGGACCCTACTCATAGAGCTTACATTCTAAAGGGAGGGGGTGGTGGTACAAAAGGTAATAGATGCAGGGAATGATTTGATGGGGGGTGGCTCAGGGACAGTTGTTAGGTGGGTGTGGGATAGGCTTCCCCAAATAAGTGAGTTTTTAGGGATCTCCTAAAGGTGGACAGGTTAGAGGCTGATTGGATATACCGGGCAGGGAGTTCCAGAAGATCGGAGAGGCTCTGGAGAAGTCCTGAAGGCGAGCATGAGAGGAGGTAACAAGGGAGCTAGAGAGCAGGAGGTCCTGGGAGTAGCGGAGGGGACGATTTGGGAGATATCTGCAGATGAGGTTTCAAAGAAATAATCTTTCTTCATTAATTTAGGCCAAACTGTATTCTTCTACATTTCTTTCGTGAAAAGATATACTGTATATATATATATATATTTTTTAGTCTGTGTGAAAGTTATAGAGTGCACAAACTATGGTATATATCTGAAAATTGATCAATCCTGATGTACTAATAGCCCATCTCATTTCTTGAGGCCCGAAAATGCCAGAACAGTACAAATATCCCCCAAATGACCCCTTTTTGGAAAGTAGACAATCCAAGGTATTTAGTAAAAGGCAT
The DNA here is from genome assembly GCF_042186555.1 of Aquarana catesbeiana. Lineage (NCBI taxonomy): Eukaryota > Metazoa > Chordata > Amphibia > Anura > Ranidae > Aquarana > Aquarana catesbeiana. The sequence continues at coordinate 208,186,952 of NC_133332.1, read as the reverse complement.
GGTGAGTTTTTTGAAGTTAGAATTTTTTAGAAAATTAAGAAATTTAAAAAAATGTTGTTTTGAAATATTTTTATATACTGTCACCGATGCAGTACAGTACAGCATCATCATATGACTTGTGTGGCAATAAACAGGGACACTGACTGGTGACAGTATGTAAAAAAAAAAAATGTTAATAATGTTTTCAATTTGTAAAAATATTTAAATAAACAAAACAAAATATAATATAGAAAAAAAAATTAAAAAAAAATATTTTTTTTATTTTTCATTATATTTTTTTCTTTCTTCTTCTTTTTTTTTTTTTTTACATACAGTGACCAGAGCAATACAGTGTTACCACAGTACTACTCAACACTGTACTACTCTGGAGATGTAGATTTTATTTTATTTTTTTTACACACTATGATTGCTTTTAACTGTGAATTTTACAGTTATAGGCAACATTTTTTTCTGAATGAAAACTACTCATTCAGTGTTTACTATTGTGATTAGCCACAGCTAATCACAGGGGACAGATGGGCTGTGATTGGTCCTGTCTGTACCATGTGACAACTGAGAATAATCACAGAGCTCATCACAATAGTACACAATGAAAGGCATGATGCCTATCTATGGGCTCTTTACATGGTGAGCATTGCCTACTGCCCTCTGAAAAACAATCCACAGTGGATCACTTTTCAGTGGGCTGTATAGCAACAGCTGCCAGGTGCTCAGGAGACAATCCTGCCATCTCCTAAATGTCTGCCCCAAGGGGATCTTATCCCCAAGGGGATCTTATATTAAAATACCACACCACAATCATGAGCCAAGCTTTTGGCTTGCGGTGCGTGCCAATTGACCTAAACAGGGGACTTGTATGCTAGAACTTAGGTGGGTGGCCAGGTGGCAGCAATATGGCCACCAAGCCTCCTGTTTTTAACTACTTGCTACTAGATTCACTGTGACGTTGCCAGCTTGCTTCAAGGTTTGGGGCGCACCCTGATGAACTGTGCTGTGGTTGGACACAGTGTGATTAGGTTAGCAGTTGCCAGCCAATGATTTATGGCCGATTGGCTGTGTCCAATCACAGCACAGAGTCCTGTGTTTACAAACACACAGGACTCTGTACACAGAGCAGCGATCTGGCTGTTTCTTCTCCCTGCAAACCCCAAGGTGGGTTATCAGAAATAATCTCTTCTGGTGTTACATACACTCACAGTGTATGTAACTCCTGTTAAATCTAAAGATGAAGCAGAGGATGTAATGTGTATGGCCATGCTAATATACAATATATCTATAACCAGCTGGGAAGGCTTTCCTTTTTTAATTTTCTTAGTGACCATTCTAACCAGAGACACCTATTCCAGTGACAACTGAAAAAGAGGGGCGTTACGTCCAATTGTAGACGTTTCCTCTCACTTCCTGTGGTATCTTCAAGACAGGAGCTAAATGGAAGCTTTACAAAGAGAACATCAAAAAAATAAATGTGATAAGGGTTTTATCCCTTCCCTACTCTACACTAAAAACAACAATTTATTTATTGTTTAAAACTTCCTCGCAGAGCAGATTGTCCTTGGGATGCAGGGGGGGGTGATTCCTGGTATAGTGTCTACAGGGCACGAAGTAAAGGAAAATATCCCCAAATAGGACACAGACAGCAACAAAAAACCCGTATTTTTTAAATTCTTGGCCATGTATGATAATGCAGCAACATTGGAAAGTTTGTGACATCCTAGATGACACCTGTGTTTGTACAGAAAGGCCTAAGGCAGTGTATTGGAAGCCCACAAAAAAAAGTTGTGGTTCACCCTTATATCCAACTTTATTTACAATGAATCCACTGCAACTTTATACAATTATTTCCACATTCCAACAGCCCTCTGCGTGTTACGTCCATGGGAGGAAATTGACATGTAAGGCTGTCCCAATCACCCAGTACCCTAAGAAATAGCCCAGCAGAATCCGTGTCCGTGTTCGCAGCGAGTCCCAGGCCCTGAGCAGGCGCATAGCTGGATTGGAAGCCTCCTTATTTCTCTGCAGGCCCCATATCCAAGGCTCGTTCTCCTCAATTATATGAGAGCAAAACCAGAAAAGCACTGGACAGGAAGAGAAGAGCAGTCGGGTGACAACCTGCATGGGAGAAAAAAAAATGACTGACATAAATGGTTCCTGGAAATTCCCATTAATTGGCATCATACACATTTCAGCTAATAAAATAACATTAAATCATGTATATGGGGATCATTCCAGTGTACTCCATTTTAAACGTTTAGAAGTCCTGCCTGAGAGCAGTCGCTAAAAGATTCCAGTAAATACCTTTCTATAGTATCATTTTCTAGGTGTACAAAGCACAGTCCTTCCTGACCCTTGTGCTGCAGACTGAACACAGTAAACTGTCTTCAGTAATGATGGGTAGTCAGATCATGTGAGCACTGCAAAGGATCGTTTTTTGGGGGTTTTTTTTATTCATGGCAAGAAAAAACTTTTTTTTGGTTAAATAATGTGATTTTGTAACACTAACATGTGCCCCCTTGGTTGTGAAGTGTGACTATAAGACCACCTTTCCTATCTCAAGCATTACAGTAAGCACATGAACATGCCACCAAGGCACAAAAAAAATGGACATACCATAATGTAGTGTACAGGGTTCCTATATGTGTGTTGTGATGTGTTGAAACACACATGCATTCAAGTGTGCTGGCAAATTGCAATAGGGTGTTGCCTTATAAGTTTATGTGAAATATCCATTAATCGCTGTAAAATATTGTAATTAGAAATATATTTCAGTTAGAGGGAAATATATTTAAAATACTGAGTGTTGTGTTGGTGTTATTGTAATTAGTTCAACTTCAAAGGTTGGCCTTTTGTTCTTCCTGAGAACATCTTCCCTGGGTAGTAAACAATAGCCTTCTTTGACTCATCCAATCAGGCTGTGCCCAATATACATTTACTAGGTACAGTGACCAATTAGGGAGAATTATATTAGCCACACTACAGAAAGGAGGGGGGGGATATAATGCTTTGTGACCAAGCTTACTCACTCTTTGGTGTGGGAACAGACAGCAGTCACCATGGGCTGACCTGAAGTTAACAGGTAATCTAACATACTTGTATTTTATACTGTACTGTAAATATGGGTGTTGTGGGTAATTTGTAAATACCATGTAAGCCAGGAGACCTACACTGTACATTGTGTTGTAAATACTGTTGGGTGTGTACTTTGTATAGATTATGTAACCCTATTAATAAATGTGTATTGCGGAACGAACTACCTCTTTGTTGTAAGATCTCTCAGATCTAGATATGTATATGTCCATACTACTACAATGATTGAGGTGTATGCACAAAATACAGAACTAGTCAACAAAATGGCGACCGGCGAAGGGACAGAAAAATTTGGTGGTCTCTTTCAGCAATATCTCAAGGGGTTGCAATATCTACAAAAGGCACTTTGAAAGGGTTTTTCATTTGAATGCTAAAAAAATGAACATTGGGTGCTCTATGTGCTCGATATAGAAATGGGCTATAAGAAATAGCTGTGTTCTACAGTGGGTAATTAATAGGGAGCCTACGAGGAACACATAACTTTTGTTAAAAGCTAAATATAATATAGAATTGGTACATGAAGAGTCCAGATGCATTAGAAGGAGATGAAAAGAGCTGTTGCCCAATGTTTCTATGCATGAAGATTCAGTCTATTTAAAAAAAAAAAAGAGAGCTGTTTCCTGTATGTATGCATATCAACAGGAATTGAGAGCACAGCACAAAAGATGGATAGGGAGGACAGACAGTCTTTAGAAAATGTGCTACTTGTAGCTAACAATATTGGCAAACTGTTGCCAGGAGTGCACATAACATTTCATGCAGATAATGTCTTGCAACGATGTAAATTGCTGGGAGTTGGCAACTCCAGAGATCAGGTTAAAGTTTTACTATTAACCGTTAACTTAGACACATGGTCTTCCCTACCAGACCATGTTAAAGAAGGAAGAGCAGATTACAATGAAACTGTAGATGAATTGCTAAAAATAATATGTCCCTTTGACCTAGGCTTAAAAGCAGCGTATAGAACAAAACAGGAAAATAATGAGAACCCACTTCTTTATGCAAAGAGGCTATGGTCAGCTTACTATGTAGGCAAACGGAGAAACGTACACAGAGAGGACCCAGAGTACAAAACCCTCCTAATAGCTAATGCCCATCCAAAATTTAAAATTAAATGTGGATTTTTTATAAATCCCCTTAAAGATTCATATCAATGCATCATGGACTGTATGCACAAATTTTTTCATGTAGCCAGAAGGTCTAATTCTGTGAAATCAAAGATTTATCACCAGAGTGCAAACAACAAAACCTGTTTAGCAAGTCACACTACAGGAGAATTTGCCACCTTTTCAAACAGAAAGAGGCACCATTACAATTACAATGCCTCCAAAGATAAGATCTATAGGCATAGCCCCCCAGGTACTAGTCAAAGGCAAATAGCCTCATGCTCCCCTTTGAACGTAAATTCCATGGAAAGTGATCTCAGATTACAGCACAGGAAATCAGTTCTGAAAGAGGTTATGTTAATTAGCACAATTACTTCTCTTGAAAATGAGATTGAACTACTGAAGTCACATATTCATAATTGGGAAAATACCAATAAAATAATGGAAACATCACAACATGTTCTTAAGGTAAAATATGAAGCATGCCATGCAGAGGTGGTACAGTGTAGGAAAGAACTGAAAGAAATAAAACAATCTTTTGATCAAATTGTTAAGGTCCCACAGAAAACCATCTGTTCCATTCAAACAGAAAATACTGGAGGGGGGGCCAACCTATCTATGCTATCTGCTAGGACTTCACCTTACTGGGAACAAACCTTAAATATAAGCAATTTAGAAAAAGCAAAAGAAATACCAGATCTAATGTGTCATTCAGATGTCTATGATCTGAGTCATTTGTTTTCACCAGATCCAAGGGTGAATGTCAGTGAACATATACCAATGTAAATATGTAAATGTAACAATGTGGCAGTGTTTGTTTTCTTTGTGTGAAAGAAAGGGAAAAGGGTAATAACTTTTGTCTAAGTTATATTTTCCAGGTGCAGGGAGCTCATGAAAAAGTATTTACATATTAATCAGGTGTATCAATATAGATGTATTTATACATAAATACATACACCTAAGGTAATGTATATTAGGCTAGGTATTCAAACATGGTTATTAGTAATACAGGTGTTTATCTTCCCCAAAGGATCAGAAGACTGCCATAAATATTCAAAGGTATAGGGTACAAGTAGTGTTTAGTACAGAAGCCTACTCTTGCTTCATTTTATATATTTTTTATTTATGTATTTGTTTTTGGTTGGTGTTCTTGGTTTTTGTTTGTTTTTTTTGTTTCCTTTCTCCTGTTTGCGTAAACACATAACAATTCATTTGCGATTTATCAAAGCTCTATCCAGGATGTATGGGTTCAATCTAAATGAATGTGTGTGTCTGAGTGATGGAATGCATGGGTATGAACTGTCCATGTGTAAAGAAAGATTTTTTTTTTTTTTTGTAGGGGCGTACATTGTTTTTATGGCCATCAATAAGTGTGATCACACTAATGCGCATGCTTTGTACTGTTTACGATTATTTTATTAATTTTTCCCATTTGTAATGAGCTCAATACTGGTACCAGTTTAAAATAATACTTTTTTTTTACAAGTTTATATGTATTCGCGAATAAATAACCTGTGCACAGATAAGAGATCTCCATCCCTATAGCTCTGAGAAACTGTAGGGATTTTGTTTTGATAATTTTTCCTTTCCTGTGGCTTAGAGTGAAGTTTCATTCACTCTGATACATGGAAAATACATAACAATGCATTGCTTTGCACCTTTGTGACATCTTATGGATTCAGTAGGTCTGGTGTTTTGTTTTTCCTTCCAAATTGACGCATGTGCTGTTAATATGTGTAAAGGTTTTATGTCTACAGGCTGTCTTCTTAAACTTTAAGTACTTACAAACACACCAGGTTTCCTATAACTTTTTGTTTGTCAGAGTACAGATATGTGGGTGTGTCTGTACATTTTTGACTGTACTTACTGTGGATGGACGCATTATCTCAGCTGGAAGTCTGTTCCAATCATCCACTACTAGTTTAGTCCATTATGAACCTCTCAGAGAGGTACAGTGAGGTGTTATTAATTTTTGAGTTTTGTATTTTAGGAGACATACACAGACAATGACAAATGATTGGACCCAGACTGGACAAAGTACTTTGAAACACAGAGGACCTTGAAACATAATTTTTATTTTTTTTTTGTTTTAAGGAGAAGCCTTGAATCCAATTAATTGCAGTCAGGCCCAACTAAATTCTAAAAAGAAAAACATTTAAACTTTTTTTTTAAAACAGAGATCCTGCTCTCTGTAATACAAGTTCTTGTGGCCTGATTGAATTGCAAATAGATTTGCAATCTAATTAATATGTTAATCACCACCGACAGAGGGTGTTGCCTTTTGAATAGCTACAATGTTTGAAGGCAGTTTCAATGTTTTTGGTTTTTTTTTTGACAGAATACAGATTAATTTTTTTTTAATTTGTTACATTTTTTTTTTCTCTTATTTTTATTCTTCTTTTTCTTAACGGTAATTTTTTTTCTTTACAAAAGAAAGAAAAAAACAAAGGGGGGAAGAACGATTTCTAATTTTTTTTTTTGAAATTTTTTTTAACGTTTACTATTTTTCTTTCTTTCCTATAGTACCTTTATTTATTTATTTATTTATTTTTTGTATGGTGATTCTTGAGTTTGGTGTCACTAGGGTGAAATAAATAAATAAAAAAAAAAAAAGAGGGGAGTAGGGGGGAACATTATATGGAGAACATTTAAAATGGTTAGAAATGTTGATATAGAATATTAAAGCTTCCCTATAGCATTTTGGGGATAGACCAAGTTCCAACAGTTTTTCTTCTCTCTTTCGACATTGGATAATTGTTTTATATAAATGTATGTCATGGTAGTTATTACCAACTATGACAGTAACACCTGGTTACACCTGGTCATGTGACTATTTTCGTTGTATATGTGACATACAATCCTCTCTACAGTTCTAATATTGGGCAGGCATCATATGTGGTCATTGATCAATTTTTTTTGTTTGTTGGTCAGTTTTCTTTTTCGTGCCATAACTAAGTTCAAAGAGCATTGCGTGAATATCATATAGATATACTGGGACTGGTGAGACTCATAGTGATTGGCAAATAGCAGGGAGTATAGTACAATTGTACTTAAGTGTAATTTAGTTTAATTGTTCCTGAAGCCACTAGTGACTGATGACATCACACTCATCCGTATTCCGAATTATGTTTGTCTGCGTAGGCGACACTGCCTAATCTGCACAGAGAACTCTTAAAGTGATGACCTCTTCTGTAGCCTGCTAAAGGCAGGACGGAGCTATATGCCCAAAGGTTTGGCACCAGCCAAGGTTGAACGGAACACAGTTCCAGTAAAAAGGAGTTAGTGGTGAGTTGCGATGGCAACAAAACTCCCCAGAACACGTGAAGGGTCATACACGCACACACAACGTGGTATTCCACAGAAGGTGGGGCAGAGGTACTTGCAGGCATATGACAATGGAGGAAGAAAGATGGGGGGATGAAAATCAGACACCTGGCTGAAGGGCGTAACCATTCAAATTGTTACACATGTCACTGGGAAAGGGGTCTCATTAGTATGTCGCAGTATATCTATGACAATTCTAATCAAAAGGTCCTTACGGCTTAGACTTACCAGACAAGCATTCAGTTGAATGCATATGTTTTAAATGTACTTGTGTTTTTATTTCTCTACCTTTGTCCACATTAATAAAGTATAATCTTAGAAAGCCAGGAAAAGCTGGTCCCCAGGCTATTATTGTATGCTGTATCCACTTGGAATCACCAGTGAAGGCCGTCCCAGAAGCAAGGGCAACATGACCAGATTCGCCTTATGGACTTTCGTACTGTTATTATCGGACTATTGTTATTTTTGGACTGTTGAGAACAAGGATCCTCATGTTTTTTTTTTTTGTTTTTGTTTTTTTTCCTTATTGTTTTGTTTTGGTGCCGTTTCTCATGATTTCTATTTTGGACTTATGACATCCAGAACAAGTGATGACTACCAATACTGGGATCCAGAAGTGTGAACTGTAGAGATGGAGAGTTTAAAAAGTTTTTTTTTTCTTCTCAAAGAGTTTTATTTCATTTCAGAGGGTAAAGCCAAAAGTGACAAATATTAAAGGAGATTGCACATAAACCATTATTCTAGGTGTGGCCGAGTCTCATATTCTCAACTGGCCACAAGGGGCCATCTGTTGCCTTATAAGTTTATGTGAAATATCCATTAATCGCTGTAAAATATTGTAATTAGAAATATATTTCAGTTAGAGGGAAATATATTTAAAATACTGAGTGTTGTGTTGGTGTTATTGTAATTAGTTCAACTTCAAAGGTTGGCCTTTTGTTCTTCCTGAGAACATCTTCCCTGGGTAGTAAACAATAGCCTTCTTTGACTCATCCAATCAGGCTGTGCCCAATATACATTTACTAGGTACAGTGACCAATTAGGGAGAATTATATTAGCCACACTACAGAAAGGAGGGGGGGGATATAATGCTTTGTGACCAAGCTTACTCACTCTTTGGTGTGGGAACAGACAGCAGTCACCATGGGCTGACCTGAAGTTAACAGGTAATCTAACATACTTGTATTTTATACTGTACTGTAAATATGGGTGTTGTGGGTAATTTGTAAATACCATGTAAGCCAGGAGACCTACACTGTACATTGTGTTGTAAATACTGTTGGGTGTGTACTTTGTATAGATTATGTAACCCTATTAATAAATGTGTATTGCGGAACGAACTACCTCTTTGTTGTAAGATCTCTCAGATCTAGATATGTATATGTCCATACTACTACAATGATTGAGGTGTATGCACAAAATACAGAACTAGTCAACAAGGGTGTCATTCAAAAAAATGGCGCCATATTACACCGCAACATGGACTGTGCATGGTGGTAAATCATGGTAAGATGTACGTTACTGCAAAGCTTAGGTGTGTTTACAGCCATAATGACAGATCCACTTTAAAGTAAACTTGTCATAGAAGAAACAGCACTGCTAAATTTCCTAAAATTGTTATCTGCCTGGCTGTCTCAGACTCCAACAGGTTCAGATTCACAGATCTGTGCATGCAGTATGTATAGTGAGAGCACCCGATCTGCATACTGGTTCCACAAAAGTGACTTGAAAAGTGTTGATGCTAGCATGACAGCCAGGCATCAGACATTTTCAGAAGAGATCATCAGTGGTAGCTTCATGTTTGTCTGATGACAGGTTTTCTTTAGCCAGCAGGAACCTGTGCATTATGCTTCACTTTCATGGCCGCTCCACTGGGTGCACATACTCCTGCCCTTCACTCTCCATCTGCTCTCTTTGACCACATGCAGTAGAAAGATTCATTCTTTGTATGTTTCCACATGGAACTTACACAAAGCTGCAGAATCTCTTCTAGCCCCCGTGACAGCATTGGGCGTCTGAGTTGCCAATCAGCAAGCTCTAGTGCTGTCACATGAGAGGGAGGGGAATGAATCACATACACTTTCATGCCTGGGAGTACCAGGTAATGTTCTGGGTGCCAATGAATAGCAGGGAAAAGGTAAGTATGTGCTGTTGGTGGGGACGCCATTAAAGGAAACATGGACACAACACAGGCCTATTTTAACTGTTTAAATACATTGTCTACTGTACAACCACTATTCTCCTTCCCACTGCACCCCAGCATCACAGCTTGTTCTTAGTCTATACCTGCACATGCATGCACAGAGCTCCGAATGCTGCCAAGAAGGAGAGCTGAGCCACATAGACAAACACCCGAGGTCCGTAGAATCCATAACTGTCCTTTTTCCGCACATCCCATAACCCCAGAGTGCTGCAGAGTTCCATGTTAGAGGAAATATATTTGAATGTTGCACAGATTCCAAGAAATATGACTGGGGCGGCCAAGAAGAAGTTGGGCAACTGCCGTAGCTGGAAGTAGCGGAAGAGTCCAACACCCCAGTATTCACTTTGAATATGGGAATACACCAGTGGAAAATGGTATGAGCACCAGGCAGGAATTGGCTCTCCACGCACTCGGTATCCCTTGTCTTTTGCTAGTTGTATGAGTTCTTCAGGTAGGTGACCTTCTCCATAGGACGGGAAGCAAAATCTATAATAAGAGTAACCTTGGAAAACAGCAAAGGGTAGAATCATTAACAAAATTCCACACAGTCTTTTCATCAATGGCCTACAACAACCGCTCTGCTGTAAAAATACTTTCATTCCAGAGTGTATCAGGAAGCCAGCATTCACCAGTCCATTGGAACGGGCCGCTGTGGCTAGCGAGAGAAGCACACTGCCAGCTAGCAATCGATTCTTTTGCAAATGCCACAAACCACTAAACGTGGCCAGGGCAAACAGGCTCTCTGAATAGGCAACAGTCATGAAGATTGATATAGGACTCATACAAAATAAAAGTGCAGCCAGGAAGGCCGTACGTCGAGACTGAAGAGTCACACATCCCAGAAGGTACAAAGAAACCGCAGCCAGGGTTGAGCAAGCACAGTTTAGGAGAGCAGAGGAAAGCAGCAACCGACTCCTCAGGGTTAGAACCCCTGCCAGGGGCAGAAGAGGCCCTTGTGCCAGCCCTGTGATAACCATTGGGAGCAGTGGGAAGAAAGCCATGTTGTGTTCATATACATAGCCATGTTCCGCTATGAACAGAAAGTGTTCTGCATCCCAGCGTCCCAAACCTCTCAGAAGGAGCTCTGCTATGTGGTCACCAAGAGAACTTGGAGGTGGTCGTGGTGGAGAAAAGGCGTCAGCGGTGTGGTCTGGTATCAGGAGATTGAACAAAACCTAGAAGAATAACAAAAACACCATTGGAATTTAAAAAAACTTTTTTTTTGTTTTAGATAGATTGTAAAAGGGCTAGAACATCTGTCAGCATTTTATTGCTCCATCAGGGAGGTTTCCTCTTACTTCCTGTCCAGGTAACACGAAGAGAGGAGAAATCTCCTTTAAAAAAATAACATGCCTTTATTAAATATAATCTCCTTACCTGCATTATCAATGTGAGCCCACGACACGACAAAGAGAAGCGTATGATCTCATGCACAAACGGGTCACGGCTCCCCCTCATTTCCGGATGGCTACTACAAAGTGTATATCTGGTGGGACAGAGAAAATATAACTTGAATGATGGAGAAATACAGATCAAGCCAATGCATTCGGAGTCATCAAGACAAAAGAGTTATGTCTGTGTACTTAAAGCTGAAAACTTTATTTTAATGTAGACGGACTGGGGCAGCATTAGAACCCCAGTCAGGTCTTTATTTCTGTTGGAGGGATCCATCTTCTTGACAGGAAGTGAGAGGAAACTCCCCAACAGGATGCTTTGGCTGGAGTTCCGCTTTATTACATTATATACACCAACCGCCACATGAGGATGCTGCCTCCAAACAGCAGGGAATCCTGGAGCAGATCCAATGTCAGTTTTTTACGTCTGTGCCCACTCAATTTTTGTCTGCATTTACACAGCAGACACAGACGGACCCGTGATGGCTCTATGACCCGCTGGATGTAAATGGACTTGTGTCTATTTAAATCAGGCTATCCGATCCATTATGTTTGGGTACAAAAAACGGAAAAGGAAACAGTCCTTTTCAGTTTCTTTTTCTAGATCTGGAAGTAAACAGACACAGGTCCATTTAGAATTGACTGTCCTTAGCGCTGCATGGAGCTTCCCATTAGATCCACCTGAAAAATGGACATGTGGACCTGATTGGAATGCCGTGTGAAAGGGCCCTAAAGAGAGAGGTGGGCTTGCAGTGGATGACAAGCTGGGAGTTGTAGTTCTACAGACCCGGCAGTGAATCTAGTTGGGACGTGGAGTAAGGCTCCATTCACACTAGCGCGTTTTTTGATGCATTTTGCAGAAATGCACGGGAATTTTTTAACATGGGTTCCTATGGAACATGTTCACATCAATGCTTTTTTGTTTCTCTGCATTTTTGGAAAGGGTCAGGGACTTTTTTTCATGCAAAATGCAGCGTTTTGCATGTAATAGAATTCAATGGACAAGCATCAAAAACGCAAGTGCACCGTTTTTGCAGCGTTTTTGGTGCGTTTTTGATGCGTTTTTGCCTTTTTTTTTTTTTTTTTAATTTTTTTTAAGACTGTAAAAAAAAAACTGTAAAAAAAAAAAAAAAAAAAAAAAAACGCAAAACGCAAATCGCGGCAAAAACGCCGCAAAAACGCTGCTCAAAAACGTGGCAAGCATGAAAAAAAAACCTCCAAAAACGCTCAAAAGCAACATGCATAGGTGTGAATCGAGCCTTATACAGGGCTGGGACTGTGATGCTAACTTGGAATACTGGGAGTTGTAGTTCCATATAGACAACAGGAATGTGATTTTTTTTTATTCATACAAAGACAGCAGGGACAATGGAAAATCATGCTGGGGCAGAAAAAAAAGATATGTCAGTGTGCAATGCTGGGATGTGCTGTTCTACACAGACAATGGTGACCTCAGACACAGAAGCTGTGTCAGGATTCAGGAATTAAAGGGATGGTCAGCCATGATGCCTGAACACGTGCTATTTGCTGAAATCAGCCAGACATGTACGTACCCGGCCAGGAGCTGCAGCAATAATACACCATCCACACAAGGAAATACATTAAAGTAGTTGAACCTGATCCTTCCTGTTTACATTCGATAGACAGCTGTAATCCTGCCTCCATGGTGTTGTCACGAGGTCACATGACCAGACCAGTCTGTGTGTAACCCTTCCATCTCCAGGTAGAAGCCTGCAGGCATTTGCACAGCGATGGTATACTTATCCTGCATTGAGAAAGCAGACATTTTTAAAGTAAGTATATCTTCCTATTTGTGCCCTTACCACCCGCTTAGTGCCCCTTGTCACCAAAACAGAAAGTGATGGGAAACCAAACATTTCACAGTTGCCATCAGAACAGGAGTTTGTGGAAAGTCTTATTTTAAGCTGGATTCACACCTATGCAGTTTCAGTGCTTTTTGCAGATTTGCACTACAGTCCATTTAACATGGTTTCCTATGGAACACGTTCTGTAGTGCAAATCTGCAAAATGCAAAAAGCACTAAAACTGCATAGGTGTGAATCCAGCCTTAGGCTCTATTCACATTAATGTGTTTTTTGATGCATTTTGCAGAAATGCAGGGAAAATTTTTAACATGGGTTCCTATGGAACATATTCACATCAATGCATTTTTGTACCTCTGCGTTTTTGGAAAGGGTCGGGAACTTTTTTTCACGCAAAATGCAGCATTTTGTAATTGTCTTCAATGGACCCGCATCCAAAACGCAAGTACCGCGTTTTTACTGCGATTTTTGCCGTGATTTGCATTTTTTATTTATTTTTTTTTACACTGTATATAGCTGGTTACTACGGAGGGGGCCGGGAAGCCAGCCGCTGCATCCTTAACAACCGATGAGTCATCAGCTGTCAGCGGGCTTGCCTGCTGAATGTAAAAAAAAAAAAGAATTGCCGGCTAAAAAAAAAATTGTGAAAAAAAAAACAGCATGGGGTTCCTCCCCCAGGTCCATACCAGGCCCTTGGGTCTAGTATGGATTCAGAGGGAAACCCCCCACGCCAAAATTTTTTTTAAAAATGGCGTGGGGTCCCCCCAAAATCCATACCAGACCCTTATCCAAACATGCAGCCCGGCAGGCCAGGAAAGGGAAGGGGACGAGGGAGCGCCCACCCCCCCCTTCTGAACTATACCAGGCTGCATGCCCTCAACATGGGGGGATGGTGCTTTGGGGCAGGGGGGTTCTGCGCCTTCCACCCCAAAGCACCTTGCCCCCATGTTGATGGGGACAAGGGCCTCTTCTCGACAATCCTTGCCCGGTGGTTGTCGGGGTCTGCGGGCGGGGGGGCTTATCGGAATCTGGAAGCCCCCTTTAACAAGGGGGCCCCCCAGATCGCGACCTCCCCCCCTATGTGAATGAGTATGGGGTACATTGTACCCCTACCCATTCACCAAACAAAAAGTAGTGTAGTGTTAAAAAATACAGTAGACAGTTATTGACAAGCCTTTTATTAAAAATATCTTCTTCTTTCCTGCTTCTTCCTCCGGTCTTCCTCCATCTTCTCCCGCATCTTCCTCCTCTGGTCTTCTCCTTCTCCTGCTGCTTCTTCTTTCGCTCTTCTTATTTCTTCTGTCTTCTTTGTCCGGTGTTCTTCTTCCTCTGCCACTGTTCCCGCCGACGACCCTCCTCCGATGCTGTGTTCCGCTGATCTGTCCGCGCCAATGTCAAGCATTTCCTAGATAATGATGGGGGTTTGGCCATTGGATTACATCATCTGGGTGCGCCGCCCCTTTGTGACGTCACCACCCTAGGCATGATGGGTCTGTGACGTCACAATGAGGTGGGGCCTAATCCGCCTAGGCCCTAAGTGCCGGTTCACACTGATGCGAGTTCATAACGAATGCGATGCGTCAAAAGCCTCTTTCATGTTGTTAACCATATTGCATTTGTTTACGTTATGTAAAAGTTTTTTGGTCCTACCAACTTTTCAGGTCAGCATGGATTATGCAGTGGGATACTTGTACTAATGTTGGATGAAAAGAGAGAGTGAGGTGGAGGTTGAGGTGAGAGGGTCATAGGAAGTGAGAGGGTCATAGGAAGTGAGAGGGTCATAGGAAGTGAGAGGGCCAGAGGAAGTGAGAGGGCCAGAGGAAGTGAGAGGGCCAGAGGAAGTGAGAGGGTCAGAGGAAGTGAGAGGGTCAGAGGAAGTGATAGGGTCAGAGGAAGTGAGAGGGTCAGAGGAAGTGAGAGGGTCATACTTGAAAGCAGAGATCAAGTGAGGGGGAGAAAGAATGAAGGGTGAGAGAAAGGGAAGTAGGAGACAGAGTATTATCTCTTGGTTATGTGGTTCTTTACAATGTTTGAAGTTTGAAGTATGATTTTCCAAAAAATGTTAAAAAGTATGTAATTACATGAAGATTACAAATTAAAAAAATAATTTTTTTTTTTTGGAAGAGAACAATGGTGTGATCTCTGTCTGCATTGCTTCTATTGCTTACTATGGCGCAAATCATCCATCTCATGTACCATGACCGTTACAGATTACCTCCTGAAACCTATAAACCCAATTATAAGTATATTGCTTATCACTGTGTATTTGTCTATTGAAGCACTGATTGGAGACGTCAGGGTTAGGCTACATTGTACACACTCTTTATATTTATTCATCCCACTGACCACCAATGTAAGGGCATGCATCCCACTGACCACCAACCCCACTGACCACCAACCCCACTGTCCACTGACCACCAACCCCACTGTCCACCAACGCCACTGACCACCAATGTTGTGGAATGATATTGCATGCTCTGTATGTTGACACAGAAAGTGCCAAAAATAGATGGACACACTGTCGAACAATAAAACTTTATTACAGAAAAAAGTACAGATAGTACACGATGCAGCATTGACAAAAAAAAAAATGATTGGTCTTTATTAAATGGAATCAAGCTGCCATGATACTTGACCGGCAGGACTCATAAAGAAGTCAGTATATTGCTCACGGATACTGGCCCCCCTGTAATTGCCCCTTGTATGTGTCCAATCTGCGCCTTCCATCTCATCCATTAAAGAGTCCTCGAAAAGGTATCCATCTCTTTCGCGAACAAAATTGTGGAGTGTATAGGCAGCTTTTACGGCAATTATGGCGTTTTCCATGTTTAAACTTATTGGCGTGTGGAGAAAACGCCATTTGTTTGCCAGGATTCCGAAAGTACACTCCACAACTCTGCGTGCTCTTGTTAGCCGATAATTAAAGACCCTTTTCTCCACAGACAGTGACCGGTTAGCATATGGCCTGAGCATTTTTTCTGAGAGAGCGAAAGCCTCATCACCGACAAATATTAAAGGGAGAGAGGGTTCTGAAGTTCCAGGGAGTGGTCGTTCGTTTGGGAGGTCTAGTGCGTTCTCCCGAATCATTCTTCCAAAAGTAGAGTGGGAAAAAATGCTGGAGTCAGAACTGCTCCCATAAGAACCAATGTCGATGTAGGTGAACGAGTAGTTTGCATCAGCCACTGCCAGCAGAACAAAAGAGAAATATTTTTTATAATTAAAAAATTTTGACCCACTACCGACTGGCCTCACAATTCTGATGTGCTTGCCGTCTATGGCACCAACACAGTTAGGGAAATTGCAGCGCTCCCAAAACAACTCAGCTTTGGTGTTCCATTCCTCTTTGTTTGGTTTTCTCATGACCACATCTCTTAGGACCTCCCAGATGGCGATACAGGTGTTACGCACAATTGTGCTCACCATAGATTTTCCTAATTTGTACTCGTAGTGTAAGCTGGCAAATGAATTTCCAGTTGCTAGGTACCTGACAAAAAATATCAAATAAATTAGTTATGTTTTTTTATTACAGAAGGACTCATACGCACTAGGTGGAGGAGCCTCAAAGACACACTTCAGAGAGTCAGAGGAAGTGAGAGGGTCAGAGGAAGTGAGAGGGTCAGAGGAAGTGAGAGGGTCAGAGGAAGTAAGAGATTCAGAGGAAGTAAGAAAGTTACAGTGAGTCAGAGGAGAGAGTCAGGGGAAGTTATAGAGTCAGAGGAGGTCAGAGAGTCAGAGGGAGTTAGAGAGTCAAGGGAAGTAAGGGAGTCAGATTGAGTTAGAGTCAGGGGACGTTAGAAAGTTAGAGAGTCAGAGGAGGTCAGAGAGTCAGAGGGAGCTGGATTGTTTCCAGAATATTTCATGCCAAGTATGTAATCCAAAAAATTTACATATGAAGTTTTTTAAAATAAAAAAAAATACTTTTTTTGGAAAACAATTTTGTTGTCATATCTGTCTGCATTCTTAGCATTCCTTACTATAGCTTACTATGGTGCATAGTATAAAATTTCACACACAAAGTATATCTATATTTTACCTTAATGTAACAAGCAACCTTTCCGCTGGCTCTACACTATTCCGAAAGGTGGTGTTCTGATACTCCAAACGTGTACCAAGCAGACGAAGCAATTCATTAAAACTAAGGAATAAAACCACAAATTCAATGTAAGTGACAGGCTAAAGCCCATACACAAAATCAAATAAAATGGTGATAGGAAACAGTTCTAGTAAAAGGAGAAAAGCGATCAAAAGTTGGATTGGTGGTCAGTGGCGTTGGTGGTCAGTGGCATTGGTGGTCAGTGGGATTGGTGGTCAGTGGGATTGGTGGTCAGTGGGATTGGTGGTCAGTGGGGTTGGTGGACAGTGGGGTTGGTGGACAGTGGGGTTGGTGGACAGTGGGGTTGGTGGTCAGTGGCGTTGGTGGTCAGTGGGATTGGTGGTCAGTAGGATGCATGTCAGTGATAGATAAGGAGGGAGGAAGGGTACAGGTACTAACCTATTTACTGACATCCGGGAATAGTTGAAGAACTTCTCCTTATGCTGCCTGAGATCATTGTAGAGGATCCTGAACTGGCCTCTCTCTTCCTTATTTTGAATAATTGGATGGACCCAATATCTTCTTGTACTCATCAGTCTCTTCCTCATCCTCCTCCTCCTCCTCCTGGCTTTGTCCATCAGGACTGCAGCAGTAGCAGTAACAACTGCTGCTATGATCAACGGCATTTGATGAAACATAATCATCAAAAATCAAAATCCTCACTTACTACTCACAGACAAACCACGCTCCTCAACGACAATACTCCCCCACAAAGGAAAACAAGGAAGAGCACAGGAAGTTAACACCCATTTTTTTCTTGCCTTTTCGATTGGCCTGAGCACAAATCGCATCTGTGCCTAATTTACATGAAAAGCGCATACAATTCACATTGAATTCGCAATACAATCGCGCTGGTAATAATCAAACACGCAATGAAAAAATTTGCATCTAAATCGCATCGCACAAGTGTGAACTGGCACTAAATGACAGATTTTTGGTAAAGGTGAACTAACACTTTAAGAGATCATGTTCTGGTGACAACAAGCAAGGTGTTGGTCTCCCCTAACTTTTTTTTTTTTAACAAAACAGAAGTGCTTTATTGTTATCACAATAGGATAATATCAAACATACATAATGACATGGTATAATGCTTGATGTATCATACAATATTTGAAACAAAGAAACTGTACATTTGCAAGAAAAGCCTATATTTATGCTCAAGGTACGTGAAAACTCTGTGACTGGGCAATGTGGAGCAGTCTCTCTGTGCTGACAATGTGAAGCTGTCTCTCTGTGGCCGGGCAATGTGGAGCAGTCTCTCTGTGGCCGGGCAATATGGAGCAGTCTCTCTGTGCTGACAATGTGAAGCAGTCTCTCTGTGGCCGGGAAATGTGGAGCAGTCTCTCTGTGGCCAGGCAATGTGGAACAATCTCTCTCTGACTCTGTGACCAGGCAATGTGGAGCAGTCTCTGTCTCTGTCTCTATGGCCTAGCAATGTGGAGCAGTCTCTGTCTCTATGGCTGGGCAATGTGGAGCAGTCTCTCTGTGGCCAGGCAATGTTAATCAGTCTCTGTTGGAAAAACTGTGTTTTTTTTTTGAGGTCCTTGCCCCATATAGGGAGATTTATCCTCCATTTGTCTTGCTTACTGTTATTACCAAAAGTAAAGAGAATCCAGCACAGGAACAAAGGTGAAACTTTAGAATTATGGACATAAATTCTACTGATCCTGCTGACTACAAGGGATTTCCCCTCAGTTTTTGTGGTGACTAGGGATGAGCCGAACACCCCCGGTTTGGTTCGCACCAGAACCTGCGAATGGACCGAAAGTTTGCGTGAACTTTAGAACCCCATTAAAGTCTATTGGACTCGAACGTTCGAAAACAAAAGTGCTAATTTTAAAGGCTAATATGAAAGTTATTGTCCTAAAAAGGGTTTGGGGACCCGGGTCCTGCCCCAGGGGATATGTATCAATGCAAAAAAAAGTTTTAAAAACGGACGTTTTTTCGGGAGCAGTGATTTTAATGATGCTTAAAGTAAAAAAAAAAAAGTGAAATATTCCTTTAAATATCTACCTGGGGGGGTGTCTATAGTATGCCTGTAAAGTGGCGCGTATTTCCCGTGCTTAGAACAGTCCCTGCACAAAATTGACATTTTTAAAGGAATAAAAGTCATTTAAAACTGCTTGCGGCTTTAATGTAATGTCCGGTCCCAGCAATATGGATGAAAATCAGTGAGACAAACGGCATGGGTACCCCCCCAGTCCATTACCAGGCCCTTTGGGTCTTGTATGGATATTAAGGGGAACCCCGCACCCAAATTAAAAAAAGGAAAGGCGTGGGGCCCCCAGGCCCTATATACTCTGAACAGCCGTATACAGGCGGTGCAAACAAGACAGGGACTGTAGGTTTGTTGTTAAGTAGAATCTGTTTGCAATTTTGAACTGGTACATTTTTAAAGTGTAGCTCCAGCCAAAAAATCTATTTTTAAGCTTTTTGGAAAACATAGGGAAGGGTTATCACCCCTGTAACATTTGTTTTGCTGTCTGTGCACCTCTTCAGAAGATTTCACCTCACTTTCTGTCCCAATTGAAAAATGTTTTTTGAAAATTTGGGGTTTTTAGTGAAACAAGGATTGGTGATAAAGCATCAGTGAAAAGGAGACACGTTTTTCCCATATTAACTCTTACAGGAGAGAATTTCCCTTCCTAGGGGTAGATTTCATCTCACTTCCTGTTGTCTCCTTCCGTTTGCAAGTAGGAGTCATTTGTAAGTTGGATGTTTGAAAGTAGGGGCCTGCCCTATATACTCTGCAGAAATTGGGGCCTTAGGTGTTGGTGCTGCCACAACACTGTAAGCCCTCACAGTTACTCTTGGTGGGCGCAGGAACGGGCCGTGCTGTGAAATATTAGATCAAGAATTGTAATTACATGCCATTGTTGAAGAGTGGTAGAAAAACTGGGCCTTTGGTGGTGGTGGTGCCACAACACTGTAAATCCTCACAGTTACTCTTGGTGGGCGCTGGAATGGGCCCTGCTGTGAAATATTATATCAAGAATTGTAATTGCATGTACCTGTTGAACAGGGGCAGAAAAATTGGGCCTTAGGTACTGGTGCCACAACACTGCAACCCCTCACAGATGCTATAGTTGGAGCGCAGGAATGAGCCCTGCTGCAAAGTATTGCCTCAAAAATTGTAATTATACGCCCCTGTTAAACAGGGGCTGAAAAATTGGGCCTTGGGCACTGGTGCTGGTGCCACAACACTGCAACCCCTCACAGATACTTTAGTTGGAGAGCAGGAATGAGCCCTGCTGCAAAGTATTGCATCAAAAATTGTAATTACACGCCCCTGTTAAACAGGGGCAGAAAAAATGGGCCTTAGCCACTGCTGCCACAACATTGCAACCCCTCACAGATGCTATAGTTGGAGTGCAGGAATGAGCCCTGCTGCAAAGTATTGCATCAAAAATTTTAATTACACGCCCCTATTAAACAGGGGCAGAAAAATTGGGCCTTGGCCACTGGTGGTGGTGCCCAGAACCAAAAATGTTCTTACAAGCTATCAGCATGAAAATTGAGGAGGAAGAGGATTGTGACTCAGCATAACAGGATAGTCACTCAGCATAGGCAGCCTTGAAGGGATCTCACATTAAAAAAAAATCAATCGGTTACATCAGCATCAGGTGCTTGGTAGCTGGTGATCCAAGACTGATTAATTTTTATGAAGGTCAGCCGATCGACCGATTCGGTGGACAGGCGCACCCTGTGATTTGTTACAAAGCCTCCAGCAGCATTGAATGTGCGTTCAGAAAGAACGCTAGATGCAGGACAGGCCAGTAGCTCAATTGCATACTGTGCAAGCTCTGGCCAGTGATCCATCCTCAAGACCCAGTAACCCAGAGGATTTTCGGTGGGAAAGGTGTCCAAGTCTGATCTTGCCCCTAGGTAATCCTGCACCATGTGAATCAGACGCTGGCGATGGTTGCTGGAACCGATCAGACCTTGGGGCTGCGGACTAAAAAATTGAACGCATCGGTCAGATGGCCACCTTCTCCACCGCTCTTTCTGTGACTGACTGAAGCCTCAGCAACACGTTGTCCACGAGGACCAGGAAATTGTAACCTCCCAGGCTCTGGAAACAGGTTGCACAAACCTTTCTGCAAGGCCTCCCGAAGATGTTTCATCCTCTGCTCCCTCTGCGAAGGCAAGATAAGGTCCGCAACCTTACCCTTGTAAGGTCGATCAAGGAGGGTTGCCAGCCAGTAATCATCCCTCCCCTTGATACCACGAATACGAGGATCCTTCCGCAGTCTTTGCAGGATCAGGGAGGCCATGCAGCGTAGGTTTGCTGAGGCATTCGGTCCAGAGTCCTCTGGGTCATTAAGGATGACTTGATCTGCAGCCACCTCCTCCCAGCCACGTACAAGTCCATGGGTTTCTTCAGACTGTAAATGATCCCTTGAAGACTGCTGCTGATGCTGAGTGCCAGGCTCCACCTCCATGCTGACACAATCCTCCTCCTCTTCTTGTGTGATCGGCGGGCACGCAGGAACACTGTCTGGATAAAGGGGGCCTTGAGAGGTAAGGAAGTCCTCCTCTTCCTCCCTCTGTTCTGCCTCAAGTGCCCTGTCCATTATTCCATGCAGCGTGTGCTCCAACAGGTGGACAAGAGGGACAGTGTCACTGATGCATGTACTGTCACTGCTCACCATCCTCGTGGCCTCCTCAAATGGTGACAGGACAGTGCATGCATCCCTGATCATAGCCCACTGGCGTGGGGAAAAAAAAAAAACAAGGTCCCCTGACCCTGTCCTGGTGCCATAGTCGCATAGGTACTAACTGATAGCCGAGCACTGGCATTATATGACCTGCGGAAATGCACACAGACTTTCCTGGCCTGCCTCAGGACATCCTGTAAGCCCGGGTACCTGCCCAAGAACCGCTGCACCACCAAGTTAAGGACGTGAGCCAAACAGGATACATGGGTCAGTTGTCCCTGTCGGAGGGCGGAGAGGAGGTTGGTGACATTGTCGCAAACCACCATACCTGGCTTAAGCTGGCGTGGCGTCAACCACCTCTGAACCTGCCCCTGCAGAGCTGACAGAAACTCTGGCCCAGTGTGGCTCCTGTCCCCCAAGCACACCAGCTCAAGCACCGCATGGCATCTTTTTGCCTGCATGCTTGCATAGCCCCTTGAACGCCTACGGAGCACCGCTGGTTCTGAGGACAAATCAGCACAGGAAGAGGCCATGGAGGAAGAAAAAGAGGAGGGGGTGGAGGAGAGAGGTGTGGCAGAATCACCACTAGTAGAATTTTGGAGGCGTGGTGGCGGAACAACCTCCAACACTACTGCACCCTGTCCTGCATCCTTCCCAGCTGCCAGAAGAGTCACCCAGTGCACGGTGAAAGATAGGTAACGTTCCTGTCCATGCCTGCTGGACCATGAGTCAGCGGTAATATGCACCTTACCGCTGACCTGGTCAAGCATGTGGTGCCCATGCGGGTGATGTTTTGGCCTTGCGAGATACGCTTGAGACATATGTTGCAAATAGCAGCGGTGGGATCTGATGCACTCGTCTCAAAAAAGGCCCACACCAAAGAACCTTTGGAATAACGCGCAGAGACAGCAGCGCCCTGCACATGCGGAGCTCTGCGATGTGATGCAGTCGGTGTGCTGCCCTTAAGCTGGCCCGTGGAGGGCATCCTGCCTCGTTGGAGATGTGCCTCCTCCTCCTCCTCTCTCCTATTAGGCACCCACGTGGAGTCAGTGACCTCATCATCTCCTCCCTCCTCATCACTGGAGCAAACCTGGCAGTATGCTGCAGCTGGGGGAACATGACTGCCAGATTGCTGTCCTTCTTGGGCACCCCCTCCCTCTGGGATCACGTTACTGCCTTCCTCTAGCTGGGTACCATCATCGGAGCCTTCAAAACGCTGGGCATCCTCCTGGAGCATGTACTCAACACTCTGGTCAAACAGTTCGGGGGACTCCTCAGGAGGACATGGTGGGGCTAGGGAAGGAGTGACTGATGCCATTGAGCCGAGGGAAGAGGCCGCGTTGGCAGCTGCTTTGCCAGACAAAGTACCCTGAGCCTGGGTGAGAGAGGATGAGGAGGATGGGGACGGCTTGGTCATCCACTCTACCAAGTCTTCCGCATGTTGCGGCTCAACACGGCCAGCTGCCGAAAAAAAGGACAAGCGTGTCCCACGGCCACATGCTGATGAGGATGCACCGTCTCCACGACCAGCACTGTTGCCTCTAGACACAGAGCCTGCTTGCCCTCTTTTATTGGCTTGTGACTGTCTGCCTCTCCTTGTTGGCCTTCCAGACACACTAATGGCCTGCAGTGAGATGTAGCTGCACAAAGCTGGGATGTATATAATTACTAATACTGCAGCTAGCAGAATCAACTGCCTGCCTGTAGTATTATTAGTATGAGAACACCAGCAATTGTCTTCAGGTAGCTTTAGGTGCACACTGTGCGGAGGACACAGTACACTAACTGTAAATACTGCAGCTGCCTGCCTGTGGTATTAATAGGATCAGAAGAACACCACCAATTTTCTTCAGGTAGCTTTAGGTGCACACTGTGCAGAGGACACAGTGCATTAACCTTAAAGCAGGGGTCCACCCACACAGTAAAAAAAATATTAAAGCCAGCAGCTACAAATACTGCAGCTGCTGACTTTTAATACATGGCCACTTACCTGTCCCAGGGTCCAGCGATGTCGGAGGGTTCCGAAAAGCGGAAGTTCCATTTTTGTGTGGAACTCCGCTTTAAATACTGCAGCTGCCTGCCTGTGGTATTAATAGGATCAGAACAACAGCAATTGTCTTCAGGTAGCTTTAGGTGCACACTGTGCAGGGGACACAGTACACTAACTGTAAATACTGCAGCTGCCTGCCTGCGGTACTGATAAGATCAGAAGAACACCACCAATTTTCTTCAGGTAGCTTTAGGTGCACACTGTGCAGAGGACACAGTACACTAATTGTAAATAATGTAGCTGTTAAGTACCTGGTAGTAGAGCCTGACTCGGGGAGGACTCTCCTGCAGGCTCAGTCATGGCTGCTTCGTACTGTTAAGTACCTGGTAGTAGAGCCTGACTTGTAGGAGAAGACCTCTCATACAACGCTGGTTCAGGAGCCACTGGAGTGGGGACAGTGGACTCGTGAGCACAGTGGGGTAGGAGTGCCTGTAGAGGTAGAAGTCTCTGATGCTGGAGCAGAGTAGAGATCCCTCCAGGGATGGCTGGACTGCAGGTAAGGTGGAGACCAGAGGGCAGCAGGCAGCAGCACTGAAGATGCAGGTGCAGAGGTCACTGGAGCTGAAGGTACAACAGCACAGATGCAATGGCAGGCAAAAGCAAGGTCAGACAGTCCGGATCAGCAGGCAGACAAGACGGGTAATAACGGCAGGCAGAGTCGGTAGGCAGGCAGAGGTCGGCAACGGTATTGGAAGAAACAGCAGCAGAGTCAGGCAGGCCGGGTCGGATTGGAGAAGGAGGGATGGTCAAACAAGCCGGGTCAATATGGTAATCAAATAATCAGATGCAGGTTAACAGGTTCACAGAGCTGAGACGAAGCAGCAGCGCACCCCTGCAGCAGGAGGACTCTTATGCGCTCCTTTGCGCCAAAACGGTGCAAACGCGTGCGTGCCCGCACGCGTGCACACACGCACGCCCGAGCGCCGCGTTGACGCGCGGTAACAGCTGGAGATTGCTGCATTGTCTGGGCAGGGGCGCGCCGGCGCATAGGCGTATGCAAATGTCCCGGTCTGGTGCTGACAGATCCCTGACATTGCCCCCCTCCAAAGGGCAGCCTCCGGATGCCCACACGCCTCCTTTTCTCAGGGTGGGCAGAGAAATAAGCGCGCACTAATCGCCTGGCGTGGACATTGCTGTCTGGTTCCCATGAGTTACTCTCTGGACCGTAACCTTTCCATTTAATCAGAAATTGATTTTGACCTTGTCTTCTTCTACAGTCAAGAATAGCCTCAACTTCAAATTTCTCACTTCCATCTACTAAGATAGGTTCAGGAGGTCTAGTTCCTCTATCAGGGAAGGGATCAGGTATAGCAGGTTTAAGCAGAGACACATGAAATACCGGGTGAATCTTGAGAGAATCAGGCAAAGTCAGTTCATAAGATACTTCATTAATTCTCCTCTTAACTGGAAAGGGTCCCATAAACCTAGGTGCCAACTTCTTCGATGGACATGCTAACTTGATATTACTGGTAGAAAGCCATACCTGGTCACCAAGCTGCAGATTCAACTCCCCTCTTCTTCTTCGATCGAAGACTCTCTTGCTGTCCGCCTGGGCCTTGGACACTGCCTCCTGCAACATCTGATTGTTATGGCTGAGGAAGTCCACTGTATTCTGTACTGCCGGAACTGAAGATTCTGGAAGGAAATCAGGTAGAAAGGTTAAATGAAAGCCATAATTGGCGAAAAAAGGAGATTGACCAGTGGCTGAATGGTTAGCATTGTTGTATGCGAATTCTGCTAAGGGCACAGCAGGGACACCCAATCATCCTGTGTAAAGGATGTAAAGCATCTGATGTACTGTTCAAGGGTCTGATTGGTCCTGTCTGCCCATTAGTTTGAGGATGATAGGCCGAGGACAAAGGCCAGTTCAATTTTTAGGATTTCACACAGGGCTCTCCAAAAACGTGAGGTGAATTGCACCCCTCTGTCAGAAACTATATTTGCCGGAACTCCATATAGTCTGATGATTTCCTTGATAAATATGCAGGCAGTTTCGATAGCAGATGGAGTTCCCCTTAAGGGAAGGAAGTGGGCCATCTTGGTTAGACGGTCTACCAATACGAAGATGGCTGAACATCCCTCAGAACATGGAAGCTCTACAATAAAATCCATGGAAATCATTTTCCAGGGTCTATCGGGTACAGGCAAAGGTTTTAACAGACCTCAAGCTCGATTCCTACACGTCTTGTTCTGGATACAGATAGGGCAGGAGCTGACGTATTTTTCACAAAAGTCTTTCAGATTGGGCCACCAGAATGTGCGCTGCACAAGTTCCAGGGTTTTGTGGACTCCAAAGTGACCTGCCAGTGGATGATCATGAAGAAGCGTCAAGACCTTAACCCGAACCTCCTCAGGAACAAAAAATTTGGCTCCCCTTCCAGAACAATCCATCTCTGGTCGTCAGAGTAGTCCCTGTAGGCCTAGATGAATCAGAGGATGCTTCTTTAATCTGGGAGAGTAGGTCTGTTTGCAGGAGTAGAAAATTGTTTGCGGGCAAGATGGTGTCAGGAGTGGATAAGTCCTTTGGATTGTCATGCATACGTGATAATGCATCCGGTTTGATATTCTTGGAGCCTGGCCGGTAAGTTATATGAAAACAAAAACGTGAGAAGAACAGAGCCCAGCGGGCTTGCCGAGGCTTCAGTCGTTTAGAAGATCTTAAATACTCTAGGTTTTTGTGGTCTGTGTAAATTAATACTGGATGCATGGCCCCCTCCAACAGGTACCTCCACTCCTCCAGAGCAGCCTTAATAGCGAGAAGCTCCCGGTCACCCACATCGTAGTTTCTTTCTGCAGAAGAAAGTTTACGGTAGAAAAACCCCACAGGATGCATTAGATCTTTGCTGCTTTTACGTTGTGAGAGTATTGCACCCACCGCTATTTCAGAAGCGTCAACTTCCAAAATGAACGGTAATGGCTGTTCAGGATGGCTGAGGATTGGGGCCGAGGTAAACAGTCTCTTGAGATTCTCAAAAGCATCCTGAGCTGATTGATTCCAGGAGAAGCGGGCATTTTGCTTAGTCAACTGTGTGATGGGTGCAATTATGGCCGAAAATCCCCTGATGAACTTCCTATAAAAGTTCGCAAAACCGCTGAATTCCTTTCTTGTCTAGGGGTACCGGCCAGTCCAGAACAGCGGATACCTTCTGGGGATCCATTTTGATGCCAGTTGGAGAGATTATCAACCCCAGGAATTGGATGCTTTGTTGCTCGAACTCGCATTTCTCTACCTTTGCATAAAGTCTGTGTTGGCGGAGACGACCCAACACCCTGCAGACATGTTCTCGATGCAGATCAAGAGATTCCGAGAAGATCAGGATATCGTCCAAGTATGCGATTACAAACACGTCTAAAAAGTCCCTGAGAACATCGTTAATCAGATGTTGGAAGGTCGCAGGGGCGTTGCAGAGTCCGAAGGGCATGACCAGGTATTCATAATGTCCGAATCGGGTCCGAAAAGCTGTTTTCCACTCATGCCCGGCCCGAATGCGGATCAGGTTGTATGCCCCTCTTAGATCGAGTTTAGTAAAGATAACAGCAGTCCTTAACTTTTGGAATAGTTCAGGTATCAAGGGTAGGGGATACCGATTTTTAACCGTGATTTTGTTCAATTCCCGATAATCTATACACGGGCGGAGAGTCTTGTCCTTCTTGGTGACAAAAAATATTCCGGCACCTGCTGGGGAAGTGGAGTGGCGGATGAACCCCTTGGCCAAGTTCTCATCAACATATGCCTTTAGTGCCTCTTGCTCTTTTTCCGATAGAGGGAAGATACGTCCAAATGGAATCTCAGGTCCTGGCAGCAACTCAATTGGGCAGTCCTAGGGGCAATGAGGTGGAAGGGAATCTGCCCTCTTCTTGCTAAAAACATTGATGAACTTGTGGTATTGTTTAGGTATGGACTGGCATAATTTCTGGTCGGTGTCCAGACATAGCAAAGTAGCTGAGGAGTCGGGATTTCCCACCAAACAGTGTTCTTGACAGTAGGATGACAAAAACTTTATTTCTCCAGAGACCCAGTTGATGTGCGGGTTGTGGGCTTAGAGCCAAGGAATGCCCAAGATAACTGGGAACAGTGGAGAAGTAATAGCATCAAGGGTCAGCAGCTCCTTATGTTGGGAGGAACTGGTAGCAGGTAAAGGAAGAGTCTCATGAGTTACTTGTCCGGATTTAATGCGGGAGCCATCAGCTAGGAAAACAGAGAGTCCATGAGTCTTAGTCCGTAAAGGAATGTTATGCTGGCTGGCAAAGGTCAAGTCGATAAAACAGCTGCATGCTCCGGAGTCAATGATAGCGTTGACTGGAATGATCTCTTCCCGGAGCTGTAACGAGAGAGGAATGGCAAGGTGGGTAGAGTTGGCAGACAAAGCAGAGAGACTGGTAGACACAGAAGGTGAGCACTTACTTATCTTGACTGGACAGTTATAGACATAGTGTCCAGTTCCACCGCAATAGAGGCACAAGTTCAGTTGGCGACGAAGTGCCCGTTCTTCAGGAGACAAGGCAGGTCGCATCAGCCCTAGTTGCATGGGTTCAGAAGTGTCAGGTGTGGCATTGACTGGATTCACACTGGGTGAAGGTAGGTAGCGTGCTGCAGGAACCGGAGCCCTTGCTGTCATCCAGGCCGGGCGGGTTTGCTGAGCGGAGCGTTCGGACCGACGTTCCCAGAGGCGGCGGTCAATCTGGATAGCCAGGGAGATCAAAGCCTCAAGAGTATCTGGTATGCCAACTCGAGCAAGTTCATCATTCAGCCCTTCAAATAGGCCCATGCGGAACTGATGACGTAAGGCCGCATCGTTCCACTGCGTGTCCACGCTCCAGCGTCTGAAGTCAGTGACATAGTCCTCGGCCGGTCGGCGGCCTTGCTGGAGCGCGAACAGGGCTGACTCGGCTGTGGCAGTCCACTGAGGGTCCTCGTAGGGCTGAGCCATGGCTTCAAAAAAGGAGGGTAAAGATTAGGTTAAGGCTGAGTCCCCCTCAAGTAAACGGTGAGCCCAGGTCTGAGGTTCCCCCTGTAGGAGGGAAATCACAAACCCCACCTTAGTAACTTCCAGCGAGAATGTTCAGGGTTGTAAAGCAAAAAATAGCTGGCAGGCGTTGCAAAAGGCCCAAAACTTGGTCCAGTCTCCGGAAAACCTCTCTGGGATAGGGACCCTCGGCTCAGGTGGAAGCATCACAACGGATGGAGATGGAGCAGGCTGTGCTGGAGCTGCAGCTGAAGAGGAAGCCATGGAACTTGGCCCAGCGAGATTCTGAACTTGTCCTTCAAGTCTGGTGTAATTGTCCTGAAGGGATTGCACCGCATGAGTAAGGGCCGCAAGATGCGTGCAGATCTCCTTCATCGGGGAGGACTCTCCTGCAGGCTCAGTCATGGCTGCTTCGTACTGTTAAGTACCTGGTAGTAGAGCCTGACTTGTAGGAGAAGACCTCTCATACAACGCTGGTTCGGGAGCCACTGGAGTGGGGACAGTGGACTCGAGAGCACAGTGGGGTAGGAGTGCCTGTAGATGTAGAAGCCTCTGATGCTGGAGCAGAGTAGAGATCCCTCCAGGGATGGCTGGACTGCAGGTAAGGTGGAGACCAGAGGGCAGCAGGCAGCAGCACTGAAGATGCAGGTGCAGAGGTCACTGGAGCTGGAGCTGAAGGTACAACAGCACAGATGCAATGTCAGGCAAAAGCAAGGTCAGACAGTCCGGATCAGCAGGCAGACAAGACAGGTAATAACGGCAGGCAGAGGCAGAATCGGTAGGCAGGCAGAGGTCGGCAACGGTATTGGAAGAAACAGCAGCAGAGTCAGGCAGGCTGGGTCGGATTGGAGAAGGAGGGATGGCCAAACTAGCCGGGTCAATATGGTAATCAAATAATCAGATGCAGGTTAACAGGTTCACAGAGCTGAGACGAAGCAGCAGCGCACCCCTGCAGCAGGAGGACTCTTATGCGCTCTTTTGGCGCCAAAATGGCGCTAACGCGAACGTGCGTGCACACATGCGCCGCACTGACGCACGGTAACAGCTGGAGATTGGCGCATAGGCGTACGCAAATGTCCCGGTCTGGTGCTGACAGATCCCTGACAGTAGCTGCCTGCCTGTGGTATTAATAGGATCAGAACAACAGCAATTGTCTTCAGGTAGCTTTGGGTGCACACTGTGCAGAGGACACAGTACACTAACTGTAAATACTGCAGCTGCCTGCCTGTGGTATTAATAGGATCAGAACAACAGCAATTGTCTTCAGGTAGCTTTGGGTGCACACTGTGCAGAGGACACAGTACACTAACTGTAAATACTGCAACTGCCTGCCTGTGGTACTAATAGGATCAGAAGAACACCACCAATTTTCTTCAGGTAGCTTTAGGTGCACACTGTGCAGAGGACACAGTACATTAACTGTAAATACTGCAGCTGCCTGCCTGTGGTACTAATAGGATCAGAAGAACACCACCAATTTTCTTCAGGTAGCTTTAGGTGCACACTGTGCAGAGGATGCACTACACTAACTGTAAATACTGCAGCTGCCTGTGGTACTAATAGGATCAGAACAACAGCAATTGTCTTCAGGTAGCTTTAGGTGCACACTGTGCAGAGGATGCACTACACTAACTGTAAATACTGCAGCTGCCTGCCTGTGGTACTAATAGGATCAGAACAACAGCAATTGTCTTCAGGTAGCTTTAGGTGCACACTGTGCAGAGGACACAATACACTAACTGTAAATACTGCAGCTGCCTGCCTGTGGTATTAATAGGATCAGAACAACAGCAATTGTCTTCAGGTAGCTTTAGGTGCACACTGTGCAGAGGACGCACTACACTAACTGTAAATACTGCAGCTGCCTGTGGTATTAATAGGATCAGAACAACAGCAATTGTCTTCAGGTAGCTTTAGGTGCACACTGTGCAGAGGACACAGTACACCAACTGTAAATACTGCAGCTGCCTGCCTGTGGTATTAACAGGATCAGAACAACAGCAATTGTCTTCAGGTAGCTTTAGGTGCACACTGTGCAGAGGACACAGTACACTAACTGTAAATACTGCAGCTGCCTGCCTGTGGTACTAATAGGATCAGAAGAACACCACCAATTTTCTTCAGGTAGCTTTATGTGCACACTGTGCAGAGGACGCACTACACTAACTGTAAATACTGCAGCTGCCTGCCTGTGGTATTAATAGGATCAGAACAACAGCAATTGTCTTCAGGTAGCTGTAAATACTGTAAAAACACCTGCCTGCCTGTCAGTAGGAAGAGAATAACAGGAACGGATCTAGCTAAACTGAATACAGTGTATATAAATATATATATACACACACACACACACACACACACACACAACACCTAGGATGCATATATATACACAATACACTGTAAGTACAGCTGACTCGCCTGCCTACTCTATCTAACTTAAATCAAATGACACTGTCTATCTGTCTATCTCTCGGCCGCCGCAACACACTACACAAGGCCGCCACGCAGGCGGCCTTATATAGTGTGGGGCGTGTACTGCACCCCCTGAGCCATAATTGGCCAAAGCCACCCTGGCTTCAGCCAATTATGGCTCTCTGTACAGACGGCGCTGTGATTGGCCAAGCATGTGGGTCATAGTGCATGCTTGGCCAATCATCAGCCAGCAATGCACTGCGATGCCGTAGTGAATTATGGGCCGTGGCGCGCCACTTGAATTTGGCGCGAACGGCCCATAACGTTCGCAATTCGACGAACGATCGAACATGCGAAGGTTGGAGTCGAACATGGGTTCGACTCGAACTCGAAGCTCATCCCTAGTGGTGACTGTGGAACAGAAGTTAAGGGAAAATCTCTCTAGTTGAACATAGGTGACAAAAAACTGATGGGTTATAATAACATGTCCTTCTTAATATATTGAAAATAAAAACATATTTTCTTTTGGCCTTTAGATCTACTTTAGCTCACATTGCTAATTACATATTGTACCTGTATGTAGCTTAAATAGTGAAATTTGCACTTAAATCTGTAATTTTGTAACAGTTTGAAATGTCAGTAAAAACTTAGCTGTGTCAGTAAATGTAACTTTGGTAGGTTGGCAACACTAGTGGGCACTGACAGCTCATCAACCATAGAGGTAAGTACAGCAAGGACCAGGGGGGTGGGGAGTATACCCAATTTTTTCTTGAAAAGTTGAACTAACCCTTGACTGCTGAGAAGCATAGGCTCATTTATGACCAACTAATAAACCAATACCTTGCTCCCCCCAAAAAGACACAGAAGCTGATTAAGTTGGAAATAGGGCAAGGCCACAGCTTTATTGAACTTTTCAAAAGTACAACTTTCCAAATGTACCAAACAGAAGTACAGTTAAATCACACTTGTTTAATAATAATTTAAAAAAAGGTAAACAGAGTAAACATAGTCAAAACATAGCCAGCGTTCAGGAACCGGAATGGATAGTCAGACAAACCAAAATGTCAGGGAGCCAGAGAGGAGCATAGATGAACAGCAAGCAGGATCTGGAGTCAGAAGGAATGTCAGACAAGCAAGTCTTTAACAGGAACACAGGAGAGCGTCTTTAAAGATGTGACCAAGGCGAAAGGCAGAGATCATCTGGACTGGACGGCTTAAGTAGGCAGGACTGATGAGCAGGATATCATCAACAGGTGAGTCACTGTGGAGAGATAGGAACTGGCAATTAGCCGACAGCTGAGCGGCCAGCTTTGAGAAGGAAGGGCTGAGCCCAGCCCTGACAACCATGAGCACCCATAAATATAAACTCACATAGTCTAAGAGGCCTGTCCTTACCATCAGTGCCAGACAGGCATTAGACTGACCCCAGAATTTACCAAACAACATGCCAGTCATAGTATACCGTGTGCACCCAAAAACATAAACTCACATGCTCTAAGAGGCCTGTCCTTACCATTAGTGCCAGACAGGCATTAGACTGACCCCAGAATTTAACTTGAGGACAATTTTGACACCACATGTGGCGGTTTTGACACTGACGAGCGCCCCACCGCAGCCAGTACCTGCTCAACACCAAATTGTAGGCTGAGGTGAACATATTTAGGCCAGTCATTTAAATTAATACTGTTAATACATGAATGATAAGAATGAAGGGGCCTAAAACAAATTGTCTCAGGTAATACCAGCAGCCAGTGTAGGCCATGAAAACTGCGACAACGAATTCTGCCAACTGCAAAGGAAAATTCTCCCCACAGTATCAAAATTCAGCATGGCAGGAGGCCCAATAAACAAAGGAGTCAACAATGATCCAAAGTAATTCTGGGGAGAGACATGAAATCAGAACAAAAGGTGAGGACGAACATATAGCAAAAATTCTAATGATTCCCATTTACCTAAAAGCCATCTCTGTCATCCGAAAAAACCCACCCCACGGGCAGCAATGGCTGCGCCCATGGGAAAAGAGTATGTGGGAAAAATCATGAGGAGGCAAGACCAGATGGGAAAAGGAAAAGGCGCAAGACCCGAAAAAATTCTAATTAGTTGAGGTTGGAAGAATAAGCGAGAGATAAAAACAAAGGATTCTGTGAGCAGCACATCCTCTGAGTTACCATAAACTGGGCGTTTGTCCTCGGAAGTAAGTTTACTAACCCTAAAGGTGCCAAAGAATGCCCAAGAAAAGGCAACTCGAAACAAGAGAGCCCTAAATGCAAAAACAGACAGAGGGCAAAATGGAGAGGATGTCGACTAAATTGTGCACAGAAAACAGGTGCCGAGAATAAGGGAAGCAAGTCAGATGTTTCCAACCATTTTCTTTCAAAATCCTCTGAATAAGAAAGATTTGGAGATGTCCGCCCAGCTGAATAGTCCGAACCAAACAATACAGCAGAGGGAGCGGTACCCACTGTCAAACCAGCCACAACTATATCCTGCAGGTAGAGGAGGTAGGAGAAAAGATCCAGGTACTCGACTCCATGGGGTAAAAGATAGATATCATCGACAGGTGGAGGCACCCATTTGTCTGAAAGTTGCCGACAGGTTTCCTAGGAGGTCTGGGAGGACCAACAGGAGTCAGAAACGAGACTACACAAAAAAGGAAGGACAAGGAAGACCCACAGCAATTAGCTACATCTGAAACCACACAGTTAACTGAAGACATTCAAGCACCAGAAAAACACAATAGGGAGAACAAAGGAGAGAGGCAGTTAACCACTTGATCATAATAGGTAAGGGCTCTAACAGCATATTGTTACACAACAAATAGTTGGGCCAATGATTCCGGCCAAGGTGCAGCAGACCAGTCATCCTGGAATAAAATGCCAAAGCTACAGGAGCAGAATGCAGACCTGTAAAAAACTCCAGCTGTGTTTTCGACAATTTCTACATTCATCAAAGAAGGACCATTAGAGGAGTACAAGAAGGACAACCGTGCTTCCAAGTCATCACGCATAAGAGCTGATAATTGGTACATAATGACGTGTATCTGATATACATATCATAGGTGCCCACATAAGGCACTGCCAATCAGAAGTATGTGGAATGTGAAAACAAGATAGCCCAAAAAGGTTGAAGCTGCTACAGCCATAGCTTCCTAGAGTCCCTTGGGAATTTAATCAAGGAAAGAAGCTAACCCCAGGAAGTCAGCAGACCATCCCCACAATGTCAATCTCAATGCCCAAAAGGACAGAAGATGGGCAGGACCTTCCATGTTGTTGGGATGGAACAGTCGCAGTGTACAGTAAGGAAGCAAAAGGCAGATTCGATGTCAGCCTTCACCAGAAGGGTAGAAGCACCAGAGAACTTAGCAAAGAAAGTGCTGTATCAAAAGTGGAGTATTGGTGCCACGAATTCTCCTGATCAATACCACCATTCATTAACTGACAAGCCTGCAGGGAAAGAAAGTGTTGTATAAGTTGATGGATATATATATATATATATATATATATATATATATATATATATATATATATATTGTAATGTTTGGGGGACCAGCTAGATCGCAGGACACAGGCTTTTCACTCAAAAGGAGATTTATTGAACTTAAATAGCTTTACAGCAGCAAAACAAAAGAAAAAGGTTTTAGTCTCACCGACTTGCAAAGTCCAGAACTGCTATCGCAGTTAAACAGTCCTTAATTTCTGTTGCAGCTAGCTTCCCCTGGCAGGAGACTTCCAGGCAGGACACTGCTATTCACTTTTGTTGCTGCACAACAAACACCATCCACCATCCACATTCTCCTTTACACTCCTCCACACCCTCTCCAACTTCCTGTCTTGTTTTAAACCCACTTCCTCTGACAGGTGAGTTAACCCTTTTTGTTCCCTTAAAGGGACCACAGTCCAAACAGAGGGGAAACATAGCGTCCTTCCAGGACCCAGCCACGGCGTCCTGTACAATATATATATATATATATATATATATATATATATATATATATATATATATACATACATACACATTTTTTTTATTTATTTAATTTTATTTTTTTGGTTACCGCACCAGGAGAGGAAACCCGAAGGAGCGTTAGGGGTGGATGAAAGGGATCCAAAACCCCTGATTAAATCCCGACTGTAAGATCCAAGCCTCCCTACTGAGAGGGTACAGGTCTAGCCAGTGTAACATCCTTGAGACTTTCACTGGCACCCTTCGTCTTAGGAGGGTTGTAACTTGGTTTGGTAGGTGGGGTATTCCCCATTCAGAAAGTCGACTGCTGGGTGGGCACCACTGCCAAGGGAAAAGTCGTGCGCACACAGTGACTCTCATTAAACAGTCAGCAGTTGCCTATTTGTATACAACTGACGATCTGTGCATGTGACTGAAAAGAAGTTGGCCTGTGCTGGCACATGAGTAATAACCATATGCAGCGTAAAAGTCAGCGCTAGAGTGAATAAAGTTGGCAGCTACCAACGCAGGTCCAATATACATATACCATAGACTAACATTTCGTCAGTCAACACTTAGTTATTTCCAGGCAGCCATTTTTAGGCAAAACTGGGTGTCAACTGTCTGTGTATCAAAAAGCACCAGCATCAGCACATCAGTGAACTCACCGTGCCATTTTTTTTTTTTTCACAATAGATACTGTGCCATTTTTAAAATGTATTTATTTAATCCCCTGTACTAAGTGCAAATCGACGGGGAAAATCGATTATAGAGGGCCACTCAGGTGAGAACCAGACCCTGGGGATGGGGTGGGAGCCACAGCTGGCGTGACAGACAATGAAGTAAACATAAGATTTGATTGGACTGCTGCACAAATGCATCAGTGGCCCTAAAACAGCTACTTTTGACTTATCTCAGACCACCCCATAATTATACTTACCAAAAGGATGTAGTGTAGGAGGACTGATGATGGCTTGCAGAAAGAGCTGGAAGAAGAGTCTGGAGTCCAGGAGTTGACCCTGTGTGTCAGAGGTTGCGCTGAGGCAGGGATGCAAAAAGTTAATAGGTGCCTCCTGCAGTATGAAACCTGATCCCTCACACAGGCAGTGAGAGGAGCTGAGTGATATACTGGAGGGGATGAGAGCTGACAGTATACATCAGTTCCTGCCCTGTAGGGCACAGGGAACTCAGTCTCGCTGACAGAATGCAGGGAGTGAGATGCTGCAAGTGTCCAAGGTCCATTCACATGTGATGGCATTGCTCTGGGAATCCTAGGATAGGGAAGGCGGTGTCCATTAATAGAGGCAGATACTGTATTAAAAGTCTTCACAGGTTGTGGGCAGAGGAGCGAGTGGTGAAAGTAGGAGAGGAGCCAGCGCCATCAGCGCCAGTAGCCGTGGTGAAGGGCCCCATCCCATGCAGGAATGAGCACAGGGGAAGGCCGCTGGGTGTAGAGGAGAGACACCTTCTGGTCAGAGCAGCAGTTTTCAGGGGATGTGATGGCTGAGAGACACACTCTGGTTTGGGTAGCAACAGGGGTCCATGAATTATAGGAGGGGTTAAGGCCATGTAAATGATCCTGTAGAGCTGTGGGCAGCAGGCATGTACTGGCCATCGGGACTATCGGGAGATTCCCGGTGGGCCAATGGCTCAGTATGCCAGTCAGGTGTGGTCCTGGAGCCGCTCCTCTCTGACAGTGAGTGATCGCAATTTCACTCCTGTCAGGAGGAGCGGCTTCCGTCATATGCTGGAGAGAGCATTGGGCGTTATGCTCCCTCCAGCCTGCAGGGGGAGATAGACAAACGGCAGACTTTCCTTCCTCTCTCCCCTTATCACATGACTGGAGAGAGGAACGAGAAGCTGCCTTCAAAACTGTGAGTACATGTGGGGGGGGGGGGACACTCTGATGTGAAGGGGACTGCTGATGGGGGCTCTCTGATGTGAAGGGCTTCTGATGGGGACACACTGATGTGAAGTGGGCTGCTGGTGGGGACTCTGATGTGAAGGGAGCTGCTGATTGGGACTCTCTGATGTAAGTGGGATGCTGTTGGGGACACTGTGCTGTAAGGGGGATGCTGTTGGGGACACTATGATGTAAGGGGGACGCTGTTGGGGACACTCTGATGTAAGGGGGACGCTGTTGGGGACACTCAAAATTAAAGTGGGCCGGTGATGAGGAAGTCCAGGGCCTAATTTTTGTCCCAGTTCAGCCCTGGTGGGCAGAGTGGGGATTGTAGGAGTGGAGCCAACAAATTCATTGCCAGTGGCTCCAGTACTAATCCAATGTCTGACTGAAGTATAGGCAGTCCCCGAGTTACGAACACCCGAGTTACGAACGACTCCTACTTACGAACGGCCTCAAATGCTGGCCACTTGTGCTCCATGCTGGCCCTGGATACCTTTCGATCACCTCCGGACACATCCCACACTGCCGTACTACACCCCAGATAACATAACAAGCACCCGAAACATCCCACATCCATGCACAGGCGGCAGTTACACTTAAAGGGGTTGTAAAGGTAAAAATTTTTTCACCTTAATGCATTCTATGCATTAAGGTGAAAAAACTTTTGACAGTACCGCCGCCCCCAGCCCCCCCGTTTTACTTACCTGACGCCTCGAATCTTCGCTCCTCGTCCTCGTCAGCTTCATTGCAGCTCAGCCTGGTCGCTGATTGGCTGCAGTGGATGGATTGAAAGCAGCGCAGCCATTGGCTCGCGCTGCTGTCAATCACATCCGATGACGCGGCGCGCCGGGGGGCGGGGCCGAGTGATACAGCGAGCGGCTATAGCCGCCGGCTGTATCACGGGAGCGCGCCCGCAAGCACTCACCACCGTGCGAGGGAGCTCGCATGAAGGTGGTAAATGCTTGCGGGGAGGAGCTGAAACAGCCGCCGAGGGACCCCAGAAGACCAGGTTCGGGGCCACTCTGTGCAGAACGAGCTGCACAGTGAAGGTAAGTATAACATGTTTGTTATTTTAAAAAAAAAAA
This sequence comes from Aquarana catesbeiana, assembly GCF_042186555.1. Taxonomy (NCBI): domain Eukaryota; kingdom Metazoa; phylum Chordata; class Amphibia; order Anura; family Ranidae; genus Aquarana; species Aquarana catesbeiana. The sequence goes on along the minus strand of NC_133332.1, from coordinate 208,148,911 downwards.
AAAAACAACTTTACAACCCCTTTAAAAACACTTACGAATGTAGTGTTCCGACCAGAAGTTACACTTACAAATGCAGTGTTACGACTTACGAACAACTTCGACTTATGAACAAACCTACAGTCCTTATTGTGTTCGTAACTCGGGGACTGCCTGTACTTGAGACCCTGCAGGGGCTGGGGATCAGTCAGTATGGTGGATCAGAGCACCTGTGAGATTTTTGTAGTGGGGGGCCAGGGAACAGAGGAGGGATACTCACCTAACAACTCTTGTGACAGCTGAATCTCCTCAGAGAAGTTGGATGTGCCCCAGCATAGCCTTTTCCTATAGTTAAGGCTCCACCCAGTCACCTCAGGTCTTGTAGCCAATCCTAAGGGAGCTACTTAACTTCCCTTTTAGGTTCACACCCACAGTAATGCAATGCTTCCAGCAGTCAATGCTCCCTTTCCCTAAAGGCGGTTCAAGGGGCCTTCATTAATGGTGCAAAGCATTTTTGCAAATGCTAGTTCACTGCACCCATGTTTGCGTTAGCACACTCTATACATGAATACAACAGCAAGCAACCATTTGTGTTAATGACAAGCTATATGCTGCACCTGGGCTGCCTGGGTGAAGGAAATACCCCAGGCATTACACTGAACAGGTTCAGGCGGCCCGTGTACAAGAGCTCTAATTAAAAGCAAGACATACTGTATCAAGAGATTCAACTTTTTTTTTTTTACATTACAGGAACATGTAGAACAACATATTTTTTAAGTGTTTAAATTTAGACACATGATGTCTTAGTCCTCAGTGCCTGTGGGATCAAGCAGGGAATGGCTCCTGGTGTTTAGAATTTGGAAGTTGCCTTTTTCCTCTTGTTGATGTTTTTTTGCCTAGTAGTTATTGCAACATCGCTGGAGTTGTTGGCTGTGGATTTGTTCAGATTCTGCAAATATTCCGGGAAATATTGGTCAATTTTAAAAATTTCCAGAGTGAAGCTTACATCAGGAATTAACCCTGTGCACACTTCTGCTTTCATTATTCTGGGCACAGGTGGCTGCTTGGCATGGACAGAAGTCGTGGAACATAGGAAAGGAATAAAAGATAAAGAAGATGCATACTCAGTAAATGATTAAAATGTTACTAAGTCCACAACAGTAAAATAGGTCTGTATATGCGGTAAAGCATGCTAGTTATACTCAGGCTCAGTTTACACTTGTGCAATGCGGGAACCCTGCCAATCCACTGCGGGTTCCCGCATCGCACCCGACTCGCACAGCAGTTCACACTGCCATATGCAAACTGCCGGAAGTGTCAATACATTGTTAATGACACCCCCATTTTAGCTTGCATATTGCACTGCAAAGTCAGTTTTGGACATGAATTGGATCGCATGGGTGCGATTCTGGTGCGGACCAAATAAAGGGTCCTGTGCGAGTTTGGTCAGAATGTGATGCAATATCACCCATACTATCTGTATGGCTGAAATCAAATCGCACAATCACATGCGATCTCGCAGAGTGCAGTAGTGTGAACCGGCACTGTGGAACCTATGATGTTTAATCCCTTGCATTGTGTAAAAAGGCTGTTTGATCCTGTCTTCTCTAAACCTCCCTTTTTTTACTGTCCCCAGTCCATCTGCTGATAGAACAGAGCTCTAGAAGGCACTCCGCACATGCTCAGTTTGGTGTGTATTGCTATAGTATTTTTTTTTTTTGAGAGGGTGCATGTAATCAGCATAGGGCCAATCAGCATTGTCCAGACAGAGTGTCAGGCTCGGTTCACACGGGGGCGACTTGTCAGGCTACCTAGTCGCCTGACAAGTCGCCTCCCGTTCTGTACAATGGAACCGTTCTAAGGGGAGCGACGCAAGTCGCTCCGACTTAGAAAAAGGTTCCTGTACGTCTTTGGGGGCGACTTGGGGCGACTTGCATAGACTTCTATACAGAAGTCGTTTTGCAAGTCGCCCAGGCAGTCGTGTGCAGGTCGCCTCGGTGAGGCGACCTGCAAGTCGTGCCGCCTCTGGTGTGAACCGAGGCTCAGGGGTCCTGTAGCCTCATAGGACAGTCAGAGAAGAATGAAAACTCCTCCTACAAGCTTTAACCAGTTCTTGGCCGGACACTGATAGAAGTCCCAAGACTATATACTGCTGATGAGAAAAGGTATTTAGCAGTTTATATTTTCTAAGATAATGCATTTCCATGTTCTGTGTACTATGGGAGACCAGATATAGTAAATGCAGGCTCTTGGGTTTAGTAACACATTAGATCAGCTGCTGAAAGTACATAAAATTGTTTAATATCACTTTAAGCAGTCTAATGACTCATAATCAGCAGCTGTCTTTTTTAAGAAAAACAGAATTCCCTCCAGTGGTTAGAGATCCTTGTGTTCGTACCAACCAATGTACAACAGGTTGATGCAGGTAAGGCTGGGTTCACACCTATCCGAATTGGATGCAAATTTTCTTCGCATAGCAGGAGAATATGACAGGCTCTCTTCACATGTCTCCAGGGCGGCTGCGGAGCGCACTGCACATCAACGCTGTGCATCTTTGGCTCTGTTTCAGGGCCGAATTCAGGCAAAGGTTCTGCCCTGATTTGTCCCTGAAACGAAGAACAAGGACGGACAGCGTTGCTGTGTGATCCGCGGCCGGTTTAGGTGTGTACCGAGCCTTAATGATGCATAATTCAGGGTCTGCCGAGATGGAAGCATGGGGCAGGGCAGATGGTTATGTGAGAGTCTTTTGAGAAATTTGGCCCTATACAGGGCCTTGAAAAAGTATTCACACCCCTTGAAATTTTCCACATTTTGTCATGTTACAACCAAAAATGTAAATGTATTTTATTGGGATTTTATGTGATAGATCAAGACAAAGTGGCACATAATTGTGGAGTGGAAGGAAAAAGATAAATGGTTTTCAAAAATTTTTAAAAATAAATATCTGAAATGTGTGGGGTGCATTTGTATTCACCCCCCTTTACTCTGATACCCCTAACTAAAATCTTGATGAACCAGTTGCCTTAAGGAATCACCTAATTAGTAAATAGAGTCTACCTGTGTGTAATTTAATCTCAGTATAAATACAGCTGTTTGATGATGCCCTCAGAGGTTTGTTAGAGAACCTTAGTGAACAAACAGCATCATGAAAGGCCAAGATACACACCAGACAGGTCAGGGATAAATTTGTGGAGAAGTTTAAAGCAGGGTTAGGTTATCAAAAAATATCCCAAAATGGAAAGGGTATGGCACAAATGCTAACCTACCAAGACATGGTTGTTCACCTAAACTGACAGGCCGGGTCAGATATTTAGTTGTAAAAAGTTTGGAAAACTATTTATTATTTTCCTTCCACTTCACAATTATGTGCCACTTTGTGTTGGTCTATCACATAAAATCCCAATAAAATACATTTACGTTTTTGGTGGTAACATGAGAAAATTTGGAAAATTTCAAAGGGTATGAATACTTTTTCAAGGCACTGTAGTTCTTCTCTTTCCAATCTCAGAATTTTGTTAGATTTGGCCCGTATCCTGCCTGCATGTCGGCAATTCCAGGTTAAAGCATTAATGTTACATTTGTTTTTGCTCTTGTGGTCATCAGCTCAGTACGGATTGTGCCAAGGACTTGTGTCTTTTTTCACCCGGACTATGTTCCTAGGGTACATGTAACAAATACAAAGGACAGAGTAAACAAGAAAGTACAAAACCAAATTGCCGGGACATTCCCGAAAACGATTATGACAGATAGATGGTGGCTGCCATCCAAAGCTCTTCTGTATAAATGTGAAGCTTTCCAGCTCTTCTCTCTGACTTCTTACATCTTCTCGAACGCTCTGTCATTTTAATCGGCCATGATTCTCCTGCGGTTTTCCGTTTTATTCCTGCTTTGTGGAATCATCTGCTGCCAAGAGTCTGTGTAAGTGACATTTTCTAGCCGATGTATCAGTCTCAGATGAAGCAGAGATATTTGCATTTCCAGGGACAGGTGGCTGCTGAGCTGGAAAAGGCTGTGATACAATCCCACCATTCTCTCTGATTATGAACTTTTATGCTTGTATTTTACAGGAGCACTGCACCGACCGGCGAAACAAAAGTGCTTCAACCAGCCAAGCAGGACCAAGAATCACCGCCTCCGACGGTAACTATGGTTAGGCCTGTAAATGTTTTCTTGTAATAAATTCACTTTTTTTTGCAACCATATAACTTTATTTACACAATATAATTGCAATAGTCAGGTAAAGTATGGTTCCCGCAACCAAAAATGCGATGTGTTTTCTGATGTCTGAGGGTGCCATTAATAACCCACGTGTCTGCACATTTTGTCTGCGGGTTGTAAACCAGTGCAATATTGTACCAGTTTCCAACCTGCATGTGTGTGAACCTAGTCTAAGGAGAAATCGCTAGTAATAAAAAGCATAGTACAGTTCAGTCTAGTGCAAACACAGATACTTGTGGATTGCTAGGCAAAGGTCACAAGGGATCCACACGGGAAGGACTCCTCTCTCACAAGGAGGATGGCTATAGCTGGTAGCCCAATTGGGTGACCACAGGCATCTCCCTACAGGTTCCACAGAGGGGAGGCAGGAAGAGTCTTTGGCTCAGATGTCCAGGTAGCAACAGATGTTGGCTGAACAAGAAGGTGGCTGAAGATACAGGGCCCCCCACTGGAAAGACAGTATTCCAGGGTCAGCTAGTACAGAGCCCACCATAGTGACTGGGGCTTAAGATGAAGTTGCATGAAGCTTGCGGCCTAATCTGGGAGCCCACTAGCCAGGAACAATGAAGGAAGAACCCCACCTGTGGTAACATCCCCAGTAACTGCTTTCCCATCTGGCACAACCTCTCTGAGCACCCAAGGGTGGTAAACAGTGGAATTCATATCCCCTGTGCGTGCCCAGGAGTTCTGGGGCTGTAGGAGCCCAGTGGATTGTGGGAAAAGGAAATACAGATATAAAGATATGAAAAAATATATTTCATTGTGTTTAAGGCAAGGTTCACACTAGAGCATGGAGCGGCACACAGCAGGGGGTCCAGTGCGTCTCCATTCACCGGTCCGATTTCAGCCTGAATTTTTGGATGAATTTGGACCTGAAACGGACCAAAAGACGCACAGGACCCCTATGCCAATTTGCTCCAGAGATGTGTGCACCGTCTCCATAGAGAGCCAGTCACAATCTCCTGCTATGCAAATTGGATGTGGGGAAACCCGCATCCAAGTCGCAATAGTGTGAACCCAGCCTAAAGGATATATAATTGTATTAGTTTTCTTTATATTTGCCTGGAGTTCGGCTTTAATATTTATTACAGACTATATCAGAAAATGCGCCCAGAGAAAATGAAGCAGAAAAGTCAGCTCAGTCTGACAAGGTGACAGAGGTGGACGGTCGTGAATCCCAAACTAAACCTGTCGCTTTACCAGGTAACATTCCAAACACATTGATATGTTCCCTTCATGATAACACTGAAATGGGGGGGGGGGGGGGGGGGGGGCAGGCACAATCTGGAACAGCTGTACAAAGTAACCAATCAACTTCTAGCCTCAGCTTGTCCAATTAGATTTTGAAAATAAAAGCTGGAAGCTGATTGGTGTACAATTGTTCCAGATTCTGTCAGCTCCAGTCTTAGTAAATTCTCCTCAATGTTCCTCCAATGTGGTGAATTACCTGAGCCTAGGTTCACACTGACAGGGGGATTGAAATCGTGTGAGTTCAGCTGAACTTCATACCCGCATGTCAATCCGACTTCGGGAGCAATTTCAGAGACATCTGTGCGGGTTCCTGCACAGATGACTATACAAATCACACCCCAAAGTTGGCAAAAGTAGTACAGGAACTACTTTTGGGAATCAGACGGTGCCATTACTGTCAATAGCCGCCAATTTGGCATGCATTCTGACATGCCAAATCGCATCAATGTGAACCTAGACTCAAGGTCTGACACCAAATCAGTTTATTGTCATCATAGAGTGCCTCCTCATATTGTACAAGTTAAGTGTGGGGTATTGGAGATAGTCATACATGTTATAATCTGATTATACAATCTCTGTAGAATCTCCTTTATGGTGGCCGTAAACGCTTTGATAAATGTTTGATTTTGAGATCAATCTCTACTAGAAAAATCAGTCTATACTTGACAACCCATTTGATTGATATGCAACACTAAGGATAGTGGATTTCAATCAATAGTTAAACCCTTTGCAATTGCCCAACACATATGTGCTGCAGCAAAAAAGGTGGTCCTTAAAGCCCATATCTTGAACATATGTGTTTCTGGGCAGCCAATGTTTATGTAGGGGGAGCGCACTCACAGTATATGCTCCGAGCTGTCAAAAACAGCTCTTGGACCAGATTAAAGATCAGCAGCCGGCGGGACTGGCTTCCAACCATGTGTCAACTGTTATGCCCCATACACATGTTCGGACATTGATCGGACATTCCGACAACAAAATCCATGGATTTTTTCCGACGGATGTTGGCTCAAACTTGTCTTGCATACACATAGTCACACAAAGTTGTCAGAAAATCCGATCGTTCAGAACGCAGTGACGTAAAACACGTACATCGGGACTATAAACGGGGCAGTAGCCAATAACTTTCGTCTCTTAATTTATTCTGAGCATGCGTGGCACTTAGTGCGTCGGATTTGTGTACACATGATCGGAATTTCCGACAACGGATTTTGTTGTTGGAAAATTTTATAGCAAGCTCTCAAACTTTGTGTGTCGGAAATTCCTATGGAAAATGTGTGATGAAGCCTACACACGGTCAGAATTACCGACAACAAGGTCCTATCACACATTTTCCATCGGAAAATCCTATCGTGTGTACAAGGCATAACAGTGGTCACATGATCGTCAATCCTTTCTAGGGACCCTGGGGCAAGTGGGAAGGGTTTAGGATAAGATTGCTACATAGAATTGTAATCTATTAATCACACTTCTGTTTCCACCATGAAATCTTTTAAACTGGTCAATCCAAATACAATCATATTCATGAACAAAGTATCTCAGTGACACAGGTCTGCCAGATTTACCAACACTGATGTGATTAAGGACCTACTGGCAGAACCTTGTCAATGGTAAATCTAAAGGAGGTTGTACAGTCAGATTGTAATCTGTGTGCCATATACACCAGCAATAATTCCATATAGGTGTCAAAACAGTGAATTCCATTTTTTCTTCTTACAAGTGATGTGACCTTTACCTCTTGAGCTCCCACAGATGACCCACAGTTTATAGCAAGAAGGAGGAAGTGTTGCGAAGATGGCCGCCAGCACTTTTACACAAATAGGAATTGCGCCAACAGGTCGAAGGAAGAGAACGAGGCAGTAGGGCTGTGGTGTGACCTAAAATTCTTGGAGTGCTGCTATTTTATGGAAGTGTACTATATGCCTGTGGATGGGTGCGGCTGCCAAAATAAACTTCATAATTCCCAACTTCCCAGTCAAGGGGTATGTAACAAGTATTTGGTGAGACACCTTGGAATTAAATGAACCTGTATAAATGGGCCGTTGCTGTCCAAAATTATCCCCGCAAGGTAGGGTAAATGAATGAAAGTGAACTAAACAGCGCTTGCTCCTCCTAGTTGTTATACGTTTTTAATAATTATTAACCTGGGTGATTCCGCATTCAGCGTGCATTCCACTCCCACTGAATGCGGAACCACCACCACGTCTCCACCGACTAAATGGGCCGATGATTGCAATAGTGGCGTTGGTCTCATTATGATGAAAGTTGTTTTTTAGTCTGTTTTTACCATTAAACCGAAGGATTTTTACTCTATGAGGAGCTCTCTGTCCGAAAATTCAAAAACCTGAAAATTAGAAAATCTGAAATAATAACTTACTAATAATAACTTAACTATTACTAACTATTAAATTATAGGTATTGGAATTTCCTTTCAAATTTGGCTGTTAGTGAACGTAACGAATACAAATTTATCCAAAGTTACAAATTATCCGTAATAATGAATGCCGTATCTAAACGGATGGAACGTAACGAATTAATAATAATAAATAATAATAATAATAGTAATAATAAAGTAATATTATTATTATTTGTTTTTATTTTGTTCCATTCCATTTGTTTAGATGCGGCATTTGTTGTTTTGGATAATTTGTAACTTCAGTTAAATTTGCATTCGTTACGTTCACTAACAGAAAAGTTTGAAAGGAAATTCCAATACTTACAATTTAATAGTTAGTTATTATTAGTTAGTTATTATTTAGAATTTTTGGATTTTCAGATTTTCATTCTTTTGAATCTTCCTTTCTTATTTTCGGATTTCTGAATTATGGGATTCCGAATTTTTAAAATTTCCAAATTGCCGAATTTTCGAAAAAAACGAAAAAATGAATAAAAAGAGAACAAAAACAAACAAATTTTTCAGCAGTGCACATGTCTAGTAACAATCAGGGGGGGAAGGTAGTAACACTTCTCTCACAAGGCGGCTGGCTGTAGCTGATAGCCCAGGTGGTCGATCACATGGATCTCCCTACAAGTTCCAACAAAGGGAGGCAGGAGGGTGCAGAGATGGGTGAACAGAGTCCACCACAATGACTGGGGCTTAAGATGAAGCTGCATACTCTTGCGCCCACATGTTAAGAACAAAAAAGGCGGACCCCCATCTGGTGGCAGCTAATATCCCAGTCACTGCTCTGCCATCTAGCATAATCTGAGTACCCGAAGGTGGGAAACAGTGGTGTTTATACAGTGCCTTGAAAAAATATTCATACCCCTTGGCATTTTCCACATTTTGTCATGCTACAACCAAAAACATAAATATATTTTATTGGTATTTTATGTGATAGACCAACACAAAGTGGCACCTAATTGTGAAGTGGAAGGAAAATGATAAATAGTTTTCAAATTTTTTTACAAAATAAATATCTGAAAAGTGTGACATGCATTTGTATTCAGCCCCCCGAGTCATTACTTTTTAGAACCACCTTTCGCTGCAACTACATTCTTGTTCGCAAAATAGCTTAAACTCTGTGAAATTGGATGGAGAGCATCTGTGAACAGCAATTTTCAAGTCTTGCCACAGATTCTCAATTGGATTAAGATCTGGACTTTGACTGGGCCATTCTAACATATGAATATGCTCTGATATTAACCATTCCATTGTAGCTCTGGCTGTATGGTTAAGGCCGTTGTCCTGCTGGAAGGTGAACCTCCACCCAAGTCTCAAGTCTTTTGCAGACTCTGATGCAGCGTACACACGGTCGGACTCTTCGGTGGACAATCCGATCGTGTATGGGCTTCATCGGACCTTCAGTGGACTTTTACAGTCGAAAATCTGACGGACTTTGGATTTGGAACATGCTTTACGTCGTAACTCCGCCGGACCCAGAAATCCGCTCGTCTGTATGCTAGTCCGACGGACAAAAACTGCGCTAGGGCAGCTATTGGCTACTGGCTATCAACTTCCTTATTTTAGTCCGGTGTACGTCATCGCATATGAATCCGTTGGACTTTGGTGTGATCGTGTGTAGGCAAGTCCGTTCGTTAAAAAGTCCATCGGAAGTCCGTCGGACCAGTCCGGTCGAAAAGTCCGCCCGTGAGTACGCGGCTTAACAGGTTTTCTTCTAAGATTGCCCTGTATTTGGCTCCATCCATCTTCCCATCAACTCTGATCAGCATCCCTGTCCCTGCTGAAGAAAAGAATCCCCACAACATGATGCTGCCACCACCATGTTTCACTGTGGATATGGTGTGTTCTGGGTGATGTGCAGTGTTAGTTTTCTGCTACACATAGTGTTTTGATCATCTGACCAGAGCATCTTCTTCCACATGTTTGCTGTGTTCCCACATGGCTTCTCGCAAACTGCAAATGGGACTTCTTATGGCTTTCTTTCAAAAATGGCTTTCTTCTTGTCACTCATAAAGGCCAGATTTGTGGAGTACACGATTAATAGTTGTTCTGTGGACAGACTCTCTTACTTGAGCTGTGGATCTCTGCAGATCCTCGAGCGTTACCATGGGCCTCTTGACTGCTTCTCTGATTAATGCTCTCCTTATCCAGCCTGTCAGTTTAGGTGGACAACCATGACTTGGTAGGTTTGCAGTTGTGCCATACTCTTTCCATTTTCGGATGATGGGTTGAACAGTGCTCCGTGAGATGTTCAAAGCTTAGGATATTTTTTTATAACCTAACCCTGCTTTAAACTTCTCCACAACTTTATTTCTGACCTGTCTGGTGTGTTCCTTGAGGTTCATGATGCTGATCGTTCACTAAGGTTCTCTAAAAAACCTCTGAGGGCTTCACAGAACAGCTGTATTTATACTGAGATTGAATTACACACAGGTGGACTCAATTTACTAATTAAATGACTTCTGAAGGCAAATGGTTCCACTAGATTTTAGTTAGGGGTATTAGAGTAAAGGAGGCTGAATACAAATGCACGCCACACTTTTCAGATATTTATTTGTAAAAAATTTTGAAAAACATTTATCACCTTCCTTCCACTTTCCAATTATGCGCCACTTTGTGTTGGTCTATCACATAAAATACCAATAAAATACATTTACGTTTCTGGTTGTAGCATGACGAAATGTGGAAAATTTCAAGGGGTATGAATACATTTTCAAGGCACTGTATCCCCTGGGTGTGTCTGGAAGTCCTGGGGGTTGTGGGAGCTCAGACGATTGTGGGAAAAGGAATGAAAGGGACCTGCACCCACTGCTAAACAACTTTTGTAAAGAGGTACCCCACTACGTTAGTGATATGAAAAAATATATTTCATGATGTTTAAAGGGATATAGAATTGTATTATATACCGTAGGTTTTTTTATATTTGCCTGGAGTTTAGCTTAAATGTTTATTACAGACTATACCAGAAGATTCACCCAGAGAAAATGAAGCAGAAAAGTCGGCTCAGTCTGAGAAAGTTACAGTGGTGGACAGCCGTGAATCCCAAACCAAACCTGAGGCTACACCAGGTAATATTCTAAATGCATTGATGTGTTCCCTTCATGATAAAACTGAATAGGGAGAATTAGTCAAACTGGAGCAGACACTATCTGGAACAGCTGTGCAAAGTAACCAATCAGCTTTTGACCTCAGCTTGTTCAGCTGGGCTTTGAAAATGAAAGCTAGAAGCTGATTGGTTACCATGTACAATTACTCCAGATTCTGTCTACTCCAGTCTTAGCAAATTTCCCTCAATGTTCCTCCAGTGTGGTGATTTACCTGAAGGTCTAACGCCAAATTGGTTTATTGTCATCATAGAGTGCCCCCTAATATTGTGTCAGTTGTATGTGGGGTATTGGGGAGGGTCATACATGTGATAATCTGATTGTACAATCTCTGTAGAATCTCCTTTACGGTGGCCATGTAAGCTTTGATAGATGTTTGATTTATTTTGAGAACCATCTCTAACACAATAATTTGTTTATAGTTGGCAGCCTCTTTGTTTCATATGCAACACGCAGGATATTGGATTATAATTGATAGTTAACCCCTTTGTGACCGCCCAACAGATTTGTGCTACAGCAGAAAGGTGGTATTTAAAGTTTTATTTCCCAACATGTTACACCCATATTCAGGGTGTAACATGTGGGTGCACATCAGCTGGAGACCTGCATGGCACCAGCAATCTGCTGATCGCCAGTGCAATGCTTTACAGGGTCCAAAAAAATAAACAAATGCACATTTTTTTACCTGCAAAAAATGTGCATTTATTATTTTTTTTTCTAAAAACTGAACTTAGCCTTTGATACCCATACACCGGACATATGTGTTGCTGGGCAGCCGATGTCAAAAACAGCTCTCGGTGCTGTTTTCATCACGGCTACGTGACAGTTTACGTTTTTGGGGTTGTATTTGATATGTACAAAAAGAGATAACACAAGCACTTGCAGGTATAACATTTAATCAAATGATGATAGATACAGATAACAAATGTAATAATAATAGAAAATATAACAAGAATACTTAACTGAAGATGCTGTTTCACCATAGAGTCTTGCTTGCTTTCATACGGCGTGACACAGACGATTTGACCCAGGGGCATACTCACCCTGGTAGAGACTAAATATGCCAAGTTATAGCTGTAGTATGTAGGACTTGTGTGTAAGGAAATGGCCAACTCCCCTTGCAAGCAATATAAATAAATGAATTAGGAAGGTCTGCGCTTAGGACGTGTGTGAAGGTTGCAGCCGCCCCAAAAAAAACCCCATAAGAGGGCTCTAAAATATAAAAAGAAAGAAGATGTGAAGGGGTGAGTGGCGCTACCTATATGTCAAATAGTGCTCTACCAAATCACTCTATAGTGGCTAAGTATTAAAAGACACAGTGTTATTGTGGAATAAACTATAACAAAACAGTTTCCATAAAGGTGATAGTGTAATATCTATCACACCTCACCTACCCCAGTAGGTGAGTACTAAAAGTTATCACCAAAAAATGTAATGGCTTACAACACACCCCCCCCCCCCCCCCCCCCCCCCCCCCTCCAGGCAGCAAAAAAAAAAAAAAAGTCAAAAAAAAAAAAAAAAAACATTTTTTTTATTACTGGCCCTTTAAAAAAAAAAAAAAAAGAAAAAAAAGGTCCATAAGTGCACTGTGTTCGGACGCCGGACACAGTGCGACGCCGGACACAGTGCACTTATAGGAAGCACCACGTCTATGCAATCACGAGATTGCAGATGTGGCGCTGCATTTGCAGGCGTTTAGCCCGCCTTGTGGCATTTTCTGAAGAGTAGCTTCCGCCCGGCCATAGTAATACATACTACAGGCGCCGGGCGGAAGCTACTCGGCACTTCAGATTTGATTGACATCTGCCCTGAGTCAGATGTCACTTCCTGCTTCTCTCTCTCATTGCGCCCGAGAGAGGAAACAGGAAGAATGCTGGTGCCAGTGTGAGGAGGAGGACACCGCAGGAGACCCAAGGTAAGTACCGCTGGCGCTGTGTGGAGAATGGGGGGGACAGAGGCTACATTTGGGGGGACAGAGGCTGTATTGGGGGGGACAGGCAGCATTTTGGGGGGGGCAGAGGCTGCATTTTGGGGGCTGATAGAGGCTGTATTTGGGGGGGGGACAGAGGCTGTATTTGGGGGGGGACAGAGGCTGTATTTGGGGGGGGGGGACAGAGGCTGTATTTAGGGGGGGACAGAGGCTGCATTTTGGGGGGGGGGACAGAGGCGGCATTTTGGGGGGTGACAGAGGCTGCATTTGGGGGGGGGGCAGAGGCTGCATTTTGGGGGGACAGGCATGCTGCATTTGGGGGGGGACAGAGGCTGCATTTGGGGGGGACAGAGGCTGCATTTGGGGGGGCAGAGGCTGCATTTGGGGGGGGGACAGAGGCTTCATTGGGGGGGGGGGACACAGGCATGCTGCATTTGGGGGGGGCAGAGGCTGCATTTGGGGGAACAGAGGCTGCATTTAATGGGACACAGGCATGCTGCATTTGGGGGGGACAGAGGCTGCATTTGGGAGAACAGAGGCTGCATTTGGGAGAACAGAGGCTGCATTTAATGGGAACAGAGGCTGCATTTAATGGGGACACAGGCATGCTGCATTTGGGGGGGGGGGCGACTGAGGCTGCATTGGGGGGGCAGAGGCTGCATTTTGGGGGGGCAGAGGCTGCATTTGGGGGGGGGGACAGAGGCTGCATTTGGGGGAACAGAGGCTGCATTTAATGGGACACAGGCATGCTGCATTTGGGGGGGACAGAGGCTGCATTTGGGGGGATGACGACAGAGGCTTCATTTGGGGGGGACACAGGCATGCTGCATTTGGGGGTACAGAGGCTGCATTTGGGGGAACAGAGGCTGCATTTAATGGGTCACAGGCATGCTGCATTTGGGGGGGACAGAGGCTGCATTTGGGAGAACAGAGGCTGCATTTGGGAGAACAGAGGCTGCATTTGGGAGAACAGAGGCTGCATTTGGGAGAACAGAGGCTGCATTTAATGGGAACAGAGGCTGCATTTAATGGGACACAGGCATGCTGCATTTGGGGGGGGGGGGGGGGGACAGAGGCTGCATTTGGGGGGGGGGGGGGCAGAGGCTGCATTTGGGGGGGGGGCAGCGGCTGCATTTGGGGAGACAGAGGCTGCATTTGGGGGGACAGAGGCTGCATTTGATGTGACACAGGCTGCATGTAAGGACGGACTGCTGGGGATGCCTGATGGCATCTGGTTGTAGGCGACATGGCTAGTGACACACAGAGGGGGACAGAGGCTGCATTTGGGAGAACAAAGGCTGCATTTGGGGGAACAGAGGCTGCATTTAATGGGAACAGAGGCTGCATTTAATGGGAACAGAGGCTGCATTTAATGGGACACAGGCATGCTGCATGTAATGGGACACAGGCATGCTGCATTTGGGGGGGGGGGACAGAGGCTGCATTTGGGGGGGGGCAGCGGCTGCATTTGGGGAGACAGAGGCTGCATTTGGGGGGACAGAGGCTGCATTTGATGTGACACAGGCTGCATGTAAGGACGGACTGCTGGGGACGCCTGATGGCATCTGGTTGTAGGCGACATGGCTAGTGACACACAGAGGGGGACAGAGGCTGCATTTGGGAGAACAAAGGCTGCATTTGGGGGAACAGAGGCTGCATTTAATGGGAACAGAGGCTGCATTTAATGGGAACAGAGGCTGCATTTAATGGGACACAGGCATGCTGCATGTAATGGGACACAGGCATGCTGCATTTGGGGGGGGGACAGAGGCTGCATTTGGGGGGGGGGCAGCGGCTGCATTTGGGGAGACAGAGGCTGCATTTGGGGGGACAGAGGCTGCATTTTATGTGACACAGGCTGCATGTAAGGACGGACTGCTGGGGACGCCTGATGGCATCTGGTTGTAGGCGACGTGGCTAGTGACACTCGGGGCTCCCACTGATTCTGCATTATGGTGAGTTGAATGATTTAATTTTATATTACAATGTAATAATAGAAATAATGCGCTTCAATCATCCTGACACCATAACAACCATGGTGCCAGGATGATTGAAGCGCTAACACCAGGTGTTTGGAGTATCTCTATCTGCTGATTGTTAAACTTTCTAGAATACACATTTCTATTGTTGTGTAGGATCTAGGCCTGCTGTCACTCTCTCCCTCTCCCTCCATCCCTCGTTCATCTCAAACGCTAACCACACCAACCTTAGAGCCACGCCCACCATTTCACTGAAACCACACCCATTTTCACCAAGTGGGAGGGGTCAAAAAGGAAGGGCGGGGTCCTGGCGCTCCCCCCATCCTAAAACTTCACCAGCCACGACTGATAAAATATCCAGACATGAATATCATGATAGTATAGTGATCCTATGCTTGTAACAGTGCGTATAGTGTCCAAGCCCAAAATACAGAATGTGAGTGAACCAAATCCAAATAAAAATGCAAAGAATCGCACCAAAAAACAAAAAAGTTATAAAAAAAATTAATAAAAAATTTCTCACCAAAAAACAGGAAAAATGCAAAAAATCGCACCAAAATTAAAATTACACCAAGATGACAGTTTATCGCACCGTTTTCAAAAGACACTTAGGTGCATTCATCCCAATGAAGATGACTGTTCGTGTTTAGAGGAATTGTAGCAGGTGACTTTGGTGAGCACAGAATCTTGACAGGTGACTTGCGTGCTCCCCCTCAAGGGTTCCCACTCACCAGATCCTACTACCCCTACAGGGGTAATGTGCATGTAGCTCCTTAGGTTGGCAGGTAACCACTGGTGTCAGCCTTTGCAGTTCCTTGAGCAGCTTTTGCAATATCCGGGTTGTGATAGATGTAGTTTTGATAATCCTCATAAAAAAGAAAAATTGGCTCCCATAGTGCAGTATAACCAAACTTCCGTTTATTAAAAGGTTATTTAAAAAATGTATAAAAAACAAACAGACAAAAAATGCAGTTCATGCAGCGTAATGCCTAGTCCCATAGGGGCCTGCACTTGCCGGTATATAAAGCATAGGCAACCGAGCTGTAGGTGGACAGCATGCACTCTGGTTGCGTTTCACCCACTCGCTCAGCTTATATCCGTAGATGCAGTTATAGCAGGGAGAGTGTTTCACCGCTCAGGTGGATCCAGACCCAGGTGTAAAGTTAATGTGAAGCCTTCAAGTGTCCCAGGTGCTGGCTAAATGCTGAATAGAGCAAGGTATTGGATAGAAAGATCTGGATGCCGCACACTGGATAAAGTAGAAAACTTGTCTTTATTGTAGAGATAGGACCATCAAAAGTACAAGATAATCATGCAGGATGTACAGAATCATCTGACGCGTTTCACACTCGAAACTGAGTGCTTACTCATAGCTGTAAGTATAGAGTAAGCACTCAGTTTCGAGTGTGAAACGCGTCAGCTGATCCTGTACATCCTGCATGATTGTCTTGTACTTTTGATGGTCCTATCTCTACAATAAAGACAAGTTTTCTACTTTATCCAGTGTGCGGCATCCAGATCTTTCTATCCAATACCTCACTCGTTCAGCTTCCTGGAAGTCACGTGCTGTGCGTAGTGACGCCGTACGCATTTCGTCATAGACGTCTTCAGTGGCGATCCCCTTGCAAGCAATATGACCTTTTAAGGACTTGGTCAGTTTGCAATGACTTTCCTTTAGTATGAAGTCAGCTAAGGTAACCAGGATATTCTTTTCGTTAAAAAAAAAAGTAACCAGGATATTGGAGGCTTTAGATATTGTGAGACAACTTTAAAAAGGAAATATGAAATTTCCCATAAGGTGCGGACTAAAGATCAGCAGCCAGCAGGACCATCTTCCAACCATGTGACCACTGTGACAGTGGTCACATAATCACCAATCCTTCCCACCCCCCAAGGGCATTCATAACTATAAAGGGACACTGGGGCAGGTGGGAAGGTGTAAGGATAAGATTGCTACTTAGGATCATAATCTATCAATCACACCTCTGTTTCCACCGTGTAATCTCATAATCTGATCAATCGAATTACAATCATATTCATGAACAAAGTATCTCAGTGCTGCCAATCGATGCCAAATGATCAAGAATTTTCCACTATGTCCAATTTACTCTGATCCTGATCGAATCCAGTCTACATCGATCGGAGGGGAAGTTATGGCTATTCGATTTTTTTGCAGATTTGATCATTTTGATCAGTCAGTTAGTCAGTTAATAAAATCAGACGGTGTGTCCACCATTAGGCTCACCATACATATTATAGTCTGTAGGATTACCAACAAGTGTGTAGTGCATGGGCCTGCCTGACTGGATAAGAAATGATTGGATAGTTCAGGTAGGTCCTCATATTACATAGTTTTTATAAATCTAAAGGTTGATTGTACAAAGATTGTGTGGTCAGATTGTACAATGATGTGATTGAGAACCTACTGGCAGGCAATTGTCACGGGTAAACAGTCACATTGTAATGTGTGTGCCATATAAACCAGTACCTATTCCATGTAAGTGTCAAAACAATTAATTATTCCGGTTTTACTTCTTACAAGCTACGGGAGGAGACGATGTGACCGCTAACTCAACGACTCCCACAGATTACCTCCAGATTATAGCAAGGAGAAAGTGTTGTAAAGATGGCCGCCAGCACTTTTACATGAACGGGAATTGCGCCAACAGGCCGCAGAAAGAGAATGAGGCAGTGGGGCTGTGGTGTGACCGAAAATTCCTGGAGTGCTGCTCTTTTATGGAAGAGTACTATATGGGGCCTGCGCATAGGTGCCGAAATAAACAGCCTAGTTCCCAACTTCCCAGTCCAGAGGTATGTAACAAGCATAAAACAAAGTATAAAGCTCGGTTCACATTGGTGCGCTGTGCAACCTCGCATGTGATTCGCACAGCACTGCAGTGAAAATCACATGCGATGTCCGTGTGATGTGATTTCAGCCATACAGATAGCATGGCTGAATTTGCATCGCATTCGAACCAAAGTTGTGCATGACCCTTTTTTTGGTCCGCACCAGAATCGGATCGCATGGGTGTTCACACCGATTCATGTCCAAATTGACAGTTTGCACTGCGATATGTCAACCGATCTGGGGGTGTCATTAACTTTGTATTGTCACTCCCAGCGGTTCGCATAAGGCAGGGAACCCGCAGTGGATTTGCAGCGTTCCTGCATCGCACCTATGTGAGCCAAGCCTGACAGGCTGTGCAAGTATCGTAGTACAGAGCTACTTGGGGGAGCTCACACAAAGGCCACCAGGTTGGCTTCACAATACAGAATAACAGTAATTAAAGAACAGCGTATAAGAAGAGGTCGTTAGTAATACTACAATTCAGTCTAGTGAAAATGCAGAGAGCTGGTAGCTCAGGTGGACGACCACAGGGATCTTCCTACAGGCTCCACAGAGGGGAGGCAGGAGGAGTTTCTGCTCTGAATGTCCAGGTAGCAGCAGAAGTCCCAGAAATAGGTGAACTGAAGATACAGGGCCATCCCACTGGAAAGACAGTATTCCAGGGTCAGCTAGCATAGAGCCCACCACAGTGACTGGGTCTTAAAGTGTTTGTTAACCCACCAAAAATGAAAAATAGAGATCCTGGTCCCTTAAAGCAGATTAAACAGTACAGTGCTTGTGCTATGTAATCTGTCTCCCTCTAAACTGTAAAAAAAAAACCTGGCTGAACCTGCCACCTCCTGTATCCCCCTCTTTCCGCTGACCACGAAAATCAGCCCTGCTCTCAGCTCTCCTCTCTGCCCCTCACTCCCTCCCCCCCTGCTATTAGTAAAAATAAAAAATTCTAAATGGTCCCTGCCAGCCCCTCTATTATAGATTGATATAGCACACTGTATTAGTTTTTATAAAAATGAGGCTTGTAAATACCGACTTAGCGCGATCTGCAGGTCGGTCACGTGACTCTTGGACGGTTTCCCGGGGCTACTGCAGGAGGGGCCGAGTGGCCATGTGACCTCCCCGACTGACGTCAGAGGGAGATCTTGGCCCCTCCTGCAGAAGCCATGTACCGGACGTGTACAGCGGCCGCGGGTCACGTGATCGGCCTGAGGATCGCTTTAAATCTGTATTTACAAGCCTCGTTTGTATAAAAGATTAATGCAGTGTGCTATGCCTGCCTATAATAGAGGGGCTGACAGTGTTTGTTATGTATGTGTTAACAAACACTTTAAGATGAAGCTTGTGCCCTAATCTGGGGCCCGTTAGCCGGGAACAATGAAGAAGGACCTCACCTGGTGCCAGCTAACATCCCCAGTCACTGCTCTCCCATCTCGCACAACCTCTCTGAGCCCCAACCGTGGTATTTATATACCGTGGGTGTATCCAGGAGTCCTGGGGTTGTAGGAGAACGGAGGATTGTTGGAAAAGGAATTAAAGGGACCTGCACCCATTGCTTGAACAAAGTTGGTAAAGAGGAATTCCACTACATTGGTGATTAAATGGTTTATATATATATATATATATATTATATATATATATATATATATATATATATATATATATATTTATATATATATATATTTTTTTTTCCCTGGAGTTCAGCTTTAATGTTTATTACAGAATGTATCAGAAGATTTACCCAAAGAGAATGAAGCAGACAAGTTGGCTCAGTCTGTGAATGTGACAGTGGAGAACAGTGAATCCCAAACTACACCTGATGCTACAACAGGTAATATTCCAAACACATTGATGTGTTCCCTTTATGATAAAACTGAATGGGGAGAGTTAGTCAAACTGGAGCAGGCACAATCTGGGACAGCTGTACAAAGTAGCCAATCAGCTTCTAGCCTCACTTCGTTCAGGTAGGCCTTTGAAAATGAAAGCTAGAAGCTGGTTGGTTGCCATGTACAATTGCTCCAGATTCTGTCTACTCCAGTCTTAGTAAATTCTCCTCAATGTTCCTCCAGTGTGGGTGATTTACCTGAAGGTCTGCCACCAATCAGTTTATCATTAGCATAGTGTGCCCCCTCATACTGTACGAGTTAAGTGTTGGGGGTATTGCAGAGGGTCATACATGTTATAATCTGATTGTACAATCTCTGTAGAATCTCCTTCATGGTGAATGTACAAGCTTCAATAAATGATTCATTTATTTTGCAATCAATCTTTACAGGAATAACAATTCTATAGTTGACAACTCATTCAATCAATATGTGACACACAGAATATTGGATTTTAATTGAGAGTTAACCCTTTACAACCGCCCAACACACACATCATGTGCAAGAGCAAAACAGCGTGAACATGTGGCCCCCACATATGCATCACTGGGTGGCCGATGTTTATGTGCTAAGAGTGCACTTCCTGCATGTCTCAGCACAAAGACTCTCTGTCCAGACTAAAGGTCAGAAGCTGGGCAGTACTGGCTTCTGGTCATGTGATCACTTACATGATTGGCAATCTTTCCTGCCCCCCCCCCCCCAGCAAATACAGAATTGTTTAAAGTGATTGCAAAGGAAAAATACAAAAAATAAACAAACATATACTTACCTGCTCTGTGCAGCGATTTTGCACAGGGCAGCCCTGATACTCTTCTTGGGTCCCCAGCAGGCGCTCTGGGCCCCTCCCCCTTGCCGAATTGACCCCATAGCTCGCTCCAGGGCCAGCTGTCTGTGTCCATAAGACACAGAGAGCACAGCTCAGTCCCGCCCCACTGGCTGTGATTGACAGCAGTGAGAGTCAGTGGCTCCTCCCCATGCTGCATCTCAGCCAATCAGGAGGGAGAGACACGGGAGAGCCTCATTTCCTGTGTACATCGCTGGATCGGGATTGGGCTTAGGTAAGTATTATGAGGACTAAGGGGGCAGCTGGACAATGATGGTTTTTTACCTTTGCGCATAGAATGCACGAAGGTAAAATACCTTTAGCCTTTACACATACTTTAAGGGGACGTTGGGGCAGGAGGGAAGGAGTTAAGGTAAGATTGCTTATTATGTTCATAAACTGTAAACCGCACCTCTGTTTCCTGCAATCTGATCGATTGAAATATTCATGAACAAAATATCTCAGTGTTGCCAACCAATGCCAAATAATTGATCATTTTCCACCTACAGCAAAAAGGAAGAAGTGTTGCGAAGATGGCCGCCAGCACTTTTACACGAATGGGAATTGCGCCAACAGGCCACAGAAAGAGAATGAGGCAGTGGGGCAGTGGTGTGACCGAAAATTTCTGGAGTGCTGCTCTTTTATGGAAGAGTACTATATGGGGCCTGTGCATAGGTGCCGAAATAAACAGCCTAGTTCCCAACTTCCCAGTCCAGAGGTATGTAACAAGCATAAAACAAAGTATAAAGCTCGGTTCACATTGGTGCGCTGTGCAACCTCGCATGTGATTCGCACAGCACTGCAGTGAAAATCACATGCGATGTCCGTGTGATGTGATTTCAGCCATACAGATAGCATGGCTGAATTTGCATCGCATTCGAACCAAAGTTGTGCATGACCCTTTTTTTGGTCCGCACCAGAATCGGATCGCATGGGTGTTCACACCGATTCATGTCCAAATTGACAGTTTGCACTGCGATATGTCAACCGATCTGGGGGTGTCATTAACTTTGTATTGACACTCCCAGCGGTTCGCATAAGGCAGGGAACCCGCAGTGGATTTGCAGCGTTCCTGCATCGCACCTATGTGAACCAAGCCTGACAGGCGGTGCAAGTATCGTAGTACAGAGCTACTTGGGGGAGCTCACACAAAGGCCACCAGTTGGCTTCACAATACAGAATAACAGTAATTAAAGGAACAGCGTATAAGAAGAGGTCGCTAGTAATACTACAATTCAGTCTAGTGAAAATGCAGAGAGCTGGTAGCTCAGGTGGACGACCACAGGGATCTTCTTACAGGCTCCACAGAGGGGAGGCAGGAGGAGTTTCTGCTCTGAATGTCCAGGTAGCAGCAGAAGTCCCAGAAATAGGTGAACTGAAGATACAGGGCCACCCCACTAGAAAGACAGTATTCCAGGGTCAGCTAGCATAGAGCCCACCACAGTGACTGGGGCTTAAAGTGTTTGTTAACCCCCCAAAAATGAAAAATAGAGATCCTGGTCCCTTAAAGCAGATTAAACAGTACAGTGCTTGTGCTATGTAATCTGTCTCCCTCTAAACTGTAAAAAAAAACCTGGCTGAACCTGCCACCTCCTGTATCCCCCTCTTTCCGCTGACCACGAAAATCAGCCCTGCTCTCAGCTCTCCTCTCTGCCCCTCACTCCCTCCCCCCCTGCTATTAGTAAAAATAAAAAATTCTAAATGGTCCCTGCCAGCCCCTCTATTATAGATTGATATAGCACACTGTATTAGTCTTTTATAAAAATGAGGCTTGTAAATACCGACTTAGCGCGATCTGCAGGTCGGTCACGTGACTCTTGGACGGTTTCCGGGGCTACTGCAGGAGGGGCCGAGTGGCCATGTGACCTCCCCGGCTGATGTAGGAGGGAGATCTTGGCCCCTCCTGCAGAAGCCATGTACCGGAGGTGTACAGCGGCCGCGGGTCACGTGATCGGCCTGAGGATCGCTTTAAATCTGTATTTACAAGCCTCGTTTGTATAAAAGATTAATGCAGTGTGCTATGCCTGCCTATAATAGAGGGGCTGACAGTGTTTGTTATGTATGTGTTAACAAACACTTTAAGATGAAGCTGCATGAATCTTGTGCCCTAATCTGGGGCCCGTTAGCCGGGAACAATGAAGAAGGACCTCACCTGGTGCCAGCTAACATCCCCAGTCACTGCTCTCCCATCTCGCACAACCTCTCTGAGCCCCCAACCGTGGTATTTATATACCGTGGGTGTATCCAGGAGTCCTGGGGTTGTAGGAGAACGGAGGATTGTTGGAAAAGGAATTAAAGGGACCTGCACCCACTGCTGAACAAAGTTGGTAAAGAGGAATTCCACTACATTGGTGATTAAATAGTTTATATATATATATATATATATATATATATATATATATATATAATTTTTTTTTTTTTTTTCCTGGAGTTCAGCTTTAATGTTTATTACAGAATGTATCAGAAGATTTACCCAAAGAGAATGAAGCAGACAAGTTGGCTCAGTCTGTGAATGTGACAGTGGAGAACAGTGAATCCCAAACTACACCTGATGCTACAACAGGTAATATTCCAAACACATTGATGTGTTCCCTTCATGATAAAACTGAATGGGGAGAGTTAGTCAAACTGGAGCAGGCACAATCTGGGACAGCTGTACAAAGTAGCCAATCAGCTTCTAGCCTCACTTCGTTCAGGTAGGCTTTGAAAATGAAAGCTAGAAGCTGGTTGGTTGCCATGTACAATTGCTCCAGATTCTGTCTACTCCAGTCTTAGTAAATTCTCCTCAATGTTCCTCCAGTGTGGTGATTTACCTGAAGGTCTGCCACCAAATCAGTTTATCATTAGCATAGTGTGCCCCCTCATACTGTACGAGTTAAGTGTGGGGTATTGGAGAGGGTCATACATGTTATAATCTGATTGTACAATCTCTGTAGAATCTCCTTCATGGTGAATGTACAAGCTTCAATAAATGATTCATTTATTTTGCAATCAATCTTTACAGGAATAACAATTCTATAGTTGACAACTCATTCAATCAATATGTGACACACAGAATATTGGATTTTAATTGACAGTTAACCCCTTTACAACCGCCCAACACACACATCATGTGCAAGAGCAAAACAGCGTGAACATGTGGCCCCCATATGCATCACTGGGTGGCCGATGTTTATGTGCTAAGAGCGCACTTCCTGCATGTCTCAGCACAAAGACTCTCTGTCCAGACTAAAGGTCAGAAGCTGGCAGTACTGGCTTCTGGTCATGTGATCACTTACATGATCGGCAATCCTTCCTGCCCCCCCCCCCCCCCCCCCCCCAGCAAATACAGAATTGTTTAAAGTGATTGTAAAGGAAAAATACAAAAAATAAACAAACATATACTTACCTGCTCTGTGCAGCGATTTTGCACAGGGCAGCCCTGATACTCTTCTTGGGTCCCCAGCAGGCGCTCTGGGCCCCTCCCCCTTGCCGAATGACCCCATAGCTCGCTCCAGGGCCAGCTGTCTGTGTCCATAAGACACAGAGAGCACAGCTCAGTCCCGCCCCACTGGCTGTGATTGACAGCAGTGAGAGTCAGTGGCTCCTCCCATGCTGCATCTCAGCCAATCAGGAGGGAGAGACACGGGAGAGCCTCATTTCCTGTGTACATCGCTGGATCGAGATTGGGCTTAGGTAAGTATTATGAGGGCTGAGGGGGCAGCTGGACAATGATGGTTTTTTAATTTGCGCATAGAATGCACGAAGGTAAAATACCTTTAGCCTTTACACATACTTTAAGGGGACGTTGGGGCAGGAGGGAAGGAGTTAAGGTAAGATTGCTTATTATGTTCATAAACTGTAAACCGCACCTCTGTTTCCTGCAATCTGATCGATTGAAATATTCATGAACAAAATATCTCAGTGTTGCCAACCAATGCCAAATAATTGATCATTTTCCACCTACAGCAAAAAGGAAGAAGTGTTGCGAAGATGGCCGCCAGCACTTTTACACGAATGGGAATTGCGCCAACAGGCCACAGAAAGAGAATGAGGCGGTGGGGCTGTGGTGTGACCGAAAATTCCTGCAGTGCTGCTCCTTTATGGAAGCCTACTATATGGGGCCTGTGGATGGGTGCCGAAATAAACAGTGCAATTCCCAACTTCCTAGTCCAACCGACACCTCCCGTGTGACAAACAAACCGCTGAAATAGTAATGTATTCATATATGACTGATTGGTGTTACATACTGTAGATTAACTGATACAAATATTCAAAGCCTTAAATCATTTCCCTGGAGGTCGTTACACCGTAATCTCGCAACCACATAACTCACACTTGGCATTGACCCTCTTACATTTTCATGTAATGCAAATTTAATAAACTTTTATTAATGTATATTGGATTGTGAGCTTTAATTAACACACAGTGGATTCCTCAAGAACATGGCAAATTAATAGGTTCACCCTGCAACCCCACACGTTGCATGTACTCACCTTCCCTTCACTTGCTGGAGAGAGGAGAAAGGACCCTGCATAGATAGCAAGTCACTCTGGTCAGAGCTTTCACAGTTCTGGGGACCCTCCCCAGGTGACAGCACCTATGCCTTCCCTATACTAGAGGATAAATGAGTCACATGCCCCCCCCCATACAATAAAATGCAGGCAGTGCTACTGTACCATGGATGGGGGACACAGGCATTTCCAGGGACCAGATGCAGCTGGACCAGGGAAGGAGGGCGCAGGGATTTCCAGGGTCAGGATGCTGTTAATGCATGGATGAGGGTTTCCAGGGAATGCGTGTTGTTCAACCAGGAAACTGGGGGTACAGATATTTCCGAGGACTTCCAAGGACAGGATGCTGTTAAACTAAGGATGGGGAGCACAGGGATTTCCAGGAACAGGATGCTGTTGAACCATGGATGGAGGTTCAGGGATTTTAAAGGAACCAGGGTTAGGTGTCACATAGATTTTCACAGACTGAGTGTTGTTCAACCAGGGATGGCAGGAGCGAGAAGGTATTTCCAGGGCCAGGCCACTCCTGAACTAAGGATGGAGGGTACAGGGATTTTGAAGGATAGAGTGCTGAACCAGAGATGGGTGGGGCACAGGAATTACAAGGGATGGTGCGCTGCTAAAACCATATATGAGGAGCACATAGATTTCCAGGAAGAGGGTGTTGCTGAACCAGAGACTATTATTGCAAAGATGGTTACTTTGTGAGCAGAAGATCTGATTAAACAGTGCTGTGTAAAGCATAGAAGGGGCGATTGCTAAAGCTACAATTGTTCTGTGTATGTGCGAGTAAAGCATCGGGAGTGGTGCAGCGATTGTAGTGATCCCTAGGGTTGTGCACTGACATCTAAATTGTTATAGTGGCATGAATGATATACGAGGGCTGCTATTGCTGGTCTCCTTTTTTACTTGTAGTCAGGCATGCTGGTCCCCTGGCTACATTATTGTCTGAATTAAGCCTCGTACACACGATCGGATTTTCGTCAGGGAATTGTGTGATGACAGACTGCCTAAAATCCGACCGTTAGTACGCTCCATCAGACAATTGTTGTCCGACTTTCCGCCAACAAATGTTGGATGGCAGGATAGTAAATTTTTGGTGGACAGTGGTCTGTTGTCAGATTTTCCAATCGTCTGTACACAAGTCCGTCACACAAAAGTTGAAAATACAAACACGCATGCTCACCAAATACGACTATAGGAGAAGGTGCCCAAAGGGTGGCGCTCAAGAGCTGAAATTCCACGTAGTACGTCACTATGTTTGTGTTTGTTGGCTGACAATTGTGTACTGTTTGTATGCAAGACAAGTTCCTGGCACACGCCCTTCGGATAAAAGTCTTACGCTCTGTTGGCCAACAATCAGATCGTGTGTACGAGGCTTAAGCGGTAGTTAGAACTTCCAACCAGCTGCACAGTTGTTCCAGGTCTCCAGCCTCTAGAATCCAGCGGAGCGTTTCTAACAATTGTTCTAGATAGAAGTTCTATCCAAGTGTGTTTTGTCCCAATCTGCAATTTATTCACAAAGTGAAACTCAGCACTTTTTTTTACTATTTTGCTATGCAAGCAGCAGTTTACCACACCTATTCCGACCCACTGTCATCTAGATTGATAGCATTGCCTGTGTCAATAAACCCCTTCCACTGAACACTGCAATGAGATGAACTTGGGCATCCTTCAAACTCATCTCAAACAGAAACTCTCAATTTCTGTACCCAAGTGAACTGCAGACTAGGTCATTCCCCGTCCCATAGCTCATGTGTTCCACGAGATGGGGAATGACCTGGCCTACAAATCATCGGATTACAGAAAAGTACAATTCATTTTAGAGGATGCACAACCTCATCTCTATGTGTGAGACACAAATAAAAGGAGGATTGGCTTAGGCAGGCCATAGACGGTGCAAATTTCTTTTAAGAAATTTGCAGGATTCCCCCATCAACACAGACAGTGCTGACAGGGCAATCTCTCCTGCTGAGACACTGTTCAACTGTACAACTATCCCCGACGGGAGAAGAATCTGATTATTGCTAGCGACTATAACAGCCGCTAGTGATTATCGCAAGTGAATCCGGCAGGCTGGTTGTATCCAAGTTGATCAATCGACGGTACATTCAGCCTGCCCACACGGTTTTAATCTCTGCCATTTCCAGCTGAACCGGCCAAGTCGAACCGTCTATGGCCAGCCCCAATCAGGGAAGGTAAAGGATTTTTTTTTTCTATTACATTAGGAGGATTGTGCATCACATAGTAATGGGATTGGGGACCTGTTTGGACTGTCATACAGGAGCCTTTAGATGTACTTTATCCACTTAACGACCAGCCACTGTATATATACGTCATCACTTTAAAGATGGATATCTCGGTAACGGCAGCAGCTGCTGCCACAACCAAGGTATCCTTCTTTGTGGGCGACGTTTCCGTACACGATAACGGTGGTCTCTGCGGCGGGTTCGCCGCGAGATTACTGTTATTGGCGGCGGGAGAGGTGCCACCCCCCCTCCCACCGCTCTCCCGCACCCTCCGCAGCTTACCGGAGCCGTCGGTAGCGGCGGAGGCGATCGGGTCCTTTCTGTGCCTGGGTATTGAGACGAGTGAGGCCAAGATGGCGCCCACCCGTCTCTATACCATAGGACGGCCGGAGCGACGTCATGACGTCGGCTCCGCCCACTTCTCTTAAAGGCACAATTTTTTTTGTGTCATTTTTTTTAACGACTTTTTTTTTTTTGCATTGTAGTCTAAATATATATATATATGAGATCTGAGGACTTTTTGACCCCAGATCTCATATTTAAGAGGACCTGCCATGCTTTTTTCTATTACAAGGGATGTTTACATTCCTTGTAATAGGAATAAAAGTGATCCATTTTTTTTTTATAAAACAGTGCAAAAATAAAAGTAAAATAAATAATAATAAAAAAAAATTTTAAAGCGCCCTGTCCCAACGAGCTTGCGCGCAGAAGCGAACGCATACGTGAGGAGCGCCCGCATATGAAAACGGTGGTCAAACCACACATGTGAGGTATCGCCGCGACCGGTAGAGCAAGAGCAATAATTCTAGCCCTAGACCTCCTCTGTAGCACAAAACATGCAACCTGTAGAATTTTTTAAACGTCGCCTATGGAGATTTTTAAGGGTAAAAGTTTGACGCTATTCCACAAGCGGGCTCAATTTTGAAGCGTGACATGTTGGGTATCAATTTACTTGGCGTAACATTATATTTCACAATATAAAAAAAATTGGGCTAACTTTACTGTTATCTTATTTTTTTAATCAAAAAAGTGAATTTTTTCCAAAAAAAGTGCGCTTATAAGACCGCTGCGCAAATACGGTGCAAAAAAAAGTATTGCAATGACCGCCATTTTATTCTCTAGGGTGTTAGAAAAAAAACAATATATAATGTTTGGGGGTTCTAAGTAATTTTCTAGCAAAAAAAAATGTTTTAAACATGTAAACACCTAAAATCCAAAACGAGGCTGGTCCTTAAGTGGTTAACTCAACATTTGCTTAACAAGGGTTCTGGCTGCACATTCAGGTTGCCTCTAGAGGGGAACTCTACTGACAAAGAGAACACAATTGATTGAAAAAATAACGAAGAAAGCAAGACCGTAAAAATACAAAATATCAAATATTGTTTTCAGTTAAATGTTACAAAAGAAACTCATAATGTCCATTCAATGAAAATACATTTAGTTTATCTTTAAGTACAACTTGTAAAGAAGGAAATATAGGGAGTGAGCGAGTTGTCTTATAAGGAAACCTTTCATGAGACAAATGTACTGGCTGCCAGTGCTGACTGCCTCATGAAACTGCTAGTTGTCTGGCTGTCAAGATGATCCTCCGGGTTTCATCATTTCAAAATCCCTGATCTAGGACAAAGAAATTAGGGAGTGCCGATTTCATTAACTACAAGCTTGTTCCATGCCAGGGACTCGCTGTGTGATAAAGAAAGAATGAGGATGACAGGCCAAGGGGAGAAATTAACTCCTATATATTACTCAATGCTACATTTACAAGAATTACTAGATTTTAACTGCTTACCCAAAACCATTCTGTGCAAATACACACACATAAGGGGGGTTATTTACAAAAGGCAAATCCACTTTGCACTGCAAGTGCAAACTACAAGTGCAAAATGCACTTGAATTTGCACTGATAGTGCACTTGGAAGTGCAGTCACTGTAGATCCGAGGGGGACATGCAAGGAAAATAAAAAACGGATTTTATCTTGCACATGATTGGATGATAAAATCAGCAGAGCTTCCCCGCATTTCAGATCCACCGCTCAGATTTACAGCGACTGCACTTCCAAGTGTGCTTTCAGTGAAATTTCAAGTGCACTTTGCATTTGTAGTTTGCACTTGTAGTGCAAAGTGGATTTGCCTTTCGTAAACAACCCCCAAGGTGTTTCCAGCTTCCGAGGGAAACAATATACAGAGGATCTCTGATCTTTGCATTGCCAATATGCTCTGTACTCTAGATATAAATGAGTGTCTTTACTTAAATGTATGTATAGTCAAACTTTTTTTAAGTTTTGGATAGAGTAAGGGAGGGTTAAAATTCAAATCAGGTTGTTATTTTTTGCTGTATCCTACAGGAGAGATTTACCCTCACTTCCTGTGTCAGGAAATTACCACTATAGACAGTTGTTGCTGGAACATTTGTGCCAATTGTATAAATCATAGGACTCTTGCTCTGGTGACACCTCGAAAATGTGGGATTTTTTTTCTTACTTTCTGTCTGGTGACAGGACAAATATAAGGTCTAAGCCAGCCCTACTCTATCCAAACCTAAAACAAAAGGTTTTGCATTTTAAATGCACTTTAATAAACAGTACTTAAAAGTAGAAATATAGGCATTTTGGATAAAGTAAGGGAGGGTCATCACCCCTGTAAGGTTTAGTTTTGTCATCTTTATCCCATAGGGGAGATTTCTCTTCGCTTCCTGTCCCATAACCAAACAGGAAGTGAGAGGAAATCCCTACAAAGTAAGAGAACCTCTGTGGGATCCCTGGGTCATCAGAACTAGTGTGCCCATTGGAAGATTTCCACTCTCTTGCTTTTCTGGGGACAACCCAAAATTTGTGGTTTTCTTTTACTTTCACTTTCAATGATAATGGTAAATAGGACAAATAGAGAGGGTGAATCTTCTTAATGGGAGCACAGATAGCAATAAAAACTGGCATGTTCTAATCTATCTCCACTCTATCCAAAACTAAAAATAAATGTTTTGCCTTCAGTAATACTTTAAGTACTGGAACTTCCCTTCTCTCCTTATAATTGTGTCTGCTACTGGCAGATTGATGTATTTGGATATGGTAGCCCATAAAGTCTATCAATGTTTAAGAAAGAACCCCTACCAAGGAGGAACCCAAGGTATACACTATATCGGAAGAATAGCCCTTTGTTCTTTTTCTTTTTTAAACTGGGAGGCCACAAAGTGCTTTAGGACCTTCTTAAAAATAAGAGGTTGGATTATTGCCCCCACCTGCCAATGGTGGATATCACATATAGATGTTTTACAGTGAATGGTAAACCAAACTTTGGGATTGGCACTACTTTAGTGGAAATTTATGGGTAAAGTTGTGTTTGCTATGGGAACATTTATTGTCAAGCATTTTTAGTAAAATTTCATTAGATATGTGAACATTTTATTATTAGGACTTTTTGTATTTGTTAAATATAGTGCTACTTTTTTTGTTTATGTATATTTGACAACTCCTATAAATCTATCTCGACAGGTTCCCCTTAAAGCATAGAACTGTCCAAATTTCAGCTGGCTCAGTTTTCAATAAGCTTCTCCCCTGTGTGAATGCTTCTTGATATTTCCCCAGCAGGGAGCACTGCAACTGAAATTTGCATCCGCAGGTCCTGGTCTGGCTGAGACTCCAGAACTACAGGAGGGCTGAAACATTGTACTAAATGTTTTTTATCTTAAATGGAGACCCCTTTTAGAAAAAACCTAGACTAAGAAAAATATAAAAGTTGCCATTACAGACCTTCTAAAAATGCCTGGCTGTGTCTGGCTTGAGTATTACTCAGTTACTGATGATCTGTACACGTGTTACACATCAATGACTTAGCAGTACTGATGCAAATGGATCAATATGACAACTGGGCATTTTCAGAATGAGAAGTCAGCAGTGGTAACTTTCATATTTTCTCAGCTGCACAAGAAGTAAGCTAGGAAGAGGCAATCTTCTCTCTTAGTCCATAGAGAATTTCCATCTGTTTCCGTTTGTCCTTGGCTCGGTTGATGACAGTTTTCAGCAGGTGGCAGTACAGGTCCAAGGAGGCCGGGCTGTCGTCATTTCCAGGCACTGGGTAGGTGATCAGACTGGGGTTGCAGTTAGTGTCCACTATACCAGCCGTTGGGATGTTCATCTTGGCGGCATCACGGATGGCCACATGCTGCTCGAACACGCTGTTCAGGGTGTTGAGAAAGATGATGAGGTCCGGCAGCCGCACACCGTTCCCATACTGGATGTTGGCATTGGTCAGCAGGCCACCCTGCCAGAAGCGTGTGTGGGCATATTCCCCGCACTCGTTGGCCAAGCTCTCCACCATGTGGGTGAACTGACGGCGGCGGCTCACAAACAGAATGATGCCCTTGCGGTAAGCAACATGAGCAGTAAAATTCAGCATCAGCCAGAGATGCTCCAGCGTCTGGTCCAGATCGATGATATCCTGGTCCAGACGGCATCCAAAGATGTATGGCTCCATCAGCCTGAATCAACCAGAGAGAGGTCAGTGCAAAGAAAGATTTTATGGCTATTACCATTTCACAAAATACAAATTCTTTCTGTGAAAAGCATGCACAATCTATGGTGTCCTCTGACTGCAGGACCATGTGCTGAAATTAAAAAGAATTCTAGGCAAATAAAGAAAATGGTCCCGTTTAATTAATTCTTATTTTAGTCATTGACTCTATGTTTAAATAGTGCTTACATTCTCTTTCTACAATTCCCGGCACACCAGAAAACCGACTCAAGCCAACCATACACTGATTGAAACTCTGTTGGTCCAGCAGGGACAAGCCAAACTTGGATCAGTGTGTGTGTGTGGCCTCCTCCACTTTACAGAAGTCTATTAACTTACCTCTGTCAAAGGGGCATATTGGAAGATTTTCTGAGGCCAAGGTTTCTGTGTTAGGAGCGTGCTAAGTGTGCACTCCCAGCACAGTAACAAGCCGTTACAGAGAGCTACAAGTCTCTATTTAACCCCTTCCCGCCAACAGTATGCATATACAGTATGTGACCTCACTGGACTGAGCTTTTTTCCATGGGGCCGCATATATGAGTAACTGCCTTTGTCCTGAGGCTCTCACAGGGAGCCCGGGTCCTGTACTAACAATCGGGACCTGGAACTCCTGGTTCTGGGTGTCCTGATCACTGTGATAGCCTCTGATTGGCTATCACAGTGATCAGTCATTGTGAAGCCTGCCCCTGTCTTTTCTTTCTCTCTGCATGTAGTGGAGAGATACATTGGGGGTTATTTACGAAAGGCAAATCCACTTTGCACTACAAGTACACTGCAAGTGCACTTGGAAGTGCAGTCGTTGTAAATCAGAGGGGTAGATCTGAAATGAGGGGAAGCTCTACTGATTTTATCATCCAATCATGTGCAAGCTAAAATGCTGTTTTATATTTTCCTTGCACGTCCCCCTCGGATTTACAGCAACTGCACATGTAGTGTAAAGTGGATTTTCCTTTCATAAATAACCTCCATTGTATCTCTCTCCTTGCGGAGAGAAAGAAATAAACAAAAATGTGTGTAAAAAAATAAAAATAAAATAAATAGCTAGAGCAAGGTTTGTTCTAGGTCAGTGCCAGGGTTAGTGTTTGGTTCAAGTAAGGGTCAAAAGTCAAGGTCAGTATTTTGGGCAGGATTTAAAAAAAAAAAAAATGTAATTAGTATCAGTGTGTTTCAGGTAGCATAAAAAAGCAAAATGCACACTATTGTTACTGGGCTGTACAACGGGTAACAACAAATAACATACACACATGTGGTATGGCCGCGATTGTCTGGGGCTGGAAAATTTCACTACCGTTTACCAGCAAACAAAAGCCCAATTTGTCCTAAAAAAAAACAAGGTATAATCCACCTGGATGCACAAAGTAGTTGTGATGATATGTACAGTTTTAGGCTGGGTTCACACTATTGCGAATTGGATGCGGGTTCCCAAATAGTAGAAGATTTTGACCGGTGCCGGTTCACATATCTCCGCTGCGGCTCCAGTGCGAATTTGCACAGGTGCCATGTGCGTCTTTTGTGTCCATTTCAGGTCCAAATTCAGCCAAAATTTCAGGCTGAAATCGGACCTGAAACAGTGAGCGGGGACGCCTCGGACCCCTGCTCTGAGCCGCATGCGAAGATAGTGTGAATCCAGCCTTACTGACACGTCATAGTTGCAAAACTGTGCTTAGGCATTAACATTTGTTTTACCTTTAGGCGGGATGGGGTTAAGATTGGGAACCGACAGGACAGGCTCCCAATCATGTAACCACTGTGCCAGCCTCCCAGTGTTAAGACCCACTTGAAAGGGCTGCTGGGAGGTGGAGGGTTTTTAAATACATTTCATGATTTTTTTATGAATATATACCTACATCCATGAACGCCTTTAGTTCTGCCTCAAATTCAGCTTCTCCACCTTTTACTGAAAAGATTGAGTTTAATAAGTTTCATAGCGCACCTGTGACGGCATCCTTTCTTGTGACCGAGATGGACACGGGAATCAAACAGTGCCTTCACCGAGAGGAGCTCCTTCACATTAAAGAAGTCGGGGTGCTTTAGGGGCTCAGAGATAAGCCACTTGTCAAAATCTAGAATCCAGGAAAATAAATACATTAAGAAATATATTGCAGGAGGTCACATGGGGGTTTGTACTGAAGAACTGGAGTTTGGGGTTCAGTTCATCATTGGAATTTGTGTACAGTGTACTTCTTCTGGGTGCCTCAGTTTCCTACACCAACCTAAAAAATGAATTGGGGGTAATTAGCTACCTCCCAAACTGAACTCACTGGCTGTAACTACGACTCGGACAACATATTAGAGAGTGTAAGCTAATTTGCGAACCATTTGAATGGTTCCATGCTATGTGCATGCGCTGCAAATGTGAAACACAACATACAATAAAATACGGCCCTCTTACCGGTCAGTGTTATTGCAATTTTAGGTGGAATATATTTGATTTCTTTGAGGTACTTATATAGCAATGACAATTTACGCAGAGCACAGCAAGTGGAATAAGTCACCTGCTAGTTTTTTATATGTCTGATCCAACAGTGAGGAAATCACTCTGTTGTAATTAATTTCTCTCTCCTCACCTTTCCGCTGCATCCTTAAAATAAAATAAAAAAGCAGCAGGGATGGTGGGAGCCCCTCATAATGTCCATGGCAGGTGTGCAGACCCCAGAGTTCCTTGAGGAGTAGAAAGAACTGACAGTCAAGTGTCTGCTTTGGGTGGAGTGATCGTCATCTGCGCTCACCTTTGATGCTTGTCTCCTGTGTCTGTTGCGCTGCAGTGGACTGGGCCGTTGCATACAACCTGCTGCATGGCAGTAGAGAACTCCGAGCTGGAAAATACGTCATCTGCCAACATAGTCTTGGCAACCCTGAAAACAAAAAACACTTATATACTGAAATGCAGAACTAAGGATAACAAGTACACTGCTCCAGGAACAGAGGGCGTGGGATTTCAGCAAGCTTTAAAAATATATAAAAACACATTAACAAAACTTAAGCCCCTTTCCACAGCTCCTCCCATCTCAGATGGTTACTGAACATTCTGTTCTGATAAAGACACCGCAATCAGGGCCACTAATAGGGCAGTACAGCCAGCCCTCCTGTAAGGTGCCCAAGCCCTATCACTCCAGAAGAGGGGCCCGGGCCCCTGCCAAGCAGGAGAGACAGCTGTACGTCCTTGTGACAGGACACCTGAGGATCTGCAGCGCTGCCGGCTTCCTCCCTCCTTGCAATGTTTTGATTTGGAGCAGAGGGCGAGAGCTGCAGAGTCTCTACCTGTGCCTCTGCCAGGTCCTGTAAATCTTCCTCCGTCTCTCCCCCTGGCCCCGGCTGCAGTTGGCAGTGTTATCTAGTCAGTGTGACTTAGACCCCTTTCACACTGGGGCCGCCCGTACGTTAGCACTAAAGCGCTGCTTATTTTAGCGGCGATTTTCGGCCACAAGTGGAGAGCTTTTAATTCCTGCTAGCGGCCAAAGAGGTTAAAAACGCCCGTGTTGTGACACTTCTGAAGTGCTTTTCAGCCACTTCATTACCCATTCATTACAACCGGCAGGGGTGTTTTTGGAGCGGTGTATACAGCGCTCCCAAAGATGCTGCTTGCAGGACTTCTTCTAATGTGCTGCAAGCGCACCGCTCCAGTATGAAAGCACTCGGGCTTTCACATTCGGGTGGTATGGGAGGCAGTTTTCAGGAGCTTCACAGGCGCTATTTTTAGCGCTAAAACGACTGAAAACTGCCTCAGTGTGAAAGGGGTCGAACCCTGTCCTCAGGACCCACTAACAGGCCAGGTTTGCAAGATAACTGAAATACATCACAGGTGATATCATTTACTGCTCAGTGATTGTAGTATTCTAGTCTGCATCTCCCCAAGGTAATACATAAAAACCTGGCCTGTTAGTGGGCCCTGAGGACAGGGTTGATGACCACTTCTCTAAAGAGCAGGAAGCTTGCTCCCCCTGCCTCCAGATCGTGCTCTGTGCTCACTGAACTTCAGTGCTGGCTGCAGAGTTTGTATGGAGCAGTGCTTCTGCTGAGGGGGTGAGTATATACTATTTACTGCTGCAGTATATTAACAGAAACTACGGGATTTTAGAGATGTAGGAGCCAGCCTAGAATGGCAAGTAGATAGACACTAGCTACTAGTGCAGTGTAGGAGCTACAGAACACACTTCTCCCTCCAGCTGACAGACATCTCTGCCCAGACATTTCTATATGCCACCCCCGGGGGCCCCAATTCACACTTTGTGTGGCGGGATCACACGTTCCTGCTTGCGGTTTATTTTTCTTGTTTTTCGCACATAGAGCATCCGATTCACTTGAACTGGCTGCCATACATGTGACAAACACATCACGGAGGCTCCAGGACTTTTTAGGGCATGCAGCTTTGCATGTCTGTCTGCTAATTGCATTTGGGGTGCCATTAACAATTAATGGCACCACAAGCACTATGGGGGTTATTTACTAAAGGAAAATTCACTTTGCACTGTAAGTGCACTTGGAAGTAAAGTTGCTGAAGATCCGAGGGGGACATCCAAGCAATGTGCGCTTGCAGTGCAAAGTGGATTTGCCTTTCGTGTGTATTCGCAGTGCACTTTTTAAAGGCACTGCAAAACACGTGTTACCTGTGCACCTGTACCTAAAGGCTCTTTCACATGGGCAGCTGAGCCGTGGATTTACTGCTATCCCAAGCTGCCCACCCTAATCCTAATACAGTCTGACAGGGCTGTATACATGCCATGGCTGCAATGCTTTACTTCACAGCTGCGGCATCTTTAATGCAGGCTGCAGAATATGACACGCAGCACCACCTGTCAAACTCTCCATTGAGTTCAATGGGGCTGCTCTGCAACTTGAAGCCAAACGCTTGGCTCACAGTTGCAGTGCGGTCTCACAATGCAAAATTGCCATTCGCAATTTAAAAGTGGAAAAAAATATATAAAAATGAACCAGGTGTCAGGAGGTGGCAGTAGGAAGGCTATAATTTCTGCCATAGCTGCAAAGCATACCATTGCATTTTAGTGATATGATATTACCGGTTTGGGGGGCCTGTTCGGTAGGATGTATGGGGCCCCATGATTTCTAACAGCAGCCCTGACCGCAATCATGGATCATTTACTATACAGCATCAGAAAATGCTTTTATCTGGTTCAGTTTAATTAAAATGTATGTAAACCCTAACAAGGAACTTCTCTTGTTTGTTCTGTTTTTGGCCAGTTAATATACCATTGGAAGTGTTTTATTATATCTGTTCAATAAATAAAAATACCTGTTGATTAGTTCAGAAACTCTGAGCTCTCTTGTGTCCTCTCCAAGCCTCTGGTGCTATGTCAAGGGGTCTAATTTGCCCTCCTAGTTCTAATAATGGACAAGAGAATAATTAGTGTCTATGTTGCAGAGATGATGAGAGTGGAAATGTTTAGGCAGGGCTGACACCATTTAGTCCAAAAAAATGCTGTGTTTTCACCCCACAACAAGACTAAGACCCCTTTCACACTGGGGCGGTTTGCAGGCGGTATTGCGCTAAAAATACCGCCTGCAAACCGCCCCTAAACAGCCTCCGCTGTTTGTTCAGTGTGAAAGCCCGAGGGCTTTCACACTGAAGCGGTGCGCTGGCAGGACGGTGAAAAAAGTCCTGCAAACCGCTTCTTTGGAGCGGTGAAGGAGCGGTGTATTCACCGCTCCTTCACCGCTCCTGCCCATTGAAATCAATGGGACAGCGCGGCTATACCGTGGCAATACCGCGGCTATAGCCGCGCTGTACGAGGGATTTTAACCCTTTTCGGCCGCCAGCGGGGGTTAAAACCGCACCGCTAGCGGCCGAATACAGCTGCAAGAACGACGGTACAGCAGCGCTAAAAATAGCGCTGTTGTAGCGCCGACACCCCCACCGCCCCAGTGTGAAAGGGGCCTTAGGCTCCATTCACAACCGAGCGTAGTGCAGCGATAGCTGCTGCACTGCAGTTTTTTTTAGCTTTTTTTTTTTTGTGGAGCATTTTTGCAGTGGCACCATTCATCTGAAAGGACCTTCCACCAAAGAAGCTCATGTAGCAAATCTTGGCACAGGGCTAGGAGCTTTTGGCATTGCAATTTTTAATGCGATTTAGCACGTTTTGTCGCTTAAGAAAAAATGGCATCACAATTGCGTCCTGTATTTTGCTACGATTCTGCCCGTGATTCCAGATCAGATACAGATCAGCAGGTATTCTTCTGTAGTTGCAGGATCTGTAAAGGAATAGCTGAGATGTACTGCATTTTTTAATGTTGCCCTAACATACACTTGTACCAATTGTTTTACGCAATTTCCATGCGTATTTAGTGCAAATTTGTGAGGGTAGTGGTCACATCTGCAATTTTAATTTCTATAAAATCTAGGCAAAAAATAATTTGCAGTGATGTGGACACTGTACTGCGATTTCAATCATATCACATAGAAGCCTACAGTGCTGAAATTTGCACCGCACAGGACCCTTTTTTGAACCGGATCAAATTCGCACCGCATATATGGGAACCGCCTTCATTGGAAATAATGCTTTTTTACATGACGTGCTAATCTATGCTTTTCGGATCTGATCCGCATAGAATTCACACAAATGTGAACTAGGGCTCAGACATTTTTCAGCTGAAATAAATTAGAAAAACTTGTGAAACCATTTACACATAGACTGCTTTATCCCCTTTACTAAACAGTTTTCATATATATGCTGAGGCAGGACGGGGGAGCCCTAATGTACATATGTATGTGTCACTGTCTTGCTCTGGGGAGCACTCCGTCTCCCTGTGACTGAATTGTCATAATCAACTAACGATCAGATGACATCAGCACTGTGCAAAGTGTGACAAGATCGGGGGGGGCTTCCTCAACTAGCTTCTGGCATCACTGCCCATTAAAAACGCTGGCTGTGGCCGTTGTAACGGGGTTATTATCAGGGCCGCCTTAATAGCATCATGGGCCCCTGGGCAAAGTAATGCACTGGGGCCCCTACCAGCTTGCCCCAATTTACACACCTACTTTCAAGAAATAAAGTATAAATAGTAGATAGAATTAAACATATATTAGTACTTTCAATAAAATCGATTTTACAAAAGGAAAACATTCCATAAATCAAAGACTAGTCAACACAAAGGGCACAGTACATGGGGGAATGCAGTAGGGCACAGTACAGGGGGGGGGGGGGATGTGTCAGGAGGGCACAGTATAGGTTCTGGGACGCTTCCCCGGACATGACCATATCGGGACAGTTTCGTAAAAAGCATGACTGTCCCAGCAACAGTCGGGACAGTTGGCAAGTATGATGTAATGCAAGATTATTGTGGGGCCCCTGGGAAGTGCCTAGGAGGGCCCTTGCATTAAGATGGCCCTGGTTATTATATATATATATATAAATAAAATATACACACAGATGGCATTGCCATAGACCCCAGCTAACGCTCTGGAAGAGGAATTACAAATTGTCTTCCAATTGTTTAAAAGAGAAAATCTCCTTCCTGACCTATAGTGGCAATCACAGATATCTCCGGACTGATTGACTAGTATGAGTAGAACTGGGCATTTCCACTCAGGTCACCAT
Organism: Aquarana catesbeiana; assembly: GCF_042186555.1. Classification (NCBI taxonomy): domain Eukaryota; kingdom Metazoa; phylum Chordata; class Amphibia; order Anura; family Ranidae; genus Aquarana; species Aquarana catesbeiana. The sequence goes on along the minus strand of NC_133332.1, from coordinate 208,109,700 downwards.
ATCTGCTGGAACAGCTTCCATTGGAAGATTGCTTCTAATTAAAATAACTCTTTCCACAATTAAACTGCTTTTCTTTCAATTATAAGCAATTTTCCATGACCAGAATGGTGAGCTGGATAAATGGTGAGGGTGAACCTCCCCAGCAGGGCCTTTGCAATAAAAACCTGGCAGAGGATCTAACGCTTCTCTGCTCCATCCTAGACTAAAAAAAAATAAATCCACTTTAAGCAGCCCTTGTCCTATGTTTATCTCTTGTCAGTCCAGTTGCCTCTTCCTTGTAAGTAAGCTCCTCTGCCATCTCTGCACCCTGTCAGGGTATGTGAACTGAAGTGTGCAGTGAAGGTGAAGCCAATATGAATACATAAATAGAAGATTTTGTTGGCTTTACAAGCTGCAGCCTGACACTGATTGCTGTCAGTATAAGATCATCAGGGAAGCATCATTGCTAGAGACAGCATGCCCAGATTACACCCCCTGATAGGAGATCTGTGTGCAGCAATTAGGATGGCACTGCCAGGTACAGGAGCAGCTGTGGGTCACCATTAGCCGCTAACACTCACCAGCCTTCAGCAGCCCAGACAATGCACAGGAAGCCATGCTGTCTCCTGGAAGGTCACTCTACAGCTTCCTCTGTGTACTGTTTCCTGTCCCAGCCGCAGAGAGCTCCGGCGCCACCTGCTGGACAATCTGCATATTGCTAGCTGACACATTTAACTGTTATTCCATTCAAAATAATGATTTTATCATTAAGCCGTAACTATTATATTAAAATGACTGAACCTACAATGAAAACATTGTCAGGAATTATTCATATTTACACAGATGATTTTTCATCGACTGCTTTATGTTTAACTGATTGGATTCTATAAAGAATCTGTTCAAAAAGTCCTCCACTCACACTGCCATCACCAGATTGCTGGATTCATTAAGTATAAATAATCAGAAATCAGATGATCAGGTTGTAATAGAGTTGTGATCAGTATTAGTGTCAGTGCATTTCCTGTAGGAAGCATTGCAATGAAAGCTGATACTTTGTTGCCCTCTAGTGGTTTCCTGGTAACGGTTTCCAGGGATACCTGTTTGGCTACAACAAGAGGCTTTAGGTGTTGTGTGTGCTGGGCCTCAGTCTTCTCACTGCTTCACTTCTGTGTCCATAGAGAAAGATGGCTGACAATCCTCCTCCACACATCTCATCAGAAGGTCAGGAGACAACCTACCCCCAAACCAGCGACTTTTATCGAGTGGAGCCCGACTTACCTGCCAAGTTTAATCACCCGGAGACGTGGAGACCAGGATATAGGTACGCAGAACGCATCCATACCGAAGGCCTCATTTATTTATTATGAGTATATCTAATACTGCGATTTTCAAAATGAATAATGTTCCTAAATATGTGAGTAATTTAAAGTGACTAATCTGGCGTAGACAGTAATTATTCGTTTTGTTACTGATCATTTCAGGTCGCCTAACGGATCACTCCACCTAGAAATTCTATTTTAGTTTCTGGTGGATGCCTAGTAGTAAGCCTACTTGGGGGGGACTTCAGAGCAGCTTGCTTGGACTTCTATTACAGAAGTTGTTTGCAAGTCGCGCTGTATGGGGCGGCTTCAGAGTTGCGCGACATTGAAGCCGCCACAGTGTGAGCTGGCACTCCAAGTTTCTTGTTTTAATACTTTTATTTTCTGGAAATAATAAACATGTTTTACTTACCTGCACTGTGCAAGGGTTTTGCACAGAATGGCCCCTCCTATTCTGGGGTCCCCCACTGGTGATCTTGGCTCCTGCTCTTCTCCGAGTGCCCCCATAGCAAGCCGCTTGCTATGGGGGCACCTGTGTGGGCTCAAGCTCAATCCGGGCTGTGTATGTCCATAGACACAGACAGCGCGGCTTGGTCCCACCACCCACTCTCTGCTCACAGAATCTGACGGACAGCAGCGGTAGTCAATGCTGCTGCCGAGTCTTCTCTGAGAAAGGTGAGAAGTGCCGCTGCAGATGAGCACAGCGTTGGATCAGAATCAGGCTCAGGTAAGTCTAGGTTCACACATGTGGTACAGGAAATGCAGCGATCAATCCCTGCATGCAACATCCCTCCACTGTCCGATGCAGGTGTCAATACAAAGGTAACACCCCAAACGCATCGCAAAGGCAGTGCGGTTTGCCTGCACTGGATCGTATGTTACAAAATGACCATGCAATCCATTTGCGGTGCGGCTCCAAAAAGGGTGTCTGCACTTCTTTGGTGCGATTCAAGCCTGTTTAAAATGAATGGGCTCAAATCGCAGCATACTGAGTTGCACAGGAATACGGTGTGGTTGCTGTGCGATTCATATGCAGGATATAGTGTGAACCCGGGCTAAGTTCTTAAGGGTTCCTTGTTTGTGAAATAGTAAGGGCTGGTGTCTTGCCGAGAAAGTTCCCCCGGCAGATAAGGACCCCCCCGTACTGCGCAGGCACAGCGCTTGCACAGTAAGAACTACTAGGAGCTGCCGAAGATAGCTGAAGCTGAAAATCTTCAATCAGCTGTACACGGCGCCTGCGCCCTGGGTCCAGGTTTAAGCCCCACCATCCAAGTGGACCTAGAGGGAGAATAAAAAAGTGCCTCTTACAGGCGCCGTGTACAGCTGATTTCCAACTATTCCGCTTCGGCTATTTCCGCCGGCTCCTACTGTGCAGGCGCAGCGCCTGCGCAGTAGAGGGGGGTCCTTATCCGCCGAGGGGAACTTTCTCGGCAGAACACCGGTTCACATAGGAATGGAGAGCTGTCACAGCGCTTTCCTACTTTGGCAGCTCTGTTCCCAACTGTGGTAGGAGGCAGTGTGGTGTGTGAGGCTGGGTTCACACTTGAAACGGATGCGGCTGACGGCAGGGGTCCGGCGCATCCCTGTTCTCCATTTCAGGGATGAATTTGGACCTGAAACAAAGCCAGGACCCCTGTGCAATCCACTCCGCAGCAGCTCCAGAGATCTGTGACCCGGCTCCATAGAGAGCTGGGCACATTCTCCCGTCATGTAAATTGGATGCAGGGAAATCCATATCCAATTCATGCTAGTGTGAACCCAGCCTGATTCAGCGCATCACACACCGCTCCCTTTTTTTCATATTTGTTCGATCTTTATTTGAAGTATACAAAAGTACACTTCATTCATGGCAGTGTGCTGCTGTACAGTACAATGCAACTATATACAGTGTGCTGCGATAGAATGCAGCTCTGGGCTGTGTTGCAGTGTGAATGTGACACACAGGAAACAATTGTGACAGGTGTTTTACATTGTGACAGCACATAGTGTGAAATCACCCTAAACATTCTGAAATACACCCTTTCCAGCAATCTTTGAACAAAACATAGTTTTTAGTTCACATATATTGCAATACATATTTAAAGGATAAGTTCACCTTTTGAAAAAAAAAAAAAAAGCACTTTTTTTGCAGGTTATTTTTTTTTCTAAGGAGTCCGCAGAGAATTGCACCCACGATCAGTAGATCACTTGTGCAATCTCATGCTCCTGCAGACTCTCAGAATAATTGTCTACCTGTACATCATATGGGCAAGCAGTTACCTGAGAGCAGGAAGATCAATGGACTACGAGGACATTCACCAGCGCCCTCGCAGTTCGGCCTGAAAAGTGCTTCGAAAGTGCCGCAACACTGGAGTTTTTAACCCCTTCTTTGGGGTTAAAAGCATTCTGGATAAACCCTCTGCCATATACCCTTTCTAGCAAACTTTGCACAAAAAACAAATCTCTGCTTTTGTGTAAAGTCTGCAAGAAAGGGTGTATAGCAGTGTGCAGAGGGTTCATCCAGAATTCTTAGTGTTCACACCCCTTTAGCACCTGTTGAGTTATATATATGCATAAGCTATTGGGATTTAAGCACAGGTATATCTTATTGGTATTTTAGCTTAGCTTGCTACCCCTAACCCAGCACTATGTTTCATAAAGATCTCCATCTACAATTAACTTGTCATAAAAACAGACCTGATCTAATGGTTGTTTATGTTTTTCAGAACCAAGCCTGGCAACCCTCTGTACAGGACCACAAATCAAACATATGGGAGTAGGCCGCCCACCGTGCATGAGATGCCGGTAAGATGCAGATTATTTTGCTTGTATGCGTCTGGTGGACAGTAACCATGTTGGACCACCTTTAATTAATAGCAGTTGCATAGCACAGAAGGGACTCTACTAAGGGTCCTGTATGGTTCCCAAGAAATCCTCTCCAGAGAGAAATATGAAGGCTGCCATTGCTGATCTCCTGAAAATGCTATTTCCTGGTGCCTCCATGGCAGCATACCTGTGACAAGTTCCACCCTCAGGACCAGTGAATATTATAAAAGAAAAGGATTAGTGCACTCCCAGCATTCTCCCTTTTTTCATCATAGTCAGTGAATGGTGGTCGAACATTCCTTACATCTGCAGTCAGCAGCTTCCAGCTGGGTTCAAGCCTCTCCCAGGTGCAGTCCCTATTCTTGGGCAGATAAATGCACTGATAAGATAGGGAGTCCCTTCTGTGGGTCTTTTGGGACAGCAGTTGTCTCTTAACTAAGAGCTCCTATCTGAATTTATAGACTGGCATTTGCTCAAGCCTGCAGAAGAGAAAGCAGCTATATCTATTTTTCACTTAGTCTTATCCTTCCAATTCTCCCTCCTGTCATCCATTCTCTCTCGTTTTCCTTTCTTTGCGTTCCTCTCTCTCTTTTTCACTTTCTTCCTCCCCCACCACCTTCCCCTCCTTGTGATATTGTGCCTTCATTCCTGGTTACTATAGTGGGCGGCGCGCACCTCGCACCAGCCTTTCTGAGTCCCTCAGCGACTTCCTGCCCGCTCTGCGCATGCACAGACGTCAGGAGCCAGCTCGGTGGGCCGGGCTGAGTCGGGTGGGCCGCACAAGTCCTAGTGCCACTGGCTGCGCATGCGCGGTCTGGCCTGGGGATGTGGTGGCCATCTTGAATAGGGGCAAATTTTACATTTTTTGCCCTTGTTTGTCAAAATAATTTTTTAGAGGGTTGTATCTTCCATAGATGCCCCTCCCCTCTCCATTGTTTATTGCTGGGGGCTTTCAGCATGGCAGCCTGTTGTCATCTGAGGAAGTTGCCTATGCGGGGAGCTCCTGGAGGGGACCCTGTTTTTTGCCAATGGTAAATGTAATTTCTTTCCTTTTCTTTACTCAGGAATACTGTTTCCTTGCTCCAGTTGAAATACCAGTCGCTAACTCCTTTATCTTTCTCTTGCTGCTTTTTCTGTCTGTTGCCTAAAATAAGCAGTACGCCACCCGAACAAGACCCTCTCCAACATTTAAGGTAGGGACCGTCGTCCAGGTGAGTAAAAAAAAAAAAGAGAGCACTTATGCTTCAGCCTTGTAAGCCAAAAGAAGTCCAAGCGGATATCAAGGCGAAATAAACAAGCCTATGAAGGCCCCAGCTAGGGCACACCATCCAGATCAGAATACCATGCAAGCGGTGAGGGTTCATCCGTGAAAAGACAGTTCTTCACATTCACCAACTCTCAAATCCCTAAATGCTGAGCATGCGGGGTCATCCCATTACCAGCCAATTAGTCTGCAAAAGCTGTTTTAGAGTCTATGCAGCAGACAGAGAGTCAGAGGGTTAACAGGTAAGCCTACTCAAAAGATGGGCAGGGGATACATAGCGGAACGAGCAACAGCAGTTCTATTGCAGCAATTAGCTCAATCTCCTCCAGGGAAGTTAACTCTTCCTGGCCCATCCTCGAGAGAATCCTCTCACCATGCAGCAAGTATCCCACCTAGACATCTGGATGATGGGGGGCCATCTGAAGATACCTCAGAAGAGCTTGGCCCTCGGACTTCAACCTTTTCTTAGTTCAGCCCTGTGTCCAGGCTGTACAGCCAGCTATTGGCTGGGAGAAAGTCGACACTACATCTGAGTAGACAAAAGATGTACTTCCCATTTCTAAAGAAGCAGGTTTCCTTCTTTCGACTGGGTTTCCACTAGTGCGACTTGGGACTTCAAAGTCACATGATAAGTCGTAACCCATGATTCCAATAAGTATCGTTCATCTGTACGATTTCAAGTCGCAGCGATTTCAGAGTAGTCCCTGCACTACTTTGGTCCCACTTTGATGCAACCTGAGGTCCATAGACCTCAAGAATACACAGGCAATGTTTCAAGTCACATCAAAATCGTGCGACTTACAGGTCGCAAGAGTGGAAACATAGGCTTACTCTGATGGATGATATCAGAGACATTGTTGAAGAGGAAAGGAAAAAAAAAAATGTTTTTTACACTCAATTGCCTAGAAAAACTTTGTCTTCGCTCGGAACAAGATTCTACAATGCCAGACGGTCCGCCGGCGGCAGTGTTTCCTATAACACAGAATTTCATCTCACCAATTGATAATTCAGCCTCAATTGAGGATCCTTTAGACAGATGAATAGACCCCAACTTAAAGGAGCTTACCAAATGGCGGTTAAACACCTGGAAGTCAGCAATTGCCTTTATCTGTATCCAAAACCCTGTGGGCAAGGGCCGTAACATCAAAATGTTCCTAGGGAAAATATAGTCAAGGCTTTGGACAAATTATGGCTCTTAACAGACTTCACTGGTGAGACGGCGATGGATACAATTCGTTACTTTGCAAGATCAACGTCACTACTTGTGATAGCCATATGGGTATTGTGGTCAGAACTACGGGCAGCTGACACTCTGCCAAAACAAAATTAGTACACGAGGGCTCGGATCACTATCCAAGCTTCTTTATGAGACCCCTTCTTTATGGGTCTCGGTTCTTATCACTAACCAGACGATATCCTCCTTTTATCAAAAGATCCAGCCCAGCTAGTGGAACAGGTGGATGCTGTGGCCTACACTATCAAGATACGGTTGGATAAATCATCAAATGAGTCATCTTTTCTTCACCTCTAAAGGGACAGTGTCCCTGCCATCTCAGAAAGTGTGCGATCGTTCAGAAAGTAAGGAGAGTGAGGACATGGTCCTACATAACAGCCTTGAACTAACTCAACTTAATAGGGATTTTTGTCTTTTTGTATCCAGATGGTCCCATGGACACCTCAGGGACCTTTTAGCTAGAATTCCTGAAGCAATGGAGCAAACTGTCTATCCCAGTCCATATAGCAAACAAGTTTGATGCACAGGGGTCTGCACTAGTGGACAAAGAGGGAGATGCCTGTAAAGCCATGTCCATTAAGGCATGTCTTCTGGACCACAGTTGCCAATGCAATAGGCTAGGAGGCACATTGCAACCAGATGTTGGTTCAAGAGAGATGATTTGGATAGACAATAGAGCTGCAATATCACACATACATCACCAAGGCGGAACCAACAACAGTTCCTTACTAAGGGAAGTGGAACCCATGTTCATTTGGGTTCCAGAGGGGAATCTGAAGGACCTAAGAGTAGTCTATGTTCCAGCCCACTTAAACACAGACGCCGATCACCTATCCCAAGGATTCCTGGATCCCAACAAATGGTCCCTACAACCGAAGTTATTCAGTTGGATTGTGGGCCAGTGGACCTTTCCTGAACTGCATCCTTTTGCTACAGCAAGCAATACCAAGCTGCAGAGGTTTATTACACATCTACCTCACCCTTGGGCAGAAGCAATAGATGCCCTGTCAAGTCCTTGGACATGCAATATAATTTAGGCCTCCTCGGGCCTCCTACTTCAAATTCTCTTAAGACTTGCAATATCAACAATAAGCTAGCATATAGAAATGAACCCAGTATTAATACCGGAGTTCAGAAAGATGGCTACTTTTGCAGCAGTGAGTCTAAACGAATGGTTCCAAAAAGTACAAAGTTTATTAATGTTAATATCAATACAAAATATTGCACTATGTAGTCAGTAAAAAAGTGCAAACAACTTCACATATCATGCTTTCCGTGTCCCATCCATAGGAGTGAAGACCCGGAAAGAACTCAATATGTACACAGACACGGGAAAACAAAACAACACATATGCGGCACTATAAGACAATTAAACAGAACCCCCCCCCCCCACATAAACACACAGACAGTCCGGACAGCAGCCTATGCATATTCACAGGAAAAATGCCAGCTGAATTGCATATAAATTTGGAACAGATATACATTCATATCTATCTGAAATCACCAAATCATGCAGGTTTCCTGTGAATAGCCCCCGGGGGATGTGGAAAGTTGTATGGTGTATACAAGGATACTAAAAAGTTTCCCCTAAGTGGAGAAAGGTTGGGATTAACTGGATGGGATCACTGACTGAACAATTCTTAATACTGGAGGCCAGCTCAAAATTCTCTGCGCAAAGAAAACAGTCCTTAATTTGACCGACAGCAGGTCTGCAGGTTTGTAGGTCAAAAGTCTTTTCCTCAAAGTGAAATAGGGGCTTCATGCATGGTTTAGTGACCCCCAAGGGGAAATCCTCCTGAAGGATGGTTGGCTGTTGTCATGATGGAATTGGGCGCATTAGCCTATTACCAGTATTAGCTCAAAAAGGGGAATATCAACAATACACAGTGATAACAGTCCTGCCATATTTGCAGGGAGACCCATGATTCCCTAGGGCAGTGGTTCTCAACCTGGGGGTCGGATGACGATTTGCCAGGGGTCACCAAATCCTGGGCTGTTCCTGAAGCCCGCACCACTCTCCCAGCACTTTAATGGCCGCCCAGCAGGCTGGCCATGGAGCCTGTGGAAGCCCAGCTGGGCTGTTCCTGGAGCCCGCAGCCACCCACTCAGCCTCCTACCAGCCCCTCATTCAGTTCACGGCAGAGACTAGAGGTCAGCTGATTGGTGAGGAATGTGAAGTGGGGGAGTTGGAGGAGACCCTATCTCCTGATTTCAGCATAGGTGTCACTGCTGCGAGACACCACAGAGCTGGAGACACAGTGAAGCCGGATACACAGTGAGTTACTCTACCTGTGATTACAGTTGCCATTAAAAGTCCCCACAACATTTCTCAGATCAGCAGATGACCTTGATCTAAGTTGGCTGATCAGAGCTCCCCCCAGCACTGCCACTCATCACAACTCCCCGCCAGCACTGCCACTCATCCCATTCCCCCACCCCCCAAGGCGTAAGAGAAGGAATAAAAATAGAGAATACATGGAAGGGAGAGGAAAATAGGGGGCGGGAACAAAGAAAAAGGGAGAGAAAGAATAATAAAAAGAAGGCTAGAGAGAGGGATGGGAAAAAAAAACAAGAAATTAGGATAGAAAGGGATAAAAGGGAAAGAAAGGAGAACAAAGAGAGTGGTACATCCTAAAACGTACCATAAGGGGTTTTAATACTGTTCAAGGGGAAGGGACTCAGGGAGCGCTAAATGTCTGTGGGTTAGGGGCGCAAATTACTTGCCTTGGGTACTGACAACCCATGCTACGACAATAATTTTACTGTTTCCCCACAACTTGGGAAATTTTATCAAGGGGTCACGGCACTAGAAAGTGGAGAACCACTGCCTTAGGGCAATATTTCTTAGTGTCCAGCCTCTGGTAAAAATTCCTCTGATACCCTTTCTTCTGGCTCGAGGCATCACACCCATCAGAATCCTCACAGATTGAACCTTCACATTAGAATGTTAAAACCGAGGCTTTAATCATTAGCATGTTCCTCCAGAGTTGTTTCAACTCTGCTCAAAGCATAGGAGCCGTCAATGAACAATATGTGTGACACGGTTTGGAATAAGTTTAGATCTTTCGCAAATGGCAAAACTTCAATCCTGATGTACCCTCTTCCTCCCAACTCCTTGACTTCCTGTAAGCAGACCTTGATTTAGGATTAGGATTAGGCAATTTAAAGGTACAGCTTGTGGCAATCTCTGCTGTAACAAGAGATGGGCTGAAGATCCTTTAATAATCAAATTCTTCAAGACAGTCAAGAAGATAAGCCCACCCATTAAAACAAATCTTTCCCACTTGGGATCTCGCTATCACTCTGGAGCCCTTATCCAAACAGCCTTTTGCCCCATCTGATTCAGCATCCTTGTGGAATGTCACTTGGAAACTATTTTTCTTTGTGGTGATGGCATTGGGTTGGGGAGTATCAGAACTTCAGGCTCTGAGATCAGAAGACAATAATATTATTTTTTTGTACTCGGATAGAGTGGAACTTAGACCAGTACATGGATTCATCCCTACGTTCTCATCTTCCTCTACTATCTCCGAGCCTTGGGTCCTGCCAATCTTTTCAGATCCAATTTTGACCTTCTTCACAAAGACGATATTACTTTGGTACACACTATCTTCGGGCCACAACTCCCTTCAGACATCCATCTAATCTATTTGTAATACTCCAAAAAAAAAAAAAAAAAAAAAAAAAGCATCACCTGGGGCCCCATCATGCCTAATCAGGTCTGTGAATATCAGAGCTTTACAATATCTCATAGGACATGTGGTTCTGCAGCAGCTGGGGACCCATAGTTTACAGATCCCTGCTCTAGTACAATAGTTTCATGGATAATCACGTTGGTTAAGCAGGTGTACAGGGATAGGGGACTAGAACCCCCTCTTCAGTTGGGCTGTATGCCACCCGGTTGCTTTCTGCTTCTTTGACGGCCAGAGCAGACGTATCCATCAAAGCGTTCTAAACGGTAGCATCATGGTCATCCCAACATGCGTTTACGAGACGTTAGAGTAGACCCGGCAGCTTTCTCATCTGTAGAAGCTGGCAGACAGGCTGGCATTTGCCTATTTTAAATTCTTTTTCAAAAAAATCTTTTACTATGCATCATCCCATCCATTTCAGCTAGTTATTTGTCATAGGTGTGCTGCCATAGAGGCACCAGGAAAACAGAAAATTGTTTCATACTTACTGTAATTTTCTCTCCCCTTTTTTTTTTTTTTTCGCCACCTCAGCAAACTTAATCCAGAGACAGCTTTCAGCTTTGTACTCATATTTGTCTCTAACTTAGTTACATCATTGTGGCTTTTCAATTATCCAAGTTTAAATTATCCTATTATTACCAAGTTTTAACACATAAAATACATATCAAATACATCTAGCCCATCTGGCCACAATCTTCTTGTTGCTATTATACGTGACTATAAGATATTGCTTTTCTATCTAGTATACCCTTTCCCCCCACCCCCCAATAACCCGACATTATTAAGCTCACCTAGTTTTCAGGGCACACCCAAGATCTAGCTACAGTTCTATACATTGTTCCCTCTTGGCTTTGAAACTTTAAGCTATACCCGATTCAACATCTCTCCCTTATTAGAAAGACGAGTGCTCTCGACTCTAAGATAGCACTGTTAGAGGACACGGCATTGCTTGTACCCACCGGTTCCATAGTCTCTCAAACCTGTTATAGTTACCTAATCTAGTATAGAATGTCCTTTCATTCCACACTGTTGAGTTGACAGCTCCGACCCAAGCTTCCGGGGTTGGAGGTGTTCTTGATTGCCAGGATTGTGCTATTAGTTTTCTAGCTTGAAACAGACATCTTACTACCGCTATAGCTGTGCTCCAATCGCTCGGCCCGGTGTTAACATGTCCCAACACGCAAGTCTTGGGGTCGAACTCTAGGTTGGTACTGAATATGGTATTTATTTTCTTTATAATCTCAGACCAGTACCTAACTAGTCTTGGACACCTCCAGACCATGTGGATTAAGTCGCCAGATCCTCTGCATCTAGGGCACTCGTCGTTGGTTCTACGACCAAACATAAACAGCTTTTTTGGTGTATAGTAAGTTCTGTGCAGCAACATCAGGTGGGAAGCTTTTTGTGCTGGGGAGACCGACACTTCTGATCCTAACTCCAAAATCCTTTTCCACTGCTCATCCGTTATCTCCCCCGCATCAGCCGCCCATCTGTCCCTACCCCCAAGGAGACCTACCTGTGCGTTTCTTCTCTTTATTAGTTGGTTATATGCCTCCGTGATTAAGCCCTTGGTGGACTCTGATTTAATTATTGTTTGTAGTAGTGGCATCCTACACCAATTAGGGGGTTGTCTATTAAGCTGCTTGTTAAGGGCATGCCTAATCTGTAGATAACTATAAAAAACTTGACTTGGTAACCCGTACTCCTGCCTCAGGTCCTCAAACGATTTCAGGATAGTCCCCTCATATAATTGTGCCAGCCGGTTTATCCCACAGTTTTCCCACATCCAATTTCTTTCGACAGTTAGCAATTCATGCAAGTGCTTATTATTCCAAATTGGCGAATATTCTGAAATTCCTTTGTACCCCATTATCCTCTTAACTGTTTGCCAAACCCTAGTGACCAATTTAAACGTCAGGATCTCTCCTTGCAGTGAGTCTGCCTCCAGTGCTTCCACTAGTGAACTGTGTAGGCTCCCCTGAAGGATAATCTTGGCACACTTACTTCCCCCTCCCTCAGTAGCGCATCCTCCCAGTTGTTGTAGCTGGGCTGCCAGGAAATAACTAAACGGATGTGGGATCCCCCTGATGAAGACACGTGACTCCCTGTGTCGAACACGCGTAGGGGAGGGGCCAGGACGGAGCGAGCAGCACTGAGCTGGGCTGGAATGATCTGAACACCCCACAGCGCATTGAATCAGCATTTCCGGACGTATATTCTGCCTGTACTGTTTGGTGCACATTAAGCACCTATGCAATGTGAGTACCCCGGTGTGGGGATTGTTTACACTGGTTACTATTAAATATTTTGGCGATATTACACTATGCAGTCCCTTCTTTTTCTTTTGGTATGATGCCTATGGAGTCCTAAGAGAGCTTGATGGGAGATCATCTGGTGTCCTGATTACTGAGCCCAGGGGTGGCTCCAAAGCGTGTTTGGACGCAGCTAATCCCTGTGTCACGCGCTCAGAGGTGAGCGCAGCTACTTTGGGGGTCACCAGGGCACATTTGGGCACTGTGGTTCCACGATCCGTCTCCCATGTGAAGCACCTTTTTGCACCATTGGATTCTTTTCCGCCACACACTGTTACGTGATATGGATTTGGAAGATTTTCCTCACATTTAAAAGACTATTATCACCCAATTAATATATATGGTTTTTTATATGTTTTTATCACTTATTGCTTATAGAGTTTTTTTCACAGTTTGTATGCTAATTATCGTATTTACAATGCATGCCTTTTCACTTGCCACTATTGTATATAAGCAGTTTTCCTTGCACGTAGCACTTTAGATTGGATTTATGCATGGCACTTTGATGTAAATTTCAGGCGCATTTATTGATATTTATTTGGTTATGTCCTCTATATATAAATAGGTCGCTTATCATTAAGCGCAATATACTGGTATTTTATATTCAATAATACGGTGGATTTAATTATATGTCACATATTGTATATTTTGATTTGAGATTGGAAGCACATACACTGGGCACTTTTAGATTGATAAGGTGAATATATACCTAAGCGCAACGCATTTTTTCCATTTAGAATGCTATAACCTGGTTCCAATATATTGTGATGTTAATTGATGTTCTTGTTGTGAACTGGCAATCTGCCATTATAGCTGAAGTCCCCCAACATCTCTCCCTACATAGTGAACACTTTGATTGGAATTCATGTTATTGGAAGTTCTAACAACACAACAGCTACAGAGATGCTTACACCCCACTGAGCCTTCTCATGGTCCGTTGAGTAATGGAAATCCATTCTCTATGATCTGTTCACATACAAAGTCAATGTGAAATGCTGGCCTCTTTTTTTTTTTTTTACATACATTTCCAGTGATGTAATCAGGCCTACATCTGCTTCAATGGGCTCAGGTTCTGTTTTTTTTAGGCACTGAATGTACAAAGTTGTATGGTACTACTGTCAGACCTAGATTTGTGAAAGGGTACTGTAATCCTAAAGGAAAATCATTTGCAGTGTAAAGTTTTATACTTGGTTACCACTTTATTAGGTATCCCTGTTTGCTAATGCAAATAGAGCATCGTATGGCTGCATCTTCATACATAAAGCATGCAGACATGGTTAGGAAGTTTATCTTCTGGATCAAACATCGGAACAGCCTACACAAATTTGACTGTGGAATGATTGTTGGTAGCAGATGAACTGGTTGCAGCATCACAGGAACTTCTGGCCTTCCTGGATTTACAAATTATTGACTGTAGGTAGGTCAGAGGAGAATCGCTATTTTAAGCTGACATAGTCCACAGCCACTCTGTGAAGCATTGCTGTACTGAAGGCCTTCACTGAACACACATTTGGAGCCTTGTAAAGAATGGACTCCAGCAGCAGAAGACCTGGTCCTTTTCTCCAAAATTTGTGAATATTGGAAACCAGATGTAAAAAAGTGGGGATCATAACAAATATATGGCCCAGACTGTTGATAGACACATAAGGCTGTTAGGATGTTGTATAATAGCTGCTCTCCTATTGAAAGGACACAAAAAAACCCCATAAAGACAGTACGTATACTGATTAACCAATCCACTACTAGCAAAATATTTAGGAACGTTCTTCCAGTTTTATGTCCATGCTTATGAAGTTCAGTTTCTCAATGTACTATTCAGATTTTGATTCATTGGTTCACAAGACCCATATTTTGGGTTTGCCAGACCTGTTCCTGCCAGAGTGCCTTTTGTTGGTGTAGGAAACTGTACTTGCTGACACCCTTGGGTTTCCCCTAATAATGGTGTGTTTTCCTTTTTGTTAACCACTTCCTGCCCATGATTTGTTCATTATACAGCCTCACAGCCATTCTCTAGTTCTGGGAGGGCGTCCTTGCATGTTCTCTCATGTGCACACTTCCCACACGCCCCCTGGGGTGCTCATCAGGGACTCTCTGTGAGTGCTGTGTGCCTTGGACACAGCACATCATAGACCAGGGTAAAAGGGCAATCACAGCGTCCCTTTACCAAGTGATCACAGATATAAACATAACCGTTTTTTGTCTGTTAATGGCTCTCTTTCCCTCACACAGAGACCGCATGTGGGGGAAGGAGAGCCAGATCTGTGGGGAGCAGTGAGTAGTGTTTTACAGTGGTACATCAGTGCAAGGATCTTCAGTGCACATCAGTGAGGAAGAAAAATTACTTATTTGCTACATTTTATAACAAAATGTTTTTTTTCTTCAAAGTGTTCAGTCTTGTATTATTCATTTAGCAAAAAATAAAATCCCCAATTAAATACCACTAAAAGGAAGCTCTATCTGTCTCACCAAATGGAATAAAAAGGTCTTTGGGTGCAGTTGTTACATGACGAGTAATTGTCGTTCAAAGTGTGACAATGTTGAAATCTGAAAATTGGCTTGGGCAGGAAGGGGTGAAAGTGTCCAATATTGAAGGGGTTGGGATTGAAGTTTGGGATTTAAAAAAACACAAACCTATACAGTATATTCATCTCCATGTTGCAACATCGATATGATGCTACAGCTATCCCCTGCCAGGTATACGCCCAAGAAATCGAGAATTAAGCACTCACAAGACTACTGATCTCTTGGTTCTTGGTCTTCCTGGAGCAGAGCGATGACTGTCAGAGACCACTCTCTGCTCTGCCCCTCCAGTGTTCACTGGAGCTCCAGGCTGGAGAGGGGATGGGAGCAGCTGGCCTAAGCTCTCGGCAGTGCACTGAGGTGTTTGAGCCAGCAGGGTGAATCCCCACAATGTGTTCGAGAATCCTTCCAAATTCTGGAGTGGCCCTGTGATGTTAGCTGATTCTGGCTCTCAGGAAAGCAAAAGTAAGTGCACTCCTGTGACCCAGAAGACAAGTAAGGCCAAAAAAAGCTTTGGCTATACTTCATTTTTAATTGCCCTTTTTCTCTGTATTATGAGAGCTACTACTTTCTGAAGTGCAATAGTAACCAAAGTTGTGGGTGTAGTAAACAGTTTCTTCACACATTTCCTTATACAGGGGATTTGCAAATCATTAAACTTTTTGGAACCTGTAGCAATTATTTGTATAAACATTCAAGGTCTATATTGCTTCCATTGCTGCAAAAAAGCTCAAAGTTGTCAACCCATTACTCCAACCCTTACTGAAATTTACATTCTTTTTCAGTATTTGGTCACCTAATTTTTTTATGTTTGCTATGATGAAGCTGCAAATAAAATGTTGTTTATTGGATATCCTCCTCTCTCTACTTACAGACAAAGTTTAAAGGAGTTTCCGACAAGTTTTCAGAAGCTGCTACAAAATGCGGCAATTATAGAAATAATGGACTCAACACACACACAGAGAAAAGTTTTGTGACGGGACCAGACAATCTAATCACCTTCCATGACAGACTGAATTTTCACCGGAGCTACAACATCAGTGGGCCATCACAGTCAGCTTGATTACCATTTATTTGACAAAACTTTACTACCTGAGCTGTGAAACTGAATAACTTAATATACAGATTCCTGCTTTTCCTAAGGACCATTTCCTGTGTATTAGATGGTGATTCATAAAGGGTCAGTCTATCTAGTGATATTTCAGTTATGTGTGGAGTCTTAGTTTGTCTTTGGTTTATTTCTTTTGGGAAATTCAAGAGCATTCTTGTCCACCTTGTGATGTTGCCATTTCTTTGTAATATAAAATAAATACAAATACAAATAAAGGGTCCCAAAATGTGGAGAGCTCATCAATGGGGCCCCCAAAAGATGAACAAAATGGTCACAGGGTTTACCTTCCAGAAATATCAGATCTGGTTGGATAAATATTGACCTATAAAAAAAAAGGAAAGGAAGCACACAAAATTACCACCTTAATATTAATAATTCATGGGGTTGATTACGGTACTAAATATAAATAAGACTGTGCACTTTGCAAATGTTGTTGCACTCGTTTTCCCCAGTGAATGTGGCAAAGCTCTACTGATTTCCATCATCAGATCACGTGCAAGCAAAAATGCTGTTTTTTTTTTTGCACCTGATTTGGTATTGTTTATAAAGTAAAGCTTCACCACCTCACTAAGGCAAATGGGGAAAATGAGTGCAAATGCACTTGCAAAGTGCGCAGTCTATTTACCTTTAGTAAATCAAACCCCATGAGTTCACAAAAAGGAATGTCCTTAAAGTGGTTCTAAAGCCTAATTGTTTTTTGTTTTATTTTGCCTTACCTTAATGCATTCCCTGCATTAGGGTAAAAAACACTCCACTAACTGTCCCCCATCCTTAAACACTTACCTGCCTGACTCCTCCACCATTCCAGCACTGTCCCATCTGCAGCAGCACTGCTCTCTCTTCCTGGTCTCACAGGAGACTCTGAGCCAGCCAAATCCTGTGAGAGGAGAGCGGGGTCATGGCCGAGCTGTGCTGTGTGTGTCTATGGATGCACAGAGCCTGGCTTGCGTGCACGCCCACACGGGTGCCCCCTCAGCACATGGCTTGCTGAGGGGGAACTCGGAGGAGAGAGGGAGCAGACAACGCTGCGAGGCGACTCCAGAAGTAGAAGTAATGGACCTCTCTGTGCAATACCATTGCACAGAGCGGGTAAGTTTTTAGCATCTTTTTAATTTAATTGAAAAAAAAAAATTGTCTTTACAATCACTTTATTAATGTGATGAATCCAAGGTACTGACTCACAGTCTCTGGCAAATGGGTCTATTAATATCATGAAGTAATCCTCCTGCTGCTCCTTTGGTGAGATCCAGTTTGAACACTCAGAAAACAAGGAAGAGAAAGGGGGCAGAGGAGCAAATAATATTAGTACAAATGTATTCAATTAAATAGGTGCTGGGAAGGTCTGAGAAGCTTCCTTATCAACAGTGCAGTTGTCAGTGTGTGAGACGATCCTGGTGCGCTAAGGCAGTGTTTCTCAACTCTGTCAGTCTTCAAGGCGCCCCAACAGGTCATGTTTTCAGGATTTCCCTAAGATGAAACGGCTGTGGTAATTACTAAGGCAGTGAAACTAATCAAATCACCTGTGCAACATAATGGAAAGCCTGAAAACATGACCTGTTGGGGTGCCTTGAGGACTGGAGTTGAGAAACACTGTGCTAAGGAACTGATAGGTGGAGCAGAGAGTTTCTCAGGCTTTCCCAGCACCTATTCTGCTGACATTTTTCTTTTCACTGGACAATTGTCTTACTAATTTTAATCGCTCCTGTGCCTTTCTCTTAGTCCATTCAAAACAAATGGGCTGCTTTTCTGCAAGACGTGTTAATGTGTGTGGTAATTTATCCCACCAGTATTAATTCAGCTTTAAACGATCAAGCAAATCTATTTACTTGCAGTTTTGGTGGATGTTCATTTTTAGTTTTTTTGTGGTGATGTAAACTAGTGAATAAAAATTTCCACCAGCTGTTATTTTTTTATTCAGAAGGTTCCCAGCACCATTTTCTGTCACAGCTGTGAAGAGGAAGGGGGGGGCACTACCAACATTGCCTTTCTCTGCACCAAAGGGGTTACAATCTAATGTCCCTACTACACTAATGCCCCGTACACACGGTCGGATTTTCCGATGGAAAATGTCCGATCGGAGCGTGTTGTCGGAAATTCCGACCGTGTGTGGGCTCCATCGGACATTTTCCATCTGATTTTCCGACACACAAAGTTTGAGAGCAGGAGATAAAATTTTCCGACAACAAAATCCGTTGTCGGAAATTCCGATCGTGTGTACACAAATCCGACGGACAAAGTGCCACGCATGCTCAGAATAAATAAAGAGATGAAAGCTATTGGCCACTGCCCCGTTTATAGTCCCGACGTACGTGTTTTACGTCACCACGTTTAGAACGATCGGATTTTCCGACAACTTTGTGTGACCGTGTGTATGCAAGACAAGTTTGAGCCAACATCCGTCGGAAAAAATCCATGGATTTTGTTGTCGGAATGTCCAAACAAAGTCCGACCGTGTGTACGGGGCATTATACATCATACATTTACATCCTGTCACCCATATGCTGTCGCACTAGTGAAAATTGAATGACACAAGGCAATTACTAAATTCTGAATAAACGGAAACTTTATTATGCAAAACATGAAAATACAGAGAAGAGGACACAGTATACACACAGTACAATGTGAATGCTCAGACATTGCTTTCTTGGTCTATATAAGGTTCTCATGTTTACAACACATCCAACTAGCAGACTAGAAATGAAGGGCCAGATGAATTGTGATATCACCCTGAGTATCCAGTCAGATACTTCCATTTACCATGGGAAACATCTCCACTTGTCTTTTACATAATTTGCAAGAGATCTCAATGGAACTGCAATTACCTTAACAAATGAACATAAGCTACTCAAGTGATTCTTGGTTGCATCTATTGTGCAGTAAATTACGGCAATCACTTACTACGTGTAAAAGCTAACAGGCTTAACTCCAAACTACAGAGATGCCAATGATCCATAATCAGGTTCAGCTATTAAAGTGTCCAATATAGGAAGTGTGGTGTTTAATGTCAACCTAAAGCTTTCTAGCTCTTTTGACCAGCATCACAGAACCATGATTTATCACTGACGGGATGTTAAAGAAGCTGCTCCCATTGGTTGATTCCCAGAAGTGGTGCTAGTTTCAGGCAGGGTGTGTCATTGTGCATGATGCTATGGGAGTGCTCTATGCTTGATACGATCACTGGATGTAGTAGTAGTTGGGCAATGGCGGCCACAGTGCTTGATAGGAGCTTCATCTGCACCAGGTAACAGCTGTCCGGATAGGTTCTCTTTGTCTGGGATAAGTACTTCTTAGGCCCCATTTTCAAACCAGTTACAGCTGACAGCTAGAAACTTACAACTTGCTATAGAGGCAACAGTACTGTTCTGATCAATGAATTCCAATATTAAAGCAGAAATAAACCCTGAACTCCTTTATAGCCAAGGAAGCTGCCATCTTAGCCTCCGATTGATCGGCAGTTGCCATGGTGCTGCAAGTGATCAGTTATGACACCAGCCATTTAATGGTTTTGAAGTTCAGTTGACAGCACTAGCAACTGTAACAGTTTTCATTCACGGCTTGCCTTGAATGTAACTGTTTTAGGGCACAGTTAAAGTGGAAATGTACTATAAAAATATTTCAAACAGGTAGGCTTTGAATACTTAAGAGACAGACTATGGGGAGATTTACTAAAACTGATGCACACACAATCTGGTGCAGCTCTGCATAGTAACCAACCCGCTTCCAACTTCAGCTTGTTCTATTAAGCTTTGACAACAAGCCCTCATTCACAACAGTGGAATTTGTCATGCAATTTAACAGTTCCAAATCGCATGACAAGTTGCACCTCATTGCTGGCAATAAAAGTGTTCATATAGCCGCGGCTCATGTCTCAGCGATTATGAAAAAGGTTCCTGCACTACTTTTTTCCCGATTTCATTGCGACTTGAATATACTTCTGTTAAATAAGGTCGCAAGTAGCAATGAAATTTAGCTTTGCAAATCTCACTGATCTGCGGCCTTGAAATCGCGATGAAGTAGTGTGATTTCAAAGCTGCACCAGTGTGAACCTGGGCTAAAACCTAGAAGCTGATTGGTTACTATGCACAGCTGAGATTCCGTGTACACCAGTTCTAGTAAATCTCCCTCATGGCTATTGAAGTATTCTTACCTGCCTGTTTGCAGTGTACACAAATGCAGCTTAGTGTACAATTTCAGCATCTGCAAAATGAATGAACTCCCGCTTATGTTTTGGAGTGACATCATCTTGGCCCAGCCAATGGAAATGACCAAAGGTTGACCAAAGATTGAAACTCGTAAGACCGGCCGCAGATGTTTGTAGCCAGCTAGGGAGTGGGGATGAGTATATTTCCACTTGAAGGACAGCTCTCATATTCAGTGTATCTTGTTAGGAGATAATCTTCAATGAATGCTCTGATTGAGATTACACCTTTCCTGTCATATGATACTAGTGAAGAGCATGCACATGCAGATTTTCCATCTCTCACATTTGTATGACAGGAGAGTGAGGTCCTTTCAGTTCTAAATGGAAGCAGCTCTATATGGGGGGCTCAAATCTTTCACCACTTTTAAAGCAGAGAACCAGATTATTGTCATTATATAACAGTTTGTGACCAATAACTGCAAGGGAAATTGCATAAAAGTCCCCTTAAATCTCTGTAAACAATTACTAGTAACCCAGGACACACATTTCTTTACAGTGTAACATATTAACACAACATTGACAAACTCATATAAAAATAGATAAACAGTGGCATTATACACTGCAGCTCATAAAGCATTAGTAGAGATCTCTGGAAATAAAAACCCCGTCTGTGTCTCCCCTGGCGAGATTAAAGTGGTGGTAAACCCACTTTTTCATTTTGTACCTACAGGTAAGTCTGTAATAAGGTTTACCTGTAGGTACAGTGAATATCTACTAAACTTGCACAGTTTAGGAGATATTCACACTGCATGCAGCCGGTGACGTTACCGGCGCACTCGCTCTAAAGGTCCGACATACCGTGTCAGACCTTGAGAGCCTGTGTGGTAGCCAAGGGCTTTCATGCACATGCGTGGAAGTGACATCATTGCGGCCCTGGCCACTCGTGTAGCCGGAGGCTGCGAACCCAGAAGGAAGATCGGGGGAAGATGGAAGCCCTGTCAGCAGTGACAGCGCACTGCTGGAGTGCTTCGTTATAAGGTAAGTCTCCCATAATCTGCTTGTATGCGGTGCATACTACCACATTATGACATTGCCTTGCATGGGAGGTTTTTTTTAACCTGCGGTTTACTTCCGCTTTAACTGTCACAGTGCTAAGAATCAGAAAACCACTCCTAAAGCCACATCCATATTTAGAGAAAGAGGACCAAAGATGGCCCTAGATCAGACTTTAGAAGCAAAATGGACGAGAATTTATAAAAAAATATATTTTATTGATAACAATTAATCATACATAGAGCAAGTATCGAAAGAATTAAAAAACACCAACAATTAACATGAATGTATGGTATAACAAAAGGGTTAACACCATATAGACAACAGTGAGCCCCTATGCGTCCTAGGGGCTCTCTGTTGTCTATATGGTGTTAACATTTTTTTTACACCATACATTCATGTTAATTGTGTGTTAATTGTTGGTGTTTTTTAATTCTTTTGATACTTGCTCTATGTATGATTAATTGTTATCAATAAAATATATTTTTTTATATACTCGCCTCGATTTTGCCTCTAAAGTCCGATCTAGGGCCATCTTTGGTCCTCTTTTTCTCTAAAATTTGTCACAGTGCTAAAAATTGATGAGAAGTCTAAAATTTTATTTAATGGATTAAGAAGTTAGGGAAAATCTACCAGTGAAGGAACCGATTCCAGTGTCAACTAAGATGAATTTCCTTTTGACTTGAAAATATTTCCTGCAGTGATTAGAAAAATTAACATTTAACTTTTGTTACAAGGACAGGAAGAGAAGGGAAATCTAACCAACAGAACACAGACAGAAAACAAGCAAAAAAAAAATATATCAGGGATTTTACCCATTCCATCCAAAACTAAAATAAAAAGGTTTTCTCTTTAGATACTCTGAGAACATGGGAATACAGAGAAAAGTGCTGAACAAGTTTACCTCCTTCACAAGAAAAAAAAACATTTCACTTAAAGCAGTGTTAACCCCAAAACGCAAATGTAATATATAGCACCTTACCAATCCTTAAATATGAAGACTGTATTAGTTTTCCCTTTTAGGCCTTTTTTTTCCCCCCTTTAATTTCACCTGGTGATTCACCCAGTAAAACACTTACTGTCTTAGATTGTCTCCTCTCTGAATAGAGGAGCAACAGAGACACCTTTGGACAGCAGCATTGTGAATCTGAGGAAAGGGTAGTGTTAGATGCACCAGGAGATTTAGATGAACTTGACTATCAAATTAAAGCTAAACTTCAGCTAACACTTGTAAGCAGCTACAGCAACAGTTTTCTTTTTCCTATTCGGATAAATGTTTTACATGAAAAGCTGGCCATTGTAAGTTCCCCTGTCAGTATTAAATAATTTGTCTCAACCCTCTGATGCAGGGGTCTCAAACTGGGGGCCCTCCAGCTGTTGCGAAACTACAAGTCCCATGGGGCATTGCAAGACTGACAGTTGCAAGCATGACTCCCACAGGCAGAGGCATGATGGGACTTGTAGTTTTGCAACAGCTGGAGGGCTGCCAGTTTGAAACCCCTGATTTTCGCTTCTGATCTATTAAAGGAAGTTGAAGAATAAAAGACTCACTGGTCGAAAGACCAGATGAGAATAAAGAAAAGAAAAAGCCTCATAAAAAGCTAATGCAGTCACCACATCTAAAAATAAATCAGTAAGCTGCACTATAATACATTTTTGCTTTTGGGTTTAACGGCTTTGATGATGATCCTATTATGCAGTTTATAAACGTGGACATATATGCAATTCTGTCAACACCTTGCAACACAAAATAAACAATTATTTCAATTTTTATCCACTGATCTTCTCAGCACTGAGGTCCCCATACAAAACAGAGGAACCATTCTTAATTAGATAATTATATGATGTAGAAAATTGCAAAACAGAAAACTTGCATCAAATTTTCATAGTCGGTGCCTTTAAGGAATGAGCAGGAAGAGAGTCATTTGGATGCAGCTGCGATGTAAACTGATTCTCCTGTAAAAAAAAAACAAAATTACATAGCACTCAGTATCACATCTACAGGATCAAGTCCAGTGTTCTAGAGCCTGCTGCTGTTGTGGAGCTTTGTACTGGGGATTTCCTTCTCTAAGCACCAACACAGGTCAGTAATACATTTTCAGATACCCTACAAATAAAAACAACATGAAATGACACCTACTTTATATTCTATAGTTTAGAACAGTGGTCTCCAAACTGCTGGCCTTTATGGCAATATTCTTTCCAATGACACCAAAAATGGGGCACTATTCCTCCCACTGACACCGATGATGGGGTACTATTCCACCCACTGACACCAATGATTGGGCACTATTTCTCCCACTGACTCCAATGATGGGGCACTATTTCTCACACTGACATCAATGATGGGACACTATTCCCCCCACTAATACTAATGATGGGGCACTGTTCCTCCCACTGATACCAATGATGGGACACTATTCCTCCCATTGATACCAATGATGGGACACTACTCCTCCCCAATACTAAACTTGGGGCACTATTACTCCCACTGATGCTGGGACATTTTCTACTCCCACTGGCCACAGTCTAGCCCCCTTAAGATCTAACTGACAGTAAAGTGGCCCCTTGTTTAGAAAGTTTGGAGACCCCTGGCTTAGAACTTACAAGGGGTGCTGACAATAAAGCTTTAAAATGTATGTAAAGTACTTGAAAACACCAAATGTTTTCATAAACCCAAAAAAATGTGCCCATTATTCTTCAGGAATTATATAGCACCAACAGTTTGGGCAGCACTTTACAAAATAAAGTGAATCAGTAAAGTTACAATTTAATTCAAAACAAAGGGATTAGGAGGGCCCTGCTTGTGACAGCTTGCAATCATAAAAGGAGGATAAAGTAAAAGTTCAGTTGTTGGGTTGGAGGCGGGATAACTCTTCACTGAACAGTTACGTTTCCGGGGATGGCCTAAAAGCAGACAGAGTAAAGCCCCGTACACAAATGTTGGGAATGTCAATAAAAACCGGCCAAATGTCAATAAAAACCAGCCAACATTCGGCCCGTGTGTATGTCGGTCTGTCGGATGAGCATACTGCAAAACCAGCGGCCAACCGATTCCCGTTCAGTGCTCAGCCAACCGCTCAGCGGGGGAGATCTGGCTGCGACCAGAGCTGTCAGTTCTTTTTCATTCAACCCAGAAAAAAACTTGTAGTGTGTACCAGGCATAAGGCTCCATTCTCACCATGGAGTTCCATTTTGTGGGCGGAGTCCCTGTGAATCTGCCCGTGATTCCGAACCACTGCAAATCGCGAAACGCCTTTGGGATCCCTGTTACTTTCAATGGCACCCAAATCGTGATGAGATTTTGACGTGGTTGTCGCCTGACGAATTGCGGTAAAATTGCGCAAACAGAATCACGGGACGCCTGTCACCCAAAAGAAGTTCCGGAACTTGGAATATGGATATATGGAAAGAACCTGCACTCTGGAGTCCATCCAAATTCTTATTTGTACAAGTACAAAGTAACTGCTAACATGTTTCGGCAAAGAGCCTTGTTCACAGCATAGTTACCCATATAACCAGTGCCAACATATACAAAAAGAGACTAGAACCACTCCTATTCATTAGTCAATGTCCCCCTTTTGGATCCTGAACTATCTTTACTTTTTAAAGGTTTCTCTTTTTCTTCCTCAATACACTTTGATATTTTTAATACTCTATTGGATGTCAATCATTTTGTTAGAAATAAAATAAGACAGAAAAGAGAGGCGCCTCTAAGTGCAGAATTAATAGCTGTTTATTTCCCCAAACAAGATTAAAAACACTTACAGAATCTGGCAAATTAAAATCGTGTAGTCATTGATAATGCAAATGGTCCTGCAGGCGGATGGGTCCTCGGCATGTAAAGACTCTCACAATTGTGCCCTGTGCTGTACCAAAAACATAGAGCTACCGGTAAGCTGATGAATGGGTACACACACCCAGTTCATGATGGACAGAGATCCCGGAAGTGATGTCAGCAGTGAGAGACAGGAGCCAGCATGAACCGATGAACCGGATGTAGTCATCAGTAAGGGACGTGTTTCGGAAAATTAGTAAGTTCCTTTTTCAACCTAATAACTGCAAGCGTACACACAGGTAAACTTATACTATCTTGGGCGGGAACATAGGCGGGGACATGAACAAACACAAACAAGGAAGACAGGAAGTGATAATTGATATAATAATAATGAGAAACAGTCTCTGAAAGATATATAATAATGGGTATACTGATAAAAATAATAATTAAAAAAATGATAAATAAAAAAATAATATAAAAATAAAAAATAAAATAAAAATATTAGTATTAAGAATTAAAATGAAATGTAAAAATGTTTAAAAGGAGGGGAAGGGTAGAGAATGCATATCCCATCCACAGAAAACATGAAAAAACAAAAACACACAACAAATAATAATAATAGCGACCAATCATAATGGGAAAAAGGATAATCTCAGATATTATAAAAACTATTTAGGAATATGCGTGAGCCTATGCACATTAATGTGCACCCCAAAAAGGAACATGCAAAACACGTGCACACGATCTCTAACGTGCACACATACATGTGTCCCCATGACATGCATACATGCATATATGTATGGGACAAATGTAAATGTCTCACAAAAAGCCTACACTGGCAAAAAGACCATTATATTGCTAAACGGGTGGGGGAGAAGGAGGAGCTAGAGAATAGCACTGATTTCAAAATCCTCGTTCAACCCCCTGGGGGCCAATACATTTAAAGAGAAAATCCAAAACATTTCTCTATAAGCAGAGTCTTCTGAAACGCTCAGCTGGGGGAAGGTCTCCAGGCATTGCCTCAATAACCCAGACCCTGAGGCCATCTGTAGATAGCACCCAATCCCACATCGTGTGGTATGGAGGTATATAGAGATTGGACATCTACGGAGACCCAGAGATAACTGGGCTCCCAAGAGTAGGAGGAGAGTAATTCCAGCAGGTGAGTACCGTCTCTAATGTATGACTGGAGAGATTGAGCAAGTGGCTGGAGAAACTGGTCGACATATTGTGAAAAGCCACTAGTTATACTTCCCATGGCCGCCACAATAGAGGAAAGGTTAGCCTTCCTTGACTTAGAATTGTTTTTTGTTGGTAAGGAAATCCATGCCAAGAATTTCACTAAACCTATGGCAGTAAATTCATTCCTTCATTACAAAAGCTGTCATCATCCCCAATGGCTAAATAACATACTCAAGAGCCAGTTTTGCAAACTCAAAAAGAACTGTACTAGGAATAGTGAATATGACAATCAAGGTAAGACTTTGAAAGAAAAATTCCTTGATAAAGGGTTCCCAGCTGATCTTGTGGAGACAGCATATCTCCAATATAAAAATACATCTCCTTCTGTCCATGGTGATAAAAATGATACAAATAAAAAGATAAATAATATTAATAAAAATAACGAAGATAAAAACAATTTGCGTTTTATTACCCAATTCCATTTTCGCCATAGACAAATGGAGAGTATTGTGCGGAGACACTGGTCTCTGCTGCTTCAGGATGAGCACCTCCTTCCTGTTCTACCCCACAAACCAAAGTTTGCATATAGAAAAGCACCAAACATCAAAAGTAAGGTGGCACCATGTAAACTAAAGTAAAAACCTCTCCCTTTGGGTCACTCTATCCCTACGTTTTTAGCTATATCTGGCATGTATCAATGCTGCAAACCTCTATGTAAAACTTGTCGCTTCGTGAGGCATGGCCAGAAGGACTTTTGTGTGAAAGGCAAGATATACCCCATAAAGGGTTTTCACACGTGTTCCTCTGACCATGTGGTGTATTGCCTGACATGTCCCTGTGGGCTTTTTTATGTGGGGCGAACCATTCAGCCGCTTCGTAAGCGTTTTGGCGAATATCGGCGTTTCATCACTGATGGTTTGGACGTCCCTAGTGTCCCTAGGCATTTCCTCAATCACCATGGAAAATCTACAGATGGCCTCAGGGTCTGGGTTATTGAGGCAATGCCTGGAGACGTTCCCCCAGCTGAGCGTTTAAGAAGACTATGCCATAGAGAAATGTTTTGGATTTTCTCTTTAAATGTATTGGCCCCTGGGGGGTTGAACGAGGATTTTGAAATCAGTGCTATTCTCTAGCTCCTCCCCCCGTTTAGCAATATAATGGTCTTTTTGCCAGTGTAGGCTTTTTGTGAGACATTTACATTTGTCCCATACATATATGCGTGTCATCGGGACACATGTTAGAGATCGTGTGCACGTGGTTTGCTCTTAGAGATCGTTTGTTCCTTTTTGGAATGCACACTAATGTGCATACGCTCACGCACATTCCTAAATAGTTTTTATAATATTTTTATAATATCTGAGATTGTCCTTTTTCCCATTATGATTGGTCGCTATTATTATTATTTGTTGCGTGTTTTTGTTTTTTCATGTTTTTGTGGATGGGATATGCATTCTCTACCCTTCCTCTCCTATTAAATTAATTTAATTTACATTTCATTTTAATTCTTAATACTAATATTTTTATTTTCAGTTTTATTTTTATTCTATTTTTTATTTTTATATTATTTATCATTTTTAATTATTATTATCAGTATACCCATTATTATATATCTTTCAGAGATTTTATATCATTATTATTAGATCAATTATCACTTCCTGCCTTCCTTGTTTGTATTTGTCCATGTCCCCGCCTAAGATAGTATAAGTTTACCTGTGTGTACATTTGCAGTCATTAGGTTGAAAAAGGAACTTACTAATGTTCCGAAATGCGTCCCTTACTGATGTCTACATCCGGTTCATGCTGGCTCCCGTCTCTCACTGCTGACATCACTTCCGGGATCTCCGTCCATCATGAACTCGGTGTGTGTACCCATTCATCAGCTTACCGGTAGCTCTATGTTTTTGGTACAGCACAGGACACAATTGTGAGTCTTTACATGCCGGGGACCCATCCACCTGCAGGACCATTTGCATTATCAATGACTACACACTTTTTAATTCACCAGAATTTGTAAGTGTTTTTAATCTTGTTTGGGGAACTAAACAGCTACTAATTCTGCACTTAGTGGCGCCTCTGTCTTCTGTCTTATTTTGTTTCAGAGTTTGCTCCTCTTTTCTGAGTGCAGCCCTCAGTGTTAGATATATATCATTGGACCCTTGTCTCTCTAGAGATACTGTCTGCTTGGTCCTCATGCTCAGAGCGCCCTTATGTACCTGTTTTGTTAGAAATATAGTTTTGCAAAAACATTTCTCTTCTGGATCTGACCCCCCTATGGTCTAATCTGGCGGCCAGAGCGACATCATCACATAGAGATGAGTTTAAGTTTCGGGATTTAATGATGAGGTCTGCTTTGGAGAGCCTTCACTCTGAGTTCATGGGTGGGTCTCATGAGTTAAATGAAAATTATGTTCTAGAATGTGACAAATACTTCTATCCAGTGCATACACATAGCAATGCAGTAGAAATGTTCCAACTACTTGTAGAACAAGATCTTGTTGCCCTTAATGAGAGGGTAGGGAGAACTTATTTTCAATCACATAACTTAACTAAAGCAGAAAGGCTGGCATTGAAAACCCTTAAAATTGTAAAGGAATAGTAATCAGGCAAGCAGACAAGGGTGGGTCAGTGGTGGTCATGATTGCGGAGGATTATAGGAAAGAGGCTTTATGCCAATTAACAGATTTAACAACCTACTGGACCCTGACTGCCAATCCGACCCACCTTTTCTTTTTTTTTTTTTTTTTTTTTTTTTTTTAATACTTTATGTAATATTTTATCCATACAAAACCAAACCCCTCCGGTAAAAAAAATTACAAATTTCATTAGCAAAATACAACATATTACTGTCATTCTTCCCACCCCCCCGTTCCTGCAGAAGGTTATAGAGGAGACATCCTGTACAACTGTTCCACCCAATCTTATCTAACTTGCCCGCCCTTTATGCACAGTTTATAAACTCCTCCAAATAGCTCCAGGTCTTTTTAAACTTTTGCCATCCTGCCCATTTGCCAACCCGATCCTCACCCTCGTCAGGTGCCACTCCCCTACTGTCCAAACTTTCAACGTTGTATACCTCATTAATACAGAGGAGCCAGTCACGAATGTTTGGGCTAGTCGGATCT
The DNA here is from genome assembly GCF_042186555.1 of Aquarana catesbeiana. Classification (NCBI taxonomy): domain Eukaryota; kingdom Metazoa; phylum Chordata; class Amphibia; order Anura; family Ranidae; genus Aquarana; species Aquarana catesbeiana. The sequence goes on along the minus strand of NC_133332.1, from coordinate 208,080,188 downwards.
AACCATTTCGTTGCTATCTGCTTCTTGGCTGCATCCAGCAATATAGGAACAATAGAAGATTGGTAACCCTTCAACGACTTTGCCGTACCGTGGAATAAACACACCCACGGATCTTCTGCAATGACTTCCCCTGTTATTTCCTTAATCAGTATTATGATTTTTTCCCAAAAGATTTTTATAAAAGGACACTCCCACCACATGTGGGCCATTGTTCCCAAACTAATACACCCCCTCCAACATGAATCGGATTTAGTATTATCAATTTTGCTTAACTTGTCTGGAGTGGCATACCATCTTGCAAGACATTTGTAATGAATTTCAATTCTCCTGGTATCGAGTGCTGCAAAATGTACCAACTTCAATATCTTCTCCAACGTGGATTTACTATATTGTGACCCCAACTCCCGCTCCCACTTTTTGATGTAAGGAGGCACCTCCAGCTCTGACCCCTCACCCAGAATCCTATAGATTTGTGCTATAGCACCACCCGCTTGCTCCCTCACACAGAGCCGCTCGAATGGTCTATACTCCTCCCCACTTCTGAATGGTTTCGGTAATTTTTCAATGAAGTTGGAGATACCTCCACACATCCATAACCCACAACCCCGATTCTGACCTTAAATCTGCAAACGTGCGTAATCTCCCCTTATTTAAAAATTTTTTTAGTTGAATTCCTTCCTCTTTTATCCAAATCCCTCCCACCTCCCTCATCCCTGGCTCAAAAAATAAATTGTCTTTCATATAAATCAAAGGTGAGTTATGTGTCCACTTATTCTGGATGTGTAACAAATCCCAATGTTTAAGAGTGTTTCGAGTCAATTCCGCTGTGTTTGTGCCCAGTGCTCTATACTTTGGGGGGTTCCAAATAATACGTCCTAAATCCGTGTTACTCAAATAGTGTTCTATGTTAACCCATCTCTTCTCCGAATCCTTTTTTGACCATTCAATAACGCGTGATAATATAACGGCTAAATAATACTTACTGAAGTCGGGTAGGGCTAATCCCCCTTTTTTTTCCCCCCTGCTCAAAACTGCGTAGGAGATGCATGGTTTTTTGCCACCACAGACAAATCTTGCTATCGAACTCCTTAGAGCTCTAAGATAATACTAAGGAAGTGGGATAGGCAACATCTGAAATTTAAACAGTATTTTGGGGGCCAGTATCATTTTAGCCGCATTCACACGCCCGAGCCATGAAAGAGGCCTCGATGATAATCTTCTAGCTTCCTGCCTAATCTCATCCAGCAGCGGAATATAATTTTTTAGGTACAGTTTTTTAAATGTATTAGATAATTTTATCCCTAAATACTTAATTTCCTTTTTCCAAGGGAAAGGGAACACCTGAGCGAGGTGGGCTTCCTCTTGTTTTCCCACACTAATATTCAGGATCTCCGAATTCTTCAAATTTATTTTGAAATTAGAGGTTTCCCCGTATCTTCTAAGGATCCGTAGCACATTCGGGAGGGTGATTCTGGGATTTGTGATAAAAAAACATTACATCATCGGCAAAAGCCGCGAGTTTGTGTTCCTCTGCTCCTATCTTCACCCCACTACAATCTGGGTTATTACGAATAGTGGCTAATAGGGGCTCAAGGGACAGGACAAACAAGAGAGGGGACAGAGGACACCCCTGCCTAGTGCCGTTTTCCATATTAAAGGGTTTTGAAAGAACCCCGTTAACCCTAACTGTAGCCGTGGGGTTGTTGTATAGGGCCTTGACCCACGAAATATACCTCGGACCCACCCCCATTACTTCCAACGTTTTCATCATGAACCCCCAGTCTACCCTGTCAAATGCTTTTTCTGCGTCCACTGACAGGAATAGAACTGGGGGTCCATCCCGTTTGATTCCAACAGGAGCGCTGCTCGTACCCCATTATCCCTGCTCTGTCTCCCGGGCACGAAGCCGGCCTGATCAGCATGTACAAGAGAGGTCATTTTATCCTCAGTCTACTTGCCAGCACTTTCGCATAAAGTTTAACATCTGCATTCAGCAGTGAGATGGATCTATAACTAGAACAGAGCTTAGCATTTTTTCCTTCTTTTAATATCAGGGTGATCGAAGCTGTTAAAGCCTCTCTCCCCATTACAGAGTTGGCACCCAACTCGTTCCAGAAATGGCAGAGTCTAGGAACAACGATGTGTTGTCAGTTTTTCCAGGTATAGAGTGGTAAAGCCGTCAGGACCTGGACTCTTGCCCTTTGGGGAAGTTTTCAAGGCTGCCAAGATTTCTTCCTCGGTGAGCACCGCAACTTCTGCCCCCCTCAAAAATTCCTCGGCCATCCCCATATGTGTTGGGTTGCCTACCCTATCTTGCCCAATAGAATATAGTGCCTCATAAAACTTTTTGAACTCATTTGCTATGCCTTTACTAGTCACTATTAACTCCCCTTTTTTATTTTGTATTTTTTCAATAAAATTCCTGTCCCTTTTCTTTCTCACTAATCTGGCCAGGTGTTTACTTGACTTGTTTGCTCAAAGATAGTTATCCTTTGTTATCCTATTGAGAGCTCGCTTAGAATCCTGTTCCATAGCGTCCCTCAACTCCTCCCTTTTAATGGCTAGTTGGCGGAAGACTTCCTGACTCTGCCCCTTCCACTTTTTATGGGTCTGTTCCAATAAAAAAATTTCCTCAATCATCCCTTTCTTCCTTTCTCTTTTTTTTAATCCCAGCTCCTATGGAAATAAAAACCCCTCTAATATACGCCTTGTGCGCTTCCCATAAAATGGAGGAGGAAACCTCTCCTGTGTCATTTGATTTGAAGAAAAAATCAACTTCTTCCTGTACCTTTTCCAATATTTTTGGTTCCTTCAACAGAAATTCATTCAGCTTCCACGAGAAGGGCCACTCCTCCCTATCCGGGAGCCTCATCCTCATCGTGACTGGTGAATGATCTGAAAGAGATAAAATTTCTATTCTGGTTTCCTCCACCCATTCCAGGAGACTATGATCCACAAAAATGTAGTCTAATCTCGAATACGTCCCGTACACAGGGGAGAAGAAGGTGTAATCTCTATCCTTGGCATGTTGCAGCCGTCATGCGTCCATCAGTTGGCAGCTAAACAGCCGTCGCCCGATTGCGCTAATTAAGGCCTTCCTTATCCCCTGGGCCCGGGACGTACTATCGAGACTGGGGTCAAGGCAGAAGTTGAGGTCCCCCGCCAACACTACCTCCCCCTCCCTAAACTTTGTCAGCTTCATCAGCACCTGTCCCAGAAATACAGTTGGGTTTTTATTAGGACAATATACGTTCGCTAAAGTAAACGTTTTATTCCCAATATTACCCTTCAAAAAAATATACCAGCCAGCCGGATCCGTCATCCTATCTATCAGGGAGAAGTTGGAGGCCTTCGAGAGCCCTATTGCAACTCCCTTCGATCTCCTGATAGGAGAATCGCTGTAAAACCATTGCGGCAGGCCTGGGGAGAAAAGCCTAATCCTGGAGTCTAAAACTAAATGAGTCTCCTGAAGAAAAACTATGTCGGCTCCATAGTGTTGGAGTTCCTTCAGTATTTTGTGTCTTTTTATAGGCGAGTTTAGACATTTTACATTGTATGATAGAAACTTAAGATCAAGCGTTTCTCTGAATCCATCCCTTTTCACCTTCCGACTGCTCCCCTAAAACCCACCCCGCAGGAACGCCCTCCCCCTCCCCCCACCTACTTCCACCTCAAACCCCCCCTCCACCCCCCCGGCTGCAACCCAGCCCCAAGCCCGCACGTAGGGGATGCTCCCAATCCCATACTGTGCGCTTCCTTCCTAGGGGTGATGCTCCAATGACGGCTCCCGATACCCCCTCCGTCCAAAAATGAAGCGGAGGATGGTAGGGAAGGCATGAAACCGGCACACCGACTGGGAGCCGCACCTCCCCCTGCCCCCCACCCACCAGCAGCTCAATCCTTTGTCCATATATTCAAGTATCTCAAGTCCAGAGTCGCAGCATCATATGGGCTCCCCGGGACACCTGATTGGGAGGGAAAAAAAAAACAAAAAACACACTACACCCCTAACCCCCCACCCCCCCGGATGACCCACAGTTCGCCAATCACTCTCATGCAGCTGATCTTTGTGTTCATTAACTACCCCTCTTGAGACTTCAGGTATCAGAATACCCAAGCTGTCGCAAAAGTCCTGCATCTCTTCTAGGAATCTCATCCTGTAAGATCTCCCTTCCTTAACAACTATCAGGGATGTTGGGAACCCCCAGCTGTACTTCAGATTGTCCCTCCGAAGTTGTTCTCAGAGTGGTCTCATCTGTCTTCTCCACGCCAAGGTTCCAGCTGAAAGGTCCGCAAATATCTGTAAATTTTTATTTTCGAAACAAATTGGGGGGGCCCCCCTAAGATTCTTCCATATTTTTTCTTTGTCCTCATAAGCATGGAACTTCACGATTACGTCTCTAGGAATGTCTTGTTTTATATTAGGGGGTTTCCTCACCCTACGAACCTGATCAATCCTTAGAGCCTCCTCTTCCCTTCTGCCCAGGATAGGCTTGAATATTTTTCTCAACTTCTCCCCCAAGTCCTCATTAAGTTGTTCCGGTATGGATCTGATACGCAGATTTTGACGCCTGCTCTGATTCTCCTGCTCTTCTATTTTATATGCCATCATGCGATTTTCATTCTGCATTTTCCTGACTTGCTCTTTTAGATCCAGGATCTCTTTTGCTTGTTTTCCTGGTACCTCTTCTGCTTCTTCTAATCTGTGCAGTAACTGACCCATGTCTGTGCGCACATTCATAATTTCAGCTTTTATAACGCTTTCAAGTTTGGCGAACATTTCCAGCATTTCTGTTTTATTCAGACCGAGCTCCATGCTTCTTTGCTCTTCCATGATGCAGCTAGCTTCTGCTCCTTCTAGCTCAAGTTCCTCCTTGGTCCTGTCCCCCCTTCTGTTTCTGCTGGTCTTTTTTATATCTTTTGTTCCTGACTGTTTCATGTCCATTCCGGGGCTCTTTAGGCTTGCTTCTTTAAGATATTTTTGTATAGAGCTAGAATTGAGGCTCTCCCTAGGATTTTTAGGTTCTGTTGTTCTTTGGGACCGCCCTCTCATACTTCAGCTTACTGCCAGCTCTTTACACAAACAAATTGGTTTTTCTATTACGCTTGCGATTCCCAGGCCTCCTCCTACCGACTCCGACCACGTTACCTCGCAGTATTACTCGCACCCTCCCACCGGCGTGTCCGCACTGCGTGTATTTATTATAAAAGAAAAGTCCAAGGAAAGTCCCCTCCTTGCCTTCCTCAGCTCCCCTCTTCCTTTCCTTTTACTCTCCTTTATTTAGTTCCCCCTGTAAATGCTGGAACTTTCGTGGGTTGCATCTATCCTGCCCAATTCCTGGAGTCTCGCTTATTTAGCTCGTAGGTCCCCTCACATACCGCACCATTGGAGAGGGGCAGGGTAAAGAGGCAAACGAGGTAACAAGGCTCAAAAAGAATTAATCAGCAATCAAGAAAAGAACCCCCAACAGTCCAGAACTCATATGACCATAGTTCGCTGCTCTCCCGAGCTTTGATAAAGAATCTAGGCTCCGGACCACATTATTCTTCCTTATAGTTCTTCATAGTTAACTATAATACGAGAGACTTTCATACCTTTTGTCTTCTAATTCCTGTCACCCACCGGCAGCGCTGCACCGCTTCTGTTACCTTGATACTTCTGCAACATGTAGGATCCAGGGTTCTTGGTGCTGGTGAACGGGGGTGAAGGGGGAAAGTGGAACAAGGCAGGTCAACAGGGCGTCCAAGCAGGCTCATTGATAGCTGCTGACCACTCTATGTCCTTACATCCGCTCCGACACCGGAGCTGCTCAGCCCGCCGAGTCCACTCCCTCTCTGGCTCCTTACTGCTTGTCCGTCCGGATCTGTTGGTGACCCTGCTCTAACCTGGCCAATATTGCCGGCAGAGAGGGTCCACATCTGTGTTGTGCTGCTGCCTGTGACTGCAGGGCACGGGAGGTAATGCAGCCCCACGGGAGGTCATGTGTCCCAGTAAGGAATCTTTTCCTGGGCACGCTGCGGGCTCTCACCCCGCTCCAGCGTCTCTCTCCCGTTCGGAGCGGCTCATCTCAAGCCCTCACATCGGCCCCGCCATCAGGCCCCTCCCCCTGCACGGACGTCACACGTCACGTCCTCATCCGTGCTCCGCCTCCCGACCCACCTTTTCAAACAGCATTTATCTCACCTGCTAGATACAGGTGTAGAAATGGGAGTCATGTCCCTTAAGACAGCGGAGTATTTGTTGGTTCATGATCCAGTGGTCCCAGTTTTTCATTACCTACCTAAATTGCATAAAAATACCCCTACCATCCAAGGACATCCTACTGTTGCTGGGATTGGTTCACTTTTTGAGAAGCTAGGCCACTGAATCAAACAATATTTACAACCGCTCGTCATAAGGTTACCGTAGTGCATTAAAGACACTACAGCTATTTTAGCTAGCACTGAAAGTATGACATGGAATGACACTTCCATTTGAATCACAATGGATGTGAAAGCATTATTCCCCACAAATTAGCTCTTGATGCCCTCACATTTCATCTCCAATGCTATAGTTCCTATAGTATAGAACTCAGAGAGTTTATCATAATGACGGTGGATTTCCTGTTAAAGCACCTACATCCTATCATCCTACACAGACGATTAGATCGGTTCCACTTGGTAAATGCATAAAAGCTAAGAGAAATTGTTCCACTGAAAGAAGCTTTGTCCAGGAGTGACACAATAGCCTCTAGATTTGTAGCATGCAAATATAACTTCAGGAATGTTAACAGAGCAATAGCCACAACTGCAGACAGGGATAGATCCACGTTATTAAAACACAAATCCCATAAAAAAGGCAAATCTGACGGCCAAGACATTCTTATATTTGCTACCACTTTTTTAGGAGAATTTAATCAAATTAAGGATATCATTAAAAAATATCTACCTATCCTGTCCACGGATTGTGATCTTTCTCCATTCCTAAAGAGAGGGTGTAGATTTTCCAGTCATCGGGCTAAAACTTTGGCAGAAATGTTATCATCCAGTTTGTTTTTGTCCAAACATGCGCTGCAGCGACGTGGGCCTCCGGAACGGAGGACCATGAGATTGCTCTCTAACGCATACCTGTCGGCCAGGAGGGCCAGCAGGTGACTGTAAAAAAAACCCCACAATATGGCGTCTGTCCCATAAATACCCTCGCCCAGAATGCAACTCGGAGGACCACCTCCACCAAGTTGTCTCCGGGACAGAAGAGCATCCATACGCTTCGACACTTTGCCTTTCCAACACTGACCAGTTATAACAGCGACACCCACTGGTCAGTATGGAAACACACACAACATCAGCCAAGCTGGAACAGAGGCAAACCTAACCTTCTTAACGAACAAGTTACTAAATTTACCTAACATATGGTAGATCGCAAATCTACCAGCACTACACTTAGAAGCAGCGGACCAGCCTGGATAGCGGCAGGCGAGTGGCTTCAGGAAGCCTGCTAGATCGAGCTGAGTGAGTGAGAGAGACAGCACTGAGCAGGGCAGTGGGTGGGCAAATGATGCACCAAAAAAAAAAAAAAAAGCCAACCAATTGATGAACCT